>NC_090923.1:860513815-861260702 GCF_040938575.1 Ambystoma mexicanum | reverse complement strand
GATTCCGGCCACAACCTATAGGTGGCGCTCTATATACAATTTTTGGGTTTCTATCACGTGCATAGGTCCAGGGCTCTCTATAGAACACTGGGAGGTACTCTAAGCGAAAGGAAGGTTTTGTTTTATGATGGGATTATAATATAGGGAAGAAAACTATGCTCACCACTAAATACCACAAACAATATATTACTAGATTCCCCAATATAATATAGCAAGGTGTGGTCACAAAAATAATATGAGGGTAAAGCCAGTTTAAATGCAGGGCTAATTTACCACCAAACTACTGCTCATATTTTGACGGTAAGAAAATACCGCCAAACCCCAAATTTACCCCAATAAGACTAAATAGCCTACAGTTCCAATACCTGTGCCATTTGCATACCTAAACATATATTACCACTTTTAGTAATTTGATGTCCCTTTGTACCACTTAACATATTAACACAAAGAGTGTTAGTGTTAAAGGGAAGCCTATTAGTTTCACCCTGAAAACCTTCTGTAACAACATGAGTTACCCAATCAATATATGATTTTAACAAAAACATATCTGTGTCATCTGATGTCGGGCTCAGCGACGTTGGAACTGAATCTAATGCCAACTCGTAATAATCGGTTTGGAAAGAATCCACATCCATTGCTCACATCAAACAAAGTTATGACAAAATTCAATTTATTCCTATTAGTCTAGAAAGGGACATTCCATAATGTCTGAGTAATATAAAAATGTGATATTGTCTCTGCTAATTGTATTATAATAGTTTGGTGGTTACTAATTGCCCCATATTTTTTAGGAACATGTGTCCTGTCTATTACAGCAAGATTATACTGCCTCTTATAAAACTCAAATCTAATTATGTATGTTTAATTGCTCTATTTACTGCTGACAAAGTTACCTCTCTTCTAGAGATGTATGTTTTATGACGTATTTTCTAGATGCTACTGCCCAAAAATATTTTGTTATGTAATGCAACTGGGTCTTTTGTAGCACTACCTCGGCCAATAATGTTTGCTTCTTGATTTCTCTGCATATGCTGTATGTTTTTCTTCATGTTCCTTGCTTTTATGCATTTTGTTTGCCTATGTAATCTCTTCTGAGTAGTAAGGTTTAGCAATCAAATGTATGTGCACATTTTAATAATGTATTCATCAGACATTGAATTATTTCTTCAGTTACATATATTCTAATTGATCTTGAGGTAGCAATGTTATTATGGTAGTACAACCACTAGTCGACATAATGTTTTTCACATTTGTTTCAACCATTGTGGGCAAGGCATATTCAGTTGCATGACATAAACCATGAGGGCTTTTGTGAGATATGCTGTGGGACCACCCAAACTCCTCACATTCCGCGGACGGCTCATAAGTGGGTATTGCCATTGTAAACAATTTGAGGGCAGAGTTAGCAGTGAGTATTCCTAATGATGGGGCTTTAACATTTTCCCACATTAGTATGCGTGACCAAGCTTAGTGAGGGATGTTAAGAAAGGGTTCATTTTACAGCACACATTTTGTAAAAAATGTGATAAGAAGCCATACAATTTACAATTGGTTCTGTAGAATAACATCCAATAGATGAAGCTACATCTACAAACTATGCAAGTTGTGCCACTGTAAATCACTTCCATGAAGCTCTTGTGTCAATCTATGCTAGTGTGGTCACTACTGTAAATCACTTTCGTGCAGCTCTGGCCACAGTGCATGCCAGTATGGTCACTAAAAATAATGTTCATGAAGCTGCAGCAACAGGCTATGCTAGTATGGTGACTTTAAATCACTTTCATGAAGCTTTGAGAACAATTATGCCAATATGCTCACTACGGTAACTCAATTTTATGAAGCTTTTCCCACAGTGTATGCCACTATGGTCACATCAAATCACTGTAATGATGCTGTGGCCATAATTATACCAATATATCCACTCCTTTAAATCACTTTAAAATTACTCTAGTGGCACTGTCTATGCCAGTTAATAACTTTCATGAAGTGTTGGCTGTACTCTGTCTGTAATGAAGGTGAAGCTACCATTTAAGACAGTTATAATCACTTTAATTCACCTTCATGAAGTTGAACCCAAAATCTATGCCAATATGGTAATTGTAAATCACTTTCAAAAAGCTGTGGCAATAATGTATGTGAATAATGGTCACTGTAATTCACATTCACCACCAACACCCTCACTTCCATATGCCAAACAAATGGATTCTCAGTTTTTACATACACTGTCAGTCATCTAAACACACAGACTCAATCACACAAACACATATAAGTGCACATGCATATTCCAAATCCTGCACTCAGCAGGCACCCACCCACACACAAACACACACAAACCCACACTGTAATACCTTTCCAACAACCATACAAAATATGTATTTGTTAACATTTAACTTACGTTGGTCCATAATTGGCACACATCAATGCTGCTGCTTCCCTGTTCTCGTGGTCAGGGTGAGGCATTGATTTCAGTGTGGCGTGTTCCTCTGGAACTAGGTAGGAGAGGTGCATAGACATGCGTTGCTGGCTACACAATCATTGAGAAATTCTTTGGCAATGGTGCAGGGCCAGTGCTTAGCTTTCACCTGTTTTCAGAACTCTACCTTATTTCTAAATCCAAAGTGCTTGGGGGGAGGAGGGGTGGGGGTGGTAGGGCATGGACCAAATGAGGCCATCAGCATTTCATAGATAAGGTATTTTCAGGGTGGAAGTTGTACCATAACATCAACATTAAATGTGTCCACAGCTATATTGGACACTGAAAGCCCATTTCTCTGTAAAATTTGATGAAATGAACTACTCACTGGAACTATTCCCCACTGATTACTATTGCCCAAGGGTTTAAAATAACTGTTCCTCTTGAAGAGGAATGAGTGCGTGAGTAAGCAAGTCAGAGAGTACACTTATGAATCACGTATTGAGTTATCAACCTTTAGCCGTAGTATCTATGTATGTAGGTATGGTATGTTTATATGCACACACCTAGCTGGGGGGCAACATAGCGTTGGTCACAGCAGGGTGTTAAAGGTGTATATTCTAGGATAGCAAAGGAGCCAAAATAGAAGTTGTTAGGTAAGATTTGCACAGAACTGGTAAATCTTCCTTTCCTGGTTCAACCCCAGAACTTTTTGCTTTATTAGCGGGATATTTTTCATTAATAGCTCAGTGAGTGGGAATCTTTTTCCACACTCACATAATCTTTAACTCTTTTTATGGGTGTCATTTTTAAGACTCTTCATAGTGTCTTTTTAAAGTTATCATCTTAAACAACTTATTGGCAATAAGTATTACAATTCTGTATGTAGACAGGTACTTACACAGTTATGCCAAAGAAAACAAAGGCAGATTTCCACTAACCTGCCGTGAAGACTGTGAGCGAAGATAATGAGACTTCCCCTGAAAATTATTCCACGCCTCCTTCCTTAGCAATGCAGGAAGGGAGAGGGGAGTACTCCCAGGGAAACCCTCTGGGGCAGAAAACCCTGCTGTGGAATAGATGTTGTTCCTTGGGAGTTGAATGGTCTTCGGGTTCGGGAGCAGGAATCAAATCACAGTTCGAAATTCGGTATTCAGATGGATCGTATGATTGTTGCTGGACGAAGTCACCCACTGTAAAGTAAGTGATAAGAAAAAAGAATTAAAGCCAAGGTAAGTAAAGAGGGAAATGATGAATGGAAGAAGGGAGATTCCTACCTAACGGGTGCAGGCTTGCCGATCAAATGGTTTTAACAGGATCAACTTTGGGGGAGCAGAGAGAGCCCTTACACTGTAGCGTGGACAGAGAGAGAAAGAGCGTAAGATGAGAGCTGAGACTAAGAGCGGTTTATGGAGGAGGTACTAATTGTTACCTACAGGAAAGGCTTGACTGGGGATGCAGCACAATTAAGCGTAGCCTGGGCTATGGTCTGATCATGCAACGGATCTGGAGCTGTGAAAAGGTAAGATAGATAAATAGATGTTCTGGAACTTCAAGCAAGCAAGACGATAGACAATAATCTACTACCTAGCAAGAAGAGAGGTTTTGGGCGGAAGCGTCCCTGGAACAGTCGAGGAAAGACTTGTTCCCCTGTAACAAGGAAAGGATCTTGAAGAAAGTTTGAGTAAGACCTGGGGTGAGGTTCCGGGGGGTAGATGGAAAGCGCTGCTAATGGTTTGTCCACTCTAAATCAAAAAACAAGAGATTAGGAGGCAGAAAATATGCAGAGAAAGATTTCCTAGTTTTCGTACACTCACGGAGCGTCTATCTGAAGAGTAGCGACGCGTTGAGTTGTTGTTCTGCGACTGCTATATTGTGTCATGTGACTTCTCTCCGGGGTTGGAGACGTGCGTGCAAAGACTGCACCTCCCATTCCAGCACGACAGGGAGATTCCACCGCCATCTTTGGTGAGGAAAATACTAACGAGTGACAATACCTGCCGTGGTGCCACAGAGACCATTTCCAGTATCGGGATGTAACAATAAGTGCCTGTTGTTGCAGGGGTGCCCTCAAGGTGCTAACCTTGAGTGAACTACAGTTCCCAAGGGTAGAAAGTATCTTTGGATCCCTTTTTACATTTTACTATGTTAAGCCTGCACACGCCACCTTCTGTGGAGTGCTGGGGAGATTCACTGCATCCTCTTTCACATTAAAACTGTAGCAAATCTGTTACAGTGACAAGTTTACCTTCAATGGCTGGTGGCAGCGTTTTCATAATGAACTACCATGGTCTGCATCTACCACGGCTGTCGCAGCTCCGTTAACGCTAACCGTGGGAGCCATCTTTATCAAAATGGCATCGAGCCATCTTTGCAAAAATGGTCCCCAAACTTCTTTTTTGACCATTTTAGGGTTTCTTGTCATTTCCTCTTCCTTCCCCTGACCCCCAGGGTGGGAAATATCTTTGTGTGTTTTGTATCTTCAGAGGGAGTCTCCTGGATCCATGCCCAGGCTCCAGTCTGTCTGTGAGACCAGGAAGTGAGGGAGGAGTCCAAAACTCCCCAGCCCTTTGTCTTATGCCTTGCTTGAATGGGGACAAATCCCAGTGGGGGGCTGGATGTCCTGATTGGACAAAGAGACCTCCGTTTCTTGTAAAATGCGGTGAGAGAATGCAGATGTTGTGTTGTAATTCCTGATAAATACTGCAAACGTGGAAGCTGAAGACATGTCGACCACTGGAACTTAAACTGAAGAGGAAGATGAAGGAAAAGCAGCTGAGACGATTTCCAGTGACTGGAGAGTCTGCTGCGCACCCGGAGCCTGCTGTAACCCTTCCTTCCAATCGACCTGGGCTCCCCAAAAAAGACGACCCTGATCCAGAGCCTGGTGAGCTCCACTAGACTTAAGAAGACTTGCATTTTGAGCCATCCCATGCGTTGCTGCAACCTTACATTGTTGTAATACCGCAATACCCTGGGACCTCGAGTCATTGTGCGGTGCACAGTCTTCCGAATTGCATTACTGAATGTAATTGTGAAAAGTAACCATTGGTTTTTACTCTCCAAGAATAGGCTTGACCTAGACAGAATGTGTATGAAAAGGTTTTGACTTCCCTAGAACTACTGTTAGTTCTGTGTACTTTCAAGTATAGTGTTGTGTTTGCATATTGTGATTTCATATGATGTGTTAGTACTTACTTACCCCTAGATTTATCTGGGTCTACCTGTATTTAAATAAATCCTTTCTTTTTACAATACATAGGGTTTCAGTGTTTCTTTGGATCATTCGTATTATGATTTCACATGTACTGATTCTACAGCCCTCTCTCCCTCCTAAAATAGGCCTGGCTGCTCTGTCTACGCTACCATGAACTCAGGTGGTACAGCCTTATACTAAGAGTGGAGTCTTGTACTGCCTCAGTTGAATGGTTTTACTAAGCCCTTAGTTGGACTTCAGAAAAACTGTCCTAACCGAAGGTGCAAGGTTGGGAGGAGGGAAGTCCGGAAGGGGAAGACGTTCTTCAAAAAGCATGGTCTTTTGGTCTATCCTGAAGTGTAGAATAGTGGGTGCGAGCCTCGCATTCATTAGTATCCTCTTCCAGAGATATGGTGTGTAGCACCAAAAGGATGTTTCATGTGTTGTGGCTTCTGGTGGTGCACTGGTGTACTGAGATGGTAGGTCACTCAGTTCGGTAGTAGTCACTGATCATGCAAAACCAAAAACAGATCAGCATCCAAGTTGTGAATTTGAAAAAAGTAACATGTAATGTGAAGGTAGGCATTCGACTGGTTGCCTCAAGTCTGGAAGACACATTTTGCCTATTCCACTTAAGTGGCTTCTGCCCCTGAAACTCCTTTGTATGCTAAATTTTAGTTTGTGGCATGGCAGTATCAATAAAACGCTTCCAGCAAATGATTTCCTGCCATTTTAATTTGCCCTAATGTAAGCTCTGATATCGCTTTAAACACCTGATCTATGATCACACTTAAACCCCTCTTCAGCCTCATTCCAGCATCTGAATGCCTCGAATTTGGTTGGTCGTCAGGCACAAATACAGATCCTTGCACTGGACACGCACATCATTGGCGCCTGCCTCTGCACGTGTGCCTAGAAGTGCTGTAGTCATTTGTTGATGTGAAATGTTATCATTTGGCTTGGCAGCACAATGTGATTTATGTTATGGCTCCATGGTTATTGCTAGATAACTAACGACGAAGTTGAAGTGGGTCTTCAATACGCAGCTGCTTGTTTGCTAACATAAAATGACAGTGTTTTTCTCTGCAAATCGAAGGCACAGCCTGTGCTTCCGATGCCCTACACAAGCAACCAAACAAATGTTCCCAATTACATCAGGCCATGAAGTCACGTTGAACCAAAGTGCAGCACAAGATAGAAACGACCAAATTCATTGTCTATTCAGGGCGCATTTTCTGTTGTACAAACACAGCGCTTGGAAGGATTATGTAATTAAATGGGTGGAACGCAGGAGTCAGCTCATTATTGTTTTCCAACAGGGGAAATCAACAGAAAAATATCAGCTGCTTAAACACAAGTCTGGTTGGAATGTACATAGCGGACTGAATTCGGGCGCCGAGCACTTCACATTAAAAAAAAGGACAATAATGTTTATCATGGGCTCTCTCAGCCATCTATAAAAGGCACGAAGGGAAGTGACAGACGTATGTCAAAGTGACACATTCAAAAAAGCAGAATTCACTGTAATCTATAAATAACACGTTGAATAAATAAAAAAAAAAAGAGAAAACGTTTTCTCGAACTGATAGAATGACGAAATTGAAAAAGATTAACTCGAAATGTATTTTTTTTTACTGAAAAATGTCGAAAAATATACTGGGCCTCATTCCAATTATGGAGGTGAAGTCAAAATGGTGGTAAATGTACAATATTACCATTGCCTCCACTTTACCACCACATTACTACATTACCATACTGCCGTACTTCAGTCGCATTTACTGTGCCGTATTACCCTCATGTAAATCTGTTGAACATCTTCACAATGTCCTATGGATGTCAAAAGTGGGATTTACACCGCAATACCAACACTCGCAGTCCCGTGGTGATGCCACTGGACCAAATGGTTCCAACTTTGACCAAACTGGCAGTAATTTTGCCATTCTACCTCTAGATTACCGTCAACTCATGATGAGGTCCATCTTCTCATGAAATTGATCCACCTTTGTAAGCATTCAACTACAATTATTATTATTTTTGTTGATCCTTTTAAAGTGTAAAGTGTCCAAAAGATTCCTAAAAAGAAATCATACTAAGTATTTTTAAAGCACTACTAACACCATTGCTGCTGGTGCTGAAATGTTGCTGAAATGTTGAAAGCAGAGATGAGGAAGCTGTGGAGGTAGTTACTTAGTTGTAAGCAATGGGCCCCATTATAAGTCGGACCCGCCAACTATGTGTGAGTCGGACCACAAGCGCCGGATACAACGCCACTGATAAAAACAAATCTGCAGACAAAGGCTCCAGTAAATCCAGCGCCGCATAGTACCGGGTGACCCTGTAACAAGTGCCGGTATTGCCATCACAGCATCAACACCAGCATAACTTGATGCAGTCCCTTCCTATATTTGGCTCGTGGCTACAGCCCGAAGTGCTGGACAGGATTGCAGTAAACCTGTGCGAGGAACATGAGCAAGGACCTGAAAGTATGGTTTTGCAAATCTGTCCTGTGCTGAAATGTTTCCATAGTTTCAAAATGTAAGTACAAAAAATAGTGATATGACTTTGGCACCTGGGCATTGGGCCTGGCCCTCAGCAAGGACAAATCTTCAGTTTAATTTGTTTGTTGGGGCATGCGGCATGGCTGAAGCTGTTGGTTTGAATGGGAAAAGAAATTCTGATCCCGGCTACAGTCCGAAGTGCTGTATAGGATTGCTGCAAATTTGCACAAGGAGTAATCATCAGTAAGGACAAGAATGCATGCTTTCGCAAATCTGTCCTGTGTTTTATTTCTTCCAAAGTGTGAAAATGTAAGTTCAAAAACTGGTGTTATAACTCAGGTGTCTGGTCAGTGGGACTGGCCCTCAGCAAGGAGAAATGTCCACTCTGATTTGCTTATTGGGGCATGCGTCATGACTGAAGCCCACGGTTTGAATGGGAAAAATGATTCTGATTTTGGCTACAGCCTGAAGTGCTGGATGCGATTGCAGCAAACTTGCAGGAGGGACATCAGCAAGAACCTCAATGCATGCTTTTACAAATGTGTCCTGTCTTTTATTTTAGCCAAAGTTTCAAAATGTTAGTACAAAAAATAGTGATATAACTTTCGTGCTTGGACAGTGGGACTGGCCCTCGGCAAGGACAAATGTCTGCTCTGATTTGCTTATTGGGGCATGCAGCATGGCAGCAGCCCTAGGTTTGAATGGGAAAACAAATTCTGCTTGCGGGAGTATCCAGAACTGCTAGACGGGATTGCAGCAAACTTGCGCGAGGAGTATCAGCAAGGAGCTGAAAGCATGCTTTTGCAAGTACACCATGTGTTTTACGTTTTTGAAAGTGTCACAATATAGATACAAAAAAAAGCAATATAAGTTTGGTACCTCGGCAGTGGACCTGATCCTCAGCAAGGACAAATGTCTACTCAGATTTGCTTTTTGGGGCATGCGGCTTGGCCAAAGCCCATTCCCAATTGATTTTGGAGCCTGGCCATGGCTGAAAGCCATGAGCACTGGCCATTGGTCACATTATGAGCATATAGTGGACACTGAACTGAGATACAGGGTAGGTGTGGTGGATAACAGGGTTGGTTTGATGGGGATGGGGTCATGGTCTAGCCTCATGCCCTAAGCAATTCAACCATGACTTGCATCCCCAGCATGTGCTGCTGATAGCAACACACATCAGTATGTGTTGCAAAAAATATGTTTATTAATGGAGGTTTGTAATTCTTTCTTATATGTTTAAAGAGGAATCATGAATAACTTATATACAGTGATGCAACATCGTGAAACATTTTCACTAATAAAAACCTGTCAAATTCACTAAAAGACATAGGCCCTCATTACGACCCTGGCGGAAAGTGACTGACCGGACCGCCACAGCGTAAATAGCGTTTCCGCCATTGCACGACGGAGCAAAGTGCGGCTAATTCCGACCCATCGGGCACAAGCACTACTCCATGGCGGAAGTGCAATGTCCGCGATGGCGGAAATGTCCCCAAAACGCCCCCCACCGCCGTCGTACGGCGCCCTAGGTGCAATTCCGCCACCCATCTTAGCGGTCACCGTAATGAGCGGCAATCGGAAAGTACGGTGACCGTAAATATACGGAAACGGAAGTAAAAACATGCTCCCGGAACGGGAAACAGCACGCCGTACACCTATAAAATCAGAATTCCCACACAACCATTAAAAATACTACCCTGAGACACATCACAACCCGTCATCCACCCTAGTGAAAACAATAACAATGGGAAAAGTAGCGAAAAAAGCGTGCGACCGCAAGCGGCAGGTCCACTTCTCCCGTGAGGAACTCACCGTGCTCACAGAGACCCTCCAGGTGAATGCTGCCGTCGTCTTCTCGACGCAAATGACCAGGACGGCACTTGCGAACAAGAAGGCCATATGGGCCCTGGTGGCACAGCGGGTAAGTGCGGTGGGGACCGCACCCCGCAACCCACAGCAATGCAGAAAGCGATAGGACGACCTGCGGATACGCGTCCGGAGCATACTTTCTGCCAACCGAAACATTGCCACAGCCACCGGGGGAGGATCGGAATCACCCATCAAGTTGACCCCCTGGGAAGAAATCTGTGCCTCCACCATTGGAATGGAGAGTATAGAGGGAGTCGGAGGGATGGAGAAAGGAGTGCAGGCATCCGAAGAATCAGGTAGGTGGGCCAAATAAAACAATGCTAAAACCACAATGTCCAATCATGTGAAGTACCATGTGTCCACATAGTGCAACAGTAACACATGTCCATGAGAACGTCCACATACATTGGCCTGATAGCGCACTTTAAAACGCACAATAAATACATAAATAATTAAAAACCCTAAAAACACCCTCTACACGTGCAGCATGCACACCCTAACTGCAGGCTGCAAAACAACTGCATCCTCAATCCACACAAAAATGAAACCACCTCCAAGGCCCCGACCCAAATCACCTTCAGGTACCACCCCAATGCATGTGATACATTGCCATTCCAATTTCAACAGACCCATTAATAACGCTCACCCTCCTTTACTCCACCACAGGGTCCGATTCAAACGACGAGCTCCAGGACACCCCTACCAGCACACCTGCAAAGAGGGCCAAGACCAACGGCCAAAGACCCTCCACCTCAGCTGCACGCATCAAGACACGGCAGCAGCACAAATCAAGTGACAGCACACAGGAGGGAACTTCAACAGGCACCCCAGCAGCCAGCATGCCCACAACAGCACCACCACAGGTCCCCCCAATGGATGCCACAGAAGGCACTGCTTCTGGTGGCAGCAGCACCATAGGTGACACTGCATTAATGGCAGCATGCTCCGACACAGAAAACGGGGATGTCGAAGTAAGATCCATCCATGACCTGTCTCAATCCCCCTGTTTGTTCCATCCCGTACACCATGAGGATACCACGCAGGGGCACCCACAAGACGACGACTGGCCATCCCCCACAAGCCCTGTGGCAAGGCAACATGAGGTGACCAGCCCCTCTGTGACACCACCGCAAATGGCCATGGCCCAGCAGAGGCAACAGTCCCTCGACCAGGTGATCGTGCAACAGCAGCAACTGGCCACGCTCCTCAAGGACCATGCTGATGAATGTGGGGGTACTAAGTCAGCCATAGAAACATCTACTGAGACACTTAGGGCAGAAATGGAGAGAAGTACAGAGACACTAAGGGCACAAATGGAGAGAAGCACCGAGAGCCTGAGAGTACAAATGGAGAGAAGCACCGAGAGCCTGAGGGGGGAACTGCATGCGACGTCCAAAGACGTATGTGCTGAACTTGCCGCTGTGCGCCGTGTGCTCACTGAGCTCTCACAAACCCTCAGGGACATGCATGGACGTGAGCAGGCAGAGACATCATCCATTGCAAGTTCCGTCCAGGGCAGCCCCCAACGTAGATCTGGGAGGAACCTGCGCTCCACAGGCAGGGGTGCCCCTGATACCCGGAGAGGGGGCTTGCAATAGCGTCTGCCCACTGACAATGAGCACCTTTGGACACTGGTGTTCGGGGGGGAGGTAGGAGGGTGGAGGGGGTATGTTGGGCTCACTTGGGTGGCGGGTAGATGGGGTGTGTAACATAATTTCACATATGCGATAAACATTTCACTATCATCCAATGAGATGTGTGGACATTGATCTTTGTGTACGAGGCCATTATAGGCGTACAGTCCATATTGTGCATGTTCCAGACACACACAGTGCCACAAGTCCCATGTCCATGTATCAGCCACCAGGCGTGAGTGCTAGAAGCATGAATCTATGAGAATCTGACGAATGTCTCGGCCCTCCTGTGCCTCGCGGACTCCTTGAGGTGCTGCCACATCCCCACCCTCATCATGACCATCTACAGGTGCTTGCAGTTCTGCGTCAGGGGGCATGGGCACATTTCTACGTACGCACATGTTGTGTAGCATGACACATGCCATGACCATCTTTGCCACCTTCACATGGCGGTACAGGAGTGCCCCGCCAGACCTGCTGAGGCAGCGGAAACGAGTCTTCAGTAGGCCGAATGCCTACTCTATGACTACACGGGTACGTGAGTGGGCATGGTTGTAGTCCTCCTCAGGCTGGTTCTGTGGGTTCCGGAGTGGTGTAAGGAGCCATCTCTTCAGTGGATACCCGGCATCACCTGTATGTGGACAATAAAGGATGTTTGTGGAATGACATTGCTACGTACGGCCCCCCCCTTCCTGCCAGGTCATTGCCGCATCACATACCCCACATTATCATGCATGAAATGAGACTCACCGAGTAGCCAGGATCTGTTCCCTGCGTGTCACTCCATGTAGCGTGGTATTGTAGGGTTCCTCAAAACCATAGAATCATGGGTTGATCCAGGAAATCGGGCACAACAATGGGTAATGATCCTGTTGGAGTCACACACCATTTGTACATTCAGAGAATGAAATTGTTTTCGGTTGCGGTACTGGGCCTCCATGGCATGCGGGACGACCAATTCCACATGGGTGCAGTCGATGGCACCAATGCAACCCGGTATGCCGCCAAGTGCATGGAATCCCACTTTTGTGTTCGTAATTTCCTGCTCCAAGCGTGGTAGAGAGATGTAGTCGTCTGCGTGCTTCAGGAGGGCATCGAGCACTTGCAATAGTGTCCGTGAGAACACTGGCTGTGAAATGCCATGCAACTGTCCGACTGTGTGCTGGTAGGTGCCTGTGGCCAGGAAGTGGAGTACAGACACCACCTTCAGTAGGGGTGGAATGGCGGTTGGGCTATCTATCATGCTGACAAGGTCAGCCTGTGTCATATCCACAATGGCGGTTATGGTGTCCCGGTCCAAACGGTAGAGGGTGTGGATCTGCTCATCCGTGAGGTTGAACGGATGTGCTCGGAGGCGTGGGATTGCGGGCTGCCAGCGTGGTGGTAGTGGCTGTGCTGGCGGGCCTTGCTGGCCCTGCCTTGCCCTCCTCCTCCTCCTGCGTCTCCTCTGTGCGGCCGGTTGTTGTAGTAGTTGCTGTTCGTCTTCTTCTTGAAGTTGGAGTACTTGCAGTGCAATCAGGTCCCCCAGGGCCAACATCGCTAGTCCTGCCGGTAGCATTTTGGTGTGGGTGTGGGAGGGGGTTGGGTGTGCAATTTATGTGTTTTCAAGCTCTATTGCCTCCACCTGTGGTGATTCATTCCACCTGTGCAAGCTGCAATCCCCTTTGGGCGAGCACGTCCCGCACACAACGCTGCAATTCGACGCATGGCATCTTGCTATTACAATCATGTATATGATCCCGATGGCAGTGAAATATTGGTTCATATGTTCATTCTGCTATGGTTCCATTGTTTCACATACTATCTTTGCAGTCGCGAACAAACTTGTGAAGGGTCAGTGGAATGTAGTGCTCGATTAACGGTGGACCCTTATGCAGCACTGTACCGCGGTTCACCGACGGGCGGGGCGTCCCATTTGTGAGTGAAGCCAGTTTGCATTTACACACAATGCCGCACTACATGGATGAATTTGTGATTTCGAGCGGTCACAGATGCCTTTCCGACGTGATGTTGCAAATGAGGTATTCGAAGGACGGCGCTTTCGGTCTTCAGCTAGCGGCGAGGAGACGCCTACAGGTCTGACTGCAAATATAACGTTCTATTGTTTAGTGTCCTTGGGACAGGGGCCATGGCGAGAATGCAATGATTGATATGAATAGTATGGGATGCGCAATAGCGTAGTGGACGATGAGGCAGGACGTTCCCAAATACATCTTACTTCACAACACTGGAATCCCGGCCTGGAGCACAGTGGATTTTGCAGACTGCATTACGCACAGACTCAATGGAAATTTCACATGTGATGTGAGTAAATAATCAGGCGTTTTCATACAGGGATGAGGAAATGATGTATGGATGCATGGACAGATGATTTAATGGAGAGTTTGCCATGTACAGGGCTTTTTGGAATCTATCCACCTCCCCTGCGCTATGTGATGCAGAGCTGCCATAGTGGGACCATCGTCTATCTGCCCTTGTTGTACCCTCCCTGTCTCGACGCGCCTTCATACACTTGTGTCTATGCACGTTACTAATCCCATCGAATGGATTCTGTTTAGACAGACGCATGCACACAAGCACTCGTGTGTAATAGTGTTTCCAGCTCGATTTTCATAGTTATGATTCGCAAGTGATTTTTGGGTGGGAATAATCCTTTGGAGTGGGCTAGCATGCATATGGCTGTAGATTTAGTGTGATCATTGAAGTGAGTAATACAAATCAAGTTCTGATGGCCTACTATTCTTTTTCATTTAATTTGGGTGACAGGTATCTCCTCCCCTTTTGCCGCTGCCATCTGTATGCCACTCCTGCAGATGGCTTTTACTCCCGGCACCTGCTGCTTCGAGTTAATCAGTGGAGCACCATTACGATCTTATGGGACGATCGCCAATGGGCCACATGCCCTTACGCAGTACTAGTGGCTAGGAGCAACATTTCGAGCTTTCAGCTGGACTAATGCCTACCTAATGGGACGGCCCTGCCGTTCTAGGCGCTTCCATGTTGCCTTTTTGAACGTGAATGTAGCCCCTGTGTACCATGAAGGAACAGGGCGTCACACAAGAAGAAGCTGGTCATTTATTGCGGATGCAGCCCACAATGATGAAATGTATTTTGGGGTTCATGTCCTAATGGCTGTATGGGCTTGGTGATTTTGTGGTGCATTAAATGTCTATTCTGATTTAAACCGTGTAGCGTTCTTCTTTGCAAGTAATGTAGCATATTCCTATTTGTGGTGCAATGTTTTGTGAGAAGATCTGCATTGGGTTCCGGCTTCTGAGTATAGTTGCGTGGTACTGTACTGGCCGCGTTTGCCTACGAAGCCCAGTGTGGTCAGGGATAGGGGCTACCATTGTGACTGTTTTAATGATGTCCTGCTCATGGGCGGGGGATTTGCTTTTGTGTAACAGATGCCGGTCAGCCAGGTGGATTGGTGGAATGATGTGATTATCAGAATATGGCTGGTCACAGGTGCCTGTGTTTGCGTGCGTTTCTTGGAGGGAGACTGAGGTCATGTCCATTGGAATGGCTTCTGTATTCGTGCCATCTGTGCCCTGCAGCTCCCATTGGCCCCTCTTGAGATGTGCCTGGCTGCTCAGTCACTCTGCCAACTTGTGTGGTCCATGCTTATGCTGATGGTTGGTTGGTTTACTGGCAGGAGTACAGGGCTGGTGCAGTCTCCCTCAGGATACTGCTTTGTATGTTGCCTTACACTGGTGTCAGTCGATGGGGGGGCCTGTTTTTGTTTGTCTCATTTTTCTGCTCATGTTGCTGTACTTGAACCTTCACATGCCTGTGCTGCATCAGTGCGGCAATGGTGCCATGGCATGAATGGATGGCCACTCACAAGGCACTTGGAGCCCCTAGATTCATTTGTTCGTTGGCATGCATGGGTGGCTTGTACATTTCACTGGTTGCATTCGTGTCTTCATTGCACCTACGGGGAGTTGTGCAATGTGGCCAGGGAGTGGTGTACAGGCACTCAGTAGGGCCGTTTACGGTTGATTCGCGAAGCCGTACTTCTCACCATGGCGGAATGGTACATCCGCCATGCTTGATGGCGTTAGGTACATGTCCGCTTGGATCGGAATTCGCGTACCATTACGCCATGGTGGTAATTACGGTTTGGCATGGCGCGCGTGCGCGTACTTGGTGCAGTTAGCGTTGGCGTTCACTACGGTGTCGCTAATGGCATCGTACTTTACGGTGACGGGTCATAATCGCACCGAGCGCTATTCGATGGCGGTATTGCATTTCCGCCATCGTTTTTCGATTTCCGCCAGGGTCGTAATGAGGGCCATAGTTTAACGGATATTATGCTTCAGTTGCACTAACTTCAGTTGCAGTAATAAAAACCTATGAAATTCAGTGAAAAATCTTTGGTAAAGGGACGTTATGGTTAAGTTGCTCCAATAAAAACCTATGTTATTCAGTAAAAAAACATTGTTAAAGGGACATTATGGTTAAGTTGCACTAATAAAAACCTTTGTAATACAGTGAAAAAACCTTGTTAGAGGGACATTATGGATAAAAAAAAAGAAAACACAAGAAAGTCACCACTTATGGTAAGCTAAGCAACAATAACGTGTGCACTGCCATGCACTGCTATGCACTGCTAACAGTAACACCTAGGACATCAAAGATAACATCACAAATGACATAATCGATTACATCACTAATGGCACCACAAATGATGTTAGTAGTGTGTAACAATGCAAATGGAAGATCAAAGGTGATTAGTAGCCTTGTAATAAACTACTCCATGTTGCATAAAAGGTGTGTATTTGAAAAGAAACTCAGCACTGACTTTTTTTGTGAATATAACAATTAAATAATACAGAAAGAGAAACAATGAATGCAGTATGGATCATAGAACTAAAGTATTCTTAAGATGGTATGTTTAGGTAGTACAATGATAATTCAAAGCATATCCCATTTTTGGGAAATGTAATATCTGCGTGGGACCTGTTTCTTGTTCTTTGTATGTGCATTATGGCCTGAGGGCAAACCCTGGGGCAAAAGAACTTCAGAATATAGCACAAGGTGAAGCTCTGCATGCACAGTACCTTTACAGACGGGGTATCATGGTTTCAATGTAGTATAACCCCATGAAGTCCTCAGCTTAAAATGAATACTGTAACTGAAAAAAAACAACCACCCCCAGATAAGTGATGTCACTAGTGATGTCATGGATGATGTCATTTGTGATGTTATCTTCGATCTTCTGGGTGTTACTGTTAGCAGTGTATGGCAGTGGCACAAGTTATGATTGCTTAGCTTACCAATACTTGGTGAATTTCTTGTTTTTTTCAATTTTAATCGTAACCAGAACTTCCCTTTGCCAAAGATGTTTCACTGAATTTGTTAGGTTTTTATTAGTGCAATTTATCCATAACGTGCCTTTAACAATGTTTTTTTCATTTAATTTCATAGGTTTTTGTTGCTGCAACTTAAGTATAATGTCCCTTTAACAAAGATTTGTCACTTAATGTATGTACATATTCAGTGAGAAAACGTTGTCAAATGGATGTTATGGTTACAAGTAAAACCGAAAAACCATTGAAATTCTCCAGTTATGGTACGCTAAGTAACCATAATTCCTGCCACCTCAGTGAACTATTACAACTAACAGCCAGGACATCAAAGATGACATCACAAATGCCATTGATGACATCGCTGATTTACAAGCCTCATAATCTTAGGGCAGAACCAAAAAAGAGGAGCCCAGCAACCAACAAACAGATGTTTGAGTGCTAAGTGAGAGAGCTAAGTGGTTTTTGCTATGCTGCTGGCAAACCATTCTGGACGTCCCTCTGTGAAGTTTCTAACTTGAACTCAACTGTATTGCAACTCGAGTTCTTGGAACTGCTTCAACGCGATGCTGCTTAAACTTCACACCAGAAAAGGAGGAGGTATTTCTCTATATTAACAGGCACCCATGCAAAGCTCTCGTGCAAATTGAGTGTGCAAAGTGAGAGTGCTAATTGTTTGGTGTTTGGTGAGGGGTACAGGTGTGAAACAGAGATATACTCCCCCTGAACTTCTCCCCGCTTGGTTCTTCCTATGTCACACCAAGAAAGGAAACTTGAAAACCTGAATCCATCGACGACACAGTGAGTGGCATTACTGTTATCTTTACTATTACCAAATTGCTTCATGAAAAGGTGCCCTATCTGTGGTATACTATTATGGTAATTTTACCTGAGCTCAGAGAGGGTCTTGCCTTTGGTCCCAACAAACTTCCAATACTTAAGGCACATTACACCGAGAAACAATGCCTGGGAAGTTACGCTCAAGGACAAATAATTGCAATCTTAGGAAAAATGCTCCGTATAAGAAAGACTCAGCTACTACAAGGCCACCAGAACCAAAGCAAACAAAGCAACCCCCCAATCTACCCGTTCTCCACACAGAAGCATTAGAGAAAAGGAGAGGAATGCTGGCTCAATCAAATCCTTTTTTCACACAGAAAAGGTGCTAGTTTTGACTGCAGCCTCCTCAACCGTTCCGTCAACCTTACCCTCACAGCAGCCTCAGCTCACCCCCTCAAAAAACAGGAACATTTCTGACTTTTCCCTCGCGGCTATAGACAATAATAATTCACTTTTAACCTTGTGCTATTCTCTACGTGACACCTTGGGAACGGGAAAAACACCCAAAAATGCTCCATTTGTAATTGCGGAAACATATCAGCCAGAACATGTCCTCTCCGATTCACCTGACGAGGTACTGGCTGATCCACAGCCCACAGGTAACCTCCATAGACTCTCAATTACACCAAACCTGATCCCATCAGAGTAAGCTTCCAGAATCTCTAACACCAATCAAGAACTAGTCACGCCACCTATTGACATCCAAGCCCAACTTAGGGTCATGCAATTTGCCATGAAAGTTCTGCTATGGCTGCACAGCAAAATATTGGAGGAAGTCGACAAGATTACCCCCTGCTAAAGTGACAAGTGATTATCCTGACAAAGATTCTGATGCCTTGATTGATGCAATACACTCAAATGAGGCTACAAGTGCCCACGATGAAGCTCCCATCACCGTGGAAAGTCCAGAGGAGGTGAGCGTCGAATATGTGGAAAACCGGGAACAGGCTAGCATCAACAATCTACCATACTAGAAAACTACGAAAACAGAACCGGTGCCGCTGTAAACACACATCGGAGGCCGAGGTGTCAGCAAACTCTCAAAGTTCAGTTCAGCAAATACACAAAGGGAAAAATAATGCAAAGACCAAAAAGAGTTTAAAAAGGAAAAAGAATAATGGCACAAAAGGTGCCTTGACTAAATGGCTCACCACTCCCCGGCATGCAAAAGAGGAATGGAATGCAGTGACTGAATACAGTGCAGTAAACCTAGGCCTTGAAGAGATGGACAAAGTCCCCCCCCACCCCGAATGACAAGCTGGCTTGCCCTCTGCAACCCCAACTGCCACCAACAAGGGTAAACGTTGGCTCAATAGAAGTAGTTGAAACCACGAAAGAAGCCTGTAAACAGATCTGAATTCCTGGCATTAACCCGTAAAATGTCGCCACTTAGAATTCTGGATTACATTTTTTTTAATTTTTTGAGCCTATTAAAAACGTTGCCCTCCAAAGTAGTTGTACACACTGTATGACAGTGGAATCCGCAAACTTGATCAGACTCCACAAAACTAGGTACTTGGAACTGGGCTATGAGTTTGACCCACTACCTGTTCAGTTACCGGCTCCTATCCCCTTGAACCAGAGAGCTGGCTATCTATGAGAAAAATTGATGCCCGGGAAAAATGGGGATGGCTCCTCTCAGACCTCCAACACTTTAAAAGAGAACATTATGGGAATCTTGAGTTGGTTGGTCCAGAATAACGCCACAAAACCGATACTGGGCAATTGAATTTATGAACACTAGAGGTTTTGCACACTTGTTATCTTCAGAGGGTTTGTCAGACCTGTTGGTGCATGTAGACATATTCCTACTCCAGGAATGTTGGTTACCAACTGATTTATACATTGATTGGTACCAGATATTCTGGATTCTGGCCGAAAAAGACCCTAGGGGATGACCTTATGTGGGACTGATAATCAGTGTCAGAACTCGATCCAAGCAACCAGAATCCACCTAAGTATTCCTAACTCCAACATCCTAGCAGTAAAAATGTGTTTGGCACATCGTAAAGGAAATTACATTATTATAAACATGTATGATCCCCTGGCAATGCTTGCACTAACAATATACTTGAAAGTATGGCAGAAATTATCTGTAATGCAAAGTACAAAGATCAGCACAAAATGGTGATCATTGGAGGGATTCAGCACTCAGTCAACCATTGCAAGAACAGGCAAGTCCCTGAAGGGGAATGTCTGTTTGGATCCTCTGTTTGGCTGGAATTGCTACATGTTAAATGGAAGAGTTGTAGGTGACAGGCCTGGGAAACCGACATGGAAAAGAGGATTGCACTCGTCAACGACCAACTGTTTTTTCTGCAACCAGCACACTATCCTGCATATAAAAAAGATGGTGGAAGAAGAAAACCTCTTTAGTGATCATGCTATGATCACGCTCATAATTGAGGATGTGCAAATTGATAAAGAGATCAAAATTGGGGAACGGAAGTAAACGGTAGAGGGAATAGAATTAGATGGTCCGAGAGAAATGTCAAGAAGGTACACCTCTTTGTCAACAGACTGCCCGATGCCCAACATGAAAAATTAGCTGGGCTCACAGCTGAAGAAAATGAATCTTGAATTAAGGAAACTATGACCCAGATGATGGTGCACATGGGAAGACACGCTATGCTGAACAAATCAAGGTATAGACCATATTACGACAGGGCCATACAAGAGGCAAAGAGGAGAATGAGGAAAGATATTAGAGGAATCAAACAGCTTAACCAAGATCAACAGGTAGATCTTAAAGCATGTTGCCAAATACAAAATAGATACAGATAATGGGTTAAGAACTGGAGATCCTCGCTCAGAAATGGACAATGGCAGTATGTACTCAAAGCAATAGCAAACAATGACTCAAAAAAGATGTGGAGCGTGTTCACCAAATTCAACACTGAGAACGCTCCGTCAGTCATATGTGGTATTAGCGAGCAATCTTGGACTGAAAACATCAGCAAAACATTCTCTATAGAAAAGTGCTTAGTGGTGGATTGCGTTGATATTGCGAAAAGCTTTGAGCTTGGCAGACATTGAAATCAAAATACGGACACTCAAGGATTCCAAAGCCCCAGGCCCAAATGGCTTATCTCACGCAGTTTTGAGGAAATCACCTGAATATTGGTCAAGGCTATTATTTGTTCTTTTCCAAAAAGTATGCAGAGAAGGCTGAATTCCGAGATCATGGAGAAACTCAATCTTGGTGCCCATCTACAAGAAAGGCAAGAGAACATTGCCTAAGAACATCAGGCTCCTTGCTATGCTCGATGTAACCGGGAAGTTATTTGCATCTCTAATCCTGGATAGCCTGACAAAATGGGCTAGTGATTTTAAGATCCAAAACGATTTCCAGATGGGCTTTATGGCTGGCTCAGGGACCACATATTGTCACTGGCTCATTGACAGGCTAATTAGAGAGGCTAAATCTAAGGGAAATCCCTGCCTACATATGGTCCTGATTGACTTTAGATCTGCCTTTGATACAATTGACAGAAATCTCCTATGGAAGAAACTGGAGAACTATGGGTGTCCTGTTGACCACCTACACGCCACAAGGAGCCTACATGAGAATACGTTGGTACAGGTCAGGCTTGAGAGTGGGGGAACAATGTCCCACCCCATCCAAACTGAGACGAGAGTAAAACAGTGATGTTCACTGGCACCACTACTATTTAATATGTATCTACCAGATCTTCCAGCCTACCTGGGGCTGGTGGACAATAATTCTCCCAATAATGCTGGTGTTCCATTAAACTGCTTACTGTAAGCAGATGACCTTATTCAGGTTGCAAATATGCAGGAGAAAATGGATTTACCATAAACTATGGTAAAACCAAATATATGCACATTGCTCCCACACATATGCTTGTCAAAAATTGGTGGTATAGGGAGAGGTTATTGAATGGGTAAAACATTATAAATATCTGGGCTTCGATATCACGACAGAAGGCTATTATGGGGCAATAATTGCTGAGAAAAAACGAAAGGCGATCGCCCTTATCCAAGTTACGTCTAAATGCATCGAAGAAACATCTGGCTTTATTTATTTATTTATTTATTTTACATTTATAAAGCGCTCACACAGCCCGCAGGCATCGAGGCGCTGTTACAGGAATTGTTTGTTTTTCTTAGTTGCGTAATTGTGTTTTTTTTTTTGTCTTAGTTACGTATTTATAACGCGCTTAAACGCCCAGAGCTTTCTAAGCGCGGACCCGGGGATCAAACCTGTTGTTGCTTTGTGTCGTCTTGCTTCCAAGACGCGCACGCTGCCGCTTAGCTATCCTCCCGGGCTTTAGCTTGATTGGTATACTGTCTCTTTAAAACCAACATTTTTGTGCCTCAATTTTATATGGGTTAGACACCAGAGGTATGAAAGTCTTGACCTGGCTGAAGGTACTGTAAGGGACATTTTGCAGAAGGGTACTGAGTGTGGGCCAGATAGTCTGTATTGAAATTATCAGACTGGAACTAGGGTTAATATCACAAGCCGATCAAATAGAGAAAGGAAGATGCCTATTGTACTTAAAAGCTAGACTAGACACTGTTTGTCCCATCCTGAGATTACTCAGTAAAGAAAAGGGAAAGTATGGAAAAGATTTACTTACCACATTGGCTGAGGAAACATTTACAAAAGTGGACTGGACTCCAAATTGGGAGGAGAACTACTTTACCCAGATTGATAAATTTATCGCTAAACTTGAGAAATGGGATTGGTGTTCTAACTCTGCTCACCTGAGCTCCTTAAAGAGCTACAGAAAGTTGGGCCTGTTTCTTTCACATTCCTATAAGGAACCTCAGCCTTACCTGAAATTATGCCTGAATCTGTCACTATGCAAATTTCTTCTACTCTTGAGAATTAACAAACTGCCAGTGCTTGCGAATATTGGGCCTGAGTTGTCGATCCCAAAAGAGGAGAGAATTTTCTGGAATTGCTGGGTTCGGGATTAACTATGCAGCATGACAGGGGTGTCCACAAACAGTGGCTGTGGCCAGTTTAAAAGTAGATTTACAGGCAATCTAGGGTGTTTCAAGCACAACCTGTATACTTGCACATCTCCCAGATCCATTTTACATTGATCTGGCAACTGTTTGCATTTTTTCAAGGCTTATTTGTGACTCGGTAGTCCGCGGACAGCACACCTGTCCACAGTTGGTTCCTATAAAGGGACTCATCCATTACTTTTCCTCATTCTCAATCTGGCTATCCAGGAGAGAGCACCTGCTTGCCATTCACAAGTTCCTGCTTTGCTGCTTTGCAGATCTGTTTTGTGGACAGCACCTGTTTCTTCACTGCTGTGCATATTGG
Organism: Ambystoma mexicanum; assembly: GCF_040938575.1. Lineage (NCBI taxonomy): Eukaryota > Metazoa > Chordata > Amphibia > Caudata > Ambystomatidae > Ambystoma > Ambystoma mexicanum. The sequence continues at coordinate 861,237,635 of NC_090923.1, read as the reverse complement.
AGACCAAGGCATCTCTTATGGCCATTGCTTTTGCCCAGCCACCCCCACCACCACCATCATCATCTGAAGGGAATGGAAAGGGGAACTGGTGCAGTGATACAGAAGAGGAGGATCAAGAGGAAGAAGAGGATGAAGTGGAGAAAGACTATGTCACAAGTACTCAGAGGGAGTCCTGGGTGTAGCAATTTTTTTACGACCGTTCGAAATGGGCCAAAGGCTTGTGCAAGCAAGGTTCAATGCACTGAATTAAAACTTGTACTTAGTCATGGGAAACCCAGCTTGTATTCCTATGGGACTACATCCATGAGACGCCACTACAAATTGACCCACCAGACTGCTCTGAGAAAGGCAATACCTTTCTCAGGTAAGAGCAGATTGACATCCTCCACCCCATCATCTTCATCGGCTCCTGTCACCACAAAGGATACTCCTTTGGGACAGAGGATCCAGTGGTGGCTTCAGAGGTCATACAAAATGCAGTTGACGCTTACCTTTTGAGGGTCACAGTGCTATGCATGTACTGTTGAGCATTGATCTGCAGGGGGAGTGCTTTCTAGTCTGCGGTCAAGGAGAATGAAATACCCTGCCACTGACCCAACAGCTTCCTCTCTCCCCTTTGTCCCTGTGGTTGGTGTTCCTTCCTTTCCTCCCTTCATTCGCCTACTTTGCCTCTCCTGAATCCTGAAAAAAAAGGCAACAAAAATACAAAATTGAAAAAATGCTAAAAAAGGTTCCTTTAGAAGCCAACTTTCACAGTAAAAAAATGCAAGTGAGAAAAAAAGTCACAGGCCCCTGTGCAACCTGCATAGTCCGCGGACAGCGCAGTAGTCCACAGACATCTAAAAAAATTCCAGGCGTGGGACAGTTGAAATCATTTCAATTGTTTTTTTTGCGTTAAAAAAGGATGGCTCTTAACCTTTTTTTGTGTTTTTGGCTTTAATATTTTTTTTAAATGTTTGGTTTTACAAACTGAACTAAGAAAACATTTAACTGAATTTAATAATTTCTTCTCACTTTCATAAAAACTGCTTCAAAGCATTTTGAATGTTTTCCACAACAATCTGATTACCCACATCACTCAGATGGACTCCATCTCACTGAAAAAAGTTGGCCCTATCAAATGTAATGTTCTCATTATGAAACAATGTCATGACAACATCTCGAACAAAAGCACACACAGCTTTATTGATGTTGCGCCTTACTTTTCTATTTGCGGAGCAAATGAACTGGAACACATCCTTCTCTGTCTCTGAGCAATTACTTTGGAATTAGGGAACATTTCCTTCAACTTTCCCAATGTCTCCTTCATTTTATACTGCAATGAAATTCCAGTCACATTCCCCAAACTTTTCGCTTCAAATGAATGATAATAATGTCTGGATGTTTCAATTCAACCATATTTGCACAAAATGGGAGCACATCCACCCACTTCATGCTTCGCACTCCATACCAGAACACATCCAATTAAGGGAATCCAATATTTTTGACTATTCCACAATGCTCAGCATACACCTTCAACCAATGGATCCACGAGTCCCCCAAAATCCAAACACTCTGCCTGCTGAAAGACATAGCCATGGCCATTTTCAATCCTCTCACAAATCCTACTAACAAAACTCCTGCCTCTCTCTATTCCTGCGCACCACTCCAGGAAATGTGAATGGCTCATCCCCTGATGTCCACGGACACCACGATTGTCCGTGGTCTCCACAGTCCCCTTTCCATGCCAGGCAACCTTAAAAGACCCAGATGTTGCACGTGCTGCCCGTGGACTACTGCGTTGTCTGTGGACAGATCATCGAATTAGAGGGAGTGGGGAGGTGTACACTTAATTTGAACACTGTATTGTTTTAAAAGAGCCTTCTTTGTTTTGTTTTGTTTTAATTTCATCTGTTTCCCAAAATCAGTAAAATTCACTCCTTCACTCTGAAAATTCTTTGCACCATGATTTATTCATTTTCAAAAGATGCCGTGTCCACACCATTCTGAAAAGCACATAGACCTTGATTTACAAGGTTCCTACCTAGTTGTAGTTGTGTGCAAAACACATTTGGGCAACTCCACACTTCCTTGGATGCATTTCACATGGAAATAGTTCCATTAAGCCCCGGAACATAATCTTTTAATGCAACCTGCAAATATAGTGGAGTAATGTACACCAAACTATTTCCTCCACAATGAACAACAATAATATGTGGGCATTGAAAGTGAGCCATAGACTTATAAAATGATAGTAAACTCACCCAGTTTAGCCCAGACACTGTATACCATCAAACATCCACTCCCTCCAATCCAATAGTACCAGGGATGCCACACAACTCAGTGTACCTTTTCAAATGATTCACCCAACATTCTCCCACCACCCACACGGTGAGCTTATTTTTAGCACTAGCCCCATCTTCCCTACACACTACAATCAAAACACCTCTTCCTGTAAGCCAAAACTAAAACAGGCTACTTTCAAAGAGTCGCACATCCACGCACCAATAATATCCAAAACCTCCACACCTAACCCTGCCATCTCACTTCAACACTTCAGATGTACACTTGAACTCTCAGAGTACATATATCCTGTTAATGAAAGACATCTGCATCAAAAACTACTGTGCAACTGTCCCATTTCCATATTCCACAAGATCTTCATCTGACAAAACATAGTACAGGTATGCTTATAATTATGAAAATGTTTTCTTCAACACCTTCACAAATTATATATATATATATATATATATATATATATATATATATATATATATATATATATATATATATATATATACATATATATATATATATATATATATGGTTCCTGCTACTTACCTTGTGATGTGATAAGCTTCCTTATAAGCATATTCTCTTTTTTACCACTCTAGCAAATGCCATGCAATGCAGCATTCATCACCTGCTCACATGAAGCAGCAACCAATTACAATGCTCTGCTTCAAAATGTTTCTATTTAATTCTTGTGATGAAAGTTCAAAAAATGCATACTTAAATGTATAGCAGACCAAAGAAGAGTGGTGTGGTGGGGCCAGGGAACAAAACAACAATGATTTCATAAAATAAGTCATTTGTATTGCACCTGTACACAGGTGTTTCAAGGTACAAATTCACAAGGAAGGGAACAACAAAAGGTAACAATAAAATATCTTATTAGGCCTTGTGTCACTCATATCACGCAAGTGCAACAGAAAACGAGAGTAGAAGTGGCAGGGGGATCCAAGGGGAGAGTGCAATAATGAACCTGCATTAAGTGACGCCTATGTGCTCAGGTATAAGTAAGTACAAATATGCATGGCACCATGTGCTTGCAGATACAGTCCATAGTGTGTGGTGGGACCCGACACAGTGCATGGATATTCTGGTGTTAAGTGCACATATTTCCCATAAGGTGCACCGAGTGGCCAGGTAACCAGTTAGTGCAGCAGAACGTGAACTTCAGCAGGGGAGAGACACAGAGAAAGCAGAAGCATAAAGGAAAGTCTTTGATTACTTGCAGACCCTGAGGTGTTCCTGCTAAAGTTTCAGAGAGGCAGGGAATCTATTCCAGAGGAATTTTCCACTCAAGTAGAGAAGTCAACGCCTCCCCACTCTCTACCTACAGAAGCGCCTAACCCTCAAAGAGTTGGAGGTGCAGGAGTAAACAGCTGTAGAACAAGTGCTAAGGAAGATAAACTTGCAAGTAGTGTGGTCCCTAGCCCGCGAAAGCCTTGTAAACAATACAGTTGAAATTGATCCTTGCAGCTCCCAATTGCAGCCAGTGTAACATGTTCAGCTTCTAGATAAAAGTAAGAGGAGGACGATGAGAATAGGGTAAGCGCAATAGGCCTGCAAAACATTCAATGGACACACACATATGTTCATAGCAGAAACAAGGTCTTCAAAGGGGAGTCTGCAGACACCAGCACTCCGGTGCCCATTTGCAGAATAGTTCCAGTGCATAAGATGCCTTTGTGGTGCACATGGTGTACCCCACCTTCAGCATCTCCATCCTCCCTGCCCCCTTGCGAGCAGACCATCACAGGTGCCAACTGCCATTGATACTAGACAGGGGGTATGTAAGGGTAAAAGGAGTGCCATAGACCAATGCATGTGTTAGTGCACACCAATATGTAACAATACGCTTATATGTTTGAACGTGTAGTGCACTTAGAGAAGTGTATCACAACTGTTTACCTGCAATTATTTGTAATATTTGTATTTAGTATTTTTTTGTCCAGTATGTTTTTTTCCCCAATGACTCAATTTCATAATACCTCCATATTACAAACACGTTATACTCCCACTAAATTAAGGACAATTGCTTTACACATATTGCTACTATGGTCCTTCTGGCCATACTCCTACTACATTACCTATACTTACAATACACATACTCTACTGTAGTCATTGTGCCCAGGGTACATATTCTGGCTGACCACAAGACAATGACCATATAACAAGTACTTATCATACACACTCAACTAATAAAACTCACCCCCAGCCCCTGCAATCGAAACGATATTCGGCAGCATTTCCAAATCTCTTTTATACCTGTAAAACCAACTCAATGTTACCTTCATTCCACTTCCCTACCAAATTCTACACCCTCTTTCAGCCATCAAATAACCCCAAATGTCTTTCCCAAGCTTTCTGTTGAGCCCACAAACTAACCCACGGGCAGCTACGGCACCTGCCTGGCCTTTTTCAACCTACAAAAATAGCCCCATATCAACTTTGTTTCCACTCCCCCATCATTCCCAGCCGTCTTTCCACCACCAAATGACCCAAAATATGTTTTCCAGATGTTTTCCCTACTGAGCGGTCCGCCATCTACTTCGACTGTCCACAGATCCAACATGGTGGACGTTTACCAAAAATGTGACGCACCTCACGCTCTTCACCATCCAATCAGCAAGAGCGTCCGATGTGCGTGAACTTCACACCCACCCCCGGGCCAATTGGAGGCTCATCCTCTGAACGAAGAGGAAAGAAGGAAGTCAGTTCACGGACCAAACCCAGATATCACTATTTTTTTGGCCTACTTTTTGGTTGTTTTAAAAAAAAACTACTGAACAGATTTACACTGGATTTACACCAATGGTTTGGGCTGTAGACATGAGCAACATGGTTTTTCCATTACGTCTACACGTACATTTGTGTGGGTTAGTACCAAATATCAGCTGCAGTATCCCTTTTCTCTTAGCTGTCAGGACCTTCATCACTTTTTAAATATACCTCCTTTCATTACCCCTCTTTAGGTATACTATAATACCTTCACACCATTATCAGTGTCCTGACGACTGTTCAGTACCTTCAGCTAACCTGCCTCCACAACGCAACATCTGTCGGTTCCCATCCTGATCCGAACCAGAAACACCTATCTTATGTGTCGACAATAATTGAGTACCGTTACCTTTAGGGCAGTACAAGAAATTGCACTGATATTTGCTACTAACCCACACAAATGAATTTTCACTTGTGTTCTCCACTACTTGTGCTATGTAGGCCTTTTGCCTTTCTTTTTAATGTTCGTCTGGTCATCAATTAAACTTTGTTTTATGACACATCTACTCCTGTGCTCTTTGGTCTAGCATATGATAATCTACACCCTGTCCTGCTAGACTTTACTTAACGTCCTGAGTCAGGCCCCACTTCTCCAAAAAAGAGGGTCCTTTTGACCCATTATATTTCTTTTACATTACTGAGCTGTGACAATAAGCTACAGAATCTCTTCATATAAAAACCCATCTTTGATTTTAAAAGGAATAACAATCTCAAGGCGCTACTGGTGAAGATGCAGCCCGACAAAGGAAAGAGACACAGACCCAAAAACCCTGGCACATATGCCTGTTTAACATGCAATAGTGGCAATATTGTAAATAAAGGAGATATTGTAACCCATTCAAGAACAGGAGAAAAAGTCAAATTACGAGATTACGCAACCTGCAACACACAGAATGTAATATATGCAATCAAATGTCCTTGCAGATTGATATATGTTGGCTAAACAAGTCGGAAAGCACGGATTAGATGGAATGAATATAAGTCGAACATTAGAACAAACAATCAACAGTCACCCTTAGCAAGACATTTCAACCGATACAAACACGAATTGGCCCAAATCAGATTCCAAATACTTGAAGTAATCAACATGAGAGAATTAAAAACAAGCATAACTAAGAGATTAAAGCAGAGAGAGGCATATTGGATTGACAGGTTGGTTTAAATGAGGAATTAGATTTACACTGCTACCTATGAACCTTTCCCTACCATAAAGGCAGAGCTCAAATATTTGTCATTCAAGTCACATTGAACAGGTGGGAATGACCAAATGGTAAAAAAGTGTCACACTGGCCAAGTGTGTATTTAGAGTAACAACTATAGATCTTCTTAAATCTTCAGATAGAAATCTGTAAGAGGGTAAACAATAGTTTATCATAAAGCAAGCTCTAAATAACACAACAAATGCCCTCTCTCACAGTTTTCACTGCAAATAAAGCTGTACATATTTAATGATACTTACTATCTGCTTATCCAAAAGAACCACAGATGTTTACATCAGCAACAGAGGAAGCATGTGAACAGTGTGACTTCTGCAATCATAGTCTACATAGTTATTAAGAAATTCAAAGTTTTTATAAGCAAACATATAAATAACAGTATGTCTAATGCTATATGTGTTTCATCTACGTACACATAATCTTTGTTTTTCTAAAGAAGATGGGAATAAAATTGACACTTAAAAAAAAAATGAGGATAATTAATCTGCTATTCAGCTTTTAACTTATCCCAATCCTTAGTTGCACCACCTCCCACAGCTACCCATTGGTAGCTTAGATCACAGATGACTCTCATAACTAAAATATTGGGAGCCGGTAAAATTGAAACATGTGGAGTTGAGACTGCAGCGAAAGTCAGGGATTGATATTTGTGATGTCATCTTTTATGTCATCTTTGATGTCATGGGTCTTAGTCTTAGCAGTGCACAGTGGTGGCACGGGTTATGGTTGCTTAGCTTGCCATAACAGGCGAATTTCTGGGGTTTTTCGGTTTTACATGTACCCATAATATGGATAGGTTGTTGTTAGTGCAAAGCTTTTTACCAGGATACCCATAGTTTGTATAGATGTATCATACAACATACCAAATGCATGACTGCATGCCGATGGGCACAGTAACCGTAGACTGTGAGTCTGTTCGCAGATATCGGGTAGCATTCAAACTGCTGAAAAAGGCTGGGGTTCTCTTACATAGTGGCACCAATCAGCAAGGACAAGGAACATATACAAAGAGCAACAATTGGTCTGCAAACTCTGTACTTGTGAAACAAACAGAGCAAAGGCACAGGGTATGCGCCATAATGGAATACACCAATAAGCGAAATAACGTCTGCGTCATACAATATTACCGCACTGCTGCTTTTCATGGGAACAAAGAAGGAAGTGGCAGAGTAAGGAGTGCAAAGTATTGAGAGCAGAATGTCACTACAACGTGGTAAGTACACTAAAGTTCTCCTATAAATGCACAGCTTGTGCAGTGTGCAATAGTAGAAAACCATGATTTTATTTTTGTACGCAGCAACCCCAAGCACCCTAGAGTAACTGGAAGAGAATTTCCCTCATGAGGAAATGAGTAACTATAGTAACCCCATTGGTACGCAGCACAGTCTGAAAAGTGAGACAGTTCATATGTATTGCTTCATATAAACAGATATTTTTATCTTTAACAGGACATACTGGAAATGAAAGGATTGCACCACACACGGCACCTCTCCCACAGCAGCATACGGCCATAGTAAAATAAGTAAATTCTGTAAATAAAAAGACAGACAGCCTGGACACCAAAATGGAACAAATGCTAAACAATTTTGCCACCTTAAAAGATTTTGTACAAGCACAAATTATGGAAAAAATAAAATACCACTGCCCCGCCTGCTTGTGTACCCCTTCCCCATTTCACAGCCCACCATCCCAACAAATGTTCTCTGATCAGAGACGTCACGGTGAGACCTCAGGCCTTGCTCCTTTCATGACGAACTTGTACAAATCCCCAATTCCCCTGTGTATGTATCCATTTCTGCTACTCCTTCCCTTTCCTAATAGTGTCTATGTATGTCAGAAGTTAAAGGTGTAGATGTAAAGTGTTGCTGAGTGTGTGGGTGGCTTTTCCTTTTATTTTAAAAATCCATTATGAGTCTGCCGTGCACAGTACTGTCTGGGATGGCCGCAGTTAAGCAAAATGAAGGTTTCCTACGGACACCGCACCTGCCTGGCGTATGCGCAATCACAATGGAGGTATACGTAGGATGCCACTACTGGCCGCATGTCCTCATCTTGTCATGCACCTTTAGTTAGTTGTGGGAGTGCACGTCTGTCCTTCCACAGCTATGCACATGCATATGTCATCCTGTGTGTCCTGGTAACACCGCCCCTGTCCAGCATGGTGAGAAAAAGTTGTAACATACTTTCAGTAGTTTGAGGCATCCACCCACGTCCTACGAAGAGCTGTGCACACAAACATTTCACTTGCTGTAGCCTACAAACACCCAGTTTGTGTTAAAATGTTCGCCAGACATGTGTCACACTTTTAATGAGTCCGGAGAGGCCAACCCTGTTGGTAGGACACATATGCACACGCGCACAAAGTATTCCACCCAATACGCTTCCTGCGGACAGCTGTCCCATTTGAGAACATTTGCAACGTCACTATGTGACTGCATCCACGCTGCACGTGGGTCCTCATTTGCCAGACACCATCCGGGCCCTCAGACATCGGAAAAGTATTGTGTTCTGCAATGCAAAGAGTGTTATTGTGAAATTACATGCTTACAAACATTCCACATTGTGCCATTGTACATGTAACTAGCTGCTTGAATGATTTAGACCAGCTTTCCAGTTCCAAGGACTCGACAGCAGGCCTACAAAACGCTACACGCCAGAGCTGCTCCGCATTCTGTTTTTGGCTTTGCAGAGCAGAGTAGTGGGCCACATTGGTTTGTACTGGAATTGCTTTCTGATAAATTCTACTGTGCTATATAACCTTTGCAACTAATGGCAACCATGGCTGCTGCCTCTAAATCAGCAGCACCCACACCCTCACACTCACCACCACCACCTCCTTCTGAAGGGCCTGGACAAGAGAACACGTGTGGTGATGTAGACAGGGATCAAGAGGAGAATGAGCATGAAGTAGAGCAAATCCCCAATGTCTGCAGCCAGCGTGACTGCTGGGTGTGGAAACTGTTTACCAGCATAGGAGACCTGCCGAAATGTTGTGCTAACCAGGTAACATGCACTAACTCAGGCGCAGAAAACCTGGTTTATACAGCTATGGCATCACCTCCATGCGATGACACCTCAAATCGAAACACAAGGCAGCAGTTCGGAGCAGTTCGGAGCGTAGTGTCCTTCGAACAAGGCAGTAGGTTACTTTCCTCTACAGCATTCTCTGCATCTGCTCCTGCCAACACCAGGGACACTCCTGTGGGGCAGCGGATCCCCAAAGCATCCTTGCAGGCCATATGCACAGCAGCATGCCCTTACCTGTCAAAGGTCTTGGTATTGCATTTACTGCAATGCGGTACTCTGCAGGGGGGAGCAATTTTGATGTGCTTTCGAGAGTTTGGTCCGGCAGCATGAGAATGGCTTCCCTCTACCTAAATGAGGTCCACCCAACATCTTCCTCTCTCTTGACTTGCCCTATCTTAATCCTGTGGTTGGTGCCCCTTCCGTACCCTTCCTTCCCTTCCTTTCCAAAACAACGGAAAAAGGAAAAAAGTTTAAAAAAGGAGGCAGGCTGTCTCGCAGCCTATAAACTCCGCAGATTGCGCAGTAAATAATGGGAGGTGTGGCTCCCTCAAAAACATTGCAGTCATTTCCGGGAGAAAGGGTGGACTGTAAAAAGAGGCTTTTTGTGGTGTGTGTTTGTGTTTGGAAGGGTTGAAGTGCGCAACACCTACTAGAAAAATGCTTGCTGTAGTTTCAAAAAGGGAAGCAATGCATTTTGGATAGTTTGCAGAAAAAGATGATTTCCAGGAGCAGTAAGATGAACGCCATCTGTGGCAACAATCTTCGTGCTACTAAACGTAATACTCCATATTGGAAGTAGGACATGGCAACATCTCTAAAAAAGGCACAAACACCCTTCTTGCCAATGCGCCTTGCTTTCCCTATTTGCATACCAAATGAAGAAGAACGCAGCCACATTTTTGTCTGCGCAATGCAACACAAAATTATGCAGGGGTTCAGAAACATATGCATGACCTTGCCAAGTGTCTCCTTCATCGCAAACTGCAGACAAATTCCTATGTCCTAAACTGTTCCCTCGAATTAAGAATAATAATGTCTGGATGATCGAGCGTCACCAAAGAGGCACAAATAGGAACCTAAATCAGCCACTTCATTGCACGTACTCCATACCAGTGCATATCCACATGATAGAATCCAAAATGTGCAGCCACTCCACAGTGTTTTGCATTCATTTTCAACCAATGTATCTAGGAGTTCCCCAAAATCCATAAACTCTGCCTCCTAAAAGACACATCCATAACAATAGGCTCTAATTACTTGGCATCCAGTCACGGTTCTAACCTCCTGTTGGAACGTTTGTTTTCATTTTTTCAAGACTACCCTGCACTGCGAGCATATACACAGCTCTTGCAGGACTCTGAGCGCAGGACCCCGAGCGCAGGATTTCGAGCGCTGTCTTGAGGAGGCGGGACCCGCGCTAGTCACGTGGAACATCACGTGCCCCCCCACAGCCCAAAGCGACCTCCCATCCACCCTTGCGGCGTTAAGCCCGGCGGTGACAAGGCCGCTAGCTGTACTGTTGTGCGGCTGTTAGGCGCTGGTGGCCCTATACCGGTTTGGAGACTGTGGAGGCTTAAACTCTTTGATCCACTCCGGATACCAACATTTTACGTGTCCAATGGTATAAAGTTGAACGTTCCTTTTACCACAGGTAACTAAGTTATATGCCATTCTAACCTTGAAGAGTCAAGCTTATTTTCTTTTCCATTCCCTGCTTAAGTTGATTCTGACTCCAGAAACTATGTATAATCTAACCGCAGGAATGCCATCCGTGATGGACAAGACTATGTTTGACAATAATTCTTGCAGAACACCAACTGGTGCACTCGCAAATCATTCTTTGAACACTCCGATTTACGATCTGGTACCCAAATCTTGTGATAAGCCTAAAAGCCTTACACAAACTTTAAAAAAAAACATAACTTTAACACCAATCAAAAAAACGCCCGTTTATAATCATGACATCCGTAATTTTTACGAGAAGATTGCGAGTGTGTCTAATCACAGTGATAATTCGATTTTAATATCTAAACCTACTGAACTCATTATTTCTTAAAAACCCAAGTAGCAGTGTCATCTTGTGCTTCCAATATTTCGAAACTAGGGATTACTATCTCTGATTCTACTATACTCACTATTGCACAGTCACCTCAAAAAATTAAAAAATGTCCACAACCTTTCCCAGTGGTAATAGAGGAATCCTTGACTGAAAATGCAACATCTAGTAATGAAATAGCTTTGAGTGATTCGATAATGGGTATAGAGAATGTTGAAATAATAGAAGTGGTGTCAGAGGAGGTCCCGTTATTAGATACATCAGTCCATGTAGATGGCCGTTAATTAGAAAGCTCGAGAGCATCAGTCCAGACAGATTATAATCTACCTGGCTCTATGGACTCAACAAGACATGGTGAGGATATATCCTTCTTACAACCAACACCGCGCAGATGTCAATCCACGAGGAAACCTCGTGAACATTCGGCCAATCCTGCTCTCATGGAGATTACCCTTGGAGCCATAAACACTACTATATCTAGTTTGTTTAAACTGTACGAGTCCCTAGATTGTAAGATCACTAGTCTTGCCTCTAAGCTAGATTTAATTGGAAATGACTTGAAAGTTAGCCCTCACTTTGTCCCTAATACATTGATACTGGAAAAGATCATGCAAAGTCTAGTTTAGAGACCTTCTGTTTGTCCAACCAAACTGATCAAATTCCAGTTGGCTCAAGTGTTGCACAGAGACTCGGAGCATTAGAGTCTCTTCGCAACCCACCCATCATAACAGAATCAGTTTTGCCTGCATTTACCCATATCATTCGTCCTGTAGAAAGTGCAGAGATCACTGCCAAAAGAAAAAATGACTCTTGGATAAGTGTCGATTCTCCTGAGAAAAACTCCACCCAAGCCCAGTGGGGTGCTAAAACTGACAATAGAACTACACAAAAAAATAAATCTCAACAACCGACAGTAAGCAAAAAAAAGAAAACAGCACAACATAAAGTTTCTTTAAGAAACACAAATGCTTTACCTAAGCCCAATGCACAGCAAGAAAACGTCTCAGTAGTGGATCAGACACATTCTGACTGCTTTATACCGGCGTCAATAGAGACATCTCGAGAATCTTTAACCAATAATGTCACTCCACACTTGAGTGTACCTGTACCATTAAGATCTGTCCCCACTCCAATTAATCATTCAGTGACACAAGACTTGACTTTGGGTTACACGCCATTAGATGATCTTATTAAATTAGTGTCTCACAATTCAAATATAGATATACCAGGTCAGCTCCAAAAGTCAGCAGAATCCATGACACATACACACTCAAGAGTGATGGTAGCTGGTGTTGAAAAACCTTCCACTTCAACTGCTATACCACAACAAGGCCCTGACAATCGATTGAGTATTCTCAAAGCTGCAGTTGATTCCTATCTCTTGAATAGATTGTCAGAGGTTTTGCCAGAATCAACTCCCGTCAATCCACAGTCCCTTCAACCCAAAACAGTACATTTTAGCAACAAACAGACTAATATCCCATTTAAAGATGCAAAAACGACAAACCCTAAGTCTTCCACAGCCTCTATAGTTGGTGGCTGCTCTGGGCCTAGGGCCATTCAAACTTTCAAAAATACTGACACTCAGAAAACGGTGTCAAAAGTTCATGTGGGTGACAAAAGAGATTCTAATGCTCTGAGATTTAAAACTTATCATACTTTGATTTTGAAATGCCGTGATGGTGATTTCCCTAAACATGATCTATGTCGTGCTAGGGTGCTAAATATTTTTGGTGATGTTGAAGGATTGGAAGCAATTGCTTCGAGTGATATAGATCAAATTGAATTTCTTTGTGGTAGGAATCTATCTGTTGTTCGTTTATGGGTTAAATCAGGAGTAGTGCGTTATGGAATGCAAGAATGGAACTCTTTGATAGGGGTTTTTATTGGCTCAAGATCCGGCCCGACAGAACCATCTTAAGCCTGATAATGTAGAGATACTTTCAACTCCTGCAGTAGAGCCAGTTTGTGTATGTCATTTCTGTGTCAATGAAACCAGCCACAACTCAATATCATTACCAATGCATAACACTCATTCATAACCACGAACATAAGTCATAAGTATTGAAATTTCACTTGCCAGCTGGAATACGCAAGGTTCTTCTCATCTCCAGTGGACCAAAAATGATCATTTGAATAACTATGATATCATAGTTTTGCAGGAAACATGGATGTTACATGCTCCCATATGGGACGACCATGATCTGGTCCTACTACCTGCGGAATTCTCTGGTAACGGAAGACAAACCTCTGGTCTGCTAGTGGCAGTGAAATCTAGTAGAGGATTTGGAATCTCGGCATGGAAATCTCCAAATAAGTTTATTCAGTTAGTCAGAATCACAATAGGCTCCGAGATATACACCCTGATTAATCTTTATCGAAATCCAGTGGGTATTCTCGAAGAAATATTCTACAATACTCTGTCGAGTCTTTTTGAAATAATTGCTAGAGACAAAGTGATCTCTGGAATCCTGGTAATGGGTGATTTGAATCTCTCATGCCTTGAAACTAACAAAAAGAGTACAAATTCTGATAGTCAGAGATGGTTGTTATTTATGAACGACCTTAATTTAAGGATGGCAAATGGTGCTATTATTGGCGATATCCCTCCAATGAACACTTGGGAGAGAGGAAATTCCAAATCTACTATTGATTATATTTTTTTGAGTAATAATATTTTTATGAGTACCACTAAATTTGCAGTTGTTAAACAGGTACAAAGAGACCATCATTTATTATCCCTCGGTTGGTCCGTTGAAAATCAAATTGTGCCGACCACCAAACAATGGTATAGACAAACTCTTGTGGTCAACAATGGTAGAAATCATTTTAGCTGGTCCTATGATAAACTATCAGCCTTAAACACTGCTATTTTGACCAGCCATGGAATGAGCAATGTTGAATCATATGTTGATGTCTTAAATACTTTTAAGAATATTCACTTGCTGAAACATAAGACCTCCGTGATTCACACCCATGAATTTGACTTAGCACTTCATGCCCGCAAAAAGGCACACAGAAAAGAGATTAGAAGCCTCCGCAAACTACCCATGGCTGATCAAATAAAAGCTATCAAATCAGCTAACTGTTATTATCGTAATTGGGTTCAATCAAGGAAGGCTGCTCTTTTTCAAAATGATAGTGAGAAATTCTTGACAGCGTGTTATAAATAAAATTCTGCTCAGGTATGGAAATTACTAAACATTTGTAAGGCTGGTTCTCAAATGAGTTCTCAAATTAATGCTGTGACAGAAGCACAATGGATTAATCATTTTACTAAACTGTATGCTGACAGTAAAATGTGCAAGTACACTCACAATACGAGCATGGCTGGAAGGTGGCGTTTGAAGTGCTCTGTAGCAATAGTTGAGGACTTTATTAAAAGATCATCCTCCTCAAGGGCAGCAGGCCCAGATGGCCTTTCGAATTACATGTTTAAACAAAATGTAAATGAGTGGGCAAATATCCTATACAATACCTTTCAATACATCATACAAAACAAAACCATTCCTAACTCATGGCGTTCATCTATAATTGTACCAATATATAAAAAGGGTGACCGTAAGGACCCCAAAAGCTATAGACCGATAGCATTGTTAGATGTGCCAGGGAAAATCTTTTCAAGGATGGTTTTAAGGGAATTCAATGAATGGACAGACAATGCTGGATTCCGTGATCCTGCCCAAACTGGGTTTGTCGCGGGTTTGGGGACTGTGGTAAATCTTACTACCTTGAATGCCATCAGACATCAAGCCCAAACTAAGAGATTTCCACTTTATTTTGCATTTGTGGACTTACACTCCGCATATGATTCTGTTTCCAGACCAAAATTTATGGCTAAACTAAATCATGCTGATTGTCCTCCAACCTTGATTGATATTATTTTTTTGCTTCACTCCTAGACAAAGGTATTCATAAGATTAAATATGGAAGGGCTTTCCAGAGCTGCTGTTACAAATAGAGGCTTAAAACAAGGATGCATTTTGGCATTGGCATTGTTTAACTTCTTTATTAATGATGTGCAATGGATTTTCACAAGCTCGTAGCTGATGCTCCAAAATTAAATGGTGTAAAGATTAATGCTTTATGGTACGCAGACGATCTTGTTTTGGTATCAAAGACCCCAAGTGGATTAAATAATTTGTTAAATTCACTATGTTCATATTTTTGAGACAATGAATTAGTTGTTAATAGTACCAAGACCCAAATTGTTACATATGTACCAACGGGCATGCAAAGAAAGAGAATGATCTGGCGAATAGAAAATATTGTTTTACAAATAGTTCCAAATTACATTTATTTGGGTCTCATTTTTGATGGCCGTCCCTCCGACGATTCGCAACTACATAAAATTGAACAAAAGCTATCTAGTGCCATATATCAAACCAGAATATTCCTTTACAAGTATGGCAAATTTACATTAAAACCTGCTATTATTTACTGGAGTCAGAACGTAGTTGCTACATTATTATATGGTCTTGAGACATATTGTACAATTTCAATGACTTTTCTGAATTCATTAGAAACAGAATTATGGCGTGCTATTTTACACTTACCACAATGTATTCCAGGAGTGCTTATTCGCTACGAACTTGGGTTAATCTCATTAACTGCAATGTATAACTGGCGTCTATGTGCCTTGTTACGGAAATGTTTGATGTCTTTAAGCAACAATACCACATTAGCTACAGTTACCAGCTACTTACTTAAAACCTCTGAAAGCTTTCCGAGACAGTGGTTAAATAACATCTTTTCTGTCATGCTTCATGCTGATATCTCTCTTGAGACCCTCCTATTTAATCCAGACCGGGCTAAAAAAAAATGTATCTGATGGATTGGATTGATACTAGGGATAGTTGTCTCTAATATAAGGACTTTGATGCCTCAGTATTCAGTCCTAAATGCTATAGAGAAATGGCTTCCTACTTAAATCTAGCACCATCAGCTGCATCAAGATATGCCATATTACGTTTCCGATTTAATATCTGGCCCACCCGCGAGATTAAAGCCAGAAGGAAACTGATACCTTTTGAGGAGAGATGGTGTCATTTTTGTAATGATAATAGTGCTGTTGAGATGCTGAAACATGTAATTATGTCCGGCACTTACAAATTTAAGGAGGATTCATTTTTCTAAACATCTTGCGCATTTTGCACAGATAAACCCTGAACACCGCTGGACAGCATTGGCCACCTCTAAATCAATGAGTATTAGTCTAGCCACCATTAATTTTTTGACAGCTTTGAAAATGGAATGAATGCCATTTTATCGACCTGCACAGATGCACTTTAAATTAACTTAAAATTGAAAAAAATTGTAATTGTACATGTAAAAATTGTCTTTTATCTTTTTCTAATTTTCTCTTGTAGAATTGAATGATTGATAAAATTGTATTGATTGAAAAAAGTTGATTAAATTCAACTATATTCAATAAATAAAAAATAAAATAAAAAAATAGGCTTCTACAGGCCTCACTACAAATAGACCTTCTGCCAAATTCTCTGTGTTCACACCACACCCAGAAAACTTATTAAGCAATCCCTTAGCCTCCACAATCCCATTTCCATTCCTGCCATTCTCAAAAGCCCCGGATGTGGCATGTGTACTCCTGGAACTACTGCATTGTCCGTGGACTTATCGTGCTGTGTGCGGGAGTTGGGGTACACATTTCAACCAGGGTAGGTGATTTCATCTTTAGTGGTGGCTTTTTTTGTAGGAACTTGTAACCAACACCTTTTTAATGGTTTGTATAGGGGTTTTTGTTTTCCTCTCCTCCTTACATTCTTACAGGAACCTCTTCAACGCATCCTGTATATTGTAAAACAAAATACCATTTCAAGTGGTGGACAAAGAAAGGCCATTTGCATGGAAAAAGTACACATTTCCAGAATTAAGGAGGTAATTGTTACAGGAGAACATCCCAGCAGCGGAAAAAAAATTACACATGCTTCTGTTTATAAGACACCTTCCGACCTCTGGCTGGGGACAAAGTACATTGGGATAGTGTCATCCGGTGCCCTGTTTGGCGTTTGTATCTGCGTTGGCGGCTACGTGGTAGGAGGTCGAGCGGATGTGCCACTGCGTTGTTTTCCCAGCGCACTTGACGGTCTAGAGGTTTTCCAACATGGCGCCCGCTGGGAAGTACTTCTTTCCTCTTCTCCCAGCGATCGCCGCTTTGCAACCCTCCTTACTGCGCTTCCTTGCAACTTTGGGTCTTAACGCTAGTTTTCCTGCTTTGGCCTTTCGGGCCACTTTTCTGGTCTTCGGTCCGCTTCCTCTCCGGGCCGCCTTACCCTTTCAATTCTCTCCTCTCTCTGCCCCGCTTTCTTTCTCCGCTCGCTCCTTTCCTTTGACTTCCGCCTTTCCTTGCCGGCTGCAGCTCCCTTTCCGCGCCCGCCTCTTGCTGCTTATCTCCTGGCTGCATTTCTCTCCCCAGCCGCTTCGGTTCTCTGTTGTTTTCCAGAGGAGGCGTTCGCTGGTTCCCCTTCCAGTGGCGCTGCCTTTTCTCCGGTTCCTCCTCTACATTGGATTTCGGCTTCGCCTGCTCCCATCTGCTACTTACCTCAAGGACTCCGCTTCCAGCTGCTTGCTCCGGACCATCTTCAGCTGCCTTTCTCATCTGAGGGTTTTTTCTGCCTGTTCAGGCTTTTTCCCTTCACTATTGTCTGTTCGCGGGAAGGAAGTCCCAGGTTTGCTATTTATTAGCGCTCACTGTGGCTTCCTCTCGAGACAGATACGCTGCACACAAGAAGGAGAAGGACTACCTCTCACACAGACAACTGCACCTCGAGGGCTTGGAATCAGGTGAGGAGAGTGGGGAGGAATGGGAGTTGGCGGACACCTGCAGTCAGGACAGTTTGCAACGCCACTCAGAAAAGATGTCGGCGGAAGAGCAAATACAAGAACTATGGAAGGCCATTCAAGGAATGTCCCAAGAGCTACAAACTGTAAAAGCAGAAAACGCTGTCTTGAAACAAATGATTACTGCCTGCGAACCTCCATCTCTTGAACTTCCTGTTATGGCTCTCTCGGCAGGAAAGTTTGATGGAACTCCTAAAAAGGTTAAAGAGTTTTTGGAGGCCTGCATAGTATATTTTACTTTCAGGCCCCGGTTGTTTGCTACCGATCAGACAAAGATTGGGTTCATGATTTCTAATATGACCGGCAATGCCCTGGCATGGGTTACTCCGCTGGTTACCGGGGCTAATCCCATTTTGCACGATTTTGCTGGGTTTTCTTACCCAACCAGAAGTACCTACTCGTCCATGGGGATTGATTTCTACGGATTTCATTGTTCAGCTTCCCGTTTCCAACTCCTGCACATGTATCATGGTGACAGTCGACACCATGACTAAATTGGCTCATTTTTCCCCTCTATCTGGTCTACCTACCGCTACCGAGATGGCCGAGGTGTTTGCCCAGGACATTTTCCGTCTCCATGGTCTTCCTGATAAGATCATCTCTGATCGTGGCAGTCAATTCATCTCAAAGTTTTGGAAGGCTCTTTGCTCCCGCTTGGGTATGGAACGTGCCCTATCTTCTCGTTTTCACCCACAGACTAACGGTCAAACTGAGCGCCTTAATGCCACTCTGGAGCAGTACTTAAGATCTACAGCAATTGACTTCAAGACAATTGGGTCTTGTTGCTTCCCACGGCGGAGTTTACCTATAATCACTCATTACATGCTGCCATTGGTCTCTCTCCTTTCTTTTGTACTTACGGAGTGCACCCTAGATCCCTCCTTCCATTCATACCGTCGCCAACCAACTCCCCGACGGCTGAAGAGGTCCTGCAGTCAATATCTGATGCGCACATCATTGCCAGACGGTGCTTGGAGGAGAGTCGCAGATATAACAAGTCTCAAGCGGATAAAGATTGGAGACCTTGCCCTGATTGGAAGGAGGGGGACAAGGTTTGGCTATCCACCAGATTCTTGCCACGATGGGTTCACCCTTCTAAACTTTCTCCTCGTTTTTTAGGTCCTTTTCGCATTCTTTTCAAGGTCAATCCTGTTGCTTTCCGGCTTAAACTACCTTCTTACCTTAGCCGCATTCATCCTGTCTTCCATGCTTTTCTTCTCAAGCCTTTCTTCCCGGATCTCCACCAGAGAGCTGTTCCCGACCAGCCTTTCCCTCAGGGGGATTCCTCAGTTGAATATGAGGTCTCCACTTTGCGTGACTCCCGCCACTACCGTGGGAGGTTGGAGTACTTGGTATCCTGGAAGGGGTACCCCAGGTCAGAGGACTCGTGGGAACCGGCTTCCAACATTCATGCCCCTCGGTTGTTGGCTCGGTTTCATGCTTGCTTCCCCTATAAGCCGGGGGTTCTGCGCTCTGGAGGGGGGCATACTGTCTTCCGCCGCCCTGTTTGGCGTTTGTATCCGCGTTGGCGGCTACGTGGTAGGAGGTCGAGCGGATGTGCCACTATGTTGTTTTCCCAGCGCACTTGACGGTCTAGAAGTTTTCCAACATGGCGCCCGCTGGGAAGTACTTATTTCCTCCTCTCCCAGCGATCGCCGCGTTGCAACCCTCCTTACTGCGCTTCCTTGCAACTTTGGGTCTTAACGCTAGTTTTCCTGCTTTGGCCTTTCGGGCCACTTTTCTGGTCTTCGATCTGCTTCCTCTCTGGGCTGCCTTACCCTTTCGATTCTCTCCTCTCTCTGCCCCGCATTCTTTCTCCGTTCGCTCCTTTCCTTTGACTTCCACCTTTCCTTGCCGGCTGTGGCTCCCTATCCGCGCCCGCCTCTTGCTGCTTACCTCCCGGCTGCATTTCTCTCCCCAGCCGCTTCGGTTCCCTGTTGTTTTCCGGAGGAGGTGTTCGCTGGTTCCCCTTCCAGTGGCGCTGCCTTTTCTTTGGTTCCTACTCTACATTGGATTTCGGCTTCGCCTGCTCCCATCTGCTACTTGCCTCAAGGACTCCGCTTCCAGTTGCTTGCTCCGGACCATCTACAGCTGCCTTTCTCATCGGAGGGTTTTTTCTGCCTGTTCAGGCTTTTTCCCTTCACTATTGTCTGTTCGCGGGAAGGAAGTCCCAGGTTTGCTATTTATTAGCGCTCACTGTGGCTTCCTCTCGAGACAGATACGCTGCACACAAGAAGGAGAAGGACTACCTCTCACACAGACAACTGCACCTGGAGGACTTGGAATCAGGTGAGGAGAGTGGGGAGGAACGGGAGTTGGCCGACACCTGCAGTCAGGACAGATAGTCCCATACTTTTCTTGGTGGTATGCATGAGAAAACCACCTTGGCAGTGGGAAAAATCTGCATCACTGCTTTCATCAACTTCTTTAGCTAACGGAACAAACGTGCACAAGGCATGTAACCCAAATGCAGGGTTCCATAATGCACCATGACAAGATGAACAGTAACAACAATGGCCACACCTCTGCAAAGTGCAAGCACAGTGCCGAAACTGCACACATGGACACTGCACTACAAAGCCTCCACTCCGTCCAAATTGAAATTGCCAGCAAAGCCTCTTTCAGGGCATACCTGTGCAGATCTTGCACAAAGGCATCACCGACAATCGACAGTGTGCATCCCTCCATCTCTGCCATCCTCACTACACAGAGTAATGAAAAAAAGTATTACCGCCCCTTCCTGTGAAGTACACCCTCAGCATCTGATTGGATAATCCCCACAGTCCCATTGCATTGCCCAGCATGCTAAGAAGGGCAGGAAGTGGCATGTGCACTTCACCAACTACTGCGAGGGCCATGCCCCAGTAAAGCAGGGGCAGTCCTTCTTC
The DNA here is from genome assembly GCF_040938575.1 of Ambystoma mexicanum. Classification (NCBI taxonomy): domain Eukaryota; kingdom Metazoa; phylum Chordata; class Amphibia; order Caudata; family Ambystomatidae; genus Ambystoma; species Ambystoma mexicanum. The sequence goes on along the minus strand of NC_090923.1, from coordinate 861,216,540 downwards.
CCTTTCCACTACTTTTTTTGCAGCACTCCTTCATTGGTTACTGTTAAATAGTCACACACACATCCACCAATCACATCCATGCATCTAACACTATCATTTCTGTACAACACTCCATATGTACCATTAAACATTCAAAGGGCACGTCTTGTGTGATTTGAAAGCACCTCCAGTTGAAAATTCTGTGAAACTATCCAGGATTTCCACATCCAGATGCATCCACATCGGCACTCACCACCACAAAGTACAGGTATGAATATTTTTTTTACAGTATTTTTGCAACTCTGTCATAAGTGCCTCTGATTAGGGTATCTGCCACTGAACCTCCATAACATACTCAAAAAGCATACTGTCAATTCTCCCATCACCAAACCTCAAATGTCGCTTGCAATGGTATGTGCTCTGAAACTTTTCATTTACCCATATCAGCCATTGTAATATCCAAACAGTTTCTCTCTTCTTTCCTTCCGTCAATTGTACACATTTTTTTCTGCACTAACTGTTAGGCAGAATTATATGCCGTACCCTTTGGGAACACCACACACATTTAAGACTACAAGTGACAGTACAAATTCACCTTTGGTACAAGCCTGTACTACACAGTAAAGTGGTAGCAATGGCAGAACAGCCAGATTTATCTCAAGAGCAAGTGAGCAGTTTCAATAGTTACACAAAGGAAAGCAATTACTATGATTCAAACAAACACTGACTCAAGGTTTCTGAGTAAAAGAACATACATTTATTTACACATCAGTTGTAAAACATTTCACTAAAGTAAAGCAGTTGGAAAATCACACTCTTAACACACCACACAACTCCCAGTACATTCAGTTAGGTAAAAATTGAGCATCACCAACAGGTAAGTAAGCAGGGCAATCTAGAAAGAGGAACTACAGTGATGGAATAAAATCAAAAAGGCTTATGGCCAAAGTCAATGGGACAAAAGTCTTTTGCTCGAGATCACACAGTTCAGGGTAGTTCGCGGTTAAGTCTTTTCCAAGAGTTGCGGACAAAGTTGTTTGGCAGAAAAGTTAGTTTAAAGAGTAGAGAAGGACAAGCCCTCGGATTGGCGAAAGGTTTCACACACCTTCACCGTGGCTGGACGAAACGAACAACCGGATTTGCACAGTACCTTTAAATGGCGAAAAAGCTGTAGCTGAGGCGGACGTTCCTGGCAGTTCCTGCAGGCTCACGGTTCCTGGAGAGACTGTCGGAATGACATGAAGTAGGAAGACTGGAGGGTCATGCACTGCCCAGGGAAGAAACCAGCAGCAGAGCAAAGCAATGAATAAAAGGTGTGCTCCTTAAAACCCAAGCAGGGTCCGACCTTCCTGGCTATCCGGTTCACTGTACCTTTGTACAGCAGATTCGAGCAGAGAAGGGAGTCCTGGCTTGCAGTTTCGGTGAACTGGTTGGTCCCACCAGCTCAGGGGAAGAAGATTCCTGGTAGATCTTCTCTGTCATTGGAGCTTGTAGATTCAAACCTGCAGCAGGGCTTCACCGGGCGGTTCAGTCATGGTAGGGGTCCTCTTCTATCAGCTCCTCGTCGGTTCTTTCGTTCAAGTGGCGACTCTGCCTTTCCAGACCCAGAAACCTGCTTTTTATGCAGTTTTCCACCATTCACACGGCCTGGCTGTCCATCACACAGAAGGGTGGCTGTCCCGCCGGGACAGTCACCTAGCCAATCAAACAGGAGTGTGACTTGGGTTTGGAGCGCAGAGTAAAACACGAGAAAGAGATTTTCAAAAAGAAATGGTGAATAAACCCAGCCAGAACCATATAAAAACCTATATGGTCTAGTAGGTTTAAGTTTGAGGCTACCAAGATAGCCTAAAACAATACCAAGGTTATTTAACATAAGGGTAGTTACCACTGCCACCAGCCAAGTCTTGTTGAAAAGGGAGCAAAACAATGCTCCAAGAGAACAGACAAAAAGGGATAAGTATTAACCCTTTCCAGTACTCTATGTAAGATAGGGTATACTGGGTCTGTGGATTTGAAAAGACTAATACAGTTAATAGCAACTTTACATGTTCTGGGAGACAGTAGTCAGTCCCAGAAAATGGGGTCTGAGTTGGGAAGTCTAAAAGACAACCCTGTGTCACTGCACTGAAGGTGCTGTGTAACACATAGTAAAACGATGATGTCTATGGAGTAGGTGAGGCTCCACAGTCTATGAACACAAGAAAATGTTAAACACACACAGCACAAAAAGGGCTCACACTCTTACCAGGTGAAACAAATAAATCCTAGAAATCCAGCAAAGCTGCAGAGGGACTCGGTAGGTAAGGGAAATTAGCCATTTTTGAGAATTCTCCCTAACACTAACACATCTCCTATACAATTCAAACATTTGTCATAGAAAAGGAGTACTGAATGTATCCTAGCAACCTACACCAAGTACATATATTGCATGAGTGACAACAGGGTGCCTGCCACTTACCTTGCACACTTCACAAAATGTAACGTTACTTATAAAGGCAAATACATGTATGTGTGCATTGACAACAGTACCAATCGTAAATCCAACAAGTGAAATGATTGATGTACTCATGTAGGAAGCGTATATGTGCAGAACAGTTAATGGTATTTCACACACTAAAAAAATTTCCTTTCCAAGCTGTACACCTTTTCCAACCTTTTTCTCACCCTTCTACAACTAGGACTAATCCATTTGCAAAGTAAGTACTCCTACACCAATGCACACACTTGCTAAATGGCATGTCTTACGGCACACTTACAAACAAACCACGTTCCCCCTAACCAACAATGCTGATGCTCCCAAACCCCCAAGCATATACAATGCCATCCAATAACACACACACACACACCAAGCCTTCCTGCCTACACATCCTCCTACCCCTTCATGTGATGTATTCTCCAAATGCTGTCAGTATGCCATTACCAAACATATTTTCTTACTGTCTTCTTTGAAAGTTGCGGTAACCACCTCTGTCCTGAAAGCCAGTGGTATGTCAACTTGAAAATGCAACCCAGAGGAAGCCTACACTCGACAGCCAACAAAGTAAGTGCAATGTTATCATGGAGGTGCACCTCTTACTAAGACAGTCCAATGTTCTTGTATATTAAGGTACACAATTGCATCAACCCACTGGTATTTGCTTCATGCTTACTCATTGCACCTCTGCAGTTGCTCACTTTGTGGTATCATGTAACTAGCATTATATTAACTCCCAAATAGCAGTATACCGTTCCCACCGTACACGGACACACCATTAAACAATCATACACCTCTATCTGTATACGTACACTCATATTGATCCATTCATGCCCAGATGCACACATATACATCACAAAATGTGCAGACCTACACTTTCCCTTTTTCTCCAACAGCTGCTACAGAATGCCCAGCAAAAAGGAACTCCATAGAAAACAACACAGAAATAGACCAGCTCTACCTAAAAGCATAGAAAGTAGCCATCCACCCCTAGCACATTATGTACAGAAAGTTGAAAGTGAACAGCTATTACAGTCACTAAGGAAAACGAAAGCACCTACCAGTAAGGAGAATGTAATGCCTCTGTCAAAATGTAGAAATGAAAACAAAGGTAGTGAAAGGTAGTGAAATGTACTGAAAAGATTGCAACTGTCACTACTGGTAATAGAGTATGTGCAAATGCTAATGTCACCACAAGGAAGCATTCCAAAAAAGTAATTTTACAAAAATAATTCCACCACAAAGTCCTTCAGAACCTTTTAAGTAGAGGGGAGAAATCACACTCAACCCTTAAACATTACTGCAGAAAAGTAATACTGTTGTAGACAGTGCAATGCTCTTGAAACAAACATTATTTCTATTAAATTTAATGAGAATGAAACCACTAACAAAATTACCCTGTAAACTACCACTACTACTTTGAAACAAACGCAACATCAGCATAGATACCTTTGGCAACAACAGTACAGGTGCGTGGAGGAACACCACCAGCACAGAGGCATACTTCAGTGAGGAATTATACAAACAAGAGCAAAGAAACCAAATTGCCATACAATGCACTGTACGAGGGTATGCAAAGGTCGACAATAGCATAATGGAAGAAGAAACCCTACTTTCAGAAATATCCCCAGCAAACATAGATGCCACTGTCTTTGGTACCGAATCAATGTGGCACATCTACAAATGGCCTTGCACATCAATTTGTAACAGTTACCACAACGCTATCAAGTCGTTGCAGCAGTTCCTCAAGCACCATGTGAAAGGCAACAACAAAGTAAAAAGTAAAATACTACAAACTATGAACTCCTGTTCAGTGCGCAACTGAACAGGAGTACAAGGACATTCGTTAGCCTTCATTTCTGGACCTGCTTGCAAAAGCACCTTCCACTATGTCAAAATGTTAGCAACACACCATTGTAGCATAATAAATCTTGTTTACAAAATGTAGTAAGCAAAACATACTCAGACACAAAACTGCATGGTCCATTCAAATTTTCCAATACAAGTGGTGTAAATTACTATGCAAATGTGACAAGCAATGGTGTATTGAAAATGGCAGCAATTGTTGAAAACGTTTATTGAAACGGCTCAGACCAGTTGGTTAGAAATAATAGGCCTGCACTGAAATACTGCACCCAATCCTGGAAACAGTTACAGTGTCTCGGGAATAAGGCAGGAATTGGACTACTGTGCTGGAATGGCAAATGCACGTTAAACAGACAAGGAGATCCAAAGGAAGTTGTAATGTACTTACTACAAGTATTGGAAAGCAAAAACATAACCATAAATGAAATCTTTCAGATTTCCTACATATGGAAACATACATGCACTCTCTGCAATCATGTAATTCAGGAAGAAGTCCCTAACAAATGTTTTCTCTATCTATCGATAAATAACTGCGATTCCATTCCATGGGCCTCATTAGGACCCTGGCGATAGCCGTGCCCTTATAAAAGGCACGGCTGCCGCCGGTAATCATTTTTTTCTGGGGCCCAGAAAAGGGCAATAACCGGGTCAAGCCGACTTTGGCGGACCCGGTTATTGCCCTTTTCTGGGCTCCGGAAAAAAACATTCCCCATTCCCTTAGGGCTCAATGAGAATGGGGAGGATGCTAACAACGGGCCCGTTAATGACGGGCCAGTTGTTATCATCCTGGACTGCTTGCAGTACCCGCTAAGGACGCCTGGTCTGACCAGGTGTTCCTTAGCAGGTCCCGCAGCAGTCCTCGTAATAGGGCAGCTCGTAATGAATGGTGCCGGTTCCGTACCAGCACTGTTCATTACGGGACCGCCAGGCTCCTAATGAGGCCCCATGTCAGCAAGTGGTACAAAATGCAAACCATAGCATATTGTGTAGGCCTTGCAATTCCGATAATCCTTCCACCTTACATATACAATCCCATAGGCAATACGTGATATAAATGCTTTCACCATACAATGAAGATAAAAAAAAAAAGTAACTGCAAGCTTACTACCTTCACACACGGACAGGTATCATTTAGCAAAAAAACCTTCACACCAATAGCCGTAATCTACCACACAGGCGCACAACCAGGTAAGGTCACTATACTGCATACATTTGAAAGCATGTACAATCTTTGAAGAAGTTGTAAGGGAATTTGTTTCCTTTCATGAAGGAGAGGCCCAAAAATCTCCTTCCCCAAAGGCACTAAAGTGAGTAAGATGGCCCTGCCACCCACGTATGCGCCGCCATTGCACACACAGTCTGCCAACATACACCGTTGATTCGTAAAACACTGCACAAATAAGTAGTAGATAGGGGCCGTAAATGTACATTTATATATTGTGTCAGCTGTACATTCATTACACCATGTAGAAGGTACCAGCATGTCTCCATGTACGTAAAAGTAAGTTCTACGTAACTGGAGTACTTAGCATTGGAAATGCACAATGAAATGGTAAAACACTGCCGCCTGATTTTTTTTTTTGGGGCTGCATGGTGGGCAGAAATGGAAACCTACCATACCTCTCTATCAACAGGGGAAAAGCTCATTGTATAATTGGCTTGGATGGTACGCATGAATTGCTCCAAAAGTACAGGTTCTAAGCAATGTAAAAAGAAAATAAAAGGTAACTTTGTGTCGTTTTCCATAAAGGTAGTCTGCAACTGTTTAATATGCCGTACCATACAGTGCAATTTCCTGGAGACACAGTGTAACCATGGAATTTGCAGAAATAATGTAAGTACAATTGTACACAACATGTGAGTAGGGATTAAAATGTAGTAGGATGCAGCTCTGTGTGCATAACTATTAACGTACCATGCCGTACACTTTGTCCGTTTACAATGTAGTGGTTTTTTTTTTAGGAGTAGTCATGCACGCTGCATTACAGTACAATTTCTGCAGCATTCAGCCTAAATGAGCATTTTGATTGATGTTTGTTTTGTTCACATGGTTCTCCAGGCCATTCAAATTTATGTATGGAGTACAACAGTGAAAATGTATGTAACGCCTGCACTGAAACCGTACACTGTATTTTCAAACGTGTGCTAAAAGATTTGCGGTATGGTCCTTACAATGACCTTTCAAACACTTGACAGTTTTTTGTGCCTTCATTGTATTAAAAATAATAACAGTCAGAGGCGCATATAACACTCGGCTGGTACACAGATGTGGACAGCTAATATTTTACTGTTGAATGGTTTGGAAAAACACCTCCTACATTGTCCTGCAGTCGGAGCGATCCTGTAGGAGAATTGTTTTGTTGTGTATGTTTGTTTGGGCACACACAAAGAGAATGTGCCGTAGGTCTGACAACACTCGCTGCCAGTGACATCTGTTTTGAAAAGCAAACACATGAAAGAAGTGTCTGTTGGCAATGTTTGAAAGACAAATGGCAGGTGTGTAGCCATGGAAGGAGAGTTCCACCTACAAAACAGACAGCAAGCCTGTGGGAGAACATCTGACGGTACTCATTAACACACAGTACCTCACCACACAGTACCTCACCCTAAGGTGCATGAACCGGCCATCTAAGACCCTGTGTGACATCCTTCCCTCAGAGTGCTTGTCTTTTATGCTGCCACTGAAAATGGCTACTGAAATGTATTCTTATTCTTCTGCCTTAGTGGCTGTGTAACACCTTCCACTAGCCAAAAATCGTATTGTGGAACAATCATTACAAGAGTACCATAAACGGTGTGTAGATGGTCATCGTTATCTGGAGGATCGATGCCGGATGGTGGGGAAAAGAATAACTGCATACGCATGTAGCTGAAGAGATTTGTATAACCAATTATGTAGTGCAAGAGTAGGTCGTTCTGAATCCGTTAGTTGTAATGGGATATGTTTGTTTCCAAAGCATTTCTATAAAGAACACTTCTCATAAATGGGTATGTGAAGTACACCTACACATGTATGTGGGTGGCTGTGTACATTGTCCATATTTTAAATGTGTGATGCAGTGCAATTCCTTTCATGGAGCAATATCTTACTGCACTTCATAAAGAAAGGGTCTTATCAGGGGCAAACCATAGCAAACGCAAATTGTGGCATGTCGCTCCCTAATATGCAACAAGTGCAATAACCTACACCATATGGTAGTGTACGTATCTTGCTCACTTCTGGTGCTCTACCAAATCTAAAATGTCCTACAACCATTCTTTTAAGATGACCACCGTCAGAAAGATGCAGGATTAAAACTGTGTACAATGCAGCAATGTATGTTTGTAACAACTTACCCTAAGGAGCGAAGGGGAAAAAAGAAATGACCCCATGATCATATTTGTGGCATCCATATAGCAGTATCACAGTGTTGGCATGCATGACTTCATTACGTTGCGGTGGGTGTGGCCAAGGCGTAGGCTCTTGGGTGCATGGCCTTCGGCCTCTGGCCATTCACCAAAGAGCCATGGCCGTGGCCACACCCACCACAACATAATGCAGCCATGCATGCGAACATGTGGCCAGGTACCAGAACCCACAAACGTAATAAAGCCACTGGCACTCCTACCCAACCCCTGCACCATAATACAGCCATGCATGCAAACAAGTAGGCAGTTAGGAGAATCCACAAACATAACACAGTCTCAAGCTCCTCCACCCACTTCCACTTACATAGTATTTTACTATTGCCAACCAAACCACAAAATCTTCAGAACATTGCCCCTGCCCCCAGCAAACCTATTAAGTAGACAGAACCAATACATCATAGTACATAGTAGTATGTAAAAGGAACCATTACTACAGCCCTAGAGAACCCTTGCATTTCAAGATTTTTGACAGAAAATCACCTTCACTTTTACATGATTTCTCCGCCCCTGAGTCCACCATAAAGATGAACTGCTCGTTCCCTATATCTGCCCCCACCAGTGTTTCCTCTTCTGGATGTAAGGTAGTGGCTAGGACTGGACACACAAGTGCTCTCTGTGGACTGTCCTAGTTGGGGTGAGTGTCTGTCCCCGGGCAAGAGAAAATATTTTCACTGAGCACACACGCCCCTTGATAGGGTTCAGGTGAGCCGCTTGGGTTGGTGGCGAAGGGATTGTTGTGCCATTGGGCCATTTGGTTGGGAAAGTTTTGCTGTGATTGCATATTATGTGGGGGGTGACAGAGTGTAGTATACCCAGGTAGTGGAGGGGGCTGCAGTTCATATTATTGATTCTGTTTGTACACTTCCTGTGGCAGTCTGTGTGGGCTCCCATGATTGGGGTGTCCACACTGGGGTTGATTGTACTAAGGTTGGTTGTACTGATAGTTCCCTCCAGGCCTGCAGCAGCACTCCCGTGAAAAGTGACCTCACCTCCAGCACGACCAGCATTGCCCATGGGTCCCTCCTATTGGCCCTTGTCCCCCATAGGCCCCCCCATCAGTTCATGAAACCCACCGAATCCTCTTGCAGGTCTTCCTTGCCACTGGGGTCCTGTGTATTGATGTTCTCCTCCCCACTGCTCCTGCCCATTGTCTGTCCATACTGCAGCCATCCTAGCCGTTCTAGCCACTGAGACACCTCCCCTCTTCTCCCAGCTGCTCTGAGGGTAGTACTGAAGTTACTGCTGCGTTACTGCTGTGACCTTCACTAACTTTGTCTGTACTAGTTTTGCTTCTTCTGCTAATCTCCTCTGAATTGTTTCTTTTTCCCCTCTTTGATCCTCCTACAGTGATGAACTATAATGCTCTGAATCTCAGGCCAGCCTTTGGCTTCTATCTCTGTTATTTTTTCAAGGGGCTTCTGTACTTCCTTTGGGAAGCCTCGCTTAATGATGAAGTAAAATAGGGCGGTAGACTGGTCCCAAGCGGTGCCTGTCTCTGCGCACCACATCTCCTGCACTTGAAGAATGAACTGCGCAGCATCTTCTTCATCCCCCATAGTGCACTGCATTATGGAATGTAAATCCGGGGTATCGGGGAAGGTCCTCTGCAGGGCATCCCATATCTGTGCCCGAACATTATTGAATGATGCCCTATCATGAGTGGCATTGCTTGTTGTCACATCCTGGAAACCTGCTTTCACCCACACTGTCTGCTTGATCTCCTACCACAGACAACAAGAGACTTTTAATATCTCCTATCGCAAGGGGCACACCTGCAGTGTTTTTCTCAAAGGCGTAAATCCATTTTCCTGTGCCCACCATGAGTGGCGGGAGGGACTTAAGAAGGTTGTTTGTATCCATCTGCACCCAGGGTACATAGTGGGGCTACCCCACTCCCTTATGGATAAGGGGCATCTGTAGCTTTGATTTTACCTTCCCGCTGTTCACCTTTGTTACTTTCTTTTTTGACAAAGCTATCCTTCCCATTCTGTTTCCGAGCCTCCCCCCATATCTCTTCCACCCTCAGGGTGGTCACCTGCACCTTCTGTATCCCTCCCACAGTGCCTTCTTCTGATTCGTTGAAATCACTCCAGTACTCTTCATACCTCACTGAGGCCACAGTGTCATATCCCAACCTATCAATTTCCCCTTCCCGATCCACTCGTACTGCACGTATGGGTGCACTGTCAATACTAAAGAGGAAGTCTCCCGATTTCCATTCTTCCTCAGGTATGGAAGGGGGGGCCTTTCAGGGGTTGTGGTCCTCCTTCTGATACTCAGGCCGCTTTGCAGACCGCTCGTAATCGGGCCAATTCAGTATGAGTTGTAGTTTTTGCTATCTCAAGATCTTGGGTACTTACTCCAGTGTGAACAGGGGTGGTGGTAGACGGGTCATACGGAGGGTGTGTGCCCATACCTGGGGTAACAGGGGTACTGTTCCTTGATACGTATGTTATGATATGATATGATTATTTATAATGCGCTTAATACCCAGAGGTTTCTAAGCGCGCGACGGGGGATCGAACCTGTGTTGCTCTGTGTAGCCTTCCAAGGCTAGCACGTTATCCTGAGCTATCCTCCCGAGACATTGGATCAGAGTACCCTTCAGCTGGCCTTGTGAACAATGGGTATATTTTCTTGCACTCTTCCTCCCCCTTCACCTTGTCTCCTTCACCTCCCCTCTTTACTTTGAATGTTTCTGACCCTTTTTCTCTCTTGTTTGTGGCAGGGGTTTCCTTGAACATCCTCCACAAATCTAACACTTCCCTTTCCTTTTTGGAGCTGCTTACCTTTGTATTTTCCTGTTAAGTACGTGGTACGGTGCTGTAATGTCCCCTTATCAAAAGACCCATACTCCGGCCAAGCATGCGATAGTCCCTACCCTTTTGTTTCAGTTACCCACTGACCATGGTACTTTTTAATTTGCTCACTGTACACAGGGAGATGCTAACAAATATGGGACATCCCCATAACCACAGACTCTTTGCCTTTGGTGTACTGTTTCCCAAACACTTTCCCAGCTCTCCTACTTTGGCCCCCGTTTCAAAACCAATCAAAAATACATTATACTATCTATTTCTTCATCTGTGCGCATGGCAAACCACGCGCACAGATGCAGCAAAACTCCATTTTAAATCGAAAACAAAAGAGTATAAAATAGCTATAATCATGGCTAAAGCCATCTCCTTCGAAGCCAGAATCCAAGAAGCACAATCTAATACCAAAGAAATCTTCTCAGTTTTCAGAGACCTAGAGACCCTGACACCAACACCACAGAATTTCACCAAGGATAAAACCTGATGTGATGATATCCAATCGGCTATGAACAGCAAGCTTAACACCCTCCAACCTAAAATTCAAACAACCAGACAAACACTCAACATCCCGACATCCATCGTCACACCGCCACCCCCCCCCAAAAGCATCAAATTCTTTCTCCTTCAAGAAAATCAAAGAATATGATCTAATTAGCATCATGAAATCCATCAAACCATCTAATTGCAAAGGAGACATATGCCCAGCCACAATCATTAAGGACTGCACCATCCATCTCGCCCCCTTAAAGCCTTTGTCAACGCCTCCTATGCCACAAGCAAAGTCCCCTCATGCCTAAAGGAAGCCTGGGTCCGCTCTCTCATTAAGAAACCCTCCCTCGACCCCTGCTTACCCAACAACTACCAGCCCATTACCATGGTCCATTTCCTTCTTAAAATACTGGAAAAGCTGCATACCTACAGGTACAACAATTCATTGAGGAAAAAAAACTTCTTGGACTACTCCAATCAGGCTTCCGCCCAGGTCACGGGACTGAGTCAGCCTTACTTGGCCTAAAAACCAAATGGACGATGCAAGATACAAGAGGAAACCTGCTCTCCTCCTCCTCTTAGATCTATTGGCGGCCTTTGATCTTGTCAACCACCAAGTTCTATGCCACCACCTCTCCACCATAGCTAACCTCTCTCCTAATGCCACCACATGGATCGCCTCCTTCCTACAAGGGAGGACCATGCAAGTTTTCTCAGACCTTGCCTCAGCCTCGCCCACTCTTATCTTATGCGGTGTTCTGCAAGGCTCATGCATCTCTCCCACCCTCTACAACATTTTCACTCGACCCCTGTTCCTCATCCTCGACTCCCTGGGTATCTCGTACACAAACTATGCTGATGATACCCAGATCCTCCTCACCCTAACAGGAGATTATGACACTGATTCAAAAACTCTTTAACTACATCTATATCACAATTCAAGCATGGATGGCAGCCAATGCCTCAACTCAGACAAAACTGAACTTCTCATAGTTGGCTCTAAAGAGACACTCAAGAACCTTGACTCCCAATTCAGTCATTTTACAATTGACAGCATAAAAATCCCAGTGGCAAACTCAGTAAAGAGACTAGGTGTCTATCTAGACACAAATCTAACAATGACCAGGCAAGTGAATGCCAACGCCTCAACAGCCTCCTATCATGCCAATCTGCTCACAGCAGCCAGACCCTTTCTATCGAAGGATAATTGCATCACAATTGCCAGAGCCATAACGGGGTCAAGACTTGACTACTGTAATGCTCTGTTCCTGGGCACATCTTCCAAGAACATATCTAAACTTCAAACAATACAAAACAACGCTCTCAGGGCAGCCACTGGAATACTCAAGAAAGAGCATATCACTGAAGCTAGAAAACAGGCACACTGGCTACCAGTAAGAGAAAGAGTCGTACTTAAAACACTTGCCATCACCCACAAGTGTATCCATCTCACTGCTCCACCTTATCTCTCTGATAGGTTTCACCTCTCTAGATCCACCAGACCAACCATAACCCTATACACAAACATGGTTACGACCCCCAGAATCAAGACAGCCAGAGCAGGTGGGGCCAGTTTCCCATACCTAGCAGCACTACACTTTAATGCCCTACCACCTCTCCTGCGAGCAGAAGTCTCTCACCTAGCAATCCGAAAAGCGATGAAAACCATGCTCATCAACTAAACCTAGCGTATACCCTACTCTCATCTGGAATGGTTCAACGTGCCCTAAACTGAATTTATATCTGAATGATTGTATAACAAATTCTCAATGTACCCTAACCCCATTCCCAAAGCTCTGTTACCTGATTACTTGAAATCTGCTTCCATGACATGTATGTAACGTTTATGTAACTAAGACTGCCACAAGTAACAGTGTGACGATGCCTTTGTGCTGTATGTGCGCTATACAAATGTAAAAAATAAAACATGTTTTGGAGACCAAAACAAAAACAGGCCAAAAACAAAGAACAAAAACATATACCCACCCCTTTCTTTAGAGCAATATTTGCTTCCTCATTTATTCATCATACACATCACGTCTGCCTCTCCTGGGCCTTCCTCTATATATGAAAAAAACTGAAAACAATAAGCTAACATAACAAGCTAAAAAAACAACCACTACTCATTCCTGAGCCCTCTAATTATATAGGGATCCTACTTTTATCTCCTTGTTTATTCTCGGGACTGGTCTGGACATTGCACCAACGCGTCGCCTTCTACTCCCTTTCAGAGTTAGGTTCTGTATCTCCTCTATATGTTCACCTTTATCTCTCTTATTAAAAAAAATAATGGCCATGAAAAAGGAAAAGCGCTTCACTTCCAACAATCACACTATTCATTCATATCCAACCCTTGCGTGTTCCCTCTAATCATATCATTGTATATTCCCCACAACCCAACATTTGTTTGTCCTTGCAATTTATACTCACGTGCCCGTGTTCTTCCATGAGTGACCGTTCGCGGACTATCCACAAAGTCTGGGCCTCTCCCTGGGGCTGCACCCAGCTCAACCAAGCAGCGGGGTATTCGGCCAGAACCCAAAAGGCCCTTTTTCTTCTGCATGCACATTTTTGGGGACTGGTCAGCCATAGGTGGGGGCCGCCTTGCCGCAGAAGCCCTGGATCTCGCTGCAGTACAGGGATCTCGAGGAAATCATGCTAAGGGCTCACCAAATGAAGCTGCAATTGGCCGCTGCTTTCCAGTTGATCTTGTGGCACGTGGGTCAGCTTGGCTCATCGCCGCAGTTAAGGTCAGGTCAAAACGTAACACACTCCTAACTGTCTAATCTAAAGAACAGGAAATGATAATATGAGAATAATGGCAGACATAAAAGCATCGCTTCAAGGGGGCACTCAAAAAAAGAGCATTCCAACCTCTACATTCAGAACTTTATTGGTACTGGGGTCCTACTTCCAGGTTTGATTTATTATTTATGTTCCATGGTGCCTCATGATACAGACAAACATGAGTTGGGATTGGGACGAATATATTGCTGCAAGGGATTAAGTCTATGGTTAGTGTTCTTGAATGGTCAATGCAAGTGGGTCAGATGGTTATCGCCATGAAAGAGAGTGAGGGGTTGGGTGTCATGCTCGGCAGAGAGCACATTCTGTGGATGTGATACTAAACAATTGCAACAATAAATGGCTGGATTTCCATGAGAACAAGGCTCGTGCGGAGCTGGCAGAGGTAGGCGATGTCTCAGGCTCTCTGTGCGAGGTGTGAGGTGCTGGGGAAGGGAGAGCTGAGTTCACAGAGGGATGATTTCTGGGCCTAGTAAAAAGATTGTGTTTGCTCTGGTACACAATGGTGTTTGTTGACGGGGCTTTGTGCTCCGTTATGCGTGTAAATCTCTATGTTATAAGACACGCCGCAGGGTGGGGGTCTCTCCCCCCTTGGCCTACAGATGATCTATTAATCATGGGAATGGTGAGGGAGTGGGTCATAACCACCCCCTCCCCAACACAATCCCCACAGATCCCTCTTCCCACATGTCAAATCCCCTGGTTTCACAATCAAGCCCACCTTTCCTTTTCACACCACATAGCTGCTGTCACCAAAACATGCACTCAAGAACTACATCTCCTATCAGACCCATCCTTCACCCTGACAACTTCCACACTGCAAGCAATGGTTCTGTCCAACCCGGACTCCCGAATGGTCTCATCACTGGAATCCTCAACAGCACACTTGACCCCCTGAAAGCCTTAGTAAACAGCAGCCAGATGCATCCTCCACCTACTGCAAAAATTCACACATCAAAGCAGGTCTCACCCAGCACCACTGCTTCCTCTTAAACTAGAGAATTGTCATCAAAGGACTCTGCTTTGCATTCAAAGCGAGGCACCTCACAAGCCCACCTTACCTTCAAGACAAATTCAAACTCATCACCCACAAAAGCACCAGACAAGCCAGCACCCTATACACATTCTACCATCCAACCTAACATGCATACAACAATAAGCAAGTAAGCACCTATAGCATGAGACACCATACCTCTTCACATCTGTAATGCACCCTCCATCACCACTTTCAGATAGAGCCTCAAAACATATCTGTTTCCCCACACATATGCCTTCCCTCCTTCCCTGCTACCCCTTGTCCATCCTAATCTTCCTATCCTATAGTGAAAACATGAAATAACTTCTATTTTACCTCCCGCCTTTTCAACCATTGTCACATTTAAAGGGAAAGTGCCCTCAAATATTTTATTGTCCTGAGCGTTCAGGCATGTGTTTTTCAGCATACTGTGATTGATTGTAAAAAACGTTCCTATGCCTCTTACTTTAGTTTCACTCACTTTTATACATGAAAACACAACAGGTTGGGCGCGGCCATCTTGTGCTAATCTTATCCGTTGCTGCATCGCCCTAAATTCAAGTGCCCTCGCAGCAGTAAATCATATCACCTGCCCCTGAAGCTGACATCACTAGACGCTTATGCTCCTTTGCACAACACCAATGCATGTCTCGTGTCAAGGTTCTCTGTGCGCAATCTATTGACGTGTCTCCATTCGAATGGCTGGCGCCTCTTTCCTGAATAAGTATAAACAGACCCCATTCTCATCAGACAACGTCAGAGTTACTTTTTCAATCGGTTCACTGTCTTTTTTTTGGATTGGCTGTGACTCGTTTCTGCTCTGTTCAGCTATCTTCGTAGCACAAAGCCCCTGCAAACAGATACTAACACTAGCCTTACTATTTCTATTACTTGCGTTTTCTATAAAAATTGTCATATAATGGCAACAATACAGCCCTACTATTACGAGCCAGAGTATAATAAGGAGGAAGTAATTGAAAGAGAAATATGCAGAAACAATGGGAAATCGAACGATAGTTGGGAAGATGAATCTCCGGATCATGAGCCTGAGCCTAGTCGCATGGAAGACATTTCCACCTGGTTTACATGCAATCAATGTGAGCTCATGCCAACCAAGGTGGAGAACTTCTGCTGCAAATAAAACTCTGGATGCATGGCCTATATATCAGAAGAAGACACACCACTGCTATGGGTTACCGAACTGCATGACTTCAGGGCAGCCTGCCTCCCAAGGTCCGTGTTGAGGATTATGATGGTGTTTATGCACGAACTACGTGCAACATTTCACCTTCGCAATCCATGTAATGAGTAAGTGTACTCTAGATGTGTTGACATTTTGACCACTGATACGACTAACATTTCATGTGTGTCTCCTACATTGTCGCAACTTTGATCAATCACTGACGAAGGAATTTAGTCTGCAAATTGAATATATTTCTCTTGCTTTTTTGAAATCAGAGTGTTCATCGCTTACGTGTCTCTGTACTTCCAACTAAAAACAATATTTGTCTGTGGCCCAAACGTGTCTAGACTTCAAAGTACAAGTTCCTTTATGCATGAAGTAACTTTTGTAAGGGCAACTATGCCATATAATTCAGGATGCATTTTCAAGTAAGGGCGGTACACTTATCAGGTTCATTCAATTACAGTCTGCGTAAAAAAAACACTGAGTGATTTGTTAGGCCTAAGGATCGCTGCTCAGAGTCGATCTCAGACGCGGATGAACAGGGCCTCTTTCAGTCTGTTAGAATATGATCCTCAGACCCACTGTCTTCAGGCTCCCCTCTTCAAGACCCCGCCCCGGCAATCCACATAAGTGTGTCTCCCTTAAGCGGTGTTCTGGCCTTTTGCGCTCACCTCATGCCCATCCGTCCCCCCTCCAGTATGAATGGCATTTCGCACCTGTGGCCATGCGCTCGCAAGGGGGCTGGGAGGATGGAACTGGCCAAGGTGCCAAACACCATGTACACTTCAAAAGTGTTAATCTGCAGGGTGACCATTGTTCTCAGGGCCTCCCCACACCCAGTGTCTCCAGGATCCCCTCTTTAAGACCCTGCAACAAACAAGTCACACATTGACATACACACTCAATTTTCTAATCCTTTATAAATAGCTTGACATTTTACAGGAGAACATCTCTGAGCTCTGCAAGGTATCTGTTTATTGTGCTACTTGTTCCCCAGATACTTGCTCCCCTGCTTGCTGAATCAGCTTGTTTGTTCGTCCAGGTAAGGGTGGGTCACCTATTCACTTCTCTATATTCATTGATTGCTGATCTTAATTTATTTTTCTATTTCCACCTAATGTATCCAGTATTGTAATGCTCATTTATCTCAATCACTTCACCATTGTCTAATGTTTCAAGTATTTTGATATCGAAAAATAGCACATTGCATCAATGTGCATTATAATAGAATGGAATCATTTGTGGTCCATGTTTGTTTGCATGTTCCCTTTTGAAGCATGAAAGTACATTCAATGGACAAGTAACACATTATGATTTGCGGTATACCAATACTTTCTGTAAGACAGTTATCGCTGTGTTCACTCGACAAGATTACACAGGTTTTTCTTCTTTGACTAAAACAAATATTGCATAGAAAGCTGTGATATAATTCCATCAATCACATGCATACAGTATTATTTTTTTAATTATTTATATTTTTTAAACAGATCTTACAGACTTTTCAAGAATGCCACCTTGCATGGTTTTTGGTTGCCCTTCTATGAGCCATGCAAATAGTCTGGCTCAGTCCTGCATACATTCCTGAAGGATATTGAATTAATAAGAAGACGGGTTAAATATTGTGGTTTTCTAGTGAACGAGATTGAAAGTAGAGCACAGAATGTCTTGAAGGACGTGAGTGCCAATCGATTCTGCATCTGCAGCCGGCACTTTATCGACGATATGTACAAACAATTGAAGTACACAAAAAAGCGTTGACTATGAATTTTCATAAATTGCCTCCAAATGCAAATCCAACCAAATGTATGCACACGCTGCCTTAGGTGAGTCCTGCATGATGAATTAGCTGTGTTTGTTGTTATGTAGGATGATGGTCTGCAAAAATAAGTATTATCTATCATCTCTCGATCTAAATAGGGTAGGGTACTGAAAAGGTAACTTCATGAACGGATTGGAGCTTTCGGTATATATTTACTTTAAAAGTGTCTTACTAAATTTTCCATAGTTCCCAGATTGAATTTAATTTTTACTATAGTAGATTTCACTATACTACATCGGTCCCCACTTTCTTGCGCCTCTAATTAATCAAGGAATTATGACTATTATAAAACACTGCCATAGTGCCCTTTAAAAGTTGCATAATGTTTTTGTAATCGGTTGCTTGACATATAGCCTTTATAAAAATGACGACGAGCTGCCGCGGTTGCTTAGCGACACGCGCTGCAGCCTGGTGTCTGTGAACTTCCAAGAGAGCAGGAGCTCGCAGAATGCAGATGCACGTATACCAGCTCCGAACGGGTAAGAATAGCTTTTCGCATTCGATTGCGAATTTAGCAATTAAAACTGGTTCTTAGCCAAGCCCTATACCCTAGAACTAATCGAATCCCTGTTATAACAGATGTACGGGGGAAGAGCGAGTAAAAGCAGGAAACATTACGGGTCGATCAGCAACCCTCCAAAACTTCAAGATTAGCACAGCACGGCAGAAATTTATTATATCGTGCACACCCATAAGGTAGGAAATGGGCAAAGCAGGGTGCACAGCCAAGAGAATGCATTAACTTAACCATGTAAACAGCATTTAGCACATTCTAAAAAGAACCACGCCTGATTTATTTTCAGGGTTCTTCCAAAATTGAAGCAATAACCTAAGAAGACAGTGGCAGTTGCCAATAGACTCGACTATCTAATTGGTGGTGAGTTACACATGTCATCCTGGGAATACCGTATTAAGAACTCTCATGAATTTGGTGATATGCAGGGGGACCCAGCGCTCATTATAGCGACTGTTCCCTCTGTACACCACCGCTCCTTACAACTAAGAACACTCACTAGTGAAACACGTTTTATCCTTATTTTACAGCTTTTGAAATTTACCCTGTTTGGGCAGCAAGCTTTTCCTGAGAGGGAGATACAAATTCTAAGGTTAGTTTATTTGAACTGAGCCATTGTGAGTTTATTCTTTAATAAACATATTACAAATTAAGTAATCTAGATATATCAATTTATGTCTTACAGAAAACAATCCAATACTCTTAAACCTGAAGAAGGGTATCAATTGCCCGAAATGCGTAGTTTAAAGATAGGAAACTATATTGGGAAACTTATCAAGATTATTGGATCACGTGAACAAATAACAGTTGGAAACATATGAGAAAAATATGTGAAAGAAACGTGTATTGTAAAAAACATATGAGTTAATATGTCAATATTTTGTTTATGATGCACAACTTTGATTTTCTTTATGAAGCAATGTCTGAAACATGAAAATAAATGCTTTCTTTTATATGAAAGATGGTGAAGATGAATTAATATGTACCTATTGAATAATTGACTATATGATAGTATTTCAAGAAATTGTATTGAATTAGAAGCAAAATTTGTTTTGCCCTATGCTGTGCCCCAGTTTGTACAACGAGGTTATCGTTGGACCATTCACTTACCTCATCTCAGAAGGTTATCAGGTGAAATCTCAAATGTATTTTATGACTAGATAATACACTGTTGACTAGACTAGTACACTGTTTTCGAGGCTATGTGTGTAAGTGATCTGTGCGAAGAAAGATTTAAATTCCAGCATGATAGATTTTGTATTGTTTTCAATGAATTTTCGATTCAAGAAATGTACGGAAGCTGTTGAATTAGAAGATGAGGCAGATGGACCAGAAGAGAATCCCACGGTTTCAAAGGAAATAAAAAAAACAAGGGTAACAAACAAGTGTGTTTTGTCGAAGTTGTTAGACTGGTGTTTTATTCATATAATGTTTTTGTTTTAAAGTTGTATGTGCTGTTTGTGTGCTATACATTGAGCATGTTTTTCAACACATCCCTTAGAGGCCCAGAAGGAAGAGAAGTATAAAGACCCAGACAACAAATGAAACCGAAGATGTTGCTTGCCAAACAGATTTCACAATAGAGCAACTACTATTTGAGGGGCAGCGTGGTCCAGTCAATAAGCAGACTCGTGATGCTTAAGCCCAATGGCCGGAAACTGAATGGAATGTGACCAGCAAACCCTGCAAAGTGTCCATGGACCATTGCTACCATGTGACAACTCGCCAAGATGAAACTCAATACAATGAGACACAATCAACACCCGCCAAAAATGTTGCACTCAAGAAACATTAAATGTTACCTGTTTCTCCAATTTGTGTGCAAATATCACAACCTGAAATAACAGACTGAAGTTTCAACACAATTTACTGAGGAACTTGCTAAAGATCTCAACTTCAGTTTGCCTAGTTTGGCCGATTTGTCCACCACAGTCGAGTCACAAACCACATTCATGCCGGACGATTGGCTAATAAAGGAGCAAAAATACATTGTATTCGACAGCTGCCTGCTAGAGATTGTACAGATGCTGTAATGTGTCCATACATTCAGGGGGAACATATGCAGGGAGCCATTGGTGAATGTGTCTCGTGTATTACAAGGCACTAACCTGAAAATGCAAGCAAGCTGTGTCCACCTCCATAATACATTTTTCATGGTCCGCTCAACTGATGCTGGGCAAAGTGCCAGCTGGAAATCTACTAAGTTCAGCAGCTTTACTTTTCAGCGGGTCGACTTCCAGTAAGATTTCCAGTTTCTGTAAGTTTGTTGGAGTTGAGTTCCTTGCTAAAAGCAAGTACTACAAATATTAAAGGGAATTCCTATTCCCTGCTATTAGTCAAGCCTGGAAAATTTAGCAGATGTCAATTGAAAGCACATTTATTCATATAGCACACAAAATCCTGAGGTATCTAGGCGCTTACATTTGAGAGATTAGTTTCAGTGCTTCAGGTTGCAGAAAAGGAAGCACGGGAGGTCACATACATTGACCCTGGCCCCATGTTACAGGGCGGCAGCAACACACAGATGCAAAGTCAAATCAGTGGGCAAATGCGTGATGCCTACCCCATGTTGCAGGGCAGAAGCAGCACACAGATGCAGAAGTCAAATAATTTGGGCAAATACATGGTGCCTACCCCAAGTTACAAGGCAACAGCAGCACAGCAGATGCCAAAGTCAAAACAAAAGGCAAATACATGGTTTCTACCACATGTTGCAGAGCAGCAGCACACAGATGCGAGCGCCAATCAAATGGGCAACATAAGTCCAGCAATGGGCACCTACATGGTGCCTGCCCCATGTTACAGGGCGGCAGAAGCACATAGATGCAAAAGTCAAACAATAGGCAACGAATGTCCATCAATGGGCACATACATTGTGCCTACCCCATGTTGTATGGCGCGGCAGCAGCACATCGGTGTGAAAAATCAAACAAGTGGGCAATGAAAGTCCAGCAATCGGCACGTACATGGTGCCTACCCTATGTTGCAGGGTGGCAGCAGCACATAGATGCGAAAGTCCAGCAATAGGCAAATACAGGGTGCCTTCCAAATGTTGCAGGGAGGTAGCAGCACAGAGATTTGAAAGTCCAGCAATGGGCACATACATGGTGCCTACCCCATGTTGCAGGGTGGCAACGACGCAGACGCGAAAGTCCAGTAATGGGCACATACATGGTGCCTACCACATGTTGCAGGGCGGCAGCAGCACAGAGATGTGAAAGTCAAACAATGGGCAATGAAAGTCCAGCAATGGGCACATGCATGGTGCCTGCCCCATGTTGCAGGGTGGCAACGACGCAGACGCGAAAGTCCAGTAATGGGCACATACATGGTGCCTACCACATGTTGCAGGGCGGCAGCAGCACAGAGATGTGAAAGTCAAACAATGGGCAATGAAAGTCCAGGAATGGGCACATGCATGGTGCCTGTCCCATGTTGCAGGGTGGCAACGACGCAGACGCTAAAGTCCAGTAATGGGCACATACATGGTGCCTACCACATGTTGCAGGGCGGCAGCAGCACATAGATGGGAACGTCAAGCAATGGGCAAATACGAAAGTCAAACAGTGGGAAAATACATGGTGCCTACTGAAGGCAAGCGTCCCCAAACAGCACGATCCTCCCCGCAATGAGAGACAATGAAGGACTCTCCCAAAATGGGAATAAGGCCAAGACAGAGTGCGGGTGAGCGTAAATGGGAGTTTATCAATCAGAATAGGGCATGCAAAGGACTCTGCAAACTCCGAGAGCGCTCTGTCTGACTATAGCAAAGACAGGCGTATATATTTACAAAAAACGTCATAAGAACCTACACACTATAGGGGGCACAAGTTCATGGGGATTGGGTGGCGACGACTAACTATAGGTGCTGCTGTGATGTGGTTGGCTTTGGCTGGAAGACGTCACTGGTTGGGCCTCGTGGGTTGGGCTGGGCCTGGCAGGGTGGCAGAGTTCATCCAGGCGGTGTTGTGGGGCCATCGCGGCCAGTGGCAGAGATGAATGTCTTTTCCTGACTTATTAGCCCTAGGCCATGCACACCGCAGTCATTCAGGCATTTTGATATTATCTTCTTTAGTAAATCTTTCAATAGGTTATACAACAGGTTAATGCAACACAGGAGGAATGCACCTTGTGAGGGGACTGGAGGTAATACGTCAGGGCATGGTTACCAGTGTCCTGTTGACCGGGGCCATAGGTCGAGGGGCTAAGCTTCAGGGCCTGGGACGGGCGGTACATGTCTTTCTGCCTTGTTAGAAGTTGTTATAGATGTTCCGCTGTGTGTTGTCAAAGTGTTGGGTGTCTTGATTGCACAGGGCCATAAGTCTGAGATGGTCCGGTGGGTTGTGAGGTTTACGAGGGGGCGCGTGTGTTCAGGCAGAGGTTTACTGCTGTGCTGTAAATAATGCATGTGGCAGGTGGTGGCCTTGGGTGCTACAGAGGGGGTTACAAATCTTTGAAGCGACTCCAGTCTGGTTGGGGGAGGTAACGCAGCGCGGCGCGGTCTCTGCTCTCATGCCTTGGCAGCCTTCGCAGGGTGGGAGGGGGAATGTCCTTGCACGTATTTCACAAAGGTATCTTCCTCGTGTGTTGCCGATTTAGGTAAAGACATCACAAACATTTGAACACTCTTATAATACTTAATCAAAACATTACAAAACATGCATTTAAACTTTGCTGGATGTGTCTTGATTATACCCAGTCTGAGCACCTTATTTATACATTATGTTTTAATCAGTACAGTATTTAGTTATATGCATTTATATTTGCAGTAAGTGAGGTAGAGTTAGGATTGGTGGAGAACATAGAAAGTAACTTGCCACTTGCTCGTGACGGTGGTGGCGCATGTGGGGCCTAGACATGCACACATGACATGTGCCTTCTTTTGCATTCTTCACATGGGCCCTTTGTATGGTTACATTCGTTTTCTTGTGTCCTCTAGCAGCTTTAGTTCAGTTATGGCGCGAGCCCATGGGGTGTAAGTTTTTCAGTCATACACGTAACAAACAGATTCCTGGTGCGTTCCTTTATTATTAGCAGCCAACTGCAATGGTATAGGCTCACCATCGCTTATATCATGGGAGCATGTTTTCTTGTAATTATACATCTTACCGGCTTTTGTAATATAAGGGATTTTATGGAAGAAAAGCATCCTTTGCAAGTAGTCTCAACATTAATATACAAAGATTGTCTGTCATCTAACGACCATTTTACTGTTCTTTTCATTTGCCTAGGCCTGTTGGCCGGGTCATGCTGGGAGCGATGATACACTGCGGGAGGTGAACTGTTACAATGTTAGTGTATTACACTAGCTCATGTCCGTCTTGTTCGTGGGAACGTGCTCGCAGCGGATCTGCCAGGGTGCTGCGGCAACAAGGATGACTGAAACCCTCCAAGGGTGGGGGCCGCGCTACAGTGCGCTGAGCTCACACCATCTTTACCAGACAAAATGGTTTCTGGGCCTAGCTAAATTATAATACATGTGGGCATTTAATATGTGCGGGCAATGTCTCCAGTGGGTGAGCCCTCCACCACCTGGGCCCGGGTGGCATGAGGGTACGCCCAAGAGAGCCATAGTCCTCACCTGGGGAGAAAGCGTAGGCGAGGGGAGGTCTTCTTGGACCAGTCCTCCCCTACATTTCCCCCCTTTCGTTACTAAAGTAACGAATTCTTTAATTCTTCTATCCTCCTACATTCTGCCTCGTCCATCACCGCCTCATCCCATGCAGGAGTTCCTTTGATGGGCATCCATGCTCTGCACACTCCCCTTAAGCTCTCACCTCTCCGGGCGTATTCATCTGGGGTACACATTAGATATATGCACCCACCATCTCCTTCTAAATCTACCCAAACTTCCTCATACCATTCTAGTATACGGGGCTCTTTGATGGTGGTGTGCCACAACTTGTCTACAATATCTTTATCATGGTATATAGGCACCAGTTGGTACCTGGGCGAGTTATCTATCCCTGTTTGTACTTGTGCTTCTTGCATCGTTTTTATTGTACCGTGTGAGTTGCCCATTGTCACCATCATCATTGCACCATTTGGTACTGCGTTAGCACAAACTCGAAGACCCACCTGGCACAGGCAAAAAAGTAGAAGGAGGAACACAACAGCTGGTATTAAAAATTTCACAGTTGTTCCTAGCCATGAGGGAACCCAGGAGAAGATGTTGTCGAACCATGTACTCGCTTCTGCTCCACCTTCCATTTTCATTTTTTCTCCTAGGTTGTGGACTGCTTCGATCACATGGGACAGGGAGCCATTCTCTGCGTCTTCAGAAGGTACGAAAGTGCAGCAGGCACTTCCTATTTTTCGGCAAACACCACCGTCCATCGCCGTCAACAGGTCCAGGACATACCTGTTTTGCATGGTCATTAGTCGTAAAGCTCTTAGTTCCACTTTGATTATATTGAATCCTTCTTCAGTATCGTTTGCCAGCTGAATTAGTTCCCAGCGTGTTATCTGGAGCCATTTTGCGTTTGCCCTTGCTTGGACACTTGAGACGAGTGAGGCAAAAAATGTTTCTGCTGAGCTGAATAATCGATACTTGTCTGGGATCTGAGCCAATAGTTCTGATGATGCCTTTGATATGTAATTTGATGCTCGTCTGTTACGGGTCAGCACTTCTCCCTTGCTTCCAGAAGACAGGACATATATTTGTGACCCTGCAGTTGGTTGAGCCACACTCTGCATGCGTTCCTGTGTCCTTTTGCTCCCATCGATGTGGCTTTCTGGTATCACCATTAAGGCTGAGTGCAGAGTGGCCATTGAGCAGCTGCCACTCCATGATTGAGGGAGGTGTAGGTATGCCTGGTTGCCGCATACCCAGTATGTGTCCATCAGGGCCGCTGTTCCTTTCCTCAGATCTGGAATGGTGAGGGTCTTGTTGCAGTTCTTGTTTGTTCCCATGGGGGTTCTCCCTTCTCCTTTAAAGCACAGTTTATAGTCCATTTCGCTCTGCAGTTTGAACGGCTTTTCAATGGCAGTTACCCAAGTTAGTTTTGAAATGTGTTCTTTCCATACTGGTGTACATGTTTCCTCTATCCACTGCAATTTATCCGGTGCCACACCTCTTAGTGCTTCCGCTTTGCACAATACTTCTTCATCCTTCCGCTTGTTGTCAGAAAAAAGTGTCCCTTCTATCACAAAAAATGGTTCTTTCAAACATACCACTCCTGCCGTTTTTGGGTAGCACGTTTTCTCGTTCTGCAGCATTTGAAAAGTCACTTCGTGTGCCTGGAAGGTGTTCTTGATCCTGCACAGCGTGAGATGAAGGAGACATTGGGCATCCACAATAGGCAACTCTTTGGGTAACAACACTTTGGGTGTACCTGATGCATGGGGGATGAGGGAACAGACATAACAGCTCTCGTTTGTTGTCCTTTTAGCTGTGGCACTCATGTCTGCATACCACTTATTTGTTTGATGGGGGTGTCGTGGGTCTTCCATCTTATCTAGACCTAGCCCATAGTACTCATCATACTTCCTCCTCCCTGCTTCTCTCTTTCGTCTGTTGTTCTTGTTACTCATGTACTTCCCAACCCCCAGGACAGTGGACAAACTAGACCCCCCTTTCTCATTCCCGCCCCCCTTGGCCCATTCATCATATAATATTTCGTGCATTGCTAGTAGCTTTTCGTCTTCTTTCCTGACGTTATCTGGCAGATTGTTTTTTGGGATGGGGGCAAGCTGGCTGGTGGGGGTGTTATACAACCATGATATGGCAGACGGGTTTCGGTCATTGAGACTGTGGGCATTGTAATTGGATACCCCTGGTGGAGACACTGTGTTGCTCTGCATTCCACCATGTGGCTTTTCTCTTTGTGAGGTTACAACACTGGATGGTGTGGTATGATACCCCCACACAAGTTTAGTTCCGTCCCATATCAAAAAATCACCTTCCCTGGTATTGACACCTGCAGTTGCATTGGGCCCGGTGGTACTGTTAATTGGTCCAGTAGTGTTGTTACTCCCTCCCCCCTCGTACATCTCGATAGAGATGAACGCTATAAACCAATATGTACCCAAGCCAAACATTATCATGAAAAACAATGTGATGCATACTGATAATCCACACTCATACGAATATCTACATCTCTCATATACTAATTCTCTCATTCTACTAATTCTATCCGTTGCAGGCTGCCCGTTAGATGCCATGGAAGCTCCTGTTTGAGATATAAAAGTGCATTAAGTGCATGCATGTAAACGTTTTGCTGGCACCGCTTGTGCCAATACATTTGACGGGGAATGGAAGCGGGTGGGGATGCGGGGGAGGGGTATTCACAGACAAGGGTATAAACAGGCTATAATATTATTATTTCATTAATTACATACCACTCAACAAGATAAAAAAAAGAAAGCACACACACATTTTTTTTTTTTTTTTTTTTGGAATATCCTTGTCAGTCATTATTCCATTCTAGTCCAGTGCTGACACACACACACACACACGCAAGTTGATATTTAGACATCCTACTCATTTGCATCGTTTGCTGTTGTCTGTGCCTCCTCATCTATCTCCTCTTGTACATTGCTGTATGCTTTTCGTACGTCGGTCAAATGCACCCAGTACCTCAAGCCCTTCACCTTCACTGCCGTGGGTGTGCAGAATATTACTTCGTATGGGCCATGGAATCGTGGTGCATTCCACCGACGCACAAAGCTTCTAACATAAATTGAGTCACCTGGCATCAGCTGTAGCTGTTGCTCTCGCTCCGTGACAGATCCTGTTACGTTTCCCTCTTCTCTAGTGAAGGGTGGGGAGAGTTGTTTTGATATGGCGCGCGCTGCTCTTGTCAATTTTCGTAAATAGTCTGTAAACTCGTCTCCCAATATTGCGGCACTTCTGTGAGCATCTGAGTGTTCGCGCAGTGGAGAGTGTGCTGTATTCATTCTCCTCCCAGTCACGATCTCGTGCGGGGACAAATGGTGGTCTTTGCTTGGCTGATTTCTTAGTTCAAATAGCGCCAGGGATAGACAGTAAATCCAATTTTTCTTCAATGAGAAGCATAGTTTTGATAACCTGCCCTTTAACAGGCCGTTCATCTTTTCCACTACGCCATTACTTTGGGGATGATAAATCGAACACAATTTATGTTTTATACCCAGTAATGTGGTCACTTCCTTGAAAAGTTCATTCACAAAGTGAGAGCCGTTGTCTGAGCGAATCACGTCACAAATTCCCCAGCGCGGGAACACTTCCCTTACTAGGAACTTGGCGGCGCTTTTGGCATCAGGTCGCGCACAGGGTCCTGCTTCCACCCACCTTGAAAATGGGCACACAACCACGATCATGTACCGCGCGCCATTACACCTTTCCCCCATGTCTGCATATTCTATATGCAGTTCTCTGAAGGGGCCAATGGGTTTTGGAATTGTTCCCCGGAGTGTGCGTAATGTCATTCCTGAGTTGTATATTTGGCATGTTGTACATTCCAGTGCTAATCGAGACACATGCTCCTGGAGACAGGGCACAAACCATTCTTCCTGTATTTCTGCTGCGATGTGTTGTTTGGTATTATGTGCAGGGAAGTGTAGCTGTTGAAATGCAACTTCTAGTAACTGTAGTGGCATTACCACTTTCCCTGAGTTATTTTGCCGCCATAATAGGTCTGTTCCTGATTGGCTGCATCCCCATTTTGTCCACGTCAATTTTTCTTCTGCACTAGCTCCTTCCTGCAATTCTAGTATTTGTGATAAGGACATCATGTTGTACCCTTCTGGCAGTTCTTCGGTTGTTGTGTTCTTGATCATGAACTCACCTGTGTCGTATTTCTGAAAATAGGAAGCCTCCTTGGCGGCAGCGTCCGCTGCCGCGTTCCCTAAAGACACAACGTCTGTGTTGGATGTATGGGCCTGGCACTTCACTATTGCTACAGCAGTAGGGTTTTGTAGGGCCTCAATTAATTCTTTTAACAATTCTGCATGCTGCACTGGTGTTCCGTCTGCCCGTCTGAATCCCCTACGGCCCCATCTTGCTAGACCTCCATGTACTGTCGTCGTCATGTAAGCTGAGTCTGTGTATATTGTTACTGTACAGCCCTTTGCTACTTGTAGTGCTTCTATGAGCGCAATCAGTTCTGCTGCCTGTGCAGAGTAATGCGACGGGAGGCGGTACTGTACTAGTGTTTCAAACTCACCTTCCTTTAATCTCACTACCGCCATGCCAACGTGTTTTTCTCCCGTGTCCATATCAATTGATGCGGACCCATCCACAAAGTACACTTCCCCCTCGCTGAGAGCGTTTTCACACACCACTGTGTCCTCCCCTCCTTCTCCTGTGTGGGTTGCGCAGTCGTGATTTTGCATATCCTCTAATGTGCACGCTTCTGTAATGAATGTGGCGGGGTTCACTGTTTTACATCTCACTATATGGATGTTGGCGCTGGACAATATAATCTCGTATGCTGTTGCCCGCTGTGTGGTCAGTGTGCTTTTTGATCTTTCAAGTATTGCAAATAACGAGTGTTCCACAAACAATGTCACAGGGCACCCCATTACTATTGTGGCACTTTTCTCAATCGCGAATGTGGCTGCTGCGAGCGATTGTTCGCACGCGAAATGACCCTGCATCACGGCATCCAAAGTACCACTATAGTAAGCCAGGGGCTTGTGTCCTAAGGATGTTTTTTGTGTCAGTACCGCTGTCATAAGTGTTCCTTTGCAATGGGAAAATAGGTAGAATTTGCGTCCATAATCAGGGTTTGCTAGTACTGGAGCGCTTGAAATTAGCTCTTTCAGTGATTGAAACGACATGCTCATTTCTTCTGACCATTTTATTTTTTCATTCTCCTGTTGTGCTTCTTTGAGTGCTTGTAGGAGGGGTCTCGTGTATGCTGCATAGTCTAGTATCCATGCTCGGCAATAGTTGCACATCCCCAAGAATTTCTGCATATCTTTCACTGTTGTGGGTTCTCCTACTGATCTTATTGCCTCTATCCTGTCGGGAATTATTCTTTTTCCATCTTTTGATATGAGCTGTCCCAGGTATAGGACCTCAGTCAGGCAATACTGTAGCTTCTCCCTGTCTACCTTGTATCCTTTGTTGGCTAGTAAAGTCAGGAGCGTTGTTGAATCTTTTCTACATGTTGCTTCGTCTTGTGCACACACCAATAAATCATCCACGTACTGAATAATCATACTCTCTACTGATAGGTTTCCCAAGTCTTCCTGCAATATGCGATTGAATATGCTCGGGCTCTCACAGTATCCCTGTGGCAGTCTGCAGTGTTCATATCTTTTTCCCCCCAGTGTGAACGCTGTAAGGTATCTACTCTCTTCAGCCAGGGGTATTGAGAAAAATGCGTTTTTCAAGTCCACTACTGTAAAATGTGATGCTGCTTTTGGGATACTGCATAGTATTGATGCAGGGTTCGGGACTAGAGGGAACTCTTTCTGGATTACATCATTGAGGGGGCGTAAGTCCTGTATCATCCTCCAAGATCCCCCTCTCGCTTTTTTGATTGGATAAATACATGTGTTACATGGGGAGTTTGAAGGAACTATTATCCCTTGTACTAGTAGTGCATTTATCGTTTCTTTTATCCCTTCTTCAGCCTCACGGGACAATGGATACTGTTTGACTCGGGGTAAGATAGCTCCTTGTTTTAGTTTTATTATCACAGGTTGTACTCCATGCAACAGCCCTACATCATGGGGGCCTGTTGTCCATAAATTGTTTGGTACTAGCCTCATGTCGTCATCAAAAAATGACGGTGGTGTTCCTACCACTGCCATCAATTGGACAGGGATCTCTTTGGCTTGGATCAAAATGTCACAGGGCATCGCTATTTCCATTACTATCTCACCATCTGCTTCTGTGTCTGAAAAGAGATCCTCATCTGTTACCTCGCGTAGGGCGAGGTTGGCGTTTGTACACAGCACTGTGCGCCACTCACATCCTTCTCTGTCCATTCCAATCACAGCGATCCGTTTCGTTGATACCTGCACAGCGTGCAAATCCAACGACACCACTGATCCTGGTGCTGCGTTTGGACACACTATGGGGCGGAAGAGGAACTCTGCTGGAATCCTCCAATCCATGCTTTTTAGCTCTGGAACTATAAGGGCCAAAGTTTTTAGCCCTTCAATAAACATCTCTTCATTCTGTGGCAGCCCTCGTATTTCCTGTGTGGTTGTGTAGGCTTGCACTACCAACATTGCACGCAAGGGGCATATCCCGGGTGTAGAACACACTATCCCTCCTTCGGTAAATGATATGGTCATGTTAAGTTTACTCATAAGGTCCCTCCCCAGCAAATTTATCGGGGACTGTTCATAATACAGTAAGGGTGCCTTTACAGTCTTGCCCCCTACGGTTACATCCAAAACTTCTGTGTAAGGAACTTCAATTACAGCCCCAGAGAACCCCTGCGTCTCTAACTTCCTGTTAGATAACGGGAACCGGCCCTCCCTGACACATGATTTCTCCGCTCCCGAATCAACCATGAATACAAACTGCCTGTCTCCTATCTGCGCCCCTACCAATGGTTCCTCTGCTGCACTGTGGGTGGTAGATAGAACTGGACACGCAAGTGTTCTCTGTGGGCTGTCCTATACGGGGTGTCTCATCGCCCCCCCTTCATTGAATACGTTACCTGAGACCACTGACATGCCGTTGTAAGGTGCTGGTGCGGGGGCCCCGTTTGCTGCTGTCGCGAAAGGGTTGCCTGGTGTATATTGCATACTGTCGTTGTTTTGCATGTTTTGTGGGTGGTTCTGTGTTCTGTACTGGGGTCCCTGTTGCTGGCCGGCATTACCTTGGCTTGGGTTTCTTAGTTGTTGTTGTCCCATTGGGAGGCCATATGGGCTTCCCGGGTGGGGATGGCCATGTTGTTCTACCTCTTGGAACCCGTTATTGGGTCTGCTTCTGCACTCTCTAGAATAGTGCCCCCATCGCCCGCAGTTCCAGCAACTTCCTTGTGCACCTCTAGGGCCCTGCCATCCATTTCCTCCCATTCCCCCGTACCCCGTTCCGCCTCCTCTTCGGCCCCTGTACCCACCTCGTCCCCCTCGAGGGGTCCACTCTTGCCACTGCGGACCTCCACCTTGCTCTTGCTCATTCCACTGCCGCTGTCCTGCTCCCGCCCAATTAGCTGCCATCCTTCCTTGTATTGCTATCAGCCCCTCCTCCTCATCGTCTCCCTCCCTGCTGTGTGGGAGTGCGGCTACTGCCGCTGCGACCTTCACCAATTTTGTCTGTACTAACTTTGCTTCGTCTGCCAATCTTTACTGAGCTACCTCCCTCTCCCTTTCCTTTATTCGTTTACAATGGAGTACTATTATGCTCTGAATTTCTGGCCATCCCTTTGCTTCAATACCTGCTATCTTGTCGAGCGCTTTCTGCACTTCCTTTGGGAGCCCTCTTTTTATAATGAAGTAAAATAAAGAGGTCGATTGATACCAAGGCGTGCCCGTTTCAGCTCTCCACATCTCTTGGACCCGAAAAATGTAATCCATAGCCTCCTCCCCGTCATTCATTGTACACTGCATCACGGATTGTAAGTCAGGTGTATCTGGAAATGTTTCGCGTAAGGCGTCCCACACCCTAGCCCGTACTGTGTTAAAGGAGGCCCCATCATGGCGGTCGCAATCTAACGTTACTCCCGGGAAACCGGCGTTAACCCATACTCTTTCAGCCTGATCGCCCACCGCGGATACGAGCAGACTTTTCACATCTCCTACAGCTAGGGGTACTCCAGCAGTATGTTTTTCAAAGGCGAATATCCACTTACTTGCCCCTCCTGATAACGGGGGCAATAGCTTTAATAAGTTGGCTTTGTCCATTTGTGCCCATGGGATATAGTTCGGTCTCCCTCCTCCTCTGTGTATCAACGGGAGCTGTAGCTTTCCTTTCGTTATGGCACCCGGACCCGATGT
Organism: Ambystoma mexicanum; assembly: GCF_040938575.1. Lineage (NCBI taxonomy): Eukaryota > Metazoa > Chordata > Amphibia > Caudata > Ambystomatidae > Ambystoma > Ambystoma mexicanum. The sequence continues at coordinate 861,184,283 of NC_090923.1, read as the reverse complement.
GGGTGCTGATGCTTCTAGTGATGCCATTTTCCCCACTCTGTTCCTTAGTCGTCCCGACCACTCATCGTCCAGTGTTCTCACTGAACATGTGCCATCCCCCCCCTCGCTTCCCCCTCCCATAGCCATGCTCAACCTGTCACTTTCTTCTAACTCGTCCCTTATATCGCATAGTAATTCCTCTCTATCCCCCATAGGCCTTTCATCATTGTCAGGATCTCCCTCACGTGTCTCTATTTCAATTATTCGGGTTGGTTCTTCCTCAATTCTGAACAGTATCTCACCTTTTTTCCACCCCTCTTCAGCTCTTCTTGTCTCGCCTGGCGCTCTAGACGTGCGCCCTGATCTAGTCGCATTAAGCGCTGTTTGTCCGCACATGTCTTTTATCCTTGAGAGCTCATCTTTTGCTATTGAGAGTCTTGACTGTAAATCATCTGTGAGTTTCTCTATGTCCGCCCTTTGTGTACTCGCCTGGCCTCGCTCCCTTGTACTTTCATATGGTGGGGGTGCAGTGGGCCGGTGGGGTGTAGTAGTTGTCGGGGGAGGTACATACGTTGGATCACTGTATCCTTCTGCGGGTACAGGCTTTTTTAATATCGGGTACAAACTTATTACCTCTATTGGTGGCGCTACACTTGACAATTCTTTGATATCTTTCTGTATCATCAGTGGATTGTCTGTAGTGGATGGGAGATCAGGATTTAATGCTAGTGCTTTAGGCGGTGGTATCTCTTCAAACAACCTCCAGAGATCTATTATTTCCCTCCTATTTTGCAAATGTTTTCCTTTATACTTCAAGAAAATGCATGTGACCACCATATCCAGAACGCTTTTATCAAATGACCCTCCCTCTGGCCATATCTGGGGTAGCCCCTCTCCCTTCAACTCAGTTACCCATTGGTCGTGATATTTCTCAATCCGCTCCGCGTACCCTGGAAGACTTTTACAAATATGTGATAAGGGTGTTTCAGCCCCCATCTCTGTGCCCTCCTAGTGCTTATGTGTCTCTGTGTGCCTGCAACTACAATGTGAATGTAGTATCAATATTATTTTTCGTATTCTACCTCACATTCAATGTTATGCTCGGTTGGGCTCTCCCTCCCTTGACTGTACAAACAAAACTGACTGTAGACAGTTTCTACTTTGTTCTCTTTGGGGGACACATACAAGAGCAACCCATCATTTATTTTGACAATATCAACCCGGAAATCAAAAGGAACCCACTCACGTCACTGTATCAACGTTGCCTTCAAAAAGTTTTATCCGGTCACACTTACCATGACCATTTAACAATTATACATTTATAGCCGTTTTACACATTCACAACATCAAAGTCGTCCCCTGACACATACGAGGTGCACACACCTCTTAGTAGCATTCAATTCACCATTCGAGCTGCCCTCCCTTTCCTCCCTAGCCGGCTGTCCCTGTCTGTCTTACTTAGATAAATGGATGCGCATATACATATATTTGTGTTTTTTTTTTTTTTTTTATTCTCCCCCTACCCCTAAAGAAAAAGAAAAGAAAGCAGTAATAGCGATCACTAATATATTCTCAGTGCCCCCTTTTGCTGAACACTTTTATCTTGTATTTCACTTCGTCATATATTCCCAGTACTAGTCAATATAGCACTATGCGGCGCCGCCTTCCACCCCCTTTCGGAGCTAGGTTCCCGTCACTTCTATCTCTTATTCACCTCGTAGTCCTAATGGCCATATGCAAAGAAAAAGAAAGTAAATTTTAGAATAATCTTTAGTATATCTTCGTACCCCCTTTTCGTTCCCTGTCCTACACTTCTCTCCCCGCTCCCTTTACAATCGCTCACACTCAGTACTCACGTGCCCGTCTTGAACCGATAGTCTCCGAAACTGGGTCCGTCCAGGCAGTGTCGCCGTCAGCTCAACAGTCAGCCCCGACTCCGGCGAGCGGTACTCAAAGGGGATTTTTCAACCGGGATCCCGTACCCTTTCTCTATTGAGTGCGCACTTCTTAGTGTACCGGTCGCCGTTGGCGGGCAGCCTCCCGGAGCCGGCTCACCGTGCGTATCCCTTTTCGACCGGAGATTCTCGTGCCAAAAGGGGACGGTTATAACGAGTTTAGGAAGAAATAATATCACGCTATCGGGGTCACCACTGAAGGCAAGCGTCCCCAAACGGGACGATCCTCCCCGCAATGAGAGACAATGAAGGACTCTCCCAAAATGGGAATAAGGCCAAGACAGAGTGCGGGTGAGCGTAAATGGGAGTTTATCAATCAGAATAGGGCATGCAAAGGACTCTGCAAACTCCGAGAGCGCTCTGTCTGACAATAGCAAAGACAGGCGTATATATTTACAAAAAACGTCATAAGAACCTACACACTATAGGGGGCACAAGTTCATGGGGATTGGGTGGCGACGACTAACTATAGGTGCTGCTGTGATGTGGTTGGCTTTGGCTGGAAGACGTCACTGGTCAGCCTCGTGGGTTGGGCTGGGCCTGGCAGGGTGGCAGAGTTCATCCAGGCGGTGTTGTGGGGCCATCGCGGCCAGTGGCAGAGATGAATGTCTTTTCCTGACTTATTAGCCCTAGGCCATGCACACCGCAGTCATTCAGGCATTTTGATATTATCTTCTTTAGTAAATCTTTCAATAGGTTATACAACAGGTTAATGCAACACAGGAGGAATGCACCTTGTGAGGGGACTGGAGGTAATACGTCAGGGCATGGTTACCAGTGTCCTGTTGACCGGGGCCATAGGTCGAGGGGCTAAGCTTCAGGGCCTGGGACGGGCGGTACATGTCTTTCTGCCTTGTTAGAAGTTGTTATAGATGTTCCGCTGTGTGTTGTCAAAGTGTTGGGTGTCTTGATTGCACAGGGCCATAAGTCTGAGATGGTCCGGTGGGTTGTGAGGTTTACGAGGGGGCGCGTGTGTTCAGGCAGAGGTTTACTGCTGTGCTGTAAATAATGCATGTGGCAGGTGGTGGCCTTGGGTGCTACAGAGGGGGTTACAAATCTTTGAAGCGACTCCAGTCTGGTTGGGGGAGGTAACGCAGCGCGGCGCGGTCTCTGCTCTCATGCCTTGGCAGCCTTCGCAGGGTGGGAGGGGGAATGGCCTTGCACGTATTTCACAAAGGTATCTTCCTCGTGTGTTGCCGATTTAGGTAAAGACATCACAAACATTTGAACACTCTTATAATACTTAATCAAAACATTACAAAACATGCATTTAAACTTTGCTGGATGTGTCTTGATTATACCCAGTCTGAGCACCTTATTTATACATTATGTTTTAATCAGTACAGTATTTAGTTATATGCATATATATTTGCAGTAAGTGAGGTAGAGTTAGGATTGGTGGAGAACATAGAAAGTAACTCGCCACTTGCTCGTGAAGGTGGTGGCGCATGTGGGGCCTAGACATGCACACATGACATGTGCCTTCTTTTGCATTCTTCACATGGGCCCTTTGTATGGTTACATTCGTTTTCTTGTGTCCTCTAGCAGCTTTAGTTCAGTTATGGCGCGAGCCCATGGGGTGTAAGTTTTTCAGTCATACACGTAACAAACAGATTCCTGGTGCGTTCCTTTATTATTAGCAGCCAACTGCAATGGTATAGGCTCACCATCGCTTATATCATGGGAGCATGTTTTCTTGTAATTATACATCTTACCGGCTTTTGTAATATAAGGGATTTTATGGAAGAAAAGCATCCTTTGCAAGTAGTCTCAACATTAATATACAAAGATTGTCTGTCATCTAACGACCATTTTACTGTTCTTTTCATTTGCCTAGGCCTGTTGGCCGGGTCATGCTGGGAGCGATGATACACTGCGGGAGGTGAACTGTTACAATGTTAGTGTATTACACTAGCTCATGTCCGTCTTGTTCGTGGGAACGTGCTCGCAGCGGATCTGCCAGGGTGCTGCGGCAACAAGGATGACTGAAACCCTCCAAGGGTGGGGGCCGCGCTACAGTGCGCTGAGCTCACACCATCTTTACCAGACAAAATGGTTTCTGGGCCTAGCTAAATTATAATACATGTGGGCATTTAATATGTGCGGGCAATGTCTCCAGTGAGTGAGCCCTCCACCACCTGGGCCCGGGTGGCATGAGGGGACGCCCAAGAGAGCCATAGTCCTCACCTGGGGAGAAAGCGTAGGCGAGGGGAGGTCTTCTTGGACCAGTCCTCCCCTACACTACCCCATGTTGCAGGGAGGCAGCAGCCCATAGATGCAAAGTCCAGCAATGGGCACATACATGGTGCCTACCCCATGTTGCACGGTGGCAGCAGCACATAGATGCGAAAGTCCAATAATCGGGCTGGAAGAGTGGGATGAGGGAGGGGTTGAGGGGAGGAGGACATCAATGGCAGGAGAGGGGGTGGGTGCCATCAGCATCACAGGCAACCGGGGGCACACACAGCATCACAGGCGACCATGGGGTGGGTGCACACAAGCATCACAGGCAACCAGGTGGGGTGGGGTGGGTGGGCACACAAGCATCACAGGCAACCAGTAGAGGGGGTGCCAGATGTTAGGGAGAATTCTCCAGAATGGCTAATTTCCATTACCTACTGAGTCCCTCAGCAGCTTTGCTGGATTTCTAGGATTTATTTTTTTTCACCTGGTAAGAGAGTGAGCCTTTTATCCCACTCTTACATGTGTTTTGCTGTGTGTTTTACATTTTTGTGTTCATAGACTGGAGTCTCACCTACTCCATAGGCATCATCTTTTCACTGTGTGTTACACAGCACCTTTAGTGCAGTGACACAGGGTTGTCTTTTTAGACTTCCCACTTTAAACTCCATTTTCTGGGACCGACTACTGTCTCCCAGAACATATAAAGTTGCCATTGACTTTACTAGTGTTTTTAAATTTACAGATCCAGTACAAACTATCTTCCATAGGGTACTGGAAAAGGTTAATAGTTATCCCTTTTTGTCTGTCTCTCATGGAAGATTATTTTGTTTCCCATTCTCTAAGATTTGGCTGGCGGCAGTGGTATCTACCATTTTTTTCCTACCGCAGACTATGAAAATAGCCTTGGTATTGTTAGAAGCTATGTTGGTAGCCTCGAACTTTAATCTGCTGGACCCCTTTTCATTTAATTTGGTTCCAGTTGGGTTTATTCGCAATTTCTTTTTGTAAAGGTTTTCTCGTGTTTTACTTTGTGCGCCAAACCAGGTTGGGTTCCTTTCTTTGCCGTTCTTTGCCGGGCTTATGCACAGTAGCCCTCCTTAGGCGCCTGAGTGTCTGGGTGGACAGGATGTGGGGGAGGGGTTTGAGGCCCCCTGCACAGGGTCTCCTTGGAGACCGAAGTCGCACTCTAGTTTGATTGGCCAGGTGGCTGTCCTGCCAGGACATCCCCCCTTGTGTGATTGACAGCCAGGCTGTGAGAATGGGAGAAAACTGCTTAAAAAGCAGGTCTCTGGGACTTGGAAGGCAGAATGCCACTGGATCGAGAGAACCGAAGAGAAGCTGAAGGAAGAGGACTGTTGCAACTACTTAACCTCCCATGAAGCCCTGCTGCGAGTCCGAATCTCCTAAACTTGGACAACAGAGAAGATCTGCAAGAGATCTTATTCCTTTGAGCTAGTGGGACCAACCAGTTCACCAAACACCAAGCAAGGCCTCCCTCCCCTGGTTGAATTTGCTGTGCACTGCTGCAGTGAACCGGATAGCCAGGAAGACCGGACCCTGTTTAGGTTTAAAGGAGCACAACTTTTATTCATTGCTTTGCTCTGCTGCTGGTTTCTTCCCTGGGCAGTGCAGGACCCTCGAGTCTTCCTCCTTCATGTCGGTCCGACAGTCGCTTCAGGAACCCTGAGCCTGCAGGATCTGCTAGGAACTTCTGCCTCAGCTACAGCATTCTTCTTCTTCTAAGGTACTGTTCAAACCCGGTTGTTCTTTCCGTCCGACCGCGGTGAAAGTGTTTTCAACATTTCGCCAATCCGAGGGCTTGTCCTTGCCTACTCTTTTAAGTAACTTTTCTTCTGACCAACTTCGTTTCAAACTCTTGGCAAAGACTTAACCGCGAGCTACTCTGAACTGTGTAATCATCTGCAAATACTCTGAACCATTAACATTGGTCCAGGCCTATTGATTTGAATCCTCATTGTAGTAAGCCTTTTCTAGATTGCCCTGCCTACTAACTTGTTGGTGCTGCTTAATTTTGTATAACGTTGTCTTTCCCTCCCTTTTTAAATTGCTGGAGTGCCATTTTGCTCACACTTAACTTGTCCGGAATTGATTGGGTGTTGTGTAGTATATTAAGATTGTGATTTTTCTGCTGCTTTAGTTAGTGAACTGTTTTACAAATGATTGTGTAAATAAATGTGTATTCTTTTACTCACAAACCTTGAGTCAGTGTTTGTTTGAATCATAGCAATTGCTGTCCTTTGTTTAACTTCTGATACTGCTCACTTTACTCTTGAGATAAGTCTGGCTGCTCAGCCATTGCTACCACTTTACTGTGTAGTACAGGCTTGTACCAAAGGTGAATTTGTACTTTCACTTGTAATCTTAATGGTGTGTGGTGTTCCCAAAGGGTACTGTATATGATTCTGCCTAACAGCAGCACACAGCATCAACGGCGACTGGGGGGGCACACACAGCATCAAAGGCGACCACGGGGAACTGGGGGGCACACAAGCATCACAGGCGACCAGATGGGGTGAGGGGCCACACACAGCATCACAGGCGACCAAGGTTGGTGGGGGGCACACAAGCATCACAGTTGACCAGGGGGAGCACGCAAGCATCACAGGTGACCAGGGGTGTGGGGGGCACACAGCATCACAGGCGACCAGGGGGGCACACACAGCATCACAGGTGACCGTGGGGCTGAGGGGCACACACAGATTCACAGGTGACCAGGGGGGTGTGGGGACACACAAGCATTGCAGGTGACCAGGTGGGGGGCACACAAGCATCACAGACTGTTAGGAAGAATTGCATGCAGTACCCTCTGGGCCCCCCACACACAATTAGGACTACAGGTGTACACAAGACCAACCTTTGGTATAAGTCTGTACCACAAAGTTTGTTGGTAGCGAGCTGTGCAGCCAGGCTTATCTCAAGAGTAAATGTGAGCAGTACAAGTAGTTACACAAAGGACTTTCAATCACAGTGGTTCAAGTAGACACTTATACTCAAGGTTTCTTGGTAAAACACTTATTAATTTATTTACACAATCATTTAGAAAACATTTCACTAGAAGAAGGCAACTTAATATTATAGACCAATACACTTCAATACAAAACTCCACGTTGTTGAGACAGTTTGAGCTCCCTCAAAAAAGGAGCCAAATGGCAGTTCAGTTACTTAGCAGTGAGCATAAAGGAGAAAAGTAAGTAGAATAGACTATATACTTTCTAGGCAGTGCAAATAGTTTCAGTTCACCAGAATAGTTCAATTCAAGCCAATAGGCCAGGCCAAAGTCAATGGGCTAGTGTTCTGGATAGGAAAGAACAGTTCGGGTATCAAACGGTAAAGTCTTTGCAAAAATTCTCAGAAGTAGTTTAGGCGAAAAAGAATCATTTGTGGGGTCACAAGCTGATTAGGCCTGCAAGTTGGGAAAGTTTCACGAACTTTCACCGCGAGAGTGGCGTTCTCTCAATCGGGTTGACACAGTACCTTTTTGTGAAGAAAACACATATTGCTGACAAGAGGGAGGATGTCGGGGGACTCCTGCACTGCACGGGATCGTTGAAGAAAGCAAACAAAATGGAGTCACTTCAGTTCCAGTAGCTGTAGATTCAAGAACACAAACTGGTGTCCCTCTCCCTGGTTAATGCTAACCAGCCTTGAGAATGGTATCCAGGTGTCTTATGAGTTGATTGGTCCCACCAACTCAAAGGAAGAAGCTGTCCTTGAAGGAGCTTCTCTGTCAAATGGAGTTTGGCAATTCGGACCTGCAGCAGGGCTTCACCAGGAAAACCAACAGTCCAGTGGTTTCAGCAGCCGTCCTCTTCCAGCTCGTCTTCGGTTCTTTCGTTCCAGTGGTCGACTGTGCGTTCCAGTCCTGGAGACTCGCCTTTTAAACAGTTTTCTCCCTTTCATTCCAGCCTAGCGGTTACTCACCCAGCAGGGTGGCTGTCCTTGCCAGACATTCAGCCAGCCAATCACGCCAGAGTGCATTTGGGTCTCCTAGGAGACTAAGCACAGGGAGTTTCGGGCACCTCCCACACTTCCTGGCCACCCCAGACACTCAGACGCTAAGGGCGGACTTCAGTCCTGAAGCCCGCCAAAGGCACACAAACAAAGGGACCAAAACTGGTTTGGCGCGCAGAGACAAACACTAGAACGACCTTTCCAAAAAGAAATGGCAAAAAAAGAAGACCAGGACCCGTTTATACAAAGGGGTCTAAGGCTCCATCTTGAAAAACATGGCTCCCGTGATTTATTGCTACCGTGAAGGGCATTAGCACATTTCTGAGAATTCTCCCTAACACAGACAACCAGGGTGGTGGGCACTCAAGCATCACAGGCGACCAGGGGATGTGGGGGGCACACAGCAACACAGGCGACCGGGGGGGGCACACAGCATCACGGGTGACCAGGGGAGTTTGGGGGGCACACAAGTATCACAGGTGATATTCCCAGTTCCGTTATAATGCTGTTATAATGCCATCTATCTGTTGTCCCGTTTCTCCATACCATTGGGAGCTATACCTACTTCACAACGCTAACCTTTCATGCACATCGTATTCTAAAATACTGCCCTACGTTGTCTGTGTGTGTTCATTGTGTGTGGTTTGTGTTCGTTATTCGGTTTCATGCGGTGCAGAATTAAAGGATAAATGGATGAATTTCAATAAACAACGGATACTAAAGTATATTTTTATTCTGTTATCTACACAGATATATTGTACTATTCTCCAAATGCCATAGTTTTCAGCTACCATGGGATGGTTTCTTCAATCAACAATGGCAGATACGCCTAACTACATCCTTTAGCATCACCATCATGTGGGACGATAGACCGGGACCGATATTTACCAGTGACAAGGAGCAACCTGTCATTGTTTATGGTGTAGTAAGAAGCTGATGCGTCAAATCCACATCTTCTCCCGAATGGACACCATGTACGTCATTATAAAGTTTTGCCACTCTAACTTAAGGACACACAACAATTGGCCATTCATTGCAATCAGTGGATCATAATAATGTGGATTTTGGAGTGTTCTTTGTTAAATAAAAGCACTTGCGAAATTGCAGATTACTGATTTTTTCTTGAAAAATATTGATTGCAAATCCGTTTTGTGACACGCTGTGAGAGGATGTGTGTGTTGATCTTACGGGTTCGGCATTAACTGACGTTATGATGTGGGTGATGACTGGGCACATTTGGCTACGCTGCCCACTAACATCATGAAAATAGGTGGAGCATATTGTTTGGAACAGTGATGTCAGCTTCAGGGGCGGGTGATATGATTTACTGCCGCAATGGCACTTGAACTTAGGGAGATGCAGCAACGGATAATATTAGCAAAGGATAGCCGCACCCAACCTGTTGTTTTCGCATGTGTAAAAGTTAGGGAAACTAAGTAAGATGCATAGGATAGTGATTTACGATCTATCACAGTAGGTTGAAAAACAGATGCCCGAACGCTAGGGACAATACCATTTTTGAGCGCAATTTACCCATAAAGCACTCCTAGCCCCTGTTGGTAGGGCCGGCGCAGAACAAATATTGAAATAAAGCAAATTAATAAAAAATGCATTCCCTGCATGCTGCGAGTCTGAGTTCTAGAATACTATTACATATGATCCTGTTCGACAACATAACCCTTTATTCATGTTTGCCCTCTGGGACACATAATATTTTTCCAAACTGAAACATAAACGATACTGGTGACTTTGGATACAGCAGGTCACAAAGCCGCTCCAGGTCCATCATATTACAGAGATTTTCTCTATAGTGCTGCACTCTGCACAACACGGATTCCTTTGTCCACAGAGATAGCACAGATAGATGATGGCTCTTTTTTTTGACCCGCCTCATTTCCTAGTAAACATTTTTTCTATATTGGGTCACTCAGCAGACACCAGACGTTTTGCTGCCTTTGATCACTGGCTTGGAAACCAAAGCATTTGCTTCAGAACCTGTGAAGTGGAGTCGCAGAGTGGGAGAACATGGAGTTCAGCACCACAGCCCAGAGCAAAGATCACCACGGAGTGATCACAGAAAGAAATCTACATCTTTTGAAACACAGTTTGATCTGTTTTCCCAGTGAGAAGTTGATGCCAAGTCCTGATAGAGTGCGTTGTGGTCAAGAACTAGGTCTCTGTTCTAGACATTCTCAGTAGACAAATGTGACAGTGTTCCTTCCATCCTGACTTGCTCTCTTCCTCCACCTTGAATATTCATACCCTGCCTGGTCGAAACCCCAGCCAGCTTCCAAGGCATATCTCCACAAGTGCGTAATACCCTCCCTTCCTCCTTCCCCCATCCCCACTGTGACAAGGTGAACTCCATCCTCTTTGTGATGTGTTATACTCGATCATATTTAGTGGGAATATCTGAGAATATAGTGTTTGGTTGAAACCTTATCACCAGGTGTCGGCATTTGGGGGTTTGTTCACATTAAGGAGAAACTAACTTGATTGATTTATAATCACGATTCATAACATGTAGTTTGGAATTGAACTCTAACTTGTTTACATTTGAAAATATCTAATACAAAATGTTTAATAGGTAACCAATTAATATTAATGAGTCTCTTATCGGGACACCGCTCGTAAAGCACCCCATGCTCCTCTCTGCACACTGCTGCTCATGTCCTCCTCACTGAACCACAAAACATGCAAAAAACGTTGTTTTAAAAAGGTCTAACAAGCCCCACTTTTCAACAGGGTATGTCATGGGGACTGTGCGGATGGCCGCATTCTGCCACCCTCACCACCCCACCCCCAATGATTGCACCTGGTGGAACATTTAAACACATTCGGGTGAATACTCAGAAAATTACAGAAGACGGCAGTATCACGACCCACTGAAATGTTTTTGGTTTGAGCTAGTTTGACCAGAATTCATTCACATAGCCAACATGGTTACCTGCTTTTGCTTTGTATAGCTAGACGCCATCCTTTATACATGTCATCTTTTGATAAACACACCAAATTGTGAAATCTCTAATGCAGAGAATGGGCCCGGGGTTGGGGCGATGTTAAAAGGCACACTTTCTGTGTGCTTGTTTATTCAGACATTGTGGAACATCCGCGTGTTCCAGTCAGTAAGCCAAGATGTCATTTACAGATCAGAGAAGAAAGGCAATATGCAGAGGACCAGTTAGTGTTCAGCATGAGAGCTAACACCTTCTCTAGCTGGCCCTAAAAAGCAATAGCCATGCACAAAACAAAAGTGAATCCAGCAACAACTATCGCTTTCAAATGGAACCATCACTAACAATCCACTGGTGTACATTAACCAAGGATTAAATCCCATTTGAATTACTTCCAATGCAAGTCAGTTCTGTCTAATTAAAAAAATGACTACCAAAGATAATTACCAAATTCTAATTGCTGTGCATAATACCTTATGAATGAATGCATGAACATACCCAATTAACTGTCAGAATCATTGCCCACGATCTGATAATTGAAAGATCCAATTGTGCACTAAATACCAAAGAACACAGATGAAAGCATCAATTATTTCAAAAGAACTGCACTGAACATTCAACAAGATACTTGTATACATGTGTATCCCAATTTTAATCCAATGTTGCACAAAACACAGCGTATTATGCACGTAAATACAACGAAAACGAATATAATACTCCTAATTCAATTACAAAACACGTGCTCAATCTTTCAATAATTATCACCTTCTTTAATGAATATTCAGTTTAATCACAAGAAGGAAAATGCATAATTTTCGTAAAATATTAAAACCTGCTGGTTTAAGGACTGCAGCAATGCGTTTGTCATTTATAGTGAATAACAGATTAGTCGAAACATGTTTGCTGAAATGTGTGTCTTCATCGCTAACCACTATGTTTGTGCAATAGGATATCCATGTGTGCACTAAGGATGGAAACAATAGTTGTGTGGTGAATAATACTGTCAAAAGAAATCTTCCCTTATCGCGTATTCTAGCTGAAGGAAGCACAGAAGCATTTAGCATCCAATTCAACAACTCAGTCAAAGATCCACTGTCTATGGCCAGTAGTGGGTTCTACCAGTTGGAGATGACTGGATAGCATAGTCAATCCAGCCACTCTTCTGTGGAGAGCTAGTACACTGAAGAGAAGCATTTTATTTGGATTGATGCACGCATGGCTTCTTGATCTTGGAATTTCAGTTGAACAATATTTTATATCTCTGTTGTTTAGTGTTGCACTTCAATGATATTTCCCCTTTGACGTGCATTTGACCTATTGCCCACCCATTGATTTTAACCTTGACTTCGAAGTGTCAGACAAAAAGAGAATACATCCCAGTCAGTGGAACCATCAGCCTCACAGTGACACTTACAGGGTAATTCATAGAATTCAGCGCACAAGTGGCGCACACGGCTGGCGCACAGTGTGCGCGTGCGAATCCCTGCGCCAGCCGCGTGCGCCAAAACCCATTTCAGCGCACAGCGTATTCATGGATACCAGCCACCAAAACCAGCCGTGGCGCACAGTGGCGCAGCGACCCTGCAGCAGCTCCAGTTACGCCCCCAAGAACACCTCTCGCGCAGGGAAAAGCCATCAAAATCCCCAATCCAGCGCAAAGGGCTGCGCTAACCCTGTAACAGCACGGCAAGCGGGCTACGTGTATCACAGGGGTGCGCGGGAAGTTCCACACGCGAATGTCCTGGCTACGTGTATTTTGGGGTGCGCGGGAAGTTTCACACGCGATATCAGCACGGTACGTGTATTCCAGGGGTGCGCGGGAAGTTCCACACGTGAATGTCCTGGCTACGTGTATTTCGGGGTGCGCGGGAAGTTTCACACGCGATATCAGCAGGGTACGTGTATTCCAGGGGTGCGCGGGAAGTTCCACACGCGAATGTCCAGGCCACGTGTATTTCGGGGTGCGCGGGAAGTTTCACACACGATATCAGCAGGGTATTGTAAGAGGATTCAATTCAACACTACAGCTAAGTCAGCGCCTAGTCTAGAATACTGAATGAAAACCCTTATTGATATATCTTTATGTCCAGTTCATGCATTCTGGATGACTACCCCTATATAACACCCCTCCCTTGGAATCCCCCTGACCCCACTGAGCCAAGAAGTAGTTCTGTTTTGCAAGTTAAAAGGTTTATTTGAGAATTTAAACAATATAGATATATATCACACTTTATAATAAATTAATAATTGGATATCACACTGAATCTGAGCAGTAATCAATAATGGATAGTCTGGCACTAACACACTTCTTTATAATCAATGATGAGTGGTTATAGGATGGATAAAATAGCAACAATACTTAATGGTTTAAAATGGATGCAAGGTGGAATGAAAATGCAGTACAGAAAATACTCAATATGCGTTCAACAAAACAATGTAATCACTTTTCTCTGGCAATCCCCTCCCCCCTTTATGCAATGTAAGGAAATGGAAGGAAAGCACACAGTTCTCAGAAATGCAATCAACTGTAATTCAGTTCACCCCAGCAAGCTTAGACTACAGATCGGAGTTTTAAACACAGGCCCAAAATGCTTTTATATGTGCTGGCAATGAAGTGAAAAATATGCTAAAATGCTTTTAATTCCCTCTAGAGGTTCAGGGTGAGTGGTATCAAGTTAATATTAGTCCAGGCTCACTTTAGCAAGGATCTAGGAGTAACTAGCAGGTTAAACGAATTTTTGGCAACTGAAAGCAAGAAAACTGCTGTTTTCACACGTTGAGAAATTTGCAAATTGCGGCAAATTCGCGAGTGCATTTTTCGCGATTGCGGCAAAACTATAGGGGGTAGGAATGCGGTTCTAGGTTCGTAGAAAAGCCACGATTCCCAGCTTTCAGAGGAAAGTTACTGCAAGTCTCTAGGACAAACGGTCACGGAGATATGAGCGATTTGGTAAAGGTCGTTTTTCAGATTTGAAATTTTAAAATTCAAAGTGACAAGTGCAGCTTGCAACTAGAAAATGACAGGTGACAGCTTTACAAATGACAGGTGACAGTTAGGAGGCAGTTCTACTTAGATTAAAATAGATTGAATTATATTATTTTAACTAATAGATTGGTTCTGCACAGTCTGCTAGGTACTCACAATATATTTCTGAAATAAATGGGCCTCGCCACGGATCTGGTCAGGTTTTAGACTGGACTCTGGTCTGGTCTCTGCACTTCACAGTGATCTGGGTCAGCTCTGCTCTCTCTCTGGTTTTGGATACTGCACTGCTCTCTCTCTGGGTACAGCCTCTCTGGATTCTGGAGATTGATGGATTTGAAGTCTGGATCTTTGGATGTGGTATGGTCCGGCAGAGCGCGTTGCAGCAAATGGAATTGAATGTCCCTATCTGTCCTGACTGTCTGCTTTTATGTGTTTTGAAAATGGGTGTGTGTGCAGCATCACTAGGCTATACCCCTCTCCACTTGTCATTGGCCACTTCATCCGCTTCCCCATGATTGGGGGAATGAAATGAAGTGTCATCATGATGAGGTCTGTTTATGGTACAGAGAACCCACCCCTGTCAACTTTACACACAATCTATATTTGATCCAAAAGATATATTTGCACAGGTACACATTTGTTTAAAATTACATGCACCCATCACATATCACAGGAGGTATACCCTGTCCAAATCTGCTCTTCCTGCGAGCTTGCATTCAGAAATGGCGACATTTCAACTTTTTAACTGATTTCGTAATATCGGACATTAACCCAAATTTACACACATGTGCACAAGGAGTATGGACATTAATTGATGAAGTGTCAGATTTTTAACATGCATACATTTTAAGTAATACCCTCTTAACTGCTAGTTTGCCCCCAGATCATGCCACCGGTTCTAAAAACCTCTTAAAATGTGGGCAGAAAAATCACAAGAATTATGGTATCATTTAAATAATTTTCACAAGTCCGTACTATGAGTTATTCATCTTTTTCTAAAACCATATTCTGGCTACAGGGGTGTGGTTTCCCCCCAGCACAAGGTTGAATTTCTGGTTTTTCCAGTTCTGCCAAGCCAGCTTGCTCTCACAGGCAGTGCTTCTCCCCTTTACTTCCAGGAGGAAGCCACTGTAACGCTCACCTGATTCTCGCAGAGGCGCCGGTCTTGACTGGGCGACTACCGTATCTTCAAAGGTGATGTGTAGCACCCGGTTGGCTCTTTGGGCTGGACCTCTGTGCACTGTATGCCTGACGTGTAGAGTAAGATGTCTTAGGTAAGTGAATGCCGAGCTCTCCATCTGCCTCGGGGCAGGGTGCTGTAGCCAGTTTCTTCACTGGATAGGTAGCGCAGGCCTCTTGACTTCAGAGGACTGCTGTCCGTCGTTTACTGCACGAACGGTAAGTTTCGAGTCATTCAAATGTCTTTTTAAAGTCTTTAGTAATGATGTCTTTTGTTTTGCAGGGTTCCGGCGATGGCGGATGACGGGCTGAAGTGAGTTGAAGATGGCGCCCGTGTGATGAATAGAAGCGCCTGGAAGCACGTGAGTAAGCGCTTGTTGCCTGCTTCACGATGCGCTCTAACTGTCTTTTTATTTTGCAGGTACGAGTTCGGAGCGGCTGCAGGGTGCCGGAATACCCACTGGATTAGATGTGGAAAGGAGTAATGGCACGGGAGTATTAAAGTTCCCCAATGTCTTTAAACGCACCTTGTTTTGTCTTTCAGATGCGGATGCAGCGCCGAAGGCCTCCGGAGCGTGCGAAGAGTTGGTAAGCTTTTGTCTTTCAGATGCCGGAATGCAGTATGAAGACCTCCGGAGCGCACGAAGAGTAGGTAAGCCTTTGCCTTTCAGATGCCGGAATGCAGTGTGAAGACCTCCGGAGCGCACGAAGAGTAGGTAAGCCTTTGCCTTTCAGATGCCGGAATGCTAACCTGTTCTTTCTTGTCTTTATAGGTGTTGCTGAAAACTGGATTCAGGATGGTAAGCCTTTTTCCTTAGGCCCAGGACTGGATGCAGAAGACACGATGAGCGTCCTGCTGCAGAGGGTGCAGAATAACGCAAAGCAAGATTCATCCACCGGGTGTGGTTTAAATAGCCTCCTGTAGTGCTTAGTGTCTCCTTCCACAGCCACGCCTAAGTAAGAAAAGAGTTCCTGGTAAGAAAAGAGTTCCTGCCTTCCAGAAGAGTTCCAGTGTTCTAAATCTAGGGAGTGGCTCCAGCCCCACCCAACAGGAAAAGTAGTTCCAAACAGAAGAGGATCAGAGGCTCAACTGGCAGGCAAGTAAGCAGCATGGTCTGCTGCAGGTAAGTCCACCCAAGCATTATGAGCCCGGCGCTTCCAGCGCTGGGACTGGGCATATTTATGAGCCTGGTGCCACTGGCGCCAGGACTGGGTCCAAAAGGTCCCAATTGGGACTGGTTGGCACTCGGAACCTGGGTTATGGATCTGCTTCCAAGGGAGTTGGGAAAACCCTGACCTTTTGGAAGCAGAGATCATGACAGCCACTTTTACAGCCCCCGTAATAAAACATTTGCCTGAGTCAGGACAGGGCTTTGTTCAATTTCCTGCAGAGCCCAGGTAATTCAATCAGAGAAGTGTCATATCCCTTTTGGTGGGAGCAGCAAAAGGACAGCTAGGCCTGGGAACACAGCTGTTGTGCAAGTCTCATCTCCTGTCGGGGGTAGCTGGTGGGCAGAATTCAGTTCCTTAAGCCAGGCCCCAGATAATGTCACTTTTGTTCCCCAGTTTAAGTCAAGACAATTTTTTTACATATGCAGCTAGGATGCTGATTCTAAGTTTAAAACTATGACATTTAAACAATTGCAACCTATGTGACACTCAAAAGTAGGTCACTCATTTCTTTTAAACATTTAGGTTTTTAGTGTCTTTCAGTCCAAATTTACTTAAACTGCTGAAATCCACAGCTCAGCCAGTCTTGTTATAAACCTTCAAGTCACTTCAGAATATAACTTTAGATTGTATCCACCTCTCAGTAAGTCTTTCTTTGGCCTGCCTTCATTTATTTCATTCATTTATTCAGTTTTAAACAAAATCTGGTGGTTTTAAAACACCGGCTTTCTGATAGTGGTGAGTACTGGTACTGCACCCCTTTTTGGGATTTAAGAAAATGAGTTCCCCACAATTCTAGGTTGCTTTTGGCAATCAGCATTGCCATTCCAAATGGTTTCAGACTACTGTGTGGGTAGTCCAATGGTGGTTTTAGGCAGTGCCCTTCTGTGCCCATAACATCGGCAAAAATGAGTGGCAGCCTATTCTTCATGCATTTCCCTGTGCATTTTCTGGGAAGCTCTGGCCATCATGATGTTTTCAATGCCAGTACTGCATAGTTTTTGAGGTAGGGCTTGGATGCATGGGTAAAAACATCCCACAAGCCCCCCTCTTGCGATGGCCATTCTGTTTCACTGATGGGACTCGCAAGACCTGGGATGTTTCCTCATCTTCTTCCAATGGATGGCACAGTTCAGCATCTTTTCCTCCCTCCGGTACTGATCGATCGGTTCTCCTCGCCGGTCCTGATGGGAATATTGGGCGGTAACCTGGGCCCCCCGCGTCTCTGCTCCCGGTCTCCGGATCGTCCTCCTTGGCCCGTCTCCAGGTTTTCTTTCTCCTAGGACGACAAAGGAAGAGCGGCAATACCTATTCATAGACATTTTTCCCCCACCATTGATATAGTGGGGTGGCATATAAATTTATAGTCAAAACATATGAACATGCACATTTCTTTTTGCATTCAAAAACAAAAACACCCACATTGAGAAACTTAGAATTTGATAGGCGATATGTAGGATATTTTAAGTTAGAACTGAATTAATCTGAGACAGTACCCTCTAGGATTCCAGAGGATTCCTCCAGTTGTTGCAGAGTGTGCCTGGGATGGCAACACTTCAACTGGTTTATGTGGACCCACTTGTCTTCCCCCTCTGCCAAACCGCCTTTGGGGATGCGGATCTTGTAGGCCACAGGGGAGATTTTGTCTATAATCTCAAAGGGTCCCTTCCATGTAGGCAAAAATTTTCGCTGTTTGGCCTGGTTCCTTTGGAAATTGTATAGATAGACCCGGTCCCCCACCTGATATTCCTTCCTGGAAGTTTTCAGGTCATAGTGGGTCTTCATGCTATCAGCTGATCTTTCTAGATTCCGCTGAGCATAAGCAAAAGCATGTTGAAGGTGTTTCCTTAAATTCTCCACATACTCATGAGTTGTGGAGGCATTTATCAGTGTCTGCTCTTGGGTCCTGTAGAGCAAATGCTGCGGAAGCACCATTTTGCGCCCAGTCATCAACTCAAATGGTGACATTTTGGTTGCAGATGAAGGGGTAGATCTGATGGCCATTAGGACCAGAGGTAATCGTATATCCCAACTTGGCCCAGAATCTGCCACAAACTTCTTTAATATGCTCACAATGGTTCGGTTATATCTCTCTACTGCCCCAGAAGAAGCTGGCCGGTAAGCAATATGCAACTTCCTTTTGACCCCCAGTATCTCCCACATCTTTGTCATTACTTCACTGGTGAAGTGGCTACCTCTGTCTGACTCAATCCTTTGAGGTAGACCAAAACGGGAAAAGATGTGGTTAATCATCAGGGCAGCTGCGGTGTCTGCCTTGCAATTTGGGGCTGGGAGACATTCCACCCACTTGGTAAACAAGCATGTCACAGTCAACATGTACTTATTCCCCCTAGCAGAGCGAATCACGGGGCCTACAAAGTCAATTTGTAAATCTGACCATGGCAGTGTCATCCCCCTCTTTTGGAGAGGTGCATGGTGTGTGAGGGATGTTGGCTGAAATTGTGCACACACAAGACAACCCTTCAAATATTGGTTGAGGTCCTGCCCCATGTGTGGCCAGTATGCAACCTCTCTTAAGATTTCCAATGTTGTGTGAAACCCTCTATGACCGGCGGTGGCCGCATCATGGGCGTGACTTAACATCAGGCTTCGGAATGAGGTAGGAACCAACCACTGATCGTGGCCAGCTTTGGATTTCCTTACCAGCAAACCGTCTTGGATCCGGAACATTTTTGGACATTTCATCAACACCCTTAGGTCCTCTTTCCCAGTGTAATCGGTATCCGTCAGGGGAAAGTTCTCAGGGTCCTCAAGGTGCTGGTAAAATTTACCAATTATTGGATCCCCCTTCTGACCGGTAATCAAATCAGCATCAGGGGTCTCCTTACTCCATTGTGCAATTGAAAGGTCGTTGTGAGCATTTGTCTGGGACCTAGTGATAGCAGTGACCTGGATTTCCCCCAACAGGGACTCAATCTCAATTAGATCCCCTTGGATGGCCCCGGTTTTGGCCAGCTGATCAGCTAGGTCATTTCCAGTTTTGTCTGGTCCCTCTACTTTGGAATGACCCTTGATCTTTTTCCAATAGATGGTCATCTCATTCGAGGTGACCAGATCATCAATGTTTTGGATCAACTTCCCATGTTTCAAGGGTTTGTTGTTAGCACATAACATGCCTCTGGTTTTCCAATTAACCAGGTGCTCCACAAACCCATTCCGTACATAATCCGAATCTGTGATTATGACCAGTTCGTGGAGTTGATGCTGGACAGCAGTGAGGATGGCCTGATGCACAGCCATCAATTCTGCCACCTGACTACTTCGGGGACCAATTTTGTATCCAGCGGAGGGTTCTGGGGACTCATTCACCCAGGCATTCCCTACGCCGGCCACCAGTTCTTTCTCCCCGTTGTTGTCAACATGGTAAGAGCATCCATCCACATAGACAGTGGGCATTCCCTCACACTTGTCTTCTTCAAAGACTTTGTGTGGGGAATTAAGGTATGCCTCCGTGTTGTCCTTGATTTTTAGACTTTCGTCCTCGAGACAGTTTTCTCGGGCACAATCATGCAAGTCAGCCAGACCTTGCGCGAGGGGACTCTTCTTGTTTTGGCCATATCTGACCTCCACAGGAAAGCCTTGCATTGATAGAATCCAGGAAGTAATTCGGGAATTACTCACATTTCCGGCCCGGATTCTATCACTTTGGAGATATTGCAGAGGCTGGTGTGGAGTCTCCACTATGATGTGTTCCCCCTGGATAAACGGGCGGTAATTCTTCAATGCCCACACCGTTGCCAGGAGTGCCTTCTCACAATCGTTGAATTTTTCCTCCACAGAGGATAAAGTTTTGCTCGCATAGGAGATTACTTTATTGACCTTGTCATGCTTTTGGTATAATACCGCCGTCAAGCACGTATTAGAGAACCCCGTCTCCAGGAAGAACTCCTTGTTTCTGACAGGGTAAGCTAGGCAAGGCGCTTGTGAGAGGCTTCTTTTGAGTTGTTTTACCGCCTCGGCTTGTTCTGGACCCCATTCCCACTTGACCCCCCCCTTCAGGAGATGAATCAGGGGTCTGGTGATCTCTGCGTAGCCCTCAATGAACTTTCTGCTGTAATTAGTCAGTCCAAGGAGGCTCCTTAGTTCCCGCAGAGTTGTGGGGTCTTTCAGTTTCTGAAGTGCTTCCACTTTCTTTTCCTGGGGACAGAGACCCTGAGGAGTAATCTCATGCCCCAAGAAATTAACACGGGTTCTACACCACTGTGCTTTCTGAAAGGAAAGTTTTGCTCCGGCGGCCCTCAACTGCGTCAGAACATAACGGATCTCCGCTATGTGTTCCTCCACAGATTAACTTTTGATGAGGACATCATCTACATAAGCCAGGTTACCCCTCGCACCCAGGTCGGGCATGGCCTTATGTAGGAAAATATTGAACTCATTACCGGAGTTAAGGTATCCGAAGGGAGTCCGGGTCCATGTATACGGCTGGCCCCCAAAGGTAAAAGCCAGCTTGTATTGGTCCTCCCTACTGACCGGCACGGTCCAGTATCCATTGGTCAGGTCTATTGCAGTGAATACCTGTGACCCCTGGATCTGGGCCAGCCCTTGGTCAATGTAGGGCAGAGGCCATCGGGAAGTATGGACCCATTTGTTGAGCTCCCTGAGGTCGGCGCAGAGTCTCCACTGGCCGTTTGGCTTTAATATTCCCAGCACCGGATTATTGAAGGTGCTGTGGATGGGACGGATTATTCCCCTGGACTCAAGGTTCTTAATTATTTCAGTAAGGGACTCCATTGATGCGAGAGGCAAACGATATTGCTTCACAAACACTGGAGTCATGCCAGGGTCCGTGGGGATTGCTGTTGTGTGGATGTCAGTGCGACCACAGTCATATGAGTCTACCGCAAAGAGATCTTGGAAATCCAAGAAAACCTGTTTCAACTTTTGCTTTTGTTCCAGAGTCACACAGGCATCAGCTAGGTTGACTCTCTCTTCCACCATCTGCCTGAAGCCTGGAAAGACTTCTCGTTTGGCTATCTCAGCGGCCTCCTCCAGCTGGGTGGAGAAGTCCCTGGTCAGAGTGCTGATTTGGACTGGAGGCTTCAGGTGGGAAAGGCAGCCCTCATGGACTTGGAAAATCACCTCATCCCTCCTGAAGTCACAAGTCACATCTTCCTTACCATAAGGGCAAGAAGTGTACACCAGGAAGTTCCCCACATGCCGGGTAAAAATCCTGTCTGGTGTTGTATTGTCATCACTGTCACTGTCAAAGCAGTCCTTGGGGATTGGCCCTAACAGTTCATTACCTAAGTCTATGGAAAAATGTCGGTCATCAACCGCCATTCCAATAATGGTGCCTGCGGCTAGAGTAATACTCTTCAAGTCGCTGTTATCCACCTCTATTGGAATGGTGTCATGTTCTATGTTGACTAATGGAGTTGGGTTTACCCCCAACCCTTGCTGTTGGAGAGAAGCGTTTAGATGTATGTAAGCATCAGGGTTTTGCAGATATTGTCCTCTTTTAGCTTTCACTTCCAGGGAGAATTGTCGGGTCCTTTCTGGGATGGTGACTTCCTCTTTGATCTGAATTTCAACTGCATATGGTAGCAATTGAGCTGACCTAAATGCTTTTTCTGGATCATCAAAGCCCATGGGATTATCCGCTAATCGGGACCAAGCTTTGAAGTTTATTAGGTCCAAACTAATGGCAAAGCGATTGAGAATGTCACTGCCTAAGTAAAAGGCGGCAGTGACGTCTCGCAAGACCCAACAATTATGGACTATGCTCTTGTTGCCAATGGAGATTTTGAGCATACACATGCTTGGCAGGAGCTGTTTGGAATTAGGTGCTTCCAGGTCCATTTCCCATTTGTCTATCAGTTTGAATGTGGGAATGGCTGGATCTTTTGGGAGTTGGCGAAACATGGCTTCGCTGATGAAGCTCTTACCATTGTTCACGCACACTCGAGCGAGAACAGAGTCCTTCCCATCATTTAACTGAACAGGGATGAACAACTGCTCTCCAATTTGCTGAATATCAGCCAGGCTCTGAGCTGATTTCACATCTTTCTGGACTATAGGAGTGGGAGTTTCTGATTGTGGATTAGTATAGAATCTCAGAGTGTTTCCTTCCAGCGTGGAGTACCACTTTAGACTGGAAGGAAGGTTGACTTTCAGAAATAGAGAGGACCCTCCATCACCAGTCTGTTGTCCTACTGCTATTACTGTCACGTCTGGAATTTGGCTATTCTGGAAGTGAAATTCTACTTGGTCAGATTTTTGTTCAACCATGTGGCAGGTGCCGTTTAAACTAACATGGTTGACACTCTGTTTTAATTTTATTGGTCGGCTAGTCTGGGTCCAGAGGACCTTGTTTACGCAATCTATTAGGGGTGACAACCTTCTCAGGAGGTCATTCCCTAGTAAACAAGGGGTGCCCTCTGGAGTCACAACTATGACCGGGTGTTTCAACTTGTGTCGCCCAATTTTAATGTCCAAGTCTGCCGTCCCTTCGACGGGAATTTCCTTCCCGTCAAAGTTCTGGAGTTGTCCAGGAAGTGAGGTGAGAGGAATTTGGTAATTCCCTCCCCTTCCTGCATTCAGTTCATCAAAGGCCCTTCTGGACAGAAGGGTAGCTTGAGATCCCGTGTCCACCAGCGCTGAAATCGTACCCTGCCCCTGTACTTGTACCGGGGCATAATATCTTCCCTCCTTCTCCTCAAGGGGGCACAGATAATGCACATTTTTGGACAACTGGTGGGCTAACTTTCTGGTTTTGGACATCGCTAGCGAAGAGATTTGGGCAGAATTCTGTGGAGAGCCTTGGGAATCTGAAAGAAAAAATTGGCAACTGGAGATCAGAGCCATTGTGGGTTCCCCTGGCTCCGGTTCCGGGCCGCCCCCCCCTTTTTGGAGGCAGTCACCAGGATGGGTTTGAACCAGGGGATTTTCTTGCTGTTGGTTCTGGGATGAGATGGTGGGCGGCGGTAGCTCAGTCTCCACATCTCCCCAGTCTGGACTTGCATCCCTAGGGACCCATTTTTCTTTGGGAGGAGTTCCCCCCTCTCTGAAGGAGAAGATCCTTTTCCCAGGATCCTCTGAGGATCCCTCTCCCTCAAATTGGAAGATCTGTACCTCCTCCTCAAACTGAGTCTGTTTGGGTCTTTTGTTTCTCCCCCCCCCCTCTGCTCCTTAGGAGGCAGACTTTCAGGGGCAAGAGATTTTGTTTCCGGTTCCTGGGTTTCCAGGGGCTGTTTACAAGTGAGGAAGGAAGCTTCCTCCAAGGCTTTACACCCCCCTTCCCTTTGTGCCTCCTCCCTGGGAACCGGAGAGTTATCGGGGTGCTGCCCCCGTCATTGTTCTGGAGCACCAGGTCCAGAGTTGGGTGCGTTCTGCGCCGGCATGCCGATCTGAGGGTTCTGCTGAGCCCTCAGTATGTGACCCAGATCCCGCGCCATGTTTTGAACCTGGCGCTCTAACTGGGAAACCCGCTCAGGCTGATACGGGGCCCTGTTTTCTCCCCTGGGCTGACCCCGGGAAGGGTAGCTATCCCTTCTTTGGTAGTACCCCTGGTTGGGAAGATTTGGATACCCCTCCACCCTTGGCCTCCCCTCTCCCGGATTAGGTTGTCTGGGCTCAGGGAATTGGGGAAAGAAGGATGGATGATTTTGGGGTTGGAAGTTGGGTGGATACCTGGGGAAAAAGTTCTGCCCAGGATTTGGAGAATTTCTGCCTTCCTGTGGGAAGTTGGGAGGGAAGTTCCCTGGGTTAGGTGCTTGGCTGGATCCCCCCCCCTTGGGCTGGAGGAGTCCACACATAACCCAGGATGGGTCGACTTCCCTTGTAACGGGGACTTACATAGTCAGGAGAGCGAGGGACCCCATTTGTGGGGCTGCCTCCCTGGCTCCCTGTCTGTGACTGGCCCGAGGACCTTCTGGGCCTAGCATTATTAGGTGCAGGTAGGTTTTTAGGCCCCCCCATCTCCAAATCCAAAACCGGGGTGACCTTTACCTCTGCCACCTTGGCAGCAGCAGGGGTGTTGTTGACTTTGGGGTTTTTGGGCGCATTATTTTTATTTTCTATTGGCTTCTGCACCTCGTAGATCCGGGTCGCCTGTTCAATGACCCAGTCTAAAGATCTTTTCTCGTGAAAATCCCTCACGAGCTGGGTCATTATGTATTTGGGCAAGGCATGGAAAAATGTATTAATAAATTCTCTGCTATCCGTGTGCACCCTTCTTGTGGTCTGTGCAAAAGCACGCTTTAACTCTTGCACAAACTCTTGTGGGGCCTGATCCTCCCCACATTGTAAATTGTAGGCTGCCTTGCGAGCCTCTTGGGGATTTCTGTGAACAGAAAAATGTTTTAATATGGCCGCCCTATAGGTGGACCACCTGGAATGATTTTGGTCCTCCAGCCCTGCAAAGAAACTGGAGTACTCTGGGGAGAATGTCCACTTTACATATTGGATACAGCTTTGGCTGTCCTTCAAATGAAAAGTCTCCATCATTTGCTCATAGAGCTCCAAGTGTTCCCAAACAGAGTACTTGGCGTTCTTATGATAAGGCGTGATGACACTCCTGATTGCCTTAATCTGCTTCAATGGTTCCTTAAGCGAGGCCCTTTTTGCCTTATTGGCCTTTTTAGTCCGGGTAACCCTGGTCCATTCATCCTCTGACTCAGAGGCACTGCTCCCAGAGGTTCCTGTCTGATCTTCCAGGTTTGGCTGGCAGAATGTGGGGACCTGGTCTCCTGTGTCCTGTACCGTTCAGAGGAGTCTTCAGATTCCTCTTTGCTGCCAGGATTTGATGGGTACCCCCCCCCACTGACCTAACTGGGCAGAGGTTTTCAGGATGCCCTTAATGGGCCTACTCTCCTGGGGTTCCCCACTAAATTGCACTGTGCTTGGGTGCCCATACCCGGATGCCCGCCCCTCCATTCCTGGGTGGTACTGGCCTATGAGCCCCATGCTTCTGGCTGGATAGTAATCTGCCATCCCTGTGGCCCTGTGCTCATGTGCGCCAGGGGACATGGGTGTGGCAGAGTCCAGGGACTGAGAGAAATAAAGGCCTCTGGTACTAGGGCTCCTGGGGTTATGCTCAGGAGTTTCTCTTTCCCAGCGAACCTCATCTCTATCCGCCCCTGCTCCCTGTTGCAATGCAAGAGCCTGTGCTTTCAGTTCCTCAGTTAAGGCCTTACTAGACTCTATCAGTCTCTCCTGCATCGCTACCTGTTGTTGGAGCCTATCATTGTGCTGGCAGAGAGCCTCATTCTCTCTCTGCGTTTCCTGATTGGTCCTGGAGCACTGGGCCAGTCTTTGCTGCAGGAGGGTTACCTCCTGAGCTGTGTCCCTATTGACCTGCTCCTGTCTTGCCAGAGCCTCCTCCACCCTCCTGGTGTGCTCTAGCAAGTCCTTGTGTTCTTTTTGGAGGTCACCCCGTCCCTGGAGGGCCAGGTGATTTTCTTCCATTTTCCTTTTTAAGTGGCAGACTTCCTGGCCTAAGGTATCCCTTTCCTGACTAAGAGCCTGCATCTGTGCCGCCAGGTCGTCCCTTTGCCTTTGGAAGGCACCAGCTTTCTGGCGCTCCTGGTCAAATTCTGCCTGGGTATCCAGGTCTTTCAAAATCAGTTTATTGCTCTCTGCCTTCTCCCTATCTAGGTGGCGTTGCAGGGTGACTACCTGCTCAGCACATGCCCTATTGAAGTCTAACTGTTGCTCCAGCTTTTTCTGGCTCTGCAGTAGGGAGTCCAAACCTTCTTGGTACTCCTTCTGCAAGGCCAGAAATCTGGTATCCTGGTCAGCCTTTTCCTGTTGCAGGATGTCCATATCCCTCTTTATTTTAATGATGTGCTGTCTACTCTCATTTTCTGACTCCTG
The DNA here is from genome assembly GCF_040938575.1 of Ambystoma mexicanum. Lineage (NCBI taxonomy): Eukaryota > Metazoa > Chordata > Amphibia > Caudata > Ambystomatidae > Ambystoma > Ambystoma mexicanum. Next base: position 861,158,067 of record NC_090923.1, on the reverse strand, counting down.
GCTCCCCTGCAGCCTCTGCTCAGAAGAGACCAGGTCAGATTGGATCTTCTCTAACGCCATCTGTCGCTTATTCGCCAGATCTTGGCTTTCAGTACATTTATCCTGCATGTCTCCCATATATAGGTACAGGTATGCCGCTATCCTAAACATCTTGTCTTGTTCATCCTTAGCCTTCGGGGCCAAATATAGTTCACTCAGGGCCACATGTAAGGGACCCTGATCTCTCCATGTATCTGACCCTGTTTCCCTGACCTGTTGCGTGATGGCCTGCAACCAGACCATGCGGTCCTGGTGAGTCCACTCACCTCTCACAAATAACTTATGTAAGAAGTGCTCTCTGGCTATTTTCATGTCTACTAAGGTCGTCATTCTGGAATTTTAGTTCCTTCCTGACTTACAGAAGTTTGTATTTTATTTTTGCAAAACAGACCTTTTTCTTAGAGCGTTCCTTTGAGGAGTGCTTTACAGCGTAACACAGCGTGTGCTCCAACCGGATATGTGTATCTGGTCAGCTGGCATGCTGTATTAATCTGCACAAGTGATAGATCTAATCCAAACGTCCGGCACGAGCCCCCAATTTGTAAGAGGATTCAATTCAACACTACAGCTAAGTCAGCGCCTAGTCTAGAATACTGAATGAAAACCCTTATTGATATATCTTTATGTCCAGTTCATGCGTTCTGGATGACTACCCCTATATAACACCCCTCCCTTGGAATCCCCCTGACCCCACTGAGCCAAGAAGTAGTTCTGTTTTGCAAGTTAAAAGGTTTATTTGAGAATTTAAACAATATAGATATATATCACACTTTATAATAAATTAATAATTGGATATCACACTGAATCTGAGCAGTAATCAATAATGGATAGTCTGGCACTAACACACTTCTTTATAATCAATGATGAGTGGTTATAGGATGGATAAGATAGCAACAATACTTTATGGTTTCAAATGGATGCAAGGTGGAATGAAAATGCAGTACAGAAAATACTCAATATGCGTTCAACAAAACAATGTAATCACTTTTCTCTGGTAATCCCCTCCCCCCTTTATGCAATGTAAGGAAATGGAAGGCAAGCACACAGTTCTCAGAAATGCAATCAACTGTAATTCAGTTCACCCCAGCAAGCTTAGACTACAGATCGGAGTTTTAAACACAGGCCCAAAATGCTTTTATATGTGCTGGCAATGAAGTGAAAAATATGCTAAAATGCTTTTAATTCCCTCTAGAGGTTCAGGGTGAGTGGTATCAAGTTAATATTAGTCCAGGCTCAGGAGTAACTAGCAGGTTAAACGAATTTTTGGCAACTGAAAGCAAGAAAACTGCTGTTTTCACACGTTGAGAAATTTGCAAATCGCGGCAAATTCGCGAGTGCGTTTTTCGCGATTGCGGCAAAACTATAGTGGGTAGGAATGCGGTTCTAGGTTCGTAGAAAAGCCACGATTCCCAGCTTTCAGAGGAAAGTTACTGCAAGTCTCTAGGACAAACGGTCACGGAGATATGAGCGATTTGGTAAAGGTCGTTTTTCAGATTTGAAATTTTAAAATTCAAAGTGACAAGTGCAGCTTGCAACTAGAAAATGACAGGTGACAGCTTTACAAATGACAGGTGACAGTTAGGAGGCAGTTCTACTTAGATTAAAATAGATTGAATTATATTATTTTAACTAATAGATTGGTTCTGCACAGTCTGCTAGGTACTCACAATATATTTCTGAAATAAATGGGCCTCGCCACGGATCTGGTCAGGTTTTAGACTGGACTCTGGTCTGGTCTCTGCACTTCACAGTGATCTGGGTCAGCTCTGCTCTCTCTCTGGTTTTGGATACTGCTCTGCTCTATCTCTGGGTACAGCCTCTCTGGATTCTGGAGATTGATGGATTTGAAGTCTGGATCTTTGGATGTGGTATGGTCCGGCAGAGCGCGTTGCAGCAAATGGAATTGAATGTCCCTATCTGTCCTGACTGTCTGCTTTTATGTGTTTTGAAAATGGGTGTGTGTGCAGCATCACTAGGCTCTACCCCTCCCCACTTGTCATTGGCCACTTCATCCGCTTCCCCTTGATTGGGGGAATGAAATGAAGTGTCATCATGATGAGGTCTGTTTATGGTACAGAGAACCCACCCCTGTCAACTTTACACACAATCTATATTTGATCCAAAAGACATATTTGCACAGGTACACATTTGTTTAAAATTACATGCACCCATCACATATCACAGGAGGTATACCCTGTCCATATCTGCTCTTCCTGGGAGCTTGCATTCAGAAATGGCGACATTTGCACTTTTTAACTGATTTCGTAATATCGGATATTAACCCAAATTTACACACATGTGCGCAAGGAGTATGGACATTAATTGATGAAGTGTCAGATTTTTAACATGCATACATTTTAAGTAATACCCTCTTAACTGCTAGTTTGCCCCCAGATCATGCCACCGGTTCTAAAAACCTCTTAAAATGTGGGCAGAAAAATCTAAAGAATTATGGTATCATTTAAATAATTTTCACAAGTCCGTACTATGAGTTATTCATCTTTTTCTAAAACCATATTCTGGCTACAGGGGTGTGGTTTCCCCCCAGCACAAGGTTGAATTTCTGGTTTTTCCAGTTCTGCCAAGCCAGCTTGCTCTCACAGGCAGTGCTCCTCCCTTTTACTTCCAGGAGGAAGCCACTTTTACAGCCCCCGTAATAAAACATTTGCCTGAGTCAGGACAGGGCTTTGTTCAATTTCCTGCAGAGCCCAGGTAATTCAATCAGAGAAGTGTCATATCCCTTTTGGTGGGAGCAGCAAAAGGACAGCTAGGCCTGGGAACACAGCTGTTGTGCATGTCTCATCTCCTGTCGGGGGTAGCTGGTGGGCAGAATTCAGTTCCTTAAGCCAGGCCCCAGATAATGTCACTTTTGTTCCCCAGTTTAAGTCAAGACAATTTTTTTACATATGCAGCTAGGATGCTGATTCTAAGTTTAAAACTATGACATTTAAACAATTGCAACCTATGTGACACTCAAAAGTAGGTCACTCATTTCTTTTAAACATTTAGGTTTTTAGTGTCTTTCAGTCCAAATTTACTTAAACTGCTGAAATCCACAGCTCAGCCAGTCTTGTTATAAACCTTCAAGTCACTTCAGAATATAACTTTAGATTGTATCCACCTCTCAGTAAGTCTTTCTTTGGCCTGCCTTCATTTATTTCATTCATTTATTCAGTTTTAAACAAAATCTGGTGGTTTTAAAACGCCGGCTTTCTGATAGTGGTGAGTACTGGTACTGCACCCCTTTTTGGGATTTAAGAAAATGAGTTCCCCACAATTCTAGGTTGCTTTTGGCAATCAGCATTGCCATTCCCAATGGTTTCAGACTACTGTGTGGGTAGTCCAATGGTGGTTTTAGGCAGTGCCCTTCTGTGCCCATAACATCGGCAAAAATGAGTGGCAGCCTATTCTTCATGCATTTCCCTGTGCATTTTCTGGGAAGCTCTGGCCATCATGATGTTTTCAATGCCAGTACTGCACAGTTTTTGAGGTAGGGCTTGGATGCATGGGTAAAAACATCCCACAGTATGTGTATTCCAAGGGTGCGCGGGAAGTTCCAAACGCGATTTCAGCAGGGTACGTGTATTACATGGGTTCGCTTGAAGTTCCACACGCAATTCCATCAGGGTACGTGTACATCAGGGGTGCGCGGGAATTTTCAGACGTGAATTCAGCAGGGTACGTGTATATCAAGGGTGCGCGGGAAGTTCCACACGCGAATGTCCTGGCTACGTGTATTTCGGGGTGCGCAGGAAGTTTCACACGCGATATCAGCAGGGTACGTGCATATCAGGGGTGCGCGGGAAGTTCCACACGCGAATGTCCTGGCTACGTGTATTTCGGGGTGCGCGGGAAGTTTCACACGTGATATCAGCAGGGTACGTGTATTCCAGGGGTGCGTGGGAAGTCACACACGCGAAGTCAGCAGGGTACGTGTATTCCATGGTTGCACGGAAAGTTCCACACGCGATTTCAGCAGGGTACGTGTATCACAGGGGTGCGCTTGAAGTTCCACACGCGATTCCATCAGGGTACGTGTATTACAGGGGTGCGCGGGGAGCACCACACGTGAATTGCACGTGTGGGTACTCCCAGGTGTTCCCTCTACACCCTCCACGGCCCCTGCAGGTGGCTCACACCACAGGGGCCTACCCTGCACATGTCCTGCAAGCACCCCATCCACCATGGCCATGCCCCCAGCCAACCCACATGTCAACTTGCACTACTGCCCACCAACGCATGTCCCCCTGCACCCCCAGCCACCAGGGGCACCCTCCACCAGGCCCCCACCCATGTCTGCCACCACCCCACCCCCCAGCAGTGCAGGGTCACCCTCCACCAGGCCCCCACCCATGTCTCCCACCACCCCCACCCCCCAGCAGTGCAGGGGCACCCTCCAAAAGGCCCCCACCCATGTCTCCCACCACTCCCATCCCCCAGCAGTGCAGGGTCACCCTCCACCAGGCCCCCACCCATGTCTCCCACCACCCCCATCCCCCAGCAGTGCAGGGTCACCCTCCACCAGGCCCCCACCCATGTCTCCCACCACCCCCATCCCCCAGCAGTGCAGGGTCACCCTCCACCAGGCCCCCACCCATGTCTCCCACCACCCACATCCCCCAGCAGTGCAGGGTCACCCTCCACCAGGCCCCCGCTATGTCTCCCACCACCCCCACCCCCCAGCACTGTGGGGCACCTGCCAGCAGGACCCCACCCATGTCCAACTCATGTTCCCCACCACCCCCACCCCCCAGCACTGTGGGCCACCTGCCAGCTAGCCCCCACCCATGTCCCCACCAACCCCACCCCCCAGCAGTGCAGGGGCACCCTCCACCAGGCCCCCAACCATGTCTCCCACCACCCCCACCCCCCAGCAGTGCAGGGGCACCCTCCACCAGGCCCCCACCCATGTCTCCCACCACCCCCACCCCCCAGCAGTGCAGGGGCACCCTCCACCAGGCCCCCACCCATGTCTCCCACCACCCCCACCCCCCAGCAGTGCAGGGTCACCCTCCACCAGGCCCCCACACATGTCTCCCACCACCCCCACCCCCCAGCAGTGCAGGGGCACCCTCCACCAGGCCCCCACCCATGCCTCCCACCACCCCCATCCTCCAGCAGTGCAGGGTCACCCTCCACCAGGCCCCCACCCATGTCTCCCACCACCCCCATCCCCCAGCAGTGCAGGGTCACCCTCCACCAGGCCCCCACCCATGTCTCCCACAACCCCCATCCCCCAGCAGTGCAGGGTCACCCTCCACCAGGCCCCCACCAATGCCTCCCACCACCCCCATCCCCCAGCAGTGCAGGGTCACCCTCCACCAGGCCCCCACCCATGACTCCCACCACCCCCACCCCCCAGCACTGTGGGGCACCTGCCAGCAGGCCCCCACCCATGTCCAACTCATGTTCCCCACCCCCCCCACCCCCCAGCACTGTGGGGCACCTGCCAGCAGGCCCCCAACCATGTCCAACTCATGTTCCCCACCACCCCCACCCCCCAGCACTGTGGGGCACCTGCCAGCAGGCCCCCACCCATGTCCCCACCACCCCCACCCCCCAGTAGTGCAGGGGCACCCTCCACCAGGCCCCCACCCATGTCCCCCACCACCCCCACCCCCCAGCAGTGCAGGGGCACCCTCCACCAGGCCCCCACCCATGTCTCCCACCACCCCCACCCCCCAGCAGTGCAGGGGCACCCTCCACCAGGCCCCCACCCATGTCTCCCACCACCCCCATCCCCCAGCAGTGCAGGGTCACCCTCCACCAGGCCCCCACCCATGTCTCCCACCACCCCCACCCCCCAGCACTGTGGGGCACCTGCCAGCAGGCCCCCACCCATGTCCAACTCATGTTCCCCACCACCCCCACCCCCCAGCACTGTGGGGCACCTGCCAGCAGGCCCCCACCCATGTCCAACCCATGTTCCCCACCACCCCCACCCCCCAGCACTATGGGGCACCTGCCAGCAGGCCCCAACTCATGTTCCCCAGCCAACATGTCATTACAATCTAGATCCCTGGTCCCTATGGTCAGCCTCCAAATGCAAAACACCCACCCGTGTATTGCATCCACCCACTCATAATTGGCAATTGCATTACAGAACACCAATTGCAAGTTTCGAAACAAACACATTTCCCTCACATACACCCAATGGGTGTCAGTGAATCTCAAAACCCATATCATGATATGCATGAAACCAATGAGATGATACTACACATTGAAGTTCGATAAAAAAATATGTATTAAAGGAAACATAAATAGAATCAAAAATAAAGAAACAGAAATGGGAATGTACAAAAATGAAAAGAAGCATGTTCGTGAAAAAAAGCAAAACCAAAAATCATAATCCAAAGTAATGGTGTCCAAAGTCACTGTCCACAAAAGAAAATCCAATGGGAAATAATAATTGAAAGCCATTGCTCCATGGGTAAATTGTGAAAGAAAAATAAAATCCAACAGTGAACTATGTACAGACGAACAAGCCAGGGTCCATTATCCCAACAAAAGAAATGAAACCTATCTAACTACACTAACTAATAAAATAAACTATATACAAAAATGTGGCCAATGTCCAAAAGGTCCAAAATAAATTTTAAAAAAAAGGAAACCTAACACTACCTACATAACTATGTACAAGGGCAGCGGGCTAGTCTGACGGCTCACTTTTGGATGTCCCGGGCCAGGGCATCATCGAACTTCTGCTCAATGTCCCGGAGGCGGTCCTCCTCCATGGCCCCGAGGGTCTGCAGGGCCGTCGACGTGTCCACCTCCAACCCCCTGCGGATTGCCTCGAGGCACTCGGCCCGCCTCAGGGCCCTCCGCATGGAGTTCTCCGCCCTGACCATTGTGAGCCGTGCCTCTTCCGCCCGCTGCCGCTCCGCATCTATGGCGTGGCCCAACCGCTGCCACACGGAAGACACTCTCTGTCCTGGGACCTCCTGCCCTCTGGCCGATGCCTGCCCCTCTGATGTTGAAGGCCCCGAGCCTTCATGGCTCCCACCACATTGCTGCAGCTGCTGTGCCTCTGCCCGTGCACTGCCTCCTGCTGCCTGCACATCCTCCGCCGGCTGGGGTGCAGTCGTTGATGTGGCCACCCCTGCTGGACGTCCGACTCCCGACTGTGGCAGGGATGCCTCCTCCACCAGCCTGGCTGCACCGTCAGAGGCGGCTCCACAGGGCACCCAGATGACTGATGGGTGGGAAGATGGCACGGAGGACGACTGGCGCGTAGGGGGTTCAGTTGAGGAGGGGGTCGTAGCAAGCCCCATCAAACGGAGGAATCCGGCCTGGGTGACCTGTCCCAGCAGGCTGACGTGGTCAACGAGCCATTCGAGATGACGTGCAGTCTCCTCATGAAAAGACTGCAGGTCACCTCGCATGGCCCGTTGACGCAACGCCACACCAGTCAGGACAGGCTCAACCCGGACCCGGATAGCCACGTCCGCAGGCAGAGGAAGGCCAGTTGTCGTTTGCTCATCCCCTGCCTGAAAACGGGTCTGGACATAGGCATCCCTGCTGGTGCAAGATGATGCAGGGACAGGATCAGGGACAGGATTGCACACAGGCACCTCCGCGGTGGCCTGAGCTGCCTCCTGTCCCTGGTCCTGCACTGCACCACTAGCACCAGTGGGATCCCCACCTCCAGACCCCGTCTCTGTTGCTTGCACGGCCTCCTCCTCCACCAAACCCCCCACCAACCTGGATGACTCCGTGCCATCTTCCCCCGTTGGGCCCTGTGGGGTCCCAGCTGCCCCTTCTGCTGCCGAGGAGTCCTACTCCAACCACCGCCTCTTGGACCTTCCCCTGGCAGCTGCGGCCTGGGACGCGGCACCGGACTCCTCACTCCCCGACGAGATGACAACAGAGGAGGTGAGCCGGGCCTTGCGTCTCCGGCTGGCGGTGGGATCCCCGCCGCTGTGCTCCACAGCACCTTCTCCGCCCTCTTCATCAGTTGACGCTGCAGGCAGGGAGAAATAAAACACAGGCATCAGAGCACTGTACAATGGACACATACACACATGACAGTTGTACATGAGTGGCATTGGCAAACCTCAGACATGCCATCACAATCCCCAACACACATGTCATTTCAACTCCCACACATGAGCCATACCACAGCCATATCACAACTGCCAGCACCATCCATACCCATACAACAGCATGAGCAGGCAAAGCTGAGCCAGACATCACATGTAACACAGGAAGTGCACCACACATGTACACACACCACCAGACTTGCATGCATGTGTACACCTCTGCCAAGTGTCGCAGTGTTCAGATGGGCATCCATGTCACATCTGCCAATCTGCCAATCAGGCTTCCACATCCGGCTGTCACATGCATCCATGTTGCATCACTGTTGCAACCTTGTCAAATACACACAAATTCACATGTACACAGTGCTGATACATGCACCTGAAAACAACATACATGCGTGACATCACGGACATGTCTACTTACATACACATTCATCCAAACATGTGTGCCCACACAACTGCATTTGGCATGCAAGCCTACACACACAAGCACCATCCATGTCTCACACATTCCAGCCCTTGCATGTGTTAGCTCTACGGCCCTGTACACCCCCACCCATACTCGACCCCATACAAACAGATGTGCAACCTGCACACTACTGAAACATCACCACACGCACAGCTCACAATCAGGATGCATGTACACTTACCGCTCGACTCCAGACGGGTCTGCCTCTCAAGGACCTGGACGTGGATCGCTGGGGATATGCATTCCAGGACCCTCATCTGCTCTTTCGACAAGTGGCCCCGGTGCCCTTTGGCATCCGCTGCCTTCAAGAGGCGCCGGTCCTTGTTCAGGGTCCTGGACCTGAAGTCCTCCCAGCGCTTCTTGACATGTTGGAAGTCGCGGACTGCCACCCCCTCCGCGTTGATGGCAGTCACGATGTCAGTCCAGATCCGAGTCTGTCTTTCCTTGTCGGCGCGGGAACTTCCGAAGAGGGCATCATACTGCCCCAGGACTTGCTCCACCAGGACACCAACTTCGGTGGCACTGAAGCTGGTGCCCCTCTGCCTCTCTGGCCGGGAGTTGTCAGTGGTGCCAGATGTTGCAGTGCCCGACCTGACAACCCCAGAGGCAGGAGTGGGTGGGCAACTGGGTCCTGGGGCTGGGCTCTGGAGCGATGGAATCCCAGTCGGGAGTCTTCGGTTCCAGCAGGGGTGGTCACAGCAACAGCACCCCTGGCTGATGTGCAGGCAGCAAATGGCAGGGAACGTGGGCAGCAGGCAGTCAGGCAGCAGCAGATGGCAGGTGGGAGCGTGCTCGGGGGTCTGGGGGGCAGTAGTTCGGCCTTCTGGGCAGGAGCGTGGTCTTCCGTGTGCTTACGCGTGGCCAGCTTGATATGGAGTGATTTGGCATGTGAAAATTCGGCACGTCAGCGTGTAATTCGAGGAAAGGCCCTTAGCGCGTAAGCGCGTCTGCACGCATACGCAATTTCATTGGACAGAAGGCCCCTGAAGAGCAAGCGCCCCTGTGACGTGACGCGCACAGGCGTGCATGGGCATTTCAGCGCGCATGAAAAACTGCACGTCCGCGTGTAATACGAGGAAAGGGCCCATGCGCGTAAGTGACGTGACGCGTGCGTGCATTTCCCTCAGCACGGGTTAAAGGTGAGCGGGCCCAGCAGTTCGCTGTACGTGCCTTTCGTGGAGACCGACGTGTGTTGCTGCTTCCTTTTGTTTCGCGCGCCATCACAACTTCACAGCTATCAAGGACGTATCTCTTCTTTTGGCGGGGGTATTGGCTACGCGTGTTTTGCTGCATCGCGCTAGTCAGACGGTGAGTCGCACACACTCTTTTTCCCACTGCGGGTGCCCCTGTGTATCGCACCCATTTTCGATGTCATAGTAGCCTGCGTGTCCCACGTGTATGCGTTATTCGTGTTACTGGGTGCCACTGCGTACTGCGGGAGGTTGAATCCATGCACGTAGGCTGCAGGGTTGCGTGCACGGTTTTACTGCATTTTTGGGGTGCCTGAGCGTTGCGTGACCCATCACCACATCACCGGGGTCACATACAGCCTTGCAGGTGCAGGGGGGCTGTTAACATCTTGCTTCACACCCCCTTCACCCCAATTGCCCAGGTCAATTGTGGTGTACACCTCCCATTGGCACCACTCCATCTGTGCCAGCACTACTACATCTGTGCCATGGTTGGGAGGCCACCAAAGGTGAGGGGCGCCTCAGCTGGGCGTCCTCCTCGTGGCGGGCGTGGTCGGGGACGTGGCCGTGGTGACCAGGGAGTAGGGGGACTCCAGGGTGTCCAGGGCGGCCACAGAGGGGGAAGAGGCAGGGGTGCGCCACTTGAGCACAATGTTGTGCCATGTGTCGGTGCAGTCATGCCACCACCCCCTGTGGTTCCGGGGGATGCAGCTCCTGCATCTGGCACTGGCACCCATTTGACCTGGCAGTCCATTCCATCGACTGCCACGGGCTCAAGTGTAGTGGTAGCTGCAGGTGCAGATTCGGACACCGCTACCTAGGCTCGGGGTCTGCCAGCGCAGGCTGCGTTGGCACTTGAAGAGCCCTTGGTAGATCTCCAACAGGCCAGGGGGGAAACCATAGGGGCAGGCCGGGCTGCTCAGACCCAAGACACGTGTCCCTGGGGCAGTCATGTCATCTGCTGCCCCGAACAGCCGGGTGTTGGCAAATGCAGGGGCAGATGCACCCAACAGCACCCCAGTTGTGAGTCTGCCAACCAGGACCGTTGCAGTCAATGACCCTGCCACAGCTGATGTTGCTGCGCAGGGTCCATTAGTGGGCACCCAGCTGCCACTGACACAAGTCAGGCCTTTGGTCATCCCTCCACCTGCCACTCCCTTGGCTCAATCCACCGAACCCACTGGCCATACTGGTCAGGGCGGCATTAGCCAGCCAGGGTCTGCGCCACAGTCCAAGAGGAGGAAGGTTGCACCTGCAGCACAGGCTGGGACCCCACACACAGCCACGACCTCCTGCACGTCGAGTAAGAAGCCTTTCTGCAAGCAGGAACTGGACTTCCTCGTGGACTACGTGCGGGGCCACAGCTGTGACATGCTAGTGGGTGCCAATAGTCAGACTACGGCTGCCCAACGTGACACCCACTGGAAGCATGTTGCGGAACATGTCAGTCCATTCAGCCATGAGGTGCGCACGGCGCAAGAGTGCAACAAGCGTTGGAATGACATCAAACGCAGCACTAAGGCTAAGCGTGCCTCTAATTACAACTTGACTCTGGTGACTGGCGGTGGGCCTGCACCAGAGGAGGAAGAGCTCACTCCGCATGAGGCTCTCGTTGCGGAGTTCATACCACCTGAATTGGTCGAAGGAGTGGGAGAGATGCTGGACTTTGATGCGCAGTCCAGTGAGTGTTGATGCGTGTTTGTTGAGGACGTGTGTGTTTCACTTGTGGGATGTGTTGTGCATGATTGCCGCTACATGTGACGTGTACATGGTTCTGATGTGTAAGTAATTCAATGCTTCCGTCATGCATGTCTCCTCTGCCTGCATGCGGGGACTCCATGTAGGCATGCTCCCTTGCCCCTCCTCCGCCACTCTGCACCCCAGTTCCACCTTTGCACTGGTCTGCTTCAATCTTGCCAATGTGTACTTTCTTGTTCATATGTCCTTTGTAGATGCTAACTTCCAGCGTAGAATCTGCCAGACATATGCCGTGTGGTACAGCCTTAGTACTCGATGCAGGGTATCTCACTTGTACTGTGCATAGGTCAGATGTCCCGCAGGGACATGAGTGCCCATTCATGCTCCATGTGCATTGCACGCATGCCCCTATGTGTCCTTGACTGGATGATCACTGTAATACAAGTCCTTGGTTACATACATTGCCTGGCATCTCATCAGCCTTCCCATGTCAACTGTGGCTCAGTCCTGCGTTGCACACATGTTTAGGGTCTGACAATCTGCGTGGCTCACAGGCCTCAGCCTGTTCAATGGCCAATGACTCTGTCCAACTGTTGTTGTGTCTTCATCACACATGGGCGGAATCCAGAGTTTTCATCATGTGTCCTGCTTACTGTCCCAGCATCATTTGCAGTGTTGTCATTTGAATCACATTAAGCTGTTGATGCCAGTCAACACTGCCTGTCAATACACAGGTGTATGGTCAGCCTTTTGATACCATGCTAGGCATCCCTGCTTTGGTACTGGGGTAGAGGGGTGCTTGGCTTCTAGATATGGTACACATTGAATGTACAATGCACGTGATGTCTGAATTTGACATTGCACTGCCTTCACATTTCCTGGCACACACCATGGAGTCCTTGTACATGTACGTAGTGAGTGGCGTACACATTTTCTGCACTGCATAGACCCACTTCCATGGAAACTGCCACCTTTCAACAGGTCTGATCACAGTAGCTATTCAAAGTTGACCCAGCATGCATGCCAGGTTATATGTTGTGTGTCACATGGCTGCCAGATGCGTTTGCTGTCGGTGTGCGTGTGTGTGTTGTGTGCTTCTGACATGTGTAGTGACCTTTTTTCTCTCTATTTTTCAGGTGATGACGCAATGGAGGCGGAAGATGGTGTTGTCATGCCAGACACAGGGTTGTTACCACCACATCAACCCGGCACTAGTGGGGGTCGTGGGGTGGTAGACCACGAAAACCCCCAAGTGCTGCAGTCCATCTTGTCTCTGGCTGCCTAAGAGTCCAGCCTTGATGACGACTCTGACGTCTATGTTGAGTTAGATGAGCATCAAGTCCATGTGTCAGGGGTGAGTGATTCTGATGTGGATACTCCTCTGTCTGCGACCCCTGCACTGAGGGATAAGTCTTGGTTCCTCCGCCCGTGGTGGATCGGGACGCAGGGTCACCCTCCACACCAGTCACTGATGTGCCTGGGACATCACGTCGACGGGGGCATATAGTCGTGCAGCCGCGGGTGGTGCCAACACAGCGAGGACCCCCGGTCCCTGGGTCCCGCAGGGGTCAAGCCCGGCAACGCGGTTAACGCGCGCAACCGCAGTATACTGAGTGGGAGCAAGACATGACTGCCAATTCCGAACGGCAGGGGGCAGCAATGGAGAACATCGCTGAGAGCATGGAGCGTGTGGCCCGATCTGTGCTCCCCCCTGCTAGGCAGGTGCTTCTCCAGCAGCAGGCGGCACGGTCCACGGCCCGCTCGCTCAGGCTGGGCATGGCGGCCTCAGACAGGGCACGCCAGGCTGAAATGTCGTCTCTGCGTCAAGCAATTGCTGCTCACGCAGAGGCGCACATAGATGCCCTGAGGGAGGAGTATGCTTCCCTCAGATCCACTCTGGGTGTCCTTATGATGTCCCAGAGGCAGCAGGCAGAGGAGAGGTTTGCACAGCTTGAGCGTACCATCTCGGCTGAGCTACAGGCTTGCCGGGAGGTGCAGCGGTTGTCCAGCCAGGCCTTGCAGGAGGAACTCCGTGTTACACGTGCTACTTTGCAAGAAGAATCCCGTGTATAACGTGAGGTTCTGCATGCAGACCTACGTCACATCGTCACACAGAACCAGGCTCACCCATCCGGCAGACTTGCTGCCGACGAGGGGCAAGCTGCGGCTAGGCGTGGCCAGGCTACTGTGCCACGTCCTCCTTTCCAGGATGAGCCAGACTCGGACGACCATCTATCTCCCACATAGGTCGGGCTGTGCAGGCATTGAGCCCATGGAGGTTTGTTTTTTGGCTCAGCATCATCGCATGTGGATGTTGAGCAGCACCCTGTACCTCCCCCCTCCTGGATGCCTCCCCTCCCCCCGGGTCGTATGTGGCCATTTTTGATTTTTCTTTTAGTTTAGTTAGTTAAGTTTCTGTTTGATAGTTAGTTTAATTAGGTAATGTAGGTTTTCCATTGTTAGTGTAATTAGTTAATAGTTGATTTAGTTTAAAATTGCTTGTCTATTGTGCTTTCATGTGACGGTGCAGTGCTTTGTGGCTTTTGAAGGCATCCACTGTTTGTTCCAGCTGGGCCCTTCAGGCTTGTCTTGTGTATGTGTTTGCTGCTTGGGGTCCTTGAGTCACATATGCCACTCCTGCCTCCCTTATCCATGGGCTCGCAAGGATGGTTCGGTGTTACAGACTTTTACACAAAGGCTTTGGACTGTCATATCTGTGGCATGTCTGGTGCTGTGTGACTTGTGTTTACATCCGTAGTGGGGATGATTTTGGTGTTATTGTCCACTGTTCAGCTTTTGCTAGATGGGGTGTGTCATGATTAATGTGTACATTAATTGCTATGCATTGTGTAGTATGTTTCTTATCTTTACTGTACACGTGCTTGTTGCAATTCATGCTGTAGATAGTGTTCCACACTTTGGATGTGAAAGATGGACTGATGGTGTGATTAATGATGTGACTCTCTGACATGGTCAAGTAATGAGATGCCTGATGAGACACACACAGATGACTTTGAAGCATTAATCATGTGTTTCATGCCCTTTCTGCAGGGGGATGAGCCTCCAGAGCACCTTTGCCAGCAGACATGGCCCATTGGACTACGGAATTCTGGACACGTTTGTTGGTGCCCACATGCACATGTGTGCACAAGCAGAGGCACAGGGATTGCAGACCTACATCCTAGAACTGCTGACGTGTTCCAAGGAACTCCAGGCAAGGTGAGCAGCACAGGGTGGCCACAACACAGCAAAGCTTGCACCAGGCGAGTTGCACATGCAGGCTTAGTCACAGCACTGAGGGTGAGCTTAGACGAATATTGGTGTTGAAGCACACAATGCAGCTCACATGTGTTGGTGGACTGATGGCTGTTGATTGTAAGGTTGTCTGTGACACGTGCAGGGGCAGTGGCACATACCCTCCGGTACACCAAGGTCCATTGAGGCACTTGTATCAACCATGTAGCCTTCCGAGACATGGAAAGGGGCAGCTCACAGGGACATACAGCAAGGGACATACTCGGGTGCAGTGCATATCATTTCCATGTACTTTATGATAAATGCACTGCCAACTTTGTTTCGGTCATGGTGGTACGCAACTTGCTCAGAAATCATGGCTTGCTAAATGGGTCTGTCTGCTTACCCAGGGAACATTGCATGTTGTGTGAATTGTGACACATTGGTGTTCCATTTGCCATGCACCCAGCGGCGGCTGACTTACTGCATTGACTGTGTATGACCCGTCACAGGGGTAATGTTATATATGGGTACGAAGCATCTACACCAGAGTGTCTGTTTGGAGAGTAGTTTGTTGCTATGGGGCATGTTTGGTGTTGTGTTTTTGTGTAATTGGCACGTACAGGTTGTTGACTGTGGCTCTCTTTGCAGCATTGCAGTGCTCCTGTAACCGGACCTGAGAGTGCGCAGGCAGGAGGCCAGCACTCAAAACCAGAGCTAAGTGTCTTGTTGTTTTTCTTTCAAACTGCTCTGCATAGGCTTGCTGGGGAGTGTACTAATGCATGGATGTATGTGTGGTTCAATTTGGTATGTTTTTTTCCCCCTAATCACCCGGAATCCTATGCAATTTTGAACCCTGTACCCTCTACCCGGTGTTCCTGCTTCCCGTACCTATCCAAGCAACGTTCCCTAACCCTCTTTCCCCGCTGGGGTTGCGGATGCCTGTGTAAGCCCCGAACTTGCAGGCGCCAAAACCCTAGAGGGGGTGGTTGGTTCGTACCACTCCTAAGCCTGGACTACAGAAGGCCATGACAATGATGTCCAAGTTTGATTGGATTGTGTATGTGTTCATGCAGGTAGTACATTTTCGTGCATTCCCTAGTTTCATGTGTCATTCCTCCTCCCCTCTCCTGCCACTCATTCCAGTCATCCAGTGTGTCAACACCTGTCTCGACTGCATATCCCTGAACCTCCTTCCCCACCAGGGTCTCATGGGCCTGTGTGAGTTTGACATTGCAGGCACCCGGGACACGGTGGGGGTGGTTGTTTCGTGACACTCCCGCGCCTGTACACGGGACCTGTGACAGTACACATCCGTTCATGGTGCATCAACCTATGTCATGTACCACACATGGTTCACATCCTGTTGTGACATTGTTTTACTGTGCTACCTTGGTTGTTGCATCATTGTGGTAGTACTTGGCCTTTGTGAGGTACTGCTACATCAGGTCATCTACTGGAGGGTGTTCTGGTTTGTTTTTCTGGCTTGGATTTTGTGATTTTGGAAATGAGTGTGGATTATGAGGGTGCAGGCACATTTTTACACACAAGGTGGGAGATGGTGACGAAGGGTAAAGGTGATCCTGTGGCCAGGTGGAATTGAGGTTTGCAGGCTCCATGACCCAGGTGCAGTTGTTCAGTGGGTCATGGTCATTTGTGAGGGAGGGGGTGGGGGGTTGTTGTTGATAGTTGCCTTGCCCTGCAGTGTGATGGGAACTCTGACATTGTAATGGTGGTATCCTATGTACATGTTGTGTTCTGCTGATCAATGCCTGTTCATGTGTTGTGTTTACCTTTCAGGTGCGAGGGGATAGTTGTGGTTTGACATGCTGGGGTGTACACATGGTGAATGTTCACATGTGATGTGTAGAGAACACTGATGGTCACTTGAATGCACATGCATATGTGGAGTGCATGTCCTTGCAGAACCACACACTTGCACTCTGATGCACTACATGTACTCCCACCCTTGCATATCCACGTGTACACTGTTTGCCTTCTGGTGGCCACTGTGTCCCTGCAGCACATGTTCTGTGACCGATTATGGATCCTGTACATGCCTAATTTGCTTTTTGATGTGGTCTGTCACTTAGATGTGATGCTCAGGGTGTGCATCACACACAATGGCTGTTCACTGTGCTGTGCGCTGAGCAGTGTGTGGCAGGAGTAGGACACAGCACACAGAAGCTGCAGTGTTGATTTTGCAATGCACAATGTGCATGTAGACAAGCATTCATTGTTATGTTGCGTCTACAACTCTTGTAATGCATTTGGAAATGTCTTATTTTGGGTGGGAGGTTGTTGGTCTGTCATTTCATCTGATTCCAGGTCAGGCAACATTGTCATGGTCATTTGTGAGGGAGGGGGGGGGTTGTTGTTGATAGTTGCCTTGCCCTGCAGTGTGATGGGAACTCTGACATTGTAATGGTGGTATCCTATGTACATGTTGTGTTCTGCTGATCAATGCCTGTTCATGTGTTGTGTTTACCTTTCAGGTGCGAGGGGATAGTTGTGGTTTGACATGCTGGGGTGTACACATGGTGAATGTTCACATGTGATGTGTAGAGAACACTGATGGTCACTTGAGTGCACATGCATATGTGGAGTGCATGTCCTTGCAGAACCACACACTTGCCCTCTGATGCACTACATGTACTCCCACCCTTGCATATCCACGTGTACACTGTTTGCCTTCTGGTGGCCACTGTGTCCCTGCAGCACATGTTCTGTGACCAATTATGGATCCTGTACATGCCTAATTTGCTTTTTGATGTGGTCTGTCACTTAGATGTGATGCTCAGGGTGTGCATCACACACAATGGCTGTTCACTGTGCTGTGCGCTGAGCAGTGTGTTGCAGGAGTAGGACACAGCACACAGAAGCTGCAGTGTTGATTTTGCAATGCACAATGTGCATGTAGACAAGCATTCATTGTTATGTTACGTCTACAACTCTTGTAATGCATTTGGAAATGTCTTATTTTGGGTGGGAGGTTGTTGGTCTGTCATTTCATCTGATTCCAGGTCAGGCATCATTGTCTGATGCCACTGTAGATTTTGGACATGACAATGTGTACCTTATCGTTACTGTGTTGGTGTATGGATATTGCTTGCCATGTCATGTTGTGGTTTGGGAGGGTTTGAGTGACATGACAGTGATGGCCATGGCCTGTTTTGCAGGTGTGTTTGATGCACACCTTGCATGTCAGGGTCATCCGCTTCTCAGAGCAACTAGCTGGGGGTAGATCTCTCTCCGCGGCAGGGCCCTCCCTCTGGAACAGCCTTCCTGCCTCACTTGAACTTGAGGGGAACCATCTCCGGTTCGGGAAGCACCTCAAGACCTTCCTCTTTGCTTCTGCTTTCTCTCTGCCTCTCCCTTGCGGAATTCTTCACTGGAACTGCAATGGAGCTGCAACTGGGCCACTCTCACTGACCTCGGTCCCTGGCCCAGCCACTCTCCACTTGCACTGCCTCCCTGGCAACCCCTGCACTGCGGGACCTTCTCTCTATCCCTACAGCCCCCCCTTCCCAGCACTTGTCTGCACTTACCTTTGCAGTTGCCACCAGCCGACCTATGTATTTGTTTTTTGGTCTACTTGCCCTGTACTGCACTCCCCCCTCCCCTTCCCCTTGCACTTGTCCCTTCCCCCTACCCCTGCACTTGCACAATCTAAATGACACCTGGCCTAGTAGTACCGTTGTCTGTCTTCCCTTGTTCCCCCCTCTCTGCATCATCGCACCTTGAAATACTTGTGTATAGGCCATATCATGTCATTTGTCATATGTGTGCTTTTGGTCACACAGGATAGCTTGTGTTTAAGTAGCTAGGGATGCAGACGATGTGGCACTTCCATGGCAACTATCTCAGGGTGGTAGGTTTGTGACAGTTGACTGTCTCTTTGTCATCATCGATTGTCACCTGGTATGTGCCAGGCCTGTGTGCACTCCGCAGGGGTGGGAGTTTAGGTAAAAAAAGTGGCCACAAGCTGGGTCCGGGCTTCCTCGCCAAGTGCCCTGCCTCCTCCCATGGGCAGCACCTGTGCCTGTGGTTGGGGATGTGGGGGCACCACCATGTCCACCGGGACGCCCTGCCGTGTTGCAACATTGTGCAGGACACATGCTGCCACAATGATCCTGCACACTACTGGGGGTGCATAGAGTAGTTGCCCGCCAGAGCGGTCAAGGGAGCGGAAACGTGACTTGAGCATTCCGAATGTGTGCTCCACTATGGCCCTGGTTGCAATATGGGCGGCGTTGTATCTTACCTGGGGTGGTGTGGTGGGGTTCCGGATTGGCGTCATCATGTGGTTGCTCAGAGGGTAGGCACTGTCCCCTGGGGAGGTGATAATAGTTGAGATTATTAGGGTTTGGGTATTTGTCTGTGTGTGACTTGCATGCATGTGCAAGGGCATTTGTACTCAACTAGGAGCCATGTGTCGCCATCCTGCCCAGTTTCCAGGGCCCGGCTCAGGGCGGACATTCTGTATATGAAACTGTCATGGTTGGAGACAGGGTAGTTTGCATAGACAGAGGTGATGATTCCCTTTGCATCGCATATCACCTGTACGTTGATGGAATGCCAGTGCTTGCGGTTTCGGTAGATGTGCTCAGTGGCCCTAGGTGGACGTAGGGCCACATGGGTGCAATCTATGGCACCAAGCACTTTGGGGAAGTGTGCCACCCTGAAAAAATCCAGGACAACGGCCTGCCTTTCTGCGGGTGTTCTGGGCATGTATATGTGCCTGCGGACTGAGGGGCGCGCTGTCATGATTGCCAGTACCTGGTGTAGGCAGCGTGACTGCGTGGCCTGTGAGACCCCCCCCACTATGGCAGTAGTCTGCTGAAATGACCCAGTGGCCAAAAAATGCAGGACATTGAGCAGCTTCTCCAAGGGGCTCAATGCTTCGGAGCAAAGGGTGGGGGATGTAAGGTCATCTTCCCACTCCCTGACCAGGTCTAGGATTATATGGGGTGGAAACCTATACCTGCCATAGACCTGGTTGTCAGGCATCCCAAAAAGGCTTGTCCGTGGTGCGAAAATGCATGCCCTGGCTATTCTCCTCCTCCTGCGGTGTCCCACGATCAGTGCTGCGACAAATGGGGCATTCATCGTAGCTGTATATACGTGTTTGTTGTTTGCGTGCACTTTTGTACTGTGCATGGGGACGCTTCCGCCTGCCTTCGTGTGGCGGACGTGTTGACGCCTGTGTGCGTCTTTAGCCGTGCGCAGGTTTCCCGTATTCGGATCCATGAATACAGGTTGTTCGCGTGCGTGTGGCCGTTCCGTGTAGTTCCCTGCAGTACTTCCCCAGTTACGCCTTCTTTTTCACGTGTTGTTCCCCATTCCGCGTGTTACGCCCACTGTTCCGCCCACTTTGGTTGTGTGCACCGCGCTATGTGCACTTTTGCTGTGCGCGTAGCGCACGCCGTGTATGCCTGCGTGCGCCATGGCTGGATTGGGCGCACGGACAGCGGGAAACACGCGCAGCGTCTTCCTTGAATCGCACGCGTGCGCGTGCACTGCGTTTCTCACGCTTGCGCTCCCTTGCGCCTGCTTGCGCATGGATTTTCGGCGCACGTTTGTTCCATGAATCGGCCCCTTAGTGACACACTCAACGCAGGCTCGATTGCAAGCAGCAGCAATGTTGTCTAGTTATAGCTTACCCCTGTGTTCATCTTTCAGGAGTGGAATGATAATGGCCCTACGCACCCCAGTTTACTCTGCCGTACCTTTCCACTGCACACCATACGTGGCTTCATCACAGGCACCATGCCCACTAAGTCCTCTAAACCCACATGCTGCAACATGGCATCCACCTTCAGCACTAAAACAGTAATTGGTTCACACAATTCTCTCACCCTCTCACCCACCATCAAAATCACTAGCAGCATCCTGCGACTAATGAATCTATGACGAGCAAGAACAAGATCAGTTAAGGCATACCATAGCCAGGTGAGGCTACATTAAACTCTTCCAATAAGACTCAGAGCATGGAGAAGACCAACAACATCTATGGCAGAGTTATTGCTCTGGTGATGACTATTTTAGCAGTTTCGAACCACTTTCAGTGCCAGGTGAATCAAGGAAAACCAAAAATACTTGCCACCAGGATCCTTACAAGCCAACTATAAAGAATGAAGGACAGTTTATGTTATTTTGGGTAATATCATGCCTTTCACAAACAAAATACAACATGTTAGCATAGTAAAATAATATGTATTCAAAAAGTAATTAGATCTTGAAAAGGCAACTACAAAAAGCAGGATAACTGTAGCAAATGGAACAAATAGGCATTAATGAATTTAACATACAACACATTGGAGGGTAGCGGTGCAACTCACGTTATGTTGTGTGGGGTTCTTGGTCTAGTATTCAATTAAGAATGGAGACTAGCTAAGTGCCGGTTCACAGGCAGAAACATGCTACTCTTCAAAGTAAGCACGGCCATGGGAACCAGAATGGCCTTAACCCTTTTGAGAAACATATAAAAGGTTTGAGGGCATTTATTTTCGTTTGAGTTCCAGGTTTCCAACATGTCTGTTTTTCCCCAACCATCTATTTTTTGTTGGTTATTAAATGTGTGGTTGCATCACATTTTTTGAAGGGCACGTCAATGGTCAAGTGCCATGCAGAACAAGCCATTGGAAGGCAAGGGCTGATTGCACAGATATAAACAAGGATAGGGGCCAGTCAATGTTAAATCAACACTATGTGAATGGCAGAATAACCACTTGGGTAACCAGTGCAATTTATGGTAATAACACTGTTGACTAAAGCGTTGTAAATGCACATTTCAAAGACCAGGCATACATGGATCTAAATTCGTGTATGGATTTAGAGGAAATGATTGAGTTAACTTGACTATCAATATCCACACAAATGTTTAAGATAAGATGTAGATACCGAGTCATGCATTGCATGCAGGGAACTGGGGAATTATGATGATGATGAGGGATGTATAATTCCAGACACATAATGGATACACATAATGCGTGGAATCTTGGTAACCTAGGTCTCATGTGGTTTCAAGTTTAGATCCGCTATATTACGGCTCTGGTCATTGTCAGATTGGTGATGTTAAATGACAGGAAATGTAGCAGCCATCGTATGATGAAGCTGTGCAGTGCATCTCTGCTGCCCCATCATCATTATTGTCTACATTCATTACGTAAAACAGATGTAAAAGCAGTAAATGGCTGAGGGACCTTGGGATGTAGTCACTCATGTCACTAGGAAGACCAAAGACGACCATTAAATGGGAACATCATTTCAGAGCGTGTGAGAACCTTATCATATGAAAGCCATTTTAGTAACTGATAACATGTTCTCGATGATGCTCGCATAGCCTTTCCAGCCAGAAGATGTTGGCCTTATTGCCCACAGAACAGAAAAATAGAGGAACGAGTGTGGGGAAAATTATGTTCTGAAACAGCTGCCAGCACCACGATTGACAATGTAGGCCCTCTGCTCCGTCAGCCAAGGTGACACTGCGACTCCTGTTGGGCAGACTGAGCCACACCGGTCGCTAGTGTCAGTGCAACGTCCTGTCACCAAGATCATCAATTTCAGGACAATCCTTGTTGCTCTGTCCTGCATAGGCTGCAATGGCTACGTTCCTAATGGAAATGAGGATATGGATCCCCTCAGGAAAACATATTTCCAAAGAGAACCACTACTGCCATAACCACACAGACACACGCATTCTGTAAATGCTTCATGTGATGTGGTGGTGGGACGCAGCTGGAGTGATGCAACTATGGCCTGGGAATACCTCGGGTGTCCACTAGCCCCACTCTTTCAAGTTAAACAAAGTTTAATTGGCTAAAAGAAAAGAGAAAGAGACATGTATTGATACCTGTCTGCCCACAGTGCACTCCAAATGGCAGATGAAAACCTCCCAGTGTATTTGTTTGACTAGTAGTTAAAGTAGGTTGTGTAATTCACATCATTCTGATAGCAATATTCAATGTAAACTTTCAATATTGTCAATGAACAATTCACAAAGACCATTTGTTAAAAAAAGGAAAAAACAAACTTTTTACTGATATGATCAGATTTCAAAAAAGACATTTACACAATCAATTTTGAAGGTAAAATAGGACAATCAAGATAACTTGAGGTTTATGTAACACAACAATTCCCCAATTAGTGTTACCAAGAACAGTACACTGTCGTAATTCAAAAAACAATTTATAATATCACAATGCAACCCGACAATCGTCTACCTTAGAAACCAAGTTCATTGAAAGGGGATATAATAGATCTTTGTTCTCCGAAGTAAAGGAAAAAGGGAATTTAATTCAAAGGGAAACGCTGTTGACACCTAAACCCTTTAAGGACCAAGAGAAATGAGTGTACGTAACCACACACTCAACACAGAGCAAAAGGATTAAAAGGATAATTCATAAACACTGCCACATGTTAGGAATGGACCCTAAACTTCAACAACTTTTTCCAGATACCCCGACATTTGCCTATAGGAACAACAAATCACTACGGAGCAGTTTGGTGAGAGCAGATATCAATACTACAAGGAACACAACATCGACTCACAAAGGAACAGTCCCATGCCTAAATTGTCAGCACTGCAGCAATATCATAAAAGGCAATACCATTAGACACCCACATACAGGTTATCTTGATTGTCCTAATTTACCTTCAAAAATTATTGTGTAAATGTCTTTTTTGAAATCTGATCATATCAGTAAAAAGTTTTTTTTTCCTTTTTTTAACAAATGGTCTTTGTGAATTGTTTATTGACAATATTGAAAGTTTACATTGAATATTGCTATCAGAATAATGTGAATTACACAGCCTACGTTAACTACTAGTCAAATGAATACACTGGGAGGTTTTCATCTCCCATTTGGAGTGCACTGTGAGCCGACAGGTAGCAAAACATGCCTCTTTCTCTCTTCTGTTCTTTTGATAGTCCAGAGTGGCCCTGTGACCTTTGCCACAGTGCACCTGAGGTTTTGCCCTAAATTCAGACTTACTACTTGAATCTAGTTATAGAAAACTTTCAAGCCCCCTTACCTACATTTTTAGTGCCTCCCCACCTCCCTTTTATTACGTTTCATTGGCTAAAGCCATAAAGTCCTAGTTATCAGCTGAGCGATTCCTTCAATCACTTCAATGGGTCACCAAAAATGGGTCTCTCACTAACATCCACACAAGCGGCCTAACACACGAAAAAAGAAAATCATTAGAAGGACTTAACAACCTTCCTATATGTGTCCACATCTAACAAATTTGAAGAAAAACATATGAAAAGCTACTACTGGTTACAATACGTGTTTAGGAAAATCTATTATCTAACTTCCCTCTTAAAATACATTAATAAAGAATAGAAATGACAGAAAATGAAGAATTGCATAGCCACGAGTGAAAATTCTGTTCAAATGTCCTTTCCATGATGCTAGCGCAACTGCATGTGCCCAACTGCATGTGTGCATGTGCAGTGCACCATAATACAACCCTAAAAGTCTCTTGTTATCAACTGGGTAATGTAAGTGTTCGCACTAACAGTGCAAGCTAATGCTGTCTTTCTATGTTGTGCCCTTCAATATATCTGCTCATGGCAGTGTGCAAATATAATTGCCCAACAGTGTTGTAAGGTGAATATGCAGCAATGGCTGTCTAACAAGATAAGGACTCAGTGCCCCTGACCTATCCTCCCGAGAAAATGCCAGTAAGTGTAACAATGCCTTTCAGTGCTCAAGCACACTTCTGACACCACTTCCACCCACAAGGTCAAAACTATTGCTTTCAGTACTGCTTCTTTCATGATTTTTCATCTCTTCTCCCAGAAGATCACATTTTACTGTATGCATCTGCAGAGATTATGCCAAATTCTGCCTTCACTATTGCCAAAAATTAATAGCACATGATTTGATTTGTGAATTTGTTTGAAGCCTCTCTGGGTTAGAATGAGTTATCACATCAGAAGGAATGTGCCCACAAAGATATCTAAGAAAGTCATTACCTGTTTCAGTGCATTATAACATGCCTGTTTTCTCAGAGACGTCTAAAGTTGATGCTCAGGGAATTGTTACTTGCAGATGTGGCAATCCAACTGTGTCATAAGAATTTCTAATAGAACCAACTGCAAAAAAACAGATTGAATTTGTCAGTTTTAGTGTGATTCTCTTTTTTTTCAAGCAGTCTCAGTGGGCGGGCATGACCAACAGAGGATCAAGGTGGCCTCAATTGATGAGCGCCATGGCTGAATTGCACAGAACCACTCCCTATTCCATGGGCTCACATATCTCCTTACCCCTCACTTACCTTAAAATGAAGCTGAAGAGCGTGTGATGCCTTTAGTGGGAGAGCGGTGACAGAATGACTGGTTAACACAGTAGGATAAAGTCGAGGCCTAAAGTGGGTTGCACGGGTTGCTCCTTTAGAAAATGGTGGCAGCCTACTGAGACGGTGAGAGACAGGCTACTGTCTGCTTTGGAACTACAGAAATAACTGGTGAGGACCTGTAGCAAAGGAATCAGTCCTGGGGTGCTGCCGTGATGAAACATTTAAGCAAAGTAAGAACATGCAGTGGTCAGCACAGAAAAGGCAGGCAAGGGTGCAAGTGCCTAATCACGGTGGTGACGAGGTTGCACAGATATTGTAGTGAAGTAAAGTGGGGCAACAGTGGGAGTTAGCCCACACAGCTAGGTCAATGAAGCAGAGTCTGCAATATAATATATATATTTTAATAGGATAATTCCAAGGCCTCACTTGAACCCAAACATAGACAAAAGACTGTGATGCAACAGTGACACAGTGGAACAGTGAAACATAAGGCAAAAATAACCAACCATCTTGGAATGGTGCCCCTGTAAGGATCCTGAAGTGTGGATGCCTAATAAATATTTCACTATACAAACAAAATGAAAGCTGTAACCTCAGCAAGAAAAATAATCCTCCTGCTTCATAAATGTGGAAAAAGGGAGTAAAATAACTGACAGAAGGAAGGAAAGGTCACATATTAATCCTCTCAAGCCGCAACGTATACTAGCCCCACACCAAACATGTCTAGTGAGAATCAAACCAGAAATGATCTCTTCTCAGAGACAGACCATAATCATGAAGCTGTCCAGACAGCAATGGCAACAAGCCTGGGCCACCTACTTCTCGAGTTTACCACCCTGGGGATGACCATGATGTCCATAAACAGAAGAACATTTGAAAATCACATAGATCTGCAAGAACTGTACAATTATATAAAACAAATCTAAGGATGTCTCAAAGAGGCAAAAGCATGCAATGGCAGAAGATATATTGACGGCCTAGAACAACTACAATATAGGGTCATTGATATGGAGAAATTAACAACAGACCTAAAAAAACAAAAGAGAAAAAACAACTTGTGATTCTTCGGCATCACAGAGGGAAAGGAAATCAATGACCCAGTAAAATTCATCAGAGATATTCCTCAACTGAATGGTATCAACGTTTAACCTCCCCTGGACTTGCAACAGGCGCACAGAGTATTCAACCAGAACTCAAGTGACAGGAAGACACCCAGACCCATAATTGTTTGTGTGCTGAGATACAACCACTTGAACGCAATTCTGCAGAAGGCACGGAAATACCATTCACCAATGATGACCAGAAGATATACATAGCACAAAGCTATTTGAGGAAAACACTAGAGAAACGCAAACAGTTCCTATCCATAAGACCACATGTTATTAGTTTATATGCTGCAATAATGCTAATAACCAAGGTGTGGAAAACAGCAGAATTCCAAATTCAAGAGGATGTATGATCATATCTAAACATTCTAGATGATAAAGCATTGTAATCTGCGACATAGCCTCCAAATGAAAAACATGAAAAACCTCCTTTCGAAGCAAGATCGAAAGAGAATAGATGGGGAGAAATGCAGATACAAACAAAACAAAGAACACAAACCAGCTAATTGGTTAGCCCTTCCTCACCTACCTACCAGGAAGAACATGCAAGAGATAAATCACTATCACCATTGAAGGTGTGCACATATAGTGATAGTCAAAGAAAGAATCGCAACATGACAGACGAACTGCAAGAAGGCTAAGCTGCTGCAGCAATGAACATTGGAGAAAATACCAGATGCAGAGATAACCCAAACTTCTCCTTTACCGCTTCCCCTACCATAATCCCACTGAGGAAGGGCATTGACACATACCATATTCTCCTCTATAAAAGAAACAAAGTCTAAAGTATATAAGCATTAGAGTCACCTGTTATACTCTATTGCAAATGATCTATTGGGTTGATTTGTTATGTTACTATCATTTTTGTTCTTATATTCATCATCTTTTGATGTTTGGCGCAGACTCCACTACTGCAGGTACTCAATCACACTACGCAGAATATGTTCGTCTTGGTTTGAGCAATGGAGATGGAGGTCAAATAGACAGGGGACACAATACTCTTTGGATAAACTATAGGCATCTGATGCAGACCTCAACACTCATCAAGATACACAGGATCTTTCAATTATAACACAAAACGTTAATACTTATATCAAAAGGAAATAAGAAATCCTACAGTATCTCAAAACCCAAAAAATTGATGGCACTCTACTCCAGGAAATGCACTTAAAACCAGACGAATCTGAAAAATGTGCAAGAAGGTGGGGTGGGCAATGTATGCTACAGCTGCTCAGCAAATGGGAACAACGATGGAGATGACATACTATTGAACAAAAACCTACATCATAGGATAGTTAAAACATGGACAGATGGAAAATTGAGATTACGTGTTATGAAACTCAAAATACAAAACTCCACACTGGTAGTTGGAACACCATTTTCCCCACAGGAGATAAGAGTGGATTCTTTGCATGCCTTAAAAGAATCCTTCAGAAATCAAAGATGTACCTACCATACTTGCTCCTTGAAACAAATTGTGTATAGGTGCATTATAAAAACCCAATACATGAAATAAATAAAATACTGGGAGGGGACTGGAACTTGGCATTGGATGGACTACTAGATACGTCAAAAGGGATGGATAGAGCGGTGGTTAGTGACCACAATGTATTAAGATAAGTAGCAAATAATACACCAGAGAGAGAAAGATCACACACACATATCATGAGTACATAGAACAAAGGTGAGGTTGAATTACTTCCTTCCATGAACTGGGCTGTTAAACCCGATAAGCAGCAATGACATACTACCTCTGGCACTCTCAGTCATGCATATGTACCATTATACATGACCCTAGACATCATACGCCTAACATGGCAAGATGGCACATGAACGTTAGCGTATATAAAACAAATGGACCAGAAACACGACCTACAGAACTCACACACTCAAGGATTATCAAGAAACTAACATGCAATCTGTTTCCAGCACATACCTTCTTTACACTTAAAAAAAACACACTATGAACAAGGGGAACATGAAGGCAGACTATTAGCCTTCCTGCTAAAAATAGAAGCAAGCAGGACAGATAATTCCTCTTATAAAAAACGCATAGAATAGTAACACACCTAACTCATTTTCTAAATTCTATCCATAGAAAACAGTGGCCACAAACACTTTGGAATTCACATATCAAACAACTTGAATTAAATGTTCACCAGTAACACAGATCCACTAGGGATCACCATCTATGCTGACTTAGTGAAATGGCAAAAACTAAATCAATCATTAGGGGGGAAAATAGAAATTGTCAATATGATGGTTATACCTAAATGTCACTAGATATTCAATTTGACACCGTTATGGCCCAAGCAATTCTTCAAAGATAATGCACTTGAAGATCAAACATTTCCGGTGGGGCAGCTTCAGACAAAGTGTGAGCATGAACCATCTCTTTGCAAAACCACAGTTAGGTGGAATGAGACTACCCCATTATAATTATACTTGTTCCACTGCATATAAAATATGGTGAATGCTCTATCAGAACTGGATCAGGAACCGGACTGGCTAGTCATCGAAATGAGATCCACAAACACCCTCTCTAAATATGGTCTACTATAAGGAGACAAATCTAAAATAGCCACATACCCAATCACGAATGCCACACTTAGAAGTTGGATAGCAATGCATACATTATTGCAAGTAGACTCACACTTGGAAGTTGAAAATAGGCAGACAAATGTTTAGATGGAATGAGTGGGTAGCATTAGTTATCAATATCACAGGTAACATCTGTCATAATAGTGAAATCATAATTTATGACAACCTACACAAAACCCATGCACTCCTCAATAACCAAAGATGGAAATATATACAATTGAAGGTTTGGATGGAAAAAGCTATGAAGTCAAAAAAGTATGCTGGCATTACTTCCCCGATAGCACAATTCTTACAGACATTCAAAGAGACAAACACATAATATCCGGAAAATATAACACGCACCTGACATCAATCTTCCATGATAGTATAGCATCAGAATTTAAACTCAAATGGGAAGGCCTGCAACAAGAGAACTTTACAGAAAGAAAATGGGACATGATATTGAGGTACCACATGACAGGATTAAGAGAAGCCAGAGTGACATTTTCTATATTCAATATACTCTATGTAGGGCATTATTCACCAAGCAAAATGCACAAAATACAACTATCAGGAAAACTAATGCTGACGATGTGACAACACAAACGCAAAAATAGTGCACATTCACTAGTATTGCCTCAAACTGCAGAGATACTGGTCCCAAACACTAAATTAAATCGATACAACAAGCAGCATAACAATAAAGTGTTAAGCAACAGTAGTATCATTGCACAATCTACAAGATAGGCCCCCTTCACACCTACACTGGAATAGATGGCAAGTGATAGCTTTATCAGCGGCAAAGACTTGCATTCTCAGAAATTGGGGAAAACCTGCATGCCCGACATACCAGCCCGGGTAGACACAATCTCAAATCTAGCATCATATGAAAAAATCATATTCAGGCTACACGATGAAGCCCATACATTCCTAGAGATCTGGGGCAACTTCTTGGAAGGTAAGAACCACATTCTAGAAGTGCAATGAGAATATTGCACCTCCGCAACACACCATTACTGAATATGTGAAATACCCCCTACACCAGTTTTGTGCTCACCAGCGACCGTGAAGTATTGTGTTCTCACATTCTTTTCATGTGTTAGTTTTGAGTTAAACTTCTGTTGCAAAACTATTGTAGAAAAGCAAGTTTCACTCCCCTGCCATTTTACTTATTTGTTATGGTGAAACAGATCAGTGGTGGAAAACTATGTTTCCCTTTTATATTTTCTTTTTACCTTTTACCTTTTAGGTAACTTGTTAACAATGCACAGAGCATCTTACAATGCAGTGCAGTGGAGATCATTTTATATCACCCTGCTGCTTTCAGAGGCTAGTGATTCATATGTGTGCTTGGCCCAGGAAGAGGTGGGACTGTCTGGTTCCACTCCACGTCCATGGTGCTTGAGTGTCTGAGGATGGGACATGGGTGGAACCTGGCTATTTGAATGGTGCAGATCCTTACCATTGGTGGGCTTGGACTTGCTTAACAGCAGCCATTTCCGAAGATCAGAATTGGAGCCAAGTATCCTGTGTAGAAGAGCAGCCAACAGAATATTAGTGGATGACTCACGAAAAGGTCCAGCATCCCCTGCCTGCATTTGGCCAGGTAAAACCCTGCTGGACTACCTGATCTGCAAAAACCCTGAGCAGCGCTTCAAACCTTGGACAGGTGGGACCCACCAGACTAAATGCATTCTCAAGGATCCTGTATCCCTGAGCCATCGGAAGTGGACCACCCACTGGACTGACCAGCTAGCCACTGGGCTACCGGCCTAGAACTGTCGCTGTTCAGTATATTCCGTGGGACCTTTGATAGTCTCCAGCTTGTGGTGCAAGTCACCTTTCTGCCTAATTGCAGCCCCCTGGCTTCAAGGGATCCTTCTTCGGAAAGTCTTTTTCAAACACGACTGGAAGAACACCTGCAGTCATCTGTGTGTGGTGGCTGTCACTGGTACTTTCCTTCCCCCATCTTGTGAAGTGTACTGAAGAGGCCTGCATTGGTGCCTTCTGATTTTCTTCTTCCTGAAGGGTTGCACTCTGCTGCTGCAACCAACCGGGAGAATCCTTGCACACACAGCCATTGGGCACCTCTCACTGGAACCTACCTCGAGCAACCCCCAGTTTTCCCAACTGGCTATATGGGAATGTAGGAGTCAGGTGGGTAGGTAATCGCAACACATTTGTATCCCACTTTACTCCTTAGAACAAACCTTAGAATAAACTTTGGTTATTCCATTCCAAAATGTTTTGATCATCACTTCTTAAAGTTGCTGTAATTAATTACTTACCAGTACATTTGTTGAATAACTCTCTAGAACATTTCACTGAAACAAGAACTCTTCATATATTAGACCCTTTTCCTGAGAAGCTTTGTGACCTTTGGGCACAAGGCCTCACTCATCATAGGGATTGGATTTGTAATGGTACTTTTCTTGTGACTTGTTCCCATACTACTGCATCACTACTTAGCTTCTTTTTGTTGGAAAGTTATTGAATGCATGCCTTAGAACCAATAGTTGACTGTATATATGTGCTATCTTTGAGTGGTGTGCAATATTATCACCTGCTTGCCAGTGTATTTTTTCAGCCTCGAATAAATATTGTATCTGTCTACTTACCTGTCAAAATTGATTTATTGCATGCTTCACTGTGTGAACTCATTGTGGACCCCAGACCCCACTCAGACTCTCCTGAGAATAGCCTTGACTGCTCTCCATGCTTACCTCGATTGGGTTTGGGCTAACCTCTCAGAGTTACCCTGTTCCCTATAACTAGGGTGGCCCCCTGCAAATCTGTCCACCATGCCAGATTCTCGAAATCAGTCTTAACAAGTTGGTGCTCAGCAGTGAGGATAAGGACTTGAGTACCCCAGCGTTTTTAACTGGTGTAGTATCATAATTCTGTTTATACAGAACAGTCTGATTTGAAGTTAGTAGTTGGTATAATAGTTGCCTACACTTTTTTCAATATGGAAGCATTCCCTATGTCTGCTCTTGCTGCGCTTAAAGTAGAAAATGTAGAGGTTGTGGGTAGACAGAGTGTTGCCATCATCTGGTTTCAAGGCTGATTTGATACAGAGGCTGCTAGATCCAAACTTGAGCATGGGTCAAGAGTTGTTCCTCTGACTATGAACAGTGATGCAGTGGATGCTGGAGCAGGTTCCAGCAGTAGTAATGGGCGTGTGGTAACTGCCACCAGTGAGAATGCACAGGAAAGGAAGAAGTGTCTACTTATGTTTCACTGTCAACTTGTGGGAGCTTATAAGAGAGAAATACATTCTCAGATAGAACCAGTTCGATACTATAATGTCTAAGCTGGAGTTTGACAGAATTGAAAAACAGAAAGACAGGGATCGGATCGCTAGTTGGAGTTGGCCAGACTACAAGGGTCTCAAGGCTCCTCCAGAGGTTGTGGATCCTCTTTTCATCCTGATTTCCAAATGATGTGCTCACTACGTATGATGAAACTAAATGATATCCTTGAGGTTCAAGAAGTAGGTGAGCCTGACAAGATTTCTTGGTTGCTCAGTAGACTGCCCCATTATGGCTTCAGTGCCATAATGGATATGTATAAGGCTGACAGACATGATTTTGACAAATTGAAACAGGCTCTCCTCTTGAGGTTTGGGAAATGCCCTGCTCAATTCTTAAAGAAATTCACAGAGCAAAAGAAAAAAGATAATTATACATGGGTGTCTTTTGTTACAGATTCCTTGAAAGGCTTAAATGGCTGGGTAGAAGGGCATAAAGTAACCACTTTTGAAGGCGTTATCAATGTGGTCATGCTGGATCATATGTTTGCCTCTTGTTCCCCTGGCACAGCATTGGACAGATTCTAAGGAAATAGATCCTATTAAGCTGGTAAATGCTGCTGATCTGTAGATTTCCAGAGAAAGAGGTTGGGTCTACAGATAAAACTTCTTTCCATGAAGCCCACAAACATTTTCATTAGGGGAATAAGTCACAAGGATACTAGCGTTGCTGGAGATTGTGCTCCCATAGCTGATCCTCCCAAAAAATGATTTTCCTTTGGGTAGTATGCCGATAGGAGGTTTAAGGGCCTACTTGCCGAGTAAAACTGTGGTTGATTCCATATTATGAAACCTAGGGGCCCTTACCAGAGCTCCTCTGGTGACTACTCAGTTGACTGAGGATCCCTCTCTCAACTTTCCAGTAATGCTTGTCATTGTGAGGAGGAGAGATCCACAAGGAGTTCTGTCAGGGATCAGGTTCCAAGACGTAGGTCCTGAGAGGTAAGTAGTTCCCAAAATCAGGCTGCCTTAGCCAGGTCTAAGGGGCAGCCTAAATCTAAGCGGAAACCTAAGGCTAAAGGAGTAAAAAACACAAAGGAAGAGGGAAATAAAATACTACCCCAGTCATACCTTCAACAGAGGTTGAGTTAGATGGCCAAATCCCTGAAGATGAAGAATCTCTCTTTTCCTACGGTTCTAATGCACTGCCAAGCTTACTTGCAGAAAAGGAATATCCTAAGGAAGAGATGAGTTGAGCTGACAGAAAAGACCATTTAAAAGTTCAAAGATTTAGTAAGAAATACTATTCAGTGCACCTTGGAAGACCTAGAAAGGCTTGCATAGAGTTCCATATGAATAGCCTGAAGGATATTATCTTGAGGGATGAAATGGGAACCCTGCTCCTGGTTTGAGAAAGGGAGACAGAGGTCTGAATCTTTCCCTAACTTGTTTCAGGGCAGCCCTTCTTATGGTTTCATTGAGTGTGGCCTAGTGTCCCCTTAACTGACTCTACAACAGCAAGGTGAGGTGAAAACATTTGGGAGGCAAGATTTCCCCTTGTTCCCCTAATTCTAGGTGAAACCCTATGGTGTGAGCAGTATTGCGTCACTGGAGTTAGTGGACCTACCAGGTTTAGGAGTTTGTATTAAATTATACAACTATGCTAGTAATTCCATCTCAGAAAGGGTGGTCTGCTAATCAGACCCCTCAACCTCCTTCAGAAAGGCCCATGCCAAGAGTATAGTGTTCACCTGTGCCCTGTCCGATGTGCAGCTCCTGCTCTCTAGTGGCATGCAGCAGGTGCAAAGGTCACAGAGGCCCAGTTTGACAGCTGATGTGGCAGCAAAGTTACTACAGTGCAGAGGGTGCATGAATGTCTGAACCTCTGCTCCAAAACAGGGGCAGGCATCCTTTCTTTTGTCACATGCACTGGAATACAGACAGTCTGGCTGCTCGACTTCTACATAGCAACTCATAGCTTGGCTGAGCTCACAGGATTGACACTGGTAGGCTACAAATCAGATGTGGCTTAATAATTATGCGAACTACCAGCCACTATACCACAACCTAGGTATGGCTTATATTTCAAGATCACCCTGCCACCATGTGATAGTTTAGCATAATTAGGGTGACCGGATGTCCCAGTTTTGGCGGGATGGTCCTGGTTTTTGGTGCTCTGTCCCCCTTTCTCAAGATTATATTTCCATTGAAAACTGCAGTGGTCCCGATTTTTGGTATGTTAAGAATTTCAATCAGGCGATCCACCCTGGTCTCAGCCTAGTATGCAGCGCACACATTAAATACTTATTTTATTTATGTCTATAGGTTCAATATTCTGAGTGATATACCACTCATATCACACCCCTTCTCAAAATGCCACCAGGTCACAATGGACCAGGAATCAGGCTGGTTAGTAAAGGTAATATTTATTTATTGATTTATAATTCAAAATCACACATATACTTTTTAATAGGGATCAGCAATCACAAATGTGGTGACAATACAGATAGAAAGGTATTTAAGGCAGTTACATTGGCCCTCATTACGACCCTGGCGGAAATTGACTGACCGGACCGCAACAGCGTAAATAGCGTTTCCGCCATTGCACGAAGGAGCAAAGTGCGGCCAATCACGACCCATCGGGCACGAGCATTACGCCATGGCGGAATCCGAAAGGCTGCGATGGCGGAAATGACCCCAAAACGGCCCTTACCGCCGCCGTACGCTGCACCAGGTGCAATACCGCCACCCATCTTAGCGGTCACCGTAATGAGCGGTCACCGTAACGAGCGTGCACCGCAAATTACGGCCACCGTAAATATACGGAAACGGAAGTAAAAGCATGTGGCCGGAACGGGAAACAGCACGCCGCACAACTATAAAATCCGAATCCCAACACAACCATAAAAAATCCGACCCTGACACACATCCCAACCCGTTAGCAACCCCAGTTAAAAAAATAAATATGGGAAAGGTAGCCAAGAAAGCGTGTGACCGCAAGCGGCAGGTACACTTCTCCTGAGAGGAACTGACCGTGCTCACCGAGACCCTACAGGAAAATTCCGCCGTCGTCTTCTCCAGTCAAATGACCAGGACGGCCCTTGCCAACAAGAAGGCCATATGGGTCCTGGTGGCACAGCGCGTAAGTGCGGTGGGGACAACACCCCGCACGCCACAGCAATGTCGCAAGCGGTGGGACGACCTGCGGATCCGCGTACGCAGCATACTTTCTGCGAACAGGAACATCGCCACAGCTACCGGGGGGGGTTCAGAGTCGCCCATCAAGTTGACCCCCTGGGAGGAAATCTGCGCCTCCACCATAGGAATGGAGAGCATAGAGGGAGTCGGAGGGATGGAGAAAGGAGTGCCGACATCCGGAGAATCAGGTAGGTTGGCCAAGAGAAACAATGCGAAATCCACAAACCACGAACATGTGCAGTACCATGTGACCCCATAGTGCAATACATACTTAGCCCTGACAGCGCCCTCTAAAAGTCAGAATGAACAAACAAATCAATCAAGAAGCCATAAACAACCCCTACATGTGCAGCATGCACCCCCTAACTGCAGGCAGCCAAATGAATGCATCCTCAATCCACACGAAAATGAGACCACCTCCAAGGCCCAGTCCCAAATCAGCCTCATGTACCACCCCAATGCATTTGATACGTTGCCATTCCAAATCCGACAGACCCATAACTAACGCTCGCCCCTCTTTACTCCACCACAGGGTCCGATACCAACGACGAGCTGCAGGACACCCCTACCAGCACGCCTGCAAAGAGGGCCAGGACCAACGTCCCAAGAGCCTCCACCTCAGGTGCAAGGATCAAGACACGGCAGCAGCAGGAATCAAGTGGCAGCACACTGGAGGGGACTGCAACAGGCACCCCAGCAGCCAGCAAGTCCACAACCCCAGCACCACAGGTCCCCCCAAAGAACGTATCTGATGGCACTGCCTCTGGTGGTAGCAGCACCATAGGTGACACAGCTGTCATGCCAGCATGCTCCGACACGGAAAACAGTGCTGGCGACGTAGGTACCATCCATGACCTTTCCCAATCCCCCTGCATGTTCCATCCCCTACACCATGACGAAACCACGCAGGGGCACCCTGAAGACGACGACTGGCCAACCCCCACAAGTCCTGTGCCAAGGCAACATGTGTTGAGCAGCCCCCCTGTCACACCACCGCAAATGTCCATGGCCCAGCAGAGGCAACAGTCCCTCGACCTGCTGATCGAGCAACAGCAGGAAGCGTCCACGCTACTCAAGGACCATGCAAATGAATGCGGGGGTTCCAGGGCAGCCATGGAAACATCCACCGAGACACTCAGGGCACAAATAGAGAAAAGTAGTGAGAGCCTCAGGGGAGAAATGGAGAGAAGCACCGAGAGCCTGAGAGCACAAATGGAGAAAAGCACCGAGAGCCTGAGGGGGGAACTGCATGCGACGTCCAAAGACGTTTGTGCTGAACTTGCTGCTGTGCGCCGTGTGCTCTCGGAGCTCTCACAAACCCTCAGAGACATGCATGGACGCGAGCAGGCAGAGACCTCATCCGTGGCAAGTTCCGTCCAGGGCAGCCCCCAACGCAGATCTGGCAGGAACCTGCGCTCCACGGGCAGGGGTGCCCCTGATACCCGTAGAGGGGGCTTGCAATAGCGTCTACCCACGGACAGCATGCATATTTGGACACTGGTGTTGGGGGGGGAGGTAGTAGGGTGGAGGGGGTGTGTTGGGCTTCACTGGGTGGCGGGTCCATAGGGTGTATAAATCAAATCACATCAACAATACAGCACCTCATTATCATCCAATGACATGTGTGGACATTGATATTTGCGTACGAGGCCTTCATAGGCGTACAGTCCACAATGTGCCTGTACTACACACACACAGTGCCACAGGTCCCCTTTCCGTGTAATAGGCACCATGCGTGGTTGCTAGAAGCATGCATCTATGATGCTCTGTCGGATTGCACGTGCATCCTGTGCCTCATGGACTCCTTGAGGTGCCTCCACATCCCCACCCTCATCATCATCATCATCTTCAGGTGCATGCAGTACAGCGTCAGGGGGCATGGGCACATTCCTACGTATGCACATGTTGTGCAGCATGACACATGCCATGACCATCTTAGAAACCTTCTCATGGCTGTATATGAGTGCCCCGCCAGACCTGCTGAGGCTGCGGAAACGAGCCTTCAGTAGGCCGAATGCCTGTTCAATGACCACACGGGTACGTGAGTGGGCATGGTTGTAGTCCTCCTCATGCTCGTTCTGTGGGTTCCGGATTGGTGTAAGGAGCCATCTCTTCAGTGGATACCCGGCATCACCTGTATGAGACGAATAAAGGGTGTCAGTGGAATGATAGTGCTAAGTAGCCCCCCCCCCCCTGCAAGGTCATTGACGCATCAAATGGGCCACGATGTCATGCATGGAATGAGACTCACCGAGTAGCCAGGATCTGTGCCCTGCGTGTCGCTCCATGTAGCGTGGTATTCTTGTGTTCCTCAGGACCATAGAATCATGGGTAGATCCTGGAAATCTGGCACAACAATGCGTAAATATCTTGTTGGAGTCACACACCATTTGCACATTGATTGAATGAAATTGTTTCCGGTTGCGGTACTGGACCTCCATGGCATGTGGGACAACCAATTCAACATGGGTGCAGTCGATGGCACCAATGCAACCCGGGATGCCGCCAAGTGCATGGAATCCCACTTTAGCGTTGGTAATCTCCTGGTACGTGCGTGGTAGTGTGATGTGGTCGTCGGCGTGCTTCAGGAGGGCATCGTGCACTTGGAAGAGTGTCCGTGAGAACAGTGGCTGTGAAATGCCATGCAACTGTCCCACTGTGTGCTGGTAGGTGCCTGTGGCCAGGAAGTGGAGTGCAGACACCACCTTCAGTAGGGGTGGGATGGCGGTTGGGCTATCTATCATGCTCACGAGGTCAGCATGTGTCATGTCCACAATGGCGATTATGGTGTCCCGGTCCAAACGGTAGAGGGTGTGGATCTGCTCAGCAGTGAGGTTGAACGGATCGGCTCGGAGGCGTGGGATTGCGGGCCGCCTGCGTGGTGGTAGTGGCAGTGCTTGTGGGCCTTGCTGACCCTGCCTTGCCCTCCTCCTCCTTCTCCTCCGTCTCCCCTGTGCGCCCGGTTGTTGTACCTGTTGTTGTTCGTCGTCTTCTTGTAGTTGTAGCACTTGCAGTGCTATCTGGTACCCCAGGCCCAACATCGCTAGTCCTGCCGGTAGCATTTTGGAGTGGGAGTGGTTGTGGGAGGGGTTTGGGTCTGCAATATATGTGCTGTCGGCCTGTATGGCCTCCACCTGTGCTGATTGAATGAATCTGTGGCAGATGCAATCCCTTCTGGTCGAGCACGGCCCGCACGTAAGGCTGCATTTGGCCGCATGGCATCTTGGGATTGGAATCATGTATCAAATCCCGATGGCAGTGTGATGTACTTTGACTGATTTTCATGCTATGCTCCCATTGTTACACATGCTATGATTGCAGCCGCTTACATACCTGTGAAGAGTCAGTGGTATGTAGGGCTCGATCGATGGCCGACCCTCATGCAGCACAGT
Source organism: Ambystoma mexicanum (assembly GCF_040938575.1). Taxonomy (NCBI): domain Eukaryota; kingdom Metazoa; phylum Chordata; class Amphibia; order Caudata; family Ambystomatidae; genus Ambystoma; species Ambystoma mexicanum. The sequence continues at coordinate 861,119,564 of NC_090923.1, read as the reverse complement.
AACGTACTTCACCGACGGGCGTGGCGTCCCATTTGTGATTGCAGCCAGTTAGCATCATGACACACAGCCGCACTACATTGATGTAATTGTGAATGCAAGCGTTCACAGAAGCCTTTTCGACGTAATGTTGCAAGTGAGGAATTCGAAGGCCAGCATTTTGGGTTTTGAAGTAGCGGCGAGGATACGCCCACAGGTCTGGCTGGAAATGTAACGTTCTATTGTAGAATGTCCTTGGGACATGGCCCATAACGAGCAGGCAATGAATGATATGAATTGAATGGGATGCGCAATAGCGTAGTGGACGATGAGGCAGGACGTTCCCAAATCCATCTTGCTTCACAACACTACAGATCCGGCCAGGGGCACAGTGGTTTTTGCGGACTGCATTACGCACAGACGCGATGGAAGTTTCACATATTATGTGAGTGAATATTCATGCGTTTTCATTGCGGGATGAGGGAATGATGTGTGGATGCATGGACTGATGAATCCGTTTAGGGTCTGCCATGTACATGGGTTTTTTGGTTCACTCCCCTTCCCCTGCGTTATGTGATGCAAGGCTGCCATAGTGGGACATACGTCTATCTGCCCTTGTCGGATCCTCCCTGTCTCGACGCGCCTTCATACACTTGTGTCTAGGCACGTTACTAATCCCATGTCATGGGTTCTATCTTGACGGACGCATGCACAGTAACCGACGTTGCCAATGGTGTATTTAGCTCGATTGGTTTCGTTGTGATTCGATACTGGATTAGGGGTGTGTATATTCCTTTGGAGTGGGCTAGCATGCATATGGGTGTGGATTTGGTGTGTTGAATGAAGATTGTAATGCATCATGAGACCCGTAATGCAATCGGTTGATTTGTGTTTCTTTTGGGTGACAGGTATCTCCTGCCCTATTGCAGATGCCATCTCTACGCCACTCCTCCAGATGGTTTTTACTCTCGACTCCTGCAGCTTCGGGTGAATCAGTGGAGCACCATTTCGATCATATGGGACGATCGCCAATGGGCCACATGCCCTTACGCTGTACTGGTGGCTAGGTGCAACATTTCGGCCTTTCAGCTCGACTAGTGCCTGCCTCATGGGACGGACCTGCGGTTCTTGCCGCTTCCATGTTGCCTTTTGGAACGTTGATGTAAGCCCTGTGTGCCATGATGGTACAGGGCGTCACACAAGTGGAAGCCGGTCAATTATTGCAGATGCAGCCCTCGGTGATGATGGTTGTTTTGGTGGGATTTTGCAAATTGATGTGGGGCCTTTGTCATTTGGATGGGCATTTAAATTGTATTCCGATATTTGTCGTGTTGCGTTGTTCTTTGCAGGTGATGTGGCGATTTTCGCTTTGTGGCGGTATGTATTGCGTGATGATCTGCTTTGTGTTCCGCCTTCTGAGTTGAGTTGTGTGGTACAGTACTGGCCGCGTTTGCCTACGTAGCACAGTATGGTCACGGATAGAGGCTGCCATTGTGACTGTTTACATGATGTGCTGTTCAGGGGCGGGGGATTGGCTTTTGGCCGACTGGTGCCTGTCAGCCAGGTCGATTGGTGGAATGATGGGTTGTTCAGAATGTGGCTGGTCACAGGTGACTGTGTTTGCGTGCGTTTGTTGGAGGGGGACTGGGGTCATGTCCATTGGAATAGCTTCTGTATTGATGCCATCTGTGCCCTGCAGCTCCCATCGGCCCCTCTTGGGATGAGCCTGGCTGCTCAGTCACTCTGCCGACTTGTGTGGTACATGCTTCTGCTGATGGTTGGTTTGTTTACTGGCATGAGTACAGGGCTGGTGCAATCCCCCTCAGGATGCTGTTGTGGATGTTGCCTTGCGCTGGTGGCAAGCGATGGGGGACTACTGTTGTTTTGTGTCATGTGTTCTTGATTTTCATTTTGATGTGTTGTACCTTCACATGCCTGTGCTGCGTCAGTACGGCTATGGTGACATGCCGTACATGGATGCCCACTCACGGGGCGCTTTGAGCCCCTGCATGCTTTTCTACGTTGGCATGCATGGGTGAATAGTGGATTTCACTGGTTGCATAGTGTGAGTACATTGCGCCTGCCAGGAGTTGTGCAATGAGGCCAGGGAGTGGAGTACAGGCACTCAGTGGGCCATTTACGGTTGGTTCGCGTTGCCGTATTTCTCGCCATGGCGGAATGGTACTTTACGACGTGCTTGATGGCGTTCAGTACATGTCCGCTAGGGTCAGAATTCGCGTACCGTTGCGCCATGGCGGTGATTCCGGTTTTGCAAGGCGCGCGTGCGCGTACTTGGTGCAGTTAGCGTTGCCGTTCACTGCGGTGTCGCTAATGGCATCGTACTTTACGGTGACGGGTCATGATCGCAACGAGCGGTGTTCGATGGCGGTATTGCATTTCCGCCATCATTTTTCCATTTCCGCAAGGGTCGTAATGAGGCCCATTGACTTTTAGCAACACAGAATATAAAACACAGAGAAAAGAACAGTTTTGACTTGTTAGAAAGAAAGCACTTAAGTTAAGATTTCCCCCTGCAAAATTCCTTAACCCACAAATAGGAAATTCTAAACAGATGTGAGTAAGCAGCAGGTATTCAGGAATAAAGAACAGGAAACAGAATTGGAAAGTAACCTTCCCTCCACAAACAAGACAGAAAAATGGGATGCAAATCGTACACTTTTAAAATTACATTCGAAAATGGCTTAGCAAACAATTAAAAGTGTGCAAAAATCCTTAAATCAATATAAATGTCTATGGGAGCAACATTGACAAGATGCTAACAATAATGAGCTATAGTTTGAGCAAAAGTAAACACTTTGAATCTTAATGGAAGTTTGGAAATAAGTGAAATTGAAAATCACATGTGTAAAACTTTGCAGAAATGCGAATTCCCACCTAAAATTCACTACATGGTTTTTAAGAAAAACAGGTGAAAGGTAGCTACAGATCATATGTATAAGTAAGAGTTGGAATTAAGTGTCTAGCTATTAAAGTGAGTGAGATATGCAAGGTTGAATGAGAGGTGTTGTTGGAAAATAAAGGCGAGAAAAAGAAAACAGAAATCTATTTTTACCAGGATAGTTTTATTCTACACAAGGGCTTTCAGGCTAGGTTACCAGATTGAAACACAGTAAGCTCTAGAGTTGATCCACGGTACCAACCCCTGCACCTCCATGTCTGCCCTGGCTGACTAAGTCCGATTACCCAAGGGAGGATTTAAGGGTTTGGGATTTCACAAGGCAAAATTATTTAAATTAGTTTAGCACTAGCGCAAAGAATCAAGACAAGGTTTCAAGAATGGTTGTGACAATGTTACAAGTTCTTAAGGTAAGGATAGGATGGCTTAGAGATTGGGATGGAACAAAACAAGGCAAGGTATGCTATGATTTTCTATGCTTCCTATTAATACTTACAGTCCACTGTAATTTAAGATTTTGGACCGTCAAGGGTTCTGGTCAACACATGGATCAGTCTAACCAAGGACAACAGGGCACGTCTGGCGGAACAGGGCCAGCTGGACTGTTCTGGTCACCTGCACTGGCACCTCAGACTGGAAACTGCACTGGACTGCACTGGTTACTAGAGACGGGAGATCAGTGGGATGGCGAGTTTGTAGCAGGCATGCCTTTAGTAGTAGCAAGCCAGCTGGATCAAGATGCTTCCCTGGGGTTTTGGGATTTGTTTCAGAATTTTGAGGCCTAGCTGAAAAAGAATTCAGCAATGCTGAGGCCTTAGCTTGGTATGTTAATCAGGAATCAGGAACAAGGATGGAGAATTCAGGAACAGGGTGCCACACAGAAATCAGGATGAAGTCAGGAATCAGTGTGTCTGTGTGCTGTGAGGTTCCCTTATTTATCACGCCAAATGACATCACTAAATTATATGACAGGGGCAAGCTTACTGTCCACACCCATGTTGCTATGATTGGGCAAGAGCATAGTCCCCACCTTGCTTTTCGCTGATTAGATGACAGAAAGAGATGTCATGTTTTAAGAGATAATCTTTACCATATCTGGAAACCTCCCATAGCCGTTGGGACCAAAATCTAACTTTCCCACAAATAGGTATTTGTGTAGTTATGGCCTCTAAGAAAATCAGATGCACATGTTACATATCTCGTGGGTCACATTTCAACCCAAGTCCCAAATCTGTGAGACCTGGTTTAGGCTTTCTGGGACATTTTGGCAATTTTAACCATGAAAGATTTGGCCTAAAATGTTCCAATTTTGTATATGGATGCGCATTTACCCCTGGGATATGTGTACAAAATGTCATGTGCACAATTTTCATACTTTCCCCACAAACTGTTATTCTTCACAACTTCTGTTCCTTATGCAGTACAGGGTTCAATCACGTCTTCAAGGAAAGAGCATACAATTAGAGTTAAAACTATCAACGTGCAGATTTCTCCTCATTCTTGTGGCAAAGTTACATGTCTTCAAAGTTCAATTACAAATAGGCTTTTTAACCACCAAATGTCACTTGTCTGTTTTTTTCTTCTTTTCTTTCAACTGGCAGCAGCTGTCAAATTCCTTTGAACAGGATGCGGCCTCTCTCTGTTAATTGAAGTTTCCTGCCCCTCCCACTTGAAGGGTGAGTGTCTTATGCTGCTATTGTCTTGAACTGGGCCAAATACGAATGTCTAATGAAGTCTCTTTGTCCTGGTATTCAAAGCCCCCATGCTCGCAATTAGCATTTCCTGTTTCAGCTGTGGAGGTGTCATCCTTCCTCAGGCTCAGCACTGACGGAGCAAGTTTTTTTATATAGTTCATTTAACTCAGACTGAATTTAGCTTTGAGTTTCACCTTTTAAATCTTTCCTTTAAACATATAAAATTAAAACAGTTTATAAGTGTGTCTTTACCATTACAAATCCTTTTACAATTCTAAGTAATCAATCCTTAACAGAATAATGTACTTTTAAAATAGGCGATTTTCCCCTTCAGTCAGGAAAAAGCCCATTTGACTTATTTCTTTTAAATTCGGTATTCCTCAGCAGCAAATGCCCATTTTAGTCAGCTCTAGTCCCTCCCTTGAGTGCTGGAATAGTTTGCAGCATGGATACATGTATCATGCCTTTGTTTAGAGTCTCTCTCTGCACAGCTAATTCTGATATGTGTTGCAAAGTTTTAGCCGCAAAATGAAAACACAGTCCATGGTTTGCTTTTCAAAGGATACTGTTGCCAGGAGCTGTCACTCAATAAGGCCCGGTTCCTCTGAGCCACAATGGATGATCCTGAGCATTTCAAGGTCTAATTGATCATAGTGGTTTATTAGAAATGAATGGATTTGGTGCAAAAACAGCACTTTAAAGGTTGAAAAGATGACATTTAAAAGAGGCATTTTGGGTTTTTCAGCACAGTAATGCTGCTTCTTTCCTTTGCTCCATGTTGAATGTGGCAGATCCCAATGGTATGCTCCTGCAGTGAGGGGTCTGTTTTCACCCCACCTGTACTGTGTTTGGCAGGGTGTGCAGCCTTTTTCTGGTTGTGACACAAACGCAGTTTTAAAGATTTTGGCGCGCACAGGAGTCAGCACGATCATTTTGGGCTGTTTCTTTCACCATTTCAGTAAAGTGATGTAGTGAGGCACATCTGAGTGGGTCAACATATCCCACAGAATGTCGTCTTCATAGCTGACAGGCATGAATGCACAATCTGACACAGAAGAAATGCTGCATTTTACAATTTAAGATAGTGTTAGTTTGTGATAAATTATTTATAATGTGTTTATTTGAACAGTAACACTTAAACCACCTTCTCCTCCAACCTCTACTGAAGTGTAGGGCCTTGACATGCCTCTTTCAAGAGTTAGTCCCACTTTTATGTAAGTTGACCTGTCCCGGTTTTTTACTTTTAAATTCTTGTCACCATAAGCATAATTGATATGGTTTTGGAACAAAGGCGCTGACTTAAATGCAACCCCTGCACTGCAGTAACTTTGCAGTCACATCGGCTGTCAAACTGGGCCCCCACGACCTTTGAAACTGCTGCGTGCCCCTAGAGATGTGGTTTGGGAGTAGCTGAATAAACTTTAACAAACTTGATGAATCACCCGAGAGGGAACTGATTATGTAGACAAATATGAAGAGGGAACCAAATGCCTTTTGAAAGTTTGTCTCGAATTTGTCAGCACAAAAAACAATCCAATTTCATGGTTGGAATGAATCTTTAATCAAAGATGTATCCATTATAGTGGGATCATCTTTGAGGCAATCACGTCTACTCAGTGCACCATACGATAATATTGGTATTGAAGTCATCAAAGTCTATGCCAGTTCCATTTTCTAGTCTAAAAAATGTGTCTCTGAAGTGTTCGTAGCATTTTCAGTAAAAACTGAATTTCAACTGGAGGCTTTTGTGAAATATTCTAGCAATACTCATGAAGGATTGCATGCTTCATTTAGAGCAACTGTGTGCAGGGACAATACCATAATTTTAAACTGCAAAAAGTAAACTAACTGGCAGAGAAGTAATGTTATGTTGTTTTTTTGAAGTAGAAGCTTAGACGATATGAACCATAGATATCATGAAGTAAATTAAAAGGTAGCTTCACTGAGGAAACCCTCAAAGAGCTTAATTTTTATTGTGGCAAACCGCAAGTGTGTGACTTTTCCTGCTCCATTTGCATTTTGATTTAAGAAAACAGTTCTGTATGGCAATGCTGTAGGCACTCCTTTCTTTTTTCATGCATTTCTTTATTCCACTCCTAAGGGTCTATTCAAGCTCCCCTTTCCTTCCTCTTACACTGCTCTCTCAAATGCATCTCTACTGTTCACCTCTAATTCTCTGTCGAATTCTCTTTTTCCACCAGCAGCCCTCGTTATCTGTACTCCTGATCTTCTATATTCTTTCTTTTGGCATTCTTTCCTTCACTCCCCTTTCCATCCTTATGCGCTACTAACCTCTTGATAACTGGCCCTTTCCTCTGTGTACCTCTCCTCCCTCCGATTTGGGGAATTAAGTGTACTTAAGATTTACCGATTTCACAAGTATATTAGATCTTGTCCCCTGTTACTGGCCTGAAAGACCTTCTATTCTTTACTATCGAAGTTTTAAAATAAAAGGAAAATAGCATTAGTTATCTATTGAGGGCAATGCTTGACATATGGAGAGATTACTACACCTTGAAAGAAACATTGTCATTGCTCCTTACGAGCAATGTGTTTCTAGGGTTAGCCACAAATCATTCATTCACCACAATGTGGTTTATTAGGTCTGGATTCTACTTATTTCAGTAAGCTAAGAAAGCTGAACCTAATGCCACAAAGGATTACTGCTGGAAAACAGATGTTAGGTTAAGAGAACGACTCGAAAAGAAATAACAACATTGGGTGGGGTGGGGCGTAGGGGGAGGGGGCGGGCGGGGGTGTGTGTGTGTGTGTGTGTGTGTGTGTGTGTGTGTGTGTGTGTGTGTAAGAGAGGGCGAGGGCACAATGTTCAGTTACAGCAGCATCAATAAACTGTGCAGAGGGTCTTAAACGTAACTCTTTTTTGAACGAGAGCCAGAGAGGTCTAGTGAATTGCAACAAAAGTAGACGAACATCACATGCAAGATCTGAAGACTGTGAAGTCAAAAGTGTAGGAGGCAAATGGATAGAGAGCTATAATAATCAAGACATGCTTGAATTAGAGCTGAAGCAGTGGTGATACATCCTGAAACAGTGAACATGGAGGAGACTCAACTGGGAATGTTTAGGTAGAAATGACAGGACAAAACAGGCTAAATATTCTGTGAAATAAGGACGAGTTTGTACTCTTCTTTAACTCATGAACCAGGACCCATAGGAGGGGGCCCTCAATGGGAATTCCATGCATCGGGTGAACTTCAAACTTCAAAATCTGCTTTTTTCATTGTTAAGCTTCAAGGAGTTTACAGCCATCAAGTAAACAGCAGCAGACAACAAATATTGAAAAGAAGAAAAGGGGATGGGTGGGCTCTAGATGTGAACACTGCTATGCTAAGCTCTGTATTTGGTCTGATGGTCTCAGGATCTCTGTGCAAGGTAACATGTGGGAAGAGGTTAACCCACACCTCTTGTACTAGGATAGTAGAAAGTCCTGGTTAGGTTACCTTGCAATTTAACGTTTTTGGTGAATCTTATGAATACAATGATTCTCATGCTGAATGCAGTGTTTCAAAAGTGTTTTTCTTTATTCTCTGTAGTGTAGACACATGGTCTAGAAGTGGTCAGCAGACATGTGTTTCGAGTCCGGACGGTCCTTCTCAAGGCATGTAAATTGTGACAATTGGGGGGTTTGATGCCCCAGAAGTTCTTCAATTGAATCCGTATGGCACATTAGGTCTACTCTGTTTGTAGTTTGTGGCGTGTGCCGCCGTATGTCAGGTGTGCTGATGGTCTGAACAAATATTGAAAGATGCGATGTATCCATCTATCTAATCTGCAGCCACACTCTGTGGAGAGCTCTCTCTTTTCGTGTTACCACAATCTGTGCTAGCTGTCCCATGTTTTACCTTACCAACATATTTGGCAGACGAGATGTAGGAGCAGCACCATTGATTTTCTGTGACTTTAGTAGCTGTTTTAAGAGTAAGAAGGTTGGTAGAAAAACAATTGTCCAAAGAGGGTTTGGAGAAATGAAGCACACATTTAACATGTACAATAGAGAAGGGAATGGGAAAATGCTCAGATCATAACAGCAGGAGAGGTGGGACAACAGAATAAGATATGCACACAGCAAGACCAGATGTATGGGTCAGATTATGCAGATACTGGTTCAGACTGAAAAGTGAACATGTTATCAATATTATCATTTTATTAGGGAGAAGAAACCCATGGCCCCCACTTGGGAAAGGCTCACTATAACAGTGGTGCATTTTCGGGTTCAGGAGACTGGTAATACTAAGTACAGGCTCTCCCATATGTTACCTGTTAAGAAGGTGGGCTGACAAGTGATTTGTAAACATTCAGAGCACACAAAGAGGCTACAAACTGCAGCACGCAAGTCCACGGCGGTTATTGTAAGATCTGGACACATTTTGGTGGCTTGGCTGCTCAGCCTCCTACCTTCCCCACCATGAACTAAATTCCCTACCCCCTGTGAGAACTGGTCACCTTTCCCTGGCCAAGCTGGCCTCGGCTCTCCCATCCAAGGTGTGTATGTGTGTGGGAAAATCTTTAAAATGAGGCTAAGCCACACCAACTTTCTCTATGCAGGCTTGCCACACCCTGGGGATTGCAGCCCGGGATTCTGAGTGTCCATGTTTGTGTTTTCCGGGACCCAAGGTGGTTGGGTCTCCTAGTATGCCTCTTTTGTGGCATGGGTTCTGTTTCCCTTTTCTTACCCTAGTGATCATGACATATGTTTGTTCTAGCTCGGGCTTGCTGGTGCTTCCGAGTAGCACTTCATTCTCAGCAGTCTGCCTTATGAGTTGTTGCCTCCTCTCTGTGGCTGGTTCCCTCTCTGCTGATTGTCGGTGTTGGTGGCACTGATGTGCTTTGGGGCTGCTCTCCTATTTGCCTTCTCACACAAGTAAAAGGAAAAAAGGAAAGTAAAAGGAAAAAGACACAGGACAAGATAAAAAAGAATTTGTAGAAAACAATATTCATGAGCAACCAACATGGCCATCGTCAGACGGTTTAGACACTGCTCACAGACGAATCCTATACAGTACAAGAACAAGAACATTAGGCATTGCTAAGCATTTTGTTGGAAACCAGACGTAGGCAGCATACACTGATATCCAGTAAAGTAAATGGTTTTCACCAGGGCAACATCGGGTACGAAATATTTGGTCGTGTGCTGTAAAGGGAGGCAAGAAGGAGAAAAAAATGTCCTTTTGTCATTACAGATACTTACAAAAAGCGCCCACACACATTGGGGAAAGGACGAATCAAGACACTAAGAGGGAGCAACACAAACACACACACTACTGCCCCACATAAGACTTTGCACACGGTCATTCCATTTTGGCTCATCTATGAGAGATGAGGAATGCATGGTGTCAGAATGCTGAGCCCATCAGTTGTTTCATCCTGGATGTCATGGAGACCTCAACTGGAGTAGATAGTTTGACAGCACATTTTAGGGAGTTAAGAGCCTGGTTCAAGCCAGGTGGGAAGAGGCAAGTGCACTCAGAAGAGACTTGGTGGAAAATAGAGAAGTTACCAATGAGCTTGTCGATAGGGTGAATGCCCTTCAATCTGCCGAAACCCCCTCACACAGACTAGAGGTTACAGACATCCATGCTAATCCGTCATGCAGAGCTTCTGCTTAAGTCATTGGCCAACCCATTGCTCTGGTAATTGCACCAATCCCAGAATCCTTAGCCCACTAAAAACACTTCATTGGTGGGAATCATAAATATGCTATCTTCATGAATGAGGGCAAGTTACATTTTCTTTGTTGCCTTACGTAATTCACACATGAAAGTACTAAGGTAGCTTCGGTTCTATCTTACTCAGAGCTTTGGACGTATCTGTTCTACTTCAGCTCATCTGGGAAACTCTGCGGGGGAGGCGGAGGAATCCAGAGCATCCCAGCAGAACCTAGGTAAGTATTCCAAAGGGCAGGGCAATCCACCAAATATTAAATTCAGCAACAACTATTAAACGAGTGGACGAGACTGAGAGATGTGAAAAATAATGAGCAAAGAGATTATCAGAGCCTTGCGGAGAATGTGCAAGATTACGGCACATAGGGCCACATTACAAGTTTTGTGATCTGGAAATAAGGGTGCCAGTAGCACCGTATTGGCACTCTTTCCAGACTGCCAAACTGTGAGTTTGCCGGTGGGCAAATGAAACTCCCGGCAGGCCTGACCTGCTGGGAGTTCAGGCCCCTACCGGCAGTGTTTTCACTGAAGCACCAGCACCGTTTGCAATGGTGCTAGTGCTTCACTGTCCCCATTCCCGTGGAGTCCTATGAGATTTGCCGTTCCGTGTTATGGGGTCAGCGGTAGCCCACCGCCTAACGTGGGTTTTACTGCTGACCTCGTAATGAGGACCTAGATTGTATCAAAGGGAGGAGAAACAAAAATAGTACAAAGCATTTCAGCACATGCAAGAGAGCGGAGAGGAAAAAGGGACAAAAAGCACTAGTAATATCAAAGGAACAAAACTGTGCAAATGATCAAATCTAAGTTAATTCTCAAACTATACTAATACTAATTACAGCTTTCCAAAATTGCTGCATGATATTTAACTATGGGTCTTGAGTGTTGGTGGGTAGTTGATGACTTATTTGCTGCAGATAAAACACTTTAGATTGCTTTTAGATCTCTGAAGATATCTGGATTATATTGCCAACAGTTGATTATTAATAATAATAATAATAATAATGTTTAATATTAATATTCTTATTATTTATTTAGTTCTAAAGAACTTTACAAAATACGCTTAAACATTTAACATTCTTTAAAATCACCCTAAACCCATGTTCATCTGTTTACAAAATATATGTATAATCACATTATACATTTTTGCATTTTACATTTTGTATTTTACTACACCTATATTTAAAAACTGTGTCTGCAAGCACACAGACAGTAATAACATCCTAACTAAAATCTAAGTAAAATACTCAATACTTAAATACACATCCTACACTGAATACAATACAAGGAATACAAAGAGCTAGACACTAAAATTCCTAGTGGCCAACAAGTCTTTCTCCTCTGTTAAAAGGGATTTATGGCCTGCAACAAGTTCTTTGTTCCTGCTCCTTCCCCATATTAATCGCTTTTTAATGCCAACCCACAGTCGATACATTGCTATATGCACACACTGAGTCTCTATATTCAAAGAGCAGGTCCAAAAAGCATCATCCTCTATGCTATCATAAGAATGGACACAGTTGCCCAAGATGGTCATATATTCTACCCACAAGGCGCCACATTCCGTCCGGAGGTATTTAGCTGTCTCCATTATTCCGATGCCTTTACAAATCCAACAACATCTATCCCTATATGATATCCCAAACTGGATACTGATACGGGCCAATATGGGTAACTGATTGGTATGCAATCTTAGTTTAAATTTTAAGACAGTTGGATTGGTGCACTGCCGTAGACATTTCTGTGGTTGGAGGTATTTGTATGCAACTCCTGATACTTGGCTGGAGCTACTCAAGGTCGCAAGCTGAGTGTAATTATTTATCCAATTCCATTCTTTTACTTTACATATAAAATGACATTTTCATACATCATATCAAGTTCCCTTACAATAATCAGGACTCCAATCAATATCCCTATGCAGTGAGGCCAAAAGCTTCACAAACTAGTCCCCCCTGCCTCCTTGGCTCAAGTTATTACATTCCTCCAGTAGGGCTAGCAATTGACATTTCGGGTTGGATTTTGTTTTTATGTGAAATAGGCCTCGCTGTATCAACAATTCACCTTTAAGGAAAACCAGACCCAACTCTAAGCGGATGTACTGAATTATTATTTTTTATTTTTTTTTTATTTATTTATTGCATTTATTGTATGCCCAGAACCTGAGGTATCACAGCATAGTTACAAACATCTTAATTATAATTCGACAGCATTTAAAGTACATACAAATACAATACAATAATACAAGAGATTACATATTAGAGAAACACCGGTTGAGGTTACATTGGTCATGTTTACTTGTTTACATATTCTGATAGTAGTTTTTGATTAATTGGCATCTATCTGGAGCGGAGGGTGGCTGACTATTGTTAAACTAGGTATTGGCTGGCTAAAATTGGTTAAATAACCAAGTTTTTAGTAGTTTTTTGAATCACTGGAAGGAGTCTTCATTTTCGATGTTTAAAGGTAGGGAGTTCCAGTGTTTAGGGGCCATGACTGGGAAGCTGTTTCCCCCTGCTCTGGAACTATGGTAACATGGGACCACAAGGAGTGATTTTTTATTAGATCTGAGCATTCTTTTGGATTATTTTTTGCATATTGAATTATTAATTTAGATGGGCGGTTTCCTAGCAAGTCATTTATGGGTAACACACAAAGATTTGAAAATAATTCTAGCCTTGATGCGTAATCATTGGGTCTCCCTCCTGATGTTGGAGATGTGGTCTGACTTTTTGAGTCCTAGGGCTGCTCGTAGCGCTTTGTTTTGCATTAGTTATAGTTTGCCTAGGGTGACATTAGAAGTACCTAATAGGAGTATGTTGCAGTAGTCCAATTTAGATAATGTCAGTGCCCAGGCTAGAGTAATGCAATTTATAGGCATGAGGAATTGGTGACTTAGGGCAATTAGTTTGGACGTGTAGGAGGTAGATGAGGATAAAGCATTTACATTTTTCCTCATAGTTAAATTAGCATCTAAGTAAACTCCTAGGGTTTTTACATGTTTTGATACTGGAATCAGAGTACCATCAATGTTGATTGATGTACAATCCAAGTGGAGGGAGTACATTTTTGTTTGGGAGCCAACAATGAGAATCTCAGTTTTCTCATTGTTGAGTCATAGGCTGTTCAGGGCCATCCAGTTCTGTATTATTGCGTAGATTTTGTTAATGTCAACGTGTTGTGGTCATAGTTCCCTGTGATCGGTATGAGGATCTGGTGTCATCTGCGAAGTTAGTATAGATGATACCCATGGCATCCAAGGCCGAAAAAAAAGCTTAATATATGCATTGTATAGAGTAGGCGAGAGACAAGACCCCTGGGGTACCCCAATGGGGACTGGGATGGGATCTGCAGCTTCTTTACTAATAGATACTCTAGACGTGCCTTCGGCTAGAGAAAAAATCCCCCAAAGGGTGGCATCTTTAGAGACACTAAAGTTATTTGTTAGTGTAGCACATAGTTTGTCATGATCTACTAGATCGAATGCTGTAGATAAGTCTAGCAGCAGTAGTATACAGAGTTTACCTGCATCCCTAATGGTGTCCTCCATCTGGATTTTCAAATCAAGGAGGGCTGTTTCGGTGCTATGGTTAGGCCTAAATCCAGCTTGGCTAGCTCCCAGGAGCTGGTTTTGTTCAAGATGGGTTTGAATTTGGGTGCAAGCTATTTTATCTATGACCTTGAGCAAGAATGGGACTGTGGTTATTGGTAGGTAGCTTGTAGGGACTGTCGTGTATAGTGATGGTATCTTCAGAAGTGGGGTCACCCATGGTTCTTTTATACTAGCTGGGACCATATTCGTGTTGAATGAGGGATTCACAAAGTTAGTAATAATAGCAGTGACAGTGGGGGCACATTGTTTGACTACATGGGCTGGGAAATTATTCCCTTTACAATTGGACTCTTTTAATTTAGAAATGGTGTCTTTCACCAGGTCTTGGGTCACAGGAATAAAATGAAATAGAACGTTTGCGTTGTCATTAATTATGTTGAGAGTACATTTGGGAATGTTTTTACCAGCTAGGGTTTTAGTTTTGTGAGAATTGTCTTTTGTAGTAATTCAATTTTGAAGGCTAACGCATTTTGGATAGTGGTACACCACTGTTTGCTGGAGTTAGTGTGTGTGGTGACTGGGGTTGTATTTTGCAGTTCTCTCAGAATGGTGAAGAGCTCCTTAGTGTTTGAAGTGGCGTTGCTGATAAGAGTGTTATATGCATTAGCTTTGTAGGTTATGATGTCTGCTTTGTATATTTTGTTGGATGCAGCTGTGAATGCATTGGCAGAGTCTATTGTGAGAGATTTTTTGTCGATGTGTTCAAGGGATCTTTTATTACGCCTAAGCGAGACTGACTCGTCATTGAACCAGAAACGTGTCCGTTTGTCTGCACATCGTGTTTTGGTTGTGATAGGTGCTACTGAGTCAATAGTAATTGTGAGACACTTGTGGTAAGTGTCAACGAGGAGACATGGGTTGTCACTTGTGACAATATTAGATGACAATGCTTGACTTAGGATGGGGGATAGGTTGTCAGCTGTTAGCTTCCGGATGTTTCTTGTTTTGTAAGTGTCCATTGTCTTAGTTTTGGCGGGGGGGCATATCTCATTACTGATGAGAATAAAGTTGACACTGTGGTGATCAGTCCAGTCGAGGGGTGCAATCAAATCGATAGTTACCTGGGAGTTGTGTATAAGTTCCCAAGCAAGTGTTCTGCCCTTAGAGTGGAAGGGAGAATTTACTAGATGTGTAAAGTTCATGTCTTTGAGTACAGCATGGAAAGCGTCTGCTTTATGATGCTGCTTATCATTGAAACCTAAGTTGATGTCGCCAAGCATGATACATCTGGTATTAAGATTGATGTAGGAAGCTAATAGAAGAGGGATATCTAGTTCCGGCTGGGTGTTAGTGTTCAGCAATCTGTAAAGGACCAGGATATTCGTTGTGGTTTTAGGGTTGGATGAGAATTTGGATAGGAGAAGTTTGTAACCTTCTACTTCTTCAAAGGAGCAGGACCTAACTTGCACGTTAGTTTTAGCTATTATGGCCACGCCACTTCCTGTGCATTAGACCTATCAGTCCTGATAATGTTATAGCCTGTTGGGATGGCAAGAGCTAGTAAGGGGCCAGATGCTTGGTGCAACCAAGTTTCCTTAACTACTAGGAGGTCCAAGTGTTGTTCAATGATGAGGTCATGGATCTCAATAGCATGGGCTCCGAGTGAGCAGGCATTGATGAGAGCGCCTTTGAGTTTAAGTGGTGGCTCTGTCAGTGGTAATGGCCAGTACCCACAATTCTAAGGTGCTGTGGGGTTGTTTGGCAGCGACTAAAGTTGGTATTTTATGATGTTTGGTGTTTGGGAGAGGTTTGGGCATATACTGCTTTTACATAACTGGTCGCAGGTTATGATTTTGAGGGAATGGTTTGGTGCATGATCTTAAACAATATAGTCTACTGTTACCCTGAATAGGATAGGAAGCAAAGGCGTCCATATTAGTAGATGTGTGTACTAGGGTTGTCATAGGGGTGATGGTGGTGGTATTTAAGTTATTACTTTGAGTATTAATATGGTCCTGGATGGGCGAGAAAGGTGGGGTAGAGGGTAGGAATGGGGTAGGACAAGGGATAGGATGATGCTGGTAACAGCCAATTCTGGAAAGGTTGTTTCCCTGAGTGGTAAAGGAGCTTCCTGTACAGGTTAAGCAATCTTTTATAATGCAAAATGGAAACATAATGGTGAGTAGAAAGCCTAGCATGGTTATATACTAGGTGGGAGTGGAGATGTATCAAAGCTAAGACACGCAAATCAATGGGGGCGCCTAGATGATGGATACATTACACATTGATGAACATGAAATCAAAAATGAATCTAACAGAATGTATTCCGTATAAGCGAATAAGATAAAGAAATCACAGCTCAATTCACATTCAATGATGGGGTACAGTGCGCATTGTTAATGAGATCGGACCGAGATTATCCATTCCATATCGATGTATAGAAAGGAATTGGCATAGCAAGAAAAACCTTAGTAATCAATGTAACCTAACACACTGCATTTCACATTGGATAATAGCATGATGTTGTTACTCGAAGAGCGGCACCGGTAACAGGTCGGCAGTGATGCAGATAGACTTAAAGTCCTTTTCTAGATTAATGGCTGTGGCATACAGAGTGCCCTTTCATAATACTGTTTTCTATGTAGTGGTAGAAGCTACTATAAGCGATGTGAAAAATGTGAAATATATTGGGCAGTGTGGCCCTCCATCGGCGTCACAGCAGGATGCACATCAGGTCGAACACAGAGGGTCGAGTACTGCGATTTAAATACATAGGGCCTCATTACGAGTCCGGCGGTAACCGCGGTGGTAAAACTGCCTGGTTACCGCCGGACTCGTATTACCATTCCGTCCCCGTGATTCCCGGAATTACCGGGGCATTACAACCCCGGTTTTCCAGGAATCACGGAATGAGGATCATGGAAACACCGGCAGCATCTCGAAATGCTGCCGGTGTTTCCTGCGTCCGCCCGCAGGCGGGCGGTGTTAACCCCGCCAGGTCAGACCTGGCGGGAACATCACCTCCCGCCTGCAGGAGTTGTGATCGCCCGGCATGGAAACAACGGTGGCGGCGGGTTTACCACCACCGTTGTTTCCATACCGGGCGATTTGAAATGAGGCCCATAGTCGTCGTTGGCAGACGTAGTGTAAGGGGCTGTTCAGAATAGGGTTAAGCTGGCAGTGACATGCACTTCACCAATGTTAGGAAGTTCAGGGTGAAGGCTTTCAGTGGCAGAGTAGGTTTCAGGGCTACTAGTTATATCGTGGTGCACTTTTGTATATGGCACATAGGCGGGATGAGAAGGCGTAAGTACAGCAAATTATACCAAAAATAGGAAGCAGATCAGAATGGTCAGTGGCAAAGTACTCACGGTTGCAAAAGTAGGCGAAGGCAGGACGGCAGCGTGTCTGGCAGACGGCATGACCCGCCACGGACAGACACAGTCAGACCCTTAGGAAGCGGCCCTTTCATGCAATGAGCGGCTTCTGCCTTATGGTTGCCTGGATTGGATAATATTCTGATGCAGATGGCCAGTCAGAGGCACTGCTTAGGAGGGCCAACCGCTTCTAGGAGTGGCTCAGGAAATTAAGTGGCCATTTTTGAATGGCGCGTTGTTTGAATCTCGAGGTGCACTACTTCAGTGCAACTTCAGGATTCAGTAGCAAAAAACACAATTTGGATGCAAATTACTCAGCAGGTGAGGGATCGGATGTTCGTCCAAGGTACCTGCATGAATATGAAGTGTCTTGGGTTGCTCTATAGCCACGTAGTGGGTTCTTCTCTGTCAGTACGCCGGAATGAGAGGGAGAGGGCTCCAGCCCTCTCGTGATGACGCAGTGAGGAGAATGATGTAGATGATGTTGGTGTAGAGGGCCTCAATCTCAAAATCCTTTTCTAGAAAGCACCCTCAATACCATCAAGCCATGTCAGGTCTCTCATGGCCAAGGCCTCCAACCCATACAACATCATAGGGCAGTAAAACTGTTTATATAAGATGATAATCCCCTCCAAAAATAAAAACTGCAGTCTTCCTTGGGAAGTTACAAATTAGCTGCATCAACCGTATGGCCTTTGTTCTTTTGACTTCTACTATATTTTTGTAGGATTTCTTGGAAATCATGTCTAAGACCAAATATGGGTAAGACTCAACATAGTACACCTTACCCACTGCAGTGGTCAATCTAGGGCACTTCAATTTTTTATTAGAGATGACCATGATTCTTGTCTTGCCCGTAATGATTTTAAGACCGTTTTCAGTTGCATAGATACATAGTTCCGAGAACATGGCCTTAGCACCACTGAATGTGAAATTAAACATAACAAGATAATTTGCGATGGACATGCAGGGGATGGTACGCCCACCCTTCTTGGACAAAACCCAATGTTTGTCATCAATCGGCTTGGCAAGACAGCCATATATAGGTTGTACAGAAGGGGTGCAAGTGTACAACCCTGCTTAACCCCTTTACAGATCTTAACAGGGGCAGTAACCAACCCATCATTGGTCAGATTAACCCGTGCCTGGGTGTTGTGGTGTAGGCCTTTCAGTATGTTAACAATCCAAACAGGACACCCCATGTGAGTAATTTACACCACAATCTTGAGTGATTCACTACATTAAATGTTGCAGTAAAGTCTACAAATACTACATACAGTGACTGCCCACCCTCTCCTTAAGTCCTTTTTATCAAGGCGTTGAGTACCCTCAAATTATGTGTCATGCTGCTTCCTGGTCTAAAGCATGTCTGCATAAATGGCAGGATCTCTGTTTCATTAACCCAGTCCTGCAACACCTTCAGGACCATGTTAGGCAATAACTTACCATGTATGTCTAAAAGTGACAATAACCTATAGTTCTCTGGGCTCATACGGTTGCCTTTCTTGTAAACCAGCAACAGGACTGACTGTTGCCATGACTCAGGGATTGTCTGGGTCTTAAATACCCAGGTAAATAATACCTTCCATTAGGACCGGGAGCCCTAGAGCTCTTTAATATACAAATAGTGTCAACAATTTCCTCTTCCCGTATCACCAGAGGCCATCCCCCAACAAAGTAGCTTGGATAATGCTGGGAATGATAACACTCCCTCTTTCCTCCAGATACCTGGCCCACTCCAATTCATGTATAGGGTTCAGTATCAAATTTTCCACATCCCCTTTGGCTTTGGAAACTTTCCCCAGATTTTCTTGGGCCTGTTGCTCAGCAGATCCATAAGCATCTGTTGCCAACTCACATTTTGAATGAAGTAGCGCCATCGCTTAAGCCAACCAGTGTACATTTTATTTTATCGCCCTGATACATAAGGGTACCATCCCCCTGGGAAGAACTTGTGCTTGTAGCAAACAAATCTCTTCATGGCCCTCTTTGCATCTCATATATTTACATCAAACCTCTGTGTGGGTTTACCACATATAACTTATTGCCCAGGTTTGATAGACCCATGATTTCTGATCCAGGCCTCAATCTCATCTCTTTTTTTGTTACTCGTAAAGGCTAGGTCAGTTTCTTGGATTTGCATTATTTTCCTTTTGATCTTTAATAGGTGTTTGGCTGTCCATCTCACTGTGCTACCAGCATGATTAATGTTAATACCAATACAGCCATTCTTTTTTATCCTCTGGGCTTGAGCATTAACAACAAAGTGCCAAGATCACATGATCACCACATTTTGTTGATAGCACCTTTAGTTCTTCCAGCAAACCCTTGTTATTGTCAGGGTGCCAACTAATGTGTGTGGTGTAACAGAAGAGGCTAAGCAGGGAAAAGGGCCACAAATAAGTCTTTGGAACGGTAATAAGCCCTACAAAAGGCTTCTTCACCCTTCTTGCAGGAAGAAGCCTTCCCGCACTACACTACCCAGCAGCCCAAGAGGCAAAGACTACATTCTACGTGCCACGTTGGGAGTGGCAAGGCAACATGCATGCGCGAAGCTCCGAGCACGGGGCTTGTGCTCAGAACTTCAACGCGAGCGGTCGCAGCTTTCGGAGATCCCGCCTCAGAGGATAATGCGAGGGGCCAAGCCCCAAGGAACAGTTATTATGGCCCCTCGCAACTCTAAAATAAGTGGCGCATGCTTGGCAGGGGAGAAGGGACGCATATTGCTGGGGGAAGGAGTCACAGGGAAATCACGAGCAGGGGGCAACGCCCCAGATCCTAAACCCCCCTGTGCTCCGGAAAGCTAAATGAAATGTTTACTGTGCTTAACTGACTGTGCATGGCGTTTGAAGCTGCACCTAACGTTTCGGCTTCGAGTAAAACCTGCACATATTTAAACTGATGCTGCATTT
The DNA here is from genome assembly GCF_040938575.1 of Ambystoma mexicanum. Classification (NCBI taxonomy): domain Eukaryota; kingdom Metazoa; phylum Chordata; class Amphibia; order Caudata; family Ambystomatidae; genus Ambystoma; species Ambystoma mexicanum. The sequence continues at coordinate 861,099,454 of NC_090923.1, read as the reverse complement.
TTGACTACTAATTAGCCACGTGTGGCTTACGCATATTCCAAACCATAGGGTTTGGGAAGCCGCAAGCCTAGGAGTCCAGAGCCTTGTACGGTCCATCAAAAGTGCACGCCCCAAGCAAATATTGTCAGCAGCTGCGTGTAGAAACCACACGCGGTTATTTTAAACGCACGCCCCAGGGCGAAAACCTTATTGCTGCATGTGAATATACACGTGTGATTCTGGGGAGAAATGCACGTCAAGGGCCACATGCGGCTCTTGGAGCTAACAACCATACTGTTGGGGTAGGTAGAGAGAGTATTTTAATGAATGTATGCATGTAAACTGTGGTAAATCAGAGCTATGCAGAGCATTCCTAACTTGAGCTCTTGTTGCAGCGTTTGACTGCTTCTGAGAACGCCGGACCTGGAGTGCGCAGAGAGGAGGCCAGCACTCGAACCCATAGCTAAGTGCCTTGATCTTGTTGTTTGACTTTTTTTGTATGCCACCAATAATGGGTGTATGTGTGCATGAATGAGTGGAATGTTAAGATCTTCTTTACATGACAAATGTGCCTTTCCTAATCACCTCGTGTCCTATCCAATACTGTATCCTGAAATCTCTATCTGGTGTTCCTACTTTCCCGTACCCATCCAACCAGCGTTCCCTAACCCACTTTCCCCGCTGGGGTTGCGGACGCCTGTGTAAGCTTTTGCTTGCAGGTGCCAAAACCTTAGAGGGGGTGGTTGATTTGTGCCATCCCTGCGCCTGGACTCCTGGAGGCGTGACAGTTATTGCCAAACAAGGAGTCTAGGGTGGCCACACTCGTATTACCTTCCCAGGTATACTGCCCAGGTTTATCACCCATTGTCCTGACATTCAACACGTAGGTCCCATTGATCCAAATATGATACCCACTGAACTCCCTGGTGTTACCCATACTTTGTGTCATGACACTTTTCTGAGATACTCTGCGGTACTCAGCACATTACTTTATGTCTACACATCGGGCATTTAGGTTGCCTCCCAATAATATGGGATATCGCCCGGGAGTGCCCTCTGCTGCCAATAAAATGTTATCTATACAGTTGAATATTGATTCACGCCCATCTTTATTAGGTGGGACATACACATCAACAAACAATATCTTCCAACTTTGTGTGTTATCTTCCTGGTGGACTTCCACAGCGATCACATTAGTTCAGCAGACACATCACTCACCTGTCATGACAACATCTTCTGACTAACACCTATGACCAGCGCAGCATAGGGTCTCCCCCTTTTGCCCTTATTGGCCCTAACCTGGTATATATGGTATCCATCGACATACATTGGGCAGTCTAACCATGTCTCCTGTAACATAAATATGTCAAAATCCTTAAGGAGTTCCATCGAGCTGAAGTGGGAGAATGGAAGACCAGGCTCCCGCCCTTCCCCTCTCGCACCTGGCCTAAAGGATCACGGCCCAGGCACCCGCCACAAGAAGAGTTTGCCCATCTACCAGACGACCAAATACCCTGGTACAGGAACATACGGATGTGTCCATCTGCCTGCCCAGCAGCCCGCCCGGTCCATGCCGACACCTGCGGCACGGATCAACTAGACTAAAACCTACACGTCGTTAGAGATGTCATGACGACCTAGCCAACGGTCAGCACACCTGTGCAAATATACACACCGGACACTCCCGCACCAATCTACACGAAGAATATACTCAGTGCTATGACGTAGGCGACAGACATACTCACGGACGTGCATCTTTATTATTTTCCACATAGGCTCTCAAAATGCAGAAACGCAAGACGCATCATGAACCCATCTAAAGAGCTTGCTTACGCTTCTCCTAAAACCAGGTGCCATAATGAGAAATATAACGAAGACACGATACTGGGGATAAGACAATATGATACTATAACCTAAAGCGCCTGTGCACCAAACGGTTCCACCTCCAGGCCTAAGTAGGCCGCAAGCAAGAGCTTCCATGGACGTTAAAAGAACAAGAGTCAGGTTGCTGATCCTGCAGAATGAGCCCGGCGAAAGCAGACAGCCAAGGTCGCAATGTTGCAAACCCACATTCTGAAAGCAGACAATCAAGGGCACGATGTTGCAACCTCGCACGCCGCACACCAACGTCAAAGTCACACCTGCAAATTAAACCAGGCACACAGTGGAAAAACAATATTAATTGTGCAGAATTCTGCCTCAAACACGGTCCCACCTCACGTGACCAAGCCGAACCTGACAGGATGCCATGGCCAGAAAAGGCGTCTGGATCCCTCGTTACAAGACACAGGCAGATACAATTAAAAGGCTCAATGGACATCTGCGACAGTGGGAGTAGTCGGCCTTCCAGCTTATGAATAAGTCCTCACATTGTCTGCACGTACTCATAGTGAAACATTGTTGCAATACAGGTGCACCGAGAGCTGGGAACAGCGATGGTCCCAGACTGGGAGGCTCGCGAGCGCACCAATCAGAGCATGGGGCTCTTATCACTGACGCCATTAACATTAACCAATCATCAGGGGTCTTCATGTAACAATTCTCATGTATCTAATTGTAGGGACAACCCAGATATATCACCTGACTAACCCTTGACCACTAACACTGTTCTCTATACGTATGCTATACTAACCCTACCACTCGAGCAACCAATTAAGAGTGGCGATAGGTTTTTTGCTAACTTTCCAAGGTGACGCAAGTAGCGCGTCATACTAAGGTAAAAAGGGCCTGCGAGCCCCACGATTGTGTGTGTGTCAGGACGGACGCGTACGATCCTTGACCCATCCCTGCCGTTTTTGTTTAATAAACAGCAGAGTCACCTTGCTTCTTGCGTGTGTCTTATACTCTATCTCTTTTGGGATATACGGGAGGAGTTGGGGCCTCCCTGCCCGGAGGTCTGCGGACGGCCGGCCGACCCCGGCAGAATTTCCCCCCGACAGAGCCATTTGACTGTAGTACATGGCTATTGCCCTGGGTATTTCAACTTGCAATTCGGATAGGTCAATAGGGTTGCCGTCTGTCCTCTGGTCTTACCTCGATGCCCTGGGTCAAAAACCAAGGTATTTTTGCATAAACCAGGTTTCCTACTCCTAATCTCTTCATTCTACTGGAGTTAGTATGGCTTAGTGCCTCCAGTGGTTGGTCATCAACATCTACCCTTGGAAAGCTATGCTGGCCATGATATACCAGATATTCTTTACAAACCGTAAGATTAAGTTTTATATTATACAATAGATTTGCATTTGCCCACATCAATGATACTGCCACTGGTGAGGGAAATCGTATCAGAGCCCAATTGGACTCACTTCCCCATTTGGGTAGTTAGATCTGAGCTATATCACCTGATGTGATGGTAGACAACAATGGTATAGTAGCCCCTATCCTCAGAAGGGCAGATCGATTTAAAAAGGGACTAGCATCCGAGGTATGTAGCTCCTCAAGTTTCACAGAAAAGCCACATTTTAGGGTGGCATGCAAATAGTTTACTGGATTCTGAATTAAGGTACTTGAATGGGCCTGGATATCCGTTTTTGCCCTATGGTGCCCTCTGGGAGCCTCAGCCCTCGACCTCTGGGGGTATGAGTCTGTATTCAGGGTTGGATACTGACACTTTGACCTGGGAGCCATTCCTAGGCAAGCAATCTTTCCCGGGTTTACTAAGGTGTATTGCCAGCCCAATTCTTATCTCTGGCGGGCCAGCTTGCCTAGCCAATCTATGGTGGATTCTGTTTGCACAGGGAACACACCTGTGGGAAGGCCACCCTTGGTTACTTGGTTGGTGAGGGGCTTTGCTGGGTTGAATGGATTGGCGTGTACCCACTTATCCAGGGGGCCCTGCAAAGTCACTGTTCTTCTTACCCCATCCTTCAATATCCAGTTACAACAATTGGTGCCTTGGAACTCAGGCCTTTATTAAAGCTTATTGAACACTGTTTCGAGGGACCGGGTGGGGGTCTCTCATCTATGCCTTTGTCCCCTTCAGACGCCCAGTATGGTTGCTCCCTATGGGAGTGTCCAAGTGTGTAGCCCGCGGTCTCCGCCTCCATCAAGGAGATCTCAAGCACATAGGGCATCGATTGCATCTTCTTCAGATACTGCTGTTATATTAACAGAATCTTGAGATCTCCATGAGGTGTCAGTATCTTCAAGAACTATTATTATTATACTTTCAGGACCTCTCACGTCTATACTGAGTGGAGAGCCCTGAGACTTAGAGTAACAAGTGGCATCTAGACTCTACTCCCCATGTTCCAACGATGGCACTCTGATGGAAGGCCTGCCAACTTATTTAGTATTGTGCCAGGTAGACTAGCTGCTGATTTATGGCTGAGAAGAGTTGAAACCAGGGGAATTAACCTTTGCTGGTCAGCTGCCAACACTGAGCATAGCTCAAACAATGCATCCACATTAGCCACCAATGAGAACAATAATTCCAGAAGCACTGGGTCCCTCACAGTGGCCCTTGGATCAACCAGTTGATTCTCCATACTCGTTTTGCCTCCTGAGTGTCCAATGGACCCCTTTGGTGATACCAAAGCTTCCAAATTCAGGCTCTCGGATAAATTGCTAAATTGCATAGCCTGATCTGTATGCTGCTGCCCTGGCCCCAAGGAGTTTATTCTCAGAGTATTACACAGGGCCAGTAAGGAACCATTATTATCTAAAGAGAAGTCAGCAGCGGAGTGATGGCCTTCAGGTTCGACCTCTCCGTTAACAACCCCCTCCTGCAACAATTTCAAAGGCGTATCTATTTCTGAGACTCCATTATCCGCCAGTGCCACCCCATCCGAGGCTAATTTCCTAGAATCTTTGCTCATGAACAGGCCCAGTATGCTAGATTGGGCATATGAGAAGTCGATCCTCCAGCACCCCTTCTTTCATGCCCTTTTTCCCTTTTGGGCCATCTCGTTTAAGTTTAGTAGTTTGTTGGGGCTGCAAGGCCATTTTACTTTCAAAAGTACCTTGCTCAACAACCCCAATTTCTTTGTGGGTTTTAATCTCATTTTGTGCACCGTCCTTAATGTCGCAACCACCGCTCAAATGCGCGAGCCTGTTACGCTCACCTGGTATCCACGGGGACGCCACCCAGCTGTGGGGACTCTGATGCCCTTCTCAGCCGCTCCCAAGTATAATCAGCGGAGAAGTTCTGCCTGGAAAACAGGTGGGCAATGTTCAAGACTGGGCAACTGGGGTAAGAGCCTCACAACACCCCGTATGCCCGCAGCCCCTCCCCGGACCTTTCCTCACCTTGTTATGGGTTTTGCCGTGCTCTCCGTCCTGCCTTCTTGGCAGGGGCGCGTTGTCCTTTGTGGGCAAGTGCGATCTAGTTACTTCACTGATGCTGGCCTTTTAGAGTCTTTCAGGTAGGTCTTATTACTGTTATACTGTATTCCTTTCTTGGATTTAAATAATGTCTTTCTCTCTCCTTAGGTGCGCGGAAGTTCGCTGTGGAACGTTGGCTGAATTGGGACTCACCGGCAGGTGATGGTGCTTCGAGAGTGCCTTGATGCGGTAAGTAGGTGCTATGCGCAGCGCTATGATGCCTTGCCTTTGCTAACCGGTTGTCTTTTGTTTCCGTAGGTTGTGGTGCTCACCCAGAGCAAGAAGTCCCAAGGCAGTGCTGGTCGATGGGCAACTCAAGAGGTAAGCTGCCGGCACAATTGTAAAATGTCTAATGTCTTGTTTCTCTCCTTTTGCACATCCGACGGTCCGGGAGGCTCGCTGTTCCTTGGATGCTGTTTGCAGGAGCAGAGGGCAGCTAGCGGTGGAATCACAGGTAAGCTTCTGCTATTAACGATGTCCTTTTGTTTTTCAGGTGCTGCTCTTCTGAGGTTCGCAGATGCAGCTGAACATGATGAGCGTCACGTTGCAGGATTGCAAAGTAGCGCGAAGCGTGTTATCCAAGTCGGGTGTGGTTTAAATAGCATCAAGAAAGTAGTCCAGGTAAAATAGTCCCTAGGCAACCACACCCAAATCACTATACCGCATACCTTGGTTCCAAGGAGCCAAGCTATGTGGATGCCTCAATGTTGACTGGCACTGAAATAAAGTAGTTCCCAAGCACAAGTCTTCATTAAGTATGAGCCTGGTGCCAAAGGCGCCAGGACTGGCCCCAAGAGGGCCTAGGCAAAGGATGCCTAAGCTTGTTGGGGGCCCGAGCCGAGACCCCTCCTGGCCCAGTGACCTGCCGGAAGGGGGTTTCAGGAAGTGGATCGTGACAGAGCCGTATAGTGGCCAACCAGCCACCGTAGCTATTATAAGTCAATGATATACAGTGTGTCCAAAAGGTGTGCTTTGTTGTGGGAAAAATACAGCCCACCAGGCAGTTCGCGGTCCTGGCACCCCCCACAAGCTCGTAGTGTCTTTAACAAGCCAGCGACATACAATAGTGAAAGGAGCACATTGTTCGATGTGGGCAGTGAATTAATGGAAGAGGACTGGTTCTCTTACCTCATCCAAGCGTAGTGGCCACACTGCCCACTGAACACCAAAAACACAACGCACTCTGCGTCGCTCTGCTCCTTGGGGGAGGTTTTGTAAGCAAGCAAACAACACTGAAGGCACACTGGGGGAAGCTTCTGCAGTCCACCAGTTGATTGCCCACATGTAAAGGAAAGATTTGCTAGTTTACACGAGCCACGGCAACCACAAGCTGCAAAAACACTGTGTGTTCTTTGGCTGGGGGCAGTATGGCCAGGGCCAGTGGTTGGTTGTTGGGGGGGCGGTTCAAGGGTGGGGCTGAGGCTGATTTTTTCTTTGCCATGGGTTCCCAGCCTGGTGGCAGGGGGTGTTTGTGGGCATGTGAATCAGTGCCAGACCCATGCTGGAGAACAGTTACAGGTAAGTTACTTGTGCCTTCAAAGTTCCATGTGAACCAATCAATTGAACTATCCACCTTCTTCCAGAACCCCACTAATGTGGCAGAAGGCAGTCATATATTTTCTGGAAAAAATAAAACCACGAAGAAAGACTGATCAGTTTTTCGTTTTAGTGGTGGCTGGTAGAGAAGGGGTCCCTTTCTCTAAATCAGCCATCTCATAGTGGATTGTAAACTGCATCACGCTCTGCTACACTCTTGCTAAGAGAGATCTCCCCTTCAAGCCTACAGAACTCTCTACTCAGGGCACGGGGACTTCCATAGCAAATGTTCCTCTTGAATCCATTTGCAAAACAGCGACCTGGAGTTCTATTCACACCTTTACAAAACATTACTGTCTAGATACTCATTCTAGGTCTGATTCTGAGGGGGACAAGCGGTACTAAGACATCTACTACTGTTCCTTCTCCCACCCCACCTCCAACTCTGGGTACTGCTTGCTAGTCTATAGACAGCATGTGACTCACAGCATATTCACAAGCATCAGAAGATGTGCATTACTTACCGTAGTAGCATTTCTGATTGTATGTGCTTGGATTCACATGCGCCCACACTTCCTCCCCGGTCGGAGTAGAAAGAACATAGATGGCTTACTATTCTCTCTCTCTACTCACTCACGTTAGTCATAAGACTCCCTCACGGCAGAATGAACACAACCAGAGGGACCTCTAAGCATGAGGGATCTAGGGCACACTACACGTAACCGATAGTGTTACAAGCATGCCCATGTCGACGTCCCCTTTCGATATTCGAAAGACAAGATGCAAGACTGCGCAACTACCTCCAGATGTCTGACTATAAGGCACTCTCGTCTAGCAGTGTATAGGATTGTACTCGGAAGTGTTCTGTTAGATGTAGGCCTCTCTCCCACTATGCAGGATTCTCAAATCTAGATATGTTTATTCCCGTACACAACTTGCGTTCTTAGGTCGCTCTGTTTAGTCTTGTACATGAATTGCATTGTTAGGTGTAGGCCTCTCTCGCACTATACAGTATTCTCATATCTAGCTATGTTTAGTACTGAACACAAGTTGCGTTGTTGGGTCCCTCTTTCTAGTCTTGTACACAAATTGCATTGTTAGGTGTAGGCCTCTCTCCCACTACACAGGATTCTCAAATCTAGTTGTGTTTAGTCCTGTACACAACTTGCATTTTCAGGTCTCTGTATTTAGTCTAGCCGATGGACTCTCAGTTCTAGGCCCGGACAAACCAGCAATTCTCACAGCCTTCGGTATGTATTGCTCACACCACTAGCGTGGCCACATGCCGCAGGCACGGCCAAACATCCATGAACGATAAAACACGTCTACGTCTAAGCACATCCGGCCTAGTTCACACATAGCCATCCAGACTGAAACACCTGACGTACAACAACATCTCTGCCACTAGCATACAGCGACCACCACCTGGTATACCTGGCCTCACATAGACACTCCCAACAACAGCAATCTATCTCTAACCTCAAGAGCACCCACCCACGTGTCTGACCGCCACTGGGCTGCTTAGTTTGAGCCTTGACAGTCACCCACGTCTTAGAATGGCAAACATGCACACACGCATCTAAGCTAATCCTCTAGAACCTCTAACCACATCGACTACGGTCACCAAGGGCGTTCAACCAAGGAAAAAGCGCATTGAGGCCACACAAGAGGGGAAAGAGCGCTATATAAATAAAAAAATACAATATAATACAATACAATAAAAACAGCAGCTATGCTGAGTTCTACAACTCACACACAAGTCCCTCTCTTTCACCAAACACTCAGTGCACTCTGCGTTGCTCCACTCCTTGGGGGAGGTTTTGTATGCAAGCAAGCAATACTGAAGTAAGACACGCTGGGATTAAGCTTCTGCAATCCACCAGTTTACTGCCCGCGTGTAAAGAAAAGACTTGCTAGTTTACAAGAGCCACGGCATCCACAAGCTGTAAAAACACTGTGTGTTCAATTTAACAACAGCAGCTATGCCAAGGTCTGAAAATCACACACAAGTCCCTGTGCATTCACCAAACACTCGACGCACTCTGCATCGCTTCCCTCCTTGGGAGAGGTTTTGTATGCAAGCAAACAACACTGGGGGAAGCTTCTGATGTCCACCAACTGATCGCCTGCGTGTAAAGAAAAGACTTGCTAGTTAGTTTACACGAGCCGCGGCATCCACAAGCTGTAAAATCACCGTGTGTTCAATATAACAACAGTAGCTATGCCGAGGTCTGAAAATTACACACGAGTCCATGTGCATTCACCAAACACTCGACGCACTCTGCTGTTCATTATGATAATAACAATAATGATTATTATTTTTATTATTAAGTTGAGAACAACACACATTCTAAATGAGCGTTTGCTTGCTTTTTAGGCAAGTGCTCTATAATTGTCCACCAGAGGTCTGTCTATAATGCATAAATGAGTTCACAAGATCCTAATTTCATCACAAGAAACCTACACACCTTGTGAATAAGACATCTTTGTGCGCACAAAAATGCTTCTGCTGAATGACACACACATCTGTCGTAATATATTAATGAACCATCTATTTTAGGTGAGAAATAAAATGGTGAGACGTCCAAATGTCAGCTTCAAATATGTAAAGTAAGCACTGCATCTTTTCACATCCATTATTGTCATTATCATGTTCAACAATGCATTGCAGTCCCATTTCTAGTCGAATGGCACTCCAGTATGTGTTGGTCTATAGGCAATTGAGTATGTGAATATAAAAACATAGTAGTAGCATACTCTTGTGTTGTAGAGAGTCCATGCTCACCACAGTTTTCTGTTCAAAAGTCAGTATTATTTCGTTTTATTTGGCATTTGAAAATTTTGTTGAGCCATTTATGTTTTCATATTATTATAAACAACTAGTAGGTCTGGATTGGAGCTGTTCTGCGTTTTTTTAATGAGGTCGTAGACTCACTTTGCTGGTGTGCACCGTTGCAGCATTCTATGGACCCTAGAAATTAGCATTTGTGTACACTAACAATTCGGGCAAACCCAGGTATCACTTACAGGAGTTTGGCTAGATCTAAAAGAAACTGTTTTTACAGATATGCACAAAAAGATTAAATAATTGAGTCATATTAACTGAAAGGTCTTCTTAAAGGTTTGGCGCAAATCTCTTCATTGCTTTGGGCTGTGGGTGAGGGTACATCTTTGCCAACAATTAATTGCATGGGAAACACGTGTTCTGTGATGCCCTTATAACTTCACGCACTCCCACCACCACATTAGATCGAAAGTAAGGGAACTCAAACATTGGTGTATATTTATTTGGAATGTTTCACGGCGATTTGACATAGTGCTTCTACTGCGAACACTGAAACATATTCACAAACACTTACATAGTAATCATAGTACTTCAGACGAGAATAGAATGTGCAGTGATCCTATCTGATTAATTGTAAACATTCTTCCTATCATTATCATTTTATTAATATATGGCCTTAAGGAGTTCCTGCAGAGACAACAATCGTGTGTACTTTATGTATTTGCCTCAACTTAATCTAAATCTATATTTCCACTGGCGCATTATGATCTTGTGCTCACGGCAATATTCAAATTTGTATGCATTGTACACATCATGATAGTGGATATGCCATTACCTCCTGTTCTTCTAGCAGAAAATTGGCAATGATTTTTAATTGTGACAGACCTGCTTTGCTCAAGGCATCATTATTTTCCACTCATTAGGTTGGCCACAGGTTATCAATGCCGAGACACTGGGAGGCTAAATAGTGCTGATGCAGTAGATAATAATGTGAAAACAGACATGCCTTGCAGCTTCTTTTCTGCATCTTACATTGTTCCACTTATGAAAGTAAAACAGAATGTTCAAAAGAAACCCCTTAAGTGCCAAGGACGATTATGCTCGCCCTTGACTTGCATAACTAGCCTGGCACACTACAGTTATAAGCCTGGGCGAAACTCTACAGTTATGAACTGAACACCGCACTTTTTGTTTTTGTTTTGTGCAAAAAAGAAAACTTTCCAGACATTATTGAGTGGTTTTGTGGGTCGTTTTCTCGGGGTAGTTCTGGCATTTTGGTGTTTCGGGAAAATTATATAAATAGAGCAATTATACTTGGTGTCAGTCGTGTGTAGGCAAAGGCAGGAGTTTGCACAGCAATTTAGGGACACAGCTTTAGTTGGGAGTAGGTAGACAATGCTTAGGATTTAGTTGATTCGGTACGACACAAACACTCATTCCCTAGCTGATCAGATTACAGAGAATAGCATCACTAAATTGTTTGAATGCAGCACCAGGAAGCAGATTCGTTTGCACGTTTCCCTCCATATAATTTGTATGGGATACCCTTGCTTTTTGCTTTCTGTGAACTCTTGCCTGCTTTGCTCATCCTTGCAGAGAAACTGATTGGTAACCAAAAATTATCTTTATGAATTCTTGTATTTTTTTCGTTTGCACACATCACTTTACAATGCAATTAGGCCACTTTGTAATCTTTTATCTTTTTAAATAAACTAGCTGCTCCTGGCATAACATAGCATATCTTAAAGGTCAATATTGGTCTCTATTTCATACAGTCACGACTGCCCCCCTTCTTAAATATCGGAATTATCAACCATTGCTTCCAGAAAGGGGACGTAGGTCCTTGTGACTTATTAATGGTAATTGAAAAGGCTAAAAGTGTCAGATGGAATGATAGGTATGTGCAATATAAGAACAGTATCTAAGTTCCATCAATCACATGGGCCTCTATGATGTGTCTTTTTAGATGCTTAATTGTCAACCTTGTTCCATTGCAGAGTCCCCGTGATGGCATAAGATTGCTTAGTATCATAATTATAGCACCTACTGTCAGTTTTAGCTTGTGAAGAGACATTTGCCCCAAAGGGTTTTGCTCTTTAGAGACTGAAAGGGTGAACCGCTGTGCGCTGTGTCAAGAGGAATGGGGGTGGAAAGAAGGAACTTGCCAATGTTTGTGATAGCGGACGGTAAAGGTGACTGCGTAGAACCGTGTTCATTCTGTTTCTTGAAATGGTAGCTGTTGTTGAAGTCGGTGCACTTTGCTATTTGCACCGTAGCGGGCAAACTAACACTAATAAATTGCATCAGCTGAGTACAGAAACATACCTAAGCTATATATATATATATATATATATATATATATATATATATATATATATATATATATATATATATATATATATATATATATATATATATATATATTACATGGCCACGGTAGTGGCCATGTAGTTATGGTTAAGTTGGTGTTTCCATAGGAAGAGCACTTTTTGGGTGGCTTATAACTTCGCTCCCCCTGGACGAATCCTCACCAAACTTTTCAAAAAAGTATATGGCCCACTCTGAATTTTTTTGCAATGTTTGGTGAGGATTCGTCCAGGGGGGGGAAAAGTTATAGGGGGGGTCCCAAAACTTTTTTTTTCCCATAGACTGAATGGGAAAAAACTTTGCGCACGGCTACAGCCCGAACCGCTGGACGGATTTACACCAAATTTGCGGCAGGAGCGGCGGCCTGGTCCCGAAAGTGTGCTTTTGCAAATTTGGTGTAAATCCGTGTTCGCTGATTTGGCGGCGTGGTGCGTGATGTGCATCAGATTTTCTGTCGCGCCCGCCTTCTTGCATTTGCGGACGTCCGCAGACAGCGCGGTGAAAGTTTGTTCAAAATGTGTATTTAGTAGAGTGTGTTGGTGTGTATAAGTCTTTGGGGAGGATGGGGGAGGATGGGGGAGTATGAGATAGGTTCAAAGTTGTATTTTATTTATGTGCTTTATTTATGTGCTAGACGCTTTTGTTGTGTTCGATTTGTCTGCGGACAACACGGCTGTTATGGAATGTTCGTAAATAAACAGAATGGATTCGGTGTCAACTTGAAAGTGTTCTAAGAACACTCGTGGGGTCTTGGAATGTTTGCACGGGGTGTCCTGGAGACGTTGTCTGTATTGTTCGTTGGCAAGGTGAAAATGTTTTAAGAACAATCGCGGTGTCCTGAAATGTTCATACATAAAGAAAATGGGGGTGTCCTGAGGACACTGTTTGTATTGTCCTCTGGCAAGTTGAATATGTCCTAGGACCTTCCCCCTGTCCGCGGACATAAAAATGGTTGCAATGCTTGCATCTATGGGTGTGATATGCTGCGGTGGTTGTGGCGAGGGTATAGAATGTTGGGTGCAAGGCCATTTGGCCATGCACCCAAGAGTGTATGCCCTGGCCACAACCACCGCAGCATATCACACCCATAGTGGCTTTTAAGTTTGGGTCAAAAACTAATTTATAAGGAACAATGTTATAAACTTGTATGGGTGTGATATGGTGCGATGGTTGTATATATCTTGTTATACGTACTAGTTGGTTTAGTAACGGGAGTCCACGTTTTTCTTGTTCATTTCTGTAATAAAAGAAAATAGCATGTTAGTATTAGTATTTTATAATGACTTATTACATTGTAAAATCAACATTTTCTTCTTTTTATTGACCCTCATATTTAGTAGATTACAAACCAGAGTACTGTGCTGTGCAATTTGCAAAGTTTCTGTGTTTGTTGCTAAAATCATTGGTTCTGTGGGAGAAAAAAAATCCATGTTGGATTAAAAAAAAACCCCTTTTTCTGTAATGCTACAGTTTATTTATTTGTTTGTTTCCCGCGTTTACTTGTTCTTTCTGCCTAATGCTTTATGGATGCATTGGATTGGAAAAAACAGGCGCACGCGCACACGTGCGATTCATGGAAGTCCCTGTGCGTGTTTTCCCCGGGATGTGCGCCAAACCCGTGCATGGCGCACACGTCACTGAAACATCCCGAAAGGCGTGCACGACGCGCACAGTGAAAGCGCACAACCTCGGCGCACACACCAAAAAGGGGGCGGAACACGGGGCGTAACGCGCGGAATGGGGAACAACGGGCGAAAATAAGGGTGTAACTGGGATGTACTGCTGGGAAGCAGACGGAACGCCCACACGCACGCGAACCACACGTATTTGTGGAATCGAATAGGGCAAAGCCGCGCACGGCCAAAGACACGCACAGGCCTAAACACGTCCGCCACACAAAGTTTTTCACGCGATCGGGCCTGGGGGTGCGGGCTACGTGTATCACGGGGGTTCGCGTGAAGTTTTTCACGCGATCGGGCCTGGGGGAGCGGGCTACGTGTATCACAGGGGTTCGCGTGAAGTTTTTCACGCGATCGGGCCTGGGGGAGCGGGCTACGTGTATCACGGGGGTTCACGTGAAGTTTTTCACGCGATCGGGCCTGGGGGAGCGGGCTACGTGTATCACGGGGGTTCGCATGAAGTTTTTCACGCGATCGGCCCTGGGGGAGCGGGCTACCACTCACCGTCTGCCTTGCGTGTAGAAGAACGCGTAGCCAACACCTGCTGTGAAGTAATAGCGTGTGAACCCCAACGGCTGCAAAACACACGCACCGCACCCCACGAAAAGCACGTACAGAGCAATGTAAAGGCACGTGGGATCTACAAGCCCTGCCAGGGAAACGCCCGTGCGCGAAATGTCACAGACGCGCTTACGCACTAAGGGCCTTTGGTCCAAAGAAATCGCGTATGCGTGCTGATGCGCTTACGCGCTAAGGGCCTTTGGTCCAATGAAATCGCGTATGCGTGCTGACGCGCTTACGCGCTAAGGGCCTTTCCTCGATTTACACGCAGACGTGCAAGATTTTCAAGTGCCAAATCACTCCGTATCAAGCTGGCCACACGTAAGCACACGGAAGACCACGCTCCTGCCCAAAAGGCCGAATTACTGCCCCCCAGAGCCCCGAGCAGCCTCCCACGAGCCATCTGCTGCTGCCTGCCTGCCTGCCTGCTGCCACCGTGCCCTGCCATTTGGTGCCTGCACATCAGCCATCTGCAGGGGTCCATTTGCTGTGTCCACCCCTGCTGGAACAGAAGACTCCCGACTGGGATACCATCGCTCCACAGCCCAGGACCCAGTTGCCCACCCACTCCTGCCTCTGGGGTTGTCATGTCAGGCACTAAAACATCTGGCACCACTGGCAACCCCCGGCCAGAGGGGCAGAGGGGCACCAACTTCACTGCCACCGAAGTTGGTGTCCTGGTGGAGCAAGTCCTGGGGCAGTATGATGCCCTCTTCGGAAGTAAGCGCGCCAACAAGGAAGGACGGACTCGGATCTGGACGGACATCGTGACTGCCATCAACGCGGAGGGGGTGGCAGTCCGCGACTACCAACATGTCAAGAAGAGCTGGGATGACTGCAGGTCCAGGACCCTCTTGAAGGCCCGGCGCCTCGTGGAGGGGGGCTGGGGCCGCATGAGTACCATCCAGATGAGGGTCCTGGAACGCGTAGGTCCAGCGCTCCACGCCCAGATCCTTGAGAGGCAGACCCGTCTGGAGTTGAGCGGTAAGTGGCCAAGCATTGCTGTGTGAGACAGGGCATGTCGCAGTGTGCTGGTTGTCTGATACTTGCCTGTATGTGTGACCTAGGCCATGTATGCATGTGTGTGTGCAGGGACGTCATGCATGTGAGACCAGTAATGTGTGAACCACACGGTTGGTGCATGTGTTCAAATGCAACATGGGTTGCCCTCTGCGGAATGGCCACATGAAAGCATGCCAGTCTCTGTTCCTGGACATGGGTGGGGGTGACGGATGGGTGCTGATGCCATGTACATGTATGTTGTCCATGTCTGTGTGTCTGACCGTGTGTCTGTGACTTGTGAATGCCAGGGATGCATGAGACATGTCTGTCGCAATGTTCAGGTTCACTGATGGAGCCTAGTCATCCTTGTATCCACTGTGTCTGTGGTGTACGAGGCCAGATGGATGAAACTAGGGTGAAGTGTGTGCATGTGATAGGCATGGCCCATGATGCATGTGAGTTCCAAAACAACATTGTATGTTTCAAGAATCCCTTGGACATGTATGCTAATGTCCATAGCATGCGCCATGCCTGTTACCGCATGTGTTTTACCTGCACTGAGCCATGTGTTGTAGAGGGACATGATGGAAGTGATCTTTGACAGTGCCACTCATCTGCTATTGATTCCTGTCTAGGGGACCATTGGACAGTACCCTGATGCTTGTGTTCTATGTCTCCCTCTACACAGCGCCACGTGAAGAAGAGGGCGGAGACGGCTCTGTGGAGCAAAGCGGCGGGGATGCCCCCACGGCTGCAGCGGAAGGGGTGGGTGAGCCCCCACAGGGGCTTGCAATGGCGGAAGACGGGGTGGAATCATCCAGGTTGGTGGTTTCCACAGAGGAGGAGGAGGCCGCTACTGAGGCGCACATGGGGCCTGGTGGGGGCATCCCTGCTGGTGCAAGTGTTGCAGTCCAGGGGCAGGGGCAGGAGGCAGCACAGGTCGCCGTGGAGGGGCCTCTGCATGTCACTGTCCCTGACACTGTGACTGCACCACCATGCACCAGCAGGGATGCCCCATCCCAGGACCGTCCGCAGGTAGGGGGGATGTCCATGTCATCTGACTCCCCTCCACGTGTGGACGAGGGGACCCCTGGCCGTATGGAGAAGGTCCGGAATGGTGTCGTGTTGCGCACAGGTGCAATTCATGATGAGGTGCGTGCTTCCCGGGAGGAGCATGCACGTCATCACGGAGAGCACCGTGCCGACGTGGCCCAGTTGGGATCGGCCATGGTCGGGGGTTTCCTACATGTGTTGGCCAATCTGGCGACCCTCTCCTCCTCTGTGGAGACTATGCACCAGTCGTTTTCCCTGCCGTCTTCCGGCCCAGATGCCACCAGGGCCCCCTGTGGACCTGCCGCGACCAATGCAGCCGGCTCGGTGGGGATCCCATCCCTGCCACAGTCGGGAGTTGGAGGTCCAGCAGGGGTGGACACACCAGCAACTGGACCCCAGCAGATGGAGGATGTGACGGCATCATCGGGCAGGGCACGTGCACGACGGCGTCGGTGGATTCCATCAGCCTGGATGCCGTCGTGCTGGCACAGGCAGTTGCGTCGGAGGCAGCGGCAGGCTCGACGTGGGAGGCATCATGGCTCGGGCCATCAACATCAGGGGTGCAGGCATCGGCCGGAGGGCAGGAGAACCCTGGAATGGAAGTGGCTTCCGTGTGGGAGCGGTTGGGCCAGCAGATAGGTGCGAAGCGGCAGCGGGCAGAGGAGGAACGGCTCACAATGGTCAGGGCGGAGAACTCCATGCGGAGGGCGCTGAGGCGGGCTGAGTGCCTCGAGGGTCTTCGCAGGGAGTTGGAGCTGGACACTGCCTTATCCCTGCGAGACCTCGGGGCCAGGGAACATGCCCGCCTCCAAGCCATTGAACAGGAGTTCGATGATGCCCTGGCCCATGACAACATCCAGTGAGCCGTTGGACTAGCCCGCTGCCCATGTAAATAGTTATGTAGTTAGTGTTAGGTTTCCTTTGTTTTTGCATTTTCTTTGGACCTTTTGGACAATGGGCCACATTTTTGTATATAATTAATTTTTATTAGGTAGTGTTGTTAGATAGGTTTCATTTCTTTCGTTGGGATCATGGCTTGTTCACCTGTACATAGTTCACTGTTGGATTTTCTTTTCTTTTTAAAATTTACCCATGGAGCAATGGCTTTCAATTATAATTTCCCATTGGATTTTCTTTTGTGGACTGTGACTTTGGACACCATTCCTTTGGATTCTGATTTTTGGTTTTGCATTTTTTCACGGACATGCTTCTTTTTACTTTTTTTACATTCCCATTTCTGTTAGTTTATTTTTGATTCAATTCATGTTTCCTTTAATACATATTTTTTGATCAAACTTCAATGTGTGGTATCATCTCATTGGTTTCATGCATATCATGATATGGGTTTTGAGATTCACTGACACCCATTGGGTGTATGTGAGGGACATGTGTTCATTTCCAAACTTGCAATTGGTGTTCTATCATGTTATTGCCATTTCTAAGTGGGTGGATGCAATATTCGGGTGGGTGTTTTGCATTTGGAGGCTGACCATAGGGACCAGGGATCTAGATTGTGATGACATGTTGGCTGGGGAACATGAGTTGGACATGAGTGGGGGCCTGCTGGCAGGTGCCCCACAGTGCTGGGGGGTGGGGGTGCAGGGGAACATGAGTTGGACATGAGTGGGGGCCTGCTGGCAGGTGCCCCACAGTGCTGGGGGTTGGGGGTGCAGGGGAACATGAGTTGGACATGAGTGGGGGCCTGCTGGCAGGTGCCCCACAGTGCTGGGGGGGGTGCAGGGGAACATGAGTTGGACATGAGTGGGGGCCTGCTGGCAGGTGCCCCACAGTGCTTGGGGGTGGGGGTGCAGGGAGACAGGAGTGGGGGCATGGTGGAGGGTGCCCCTGACTGCTGGGGGGTGGGGGTGCAGGGAGACAGGAGTGGGGGCCTGGTGGAGGGTGCCCCTGACTGCTGGGGGGTGGGGGTGCAGGGAGACAGGAGTGGGGGCCTGGTGGAGGGTGCCCCTGACTGCTGGGGGGGGTGCAGGGAGACAGGTGTGGGGGCCTGGTGGAGGGTGCCCCTGACTGCTGGGGGGTGGGGGTGCAGGGAGACAGGAGTGGGGGCCTGGTGGAGGGTGCCCCTGACTGCTGGGGGGTGGGGGTGCTGGGAGACATGCATTGTTGATCAGTAGTGCAAGGTGACATGTGGCTTGTCTGGGGGGCATGCCCATGGTGGATGGGCTGCCTGCGGGACATGAGCAGGGGTGCAGGGTAGTCCCCCGTGGTGTGGGCTGCCTGCAGGGGCCGTGGAGGTTGTAGAGCGAACACCTGGGAGGACCCACACGGCCAATTCACGTGTAGTACTCCCCAGGACCCCTGAAATACACGTACCCTGCTGAAATCGCGTGTGGAACTTCCCGCGTACCCCTGAAATACACATACCCTGCTGAAATCGCGTGTGGAACTTCCCGCGCACCCCTGAAATACACGTACCCTGATGGATTCGCATGTGGAACTTCCCACGCACCCCTGAAATACAGGTACCCTGCTGAAATCGCGTGTGGAACCTCCTGCGCACCCTTGAAATACACGTACCCTGATGGAATCGCGTGTGGAACTTCCCGCGCACTCCTGAAATACACGTACCCTGATGGAATCGCGTGTGGAACTTCCTGCGCACCCCTGAACTACACGTACACTGCTGAAATCGTGTGTGGAACTTCCCGCGCACCCCTGAAATACACGTACTCTGCTGAAATTGCGTGTGGAACTTCCCGCGCACCCCTGAAGTACACGTACCCTGATGGAATCGCGTGTGGAACTTCCCGCGCACCCTTGAAATACACGTACCCTGATGGAATCGCGTGTGGCACTTCCCGCGCACCCCTGAAATACGCGTACCCTGCTCGCACGGGGCCAATCGCATGTGGAACTTCCCGCGCACCCCTGAAATACACGTACCCTGCTGAAATCGCGTGTGGAACTTCCCGCGCACCCCTGAAATACACGTACGCTCATGGAATCGCGTGTGGAACTTCCCGCACACCCCTGAAATACACATACCCTGCTGAAATCGCGTGTGGAACTTCCCGCGCACCCCAGTGATACACGTAGCCCGCTTGCCGTGCTGGTCCAGGGTTAGCGCAGCCCTTTGCGCTGGATTGGGGATTTTGATGGCTTTTCCCTGCGCGAGAGGCGTTCTTGGGGGCGTAACTGGCGCTGCTGCAGGGTCGCTGCGCCACTGTGCGCCACGGCTGGTTTTGGTAGCTGGAATCCATGAATACGCTGTGCGCGGAAATGGATTTTAGCGCACGCGGCTGGCACAGGGATTCGCACGCGCACACTGTGCGCCAGCCACGTGCGCCACTTGTGCGCTGAATTCTATGAATTACCCCCTAGGTATTAGTTTGGATATTGTAAAATTTTGGCCCAGTTAGATACCAGTAGGCGTATTCTAACTGTTCAGGTTTTGATATAATTTTGTGGTATTGATTTATCTGTTTGCATATTTGTAAATTTTGGGACAGTTAGATACCAATTGGCATATTCTAACTGTCTATTTTTTGCTCTATTTGAGTGGTATTAATTTATCTGATTAGTTGTTGTAGAATCTTTGGGCAGCTAGATAGGTTTTGAAATATTGTGACAGTTTATATTTTTTTACTACAAGTGTACTTAAGGTTTAAGTACAGTTCAGTTATCAAATTTTGGTTTTAAGAACATTAAATATGCGTTTGTAAGATTAGCAGGTAATCTCTGCTTTAGAGTAACGGTACTATCATTACATTCAAACCATCCACATTTTTTTTTTATATATGCAGTGTAGTGCCCTGAGTTGGTTGTGGCTCCTGCGTGGTAGATTATACCTATTGTTGTGAAGGTTTTCCTACCAAGTGATATTTGACCATGTGTGAATCTAGTCAGCTTGCAGTTGTTTTTCGTACCATCTGCATTGTAACTTAGAAGCATTAGTATTACGTATTTACTATGTGTTTGTATTAGTAATGTGGAGCGATTATCCGAATTGCAGGTAGAACATAATCTACCGTGGTTTGCATTTTGTACAAGTTGCTGAAATGGAACGGATTCACAATTAGGTATTAATATATAGACAAAGCGCTCATTGGGGATTTGTTCTTGTGTCACATTGTTGCAGAGAGTGCATGTATGTTTTCACATGTATGAAATCTGGAAGATTTCATTTATAGGTATGTTTTTGTTTTCCAGTACTAATAGTAAGTACATTAGAAATTCTTGTGGATCTTCCTGTGGGTTTATAGTGAATTTCACCATTCCAGCACAGTAGTCCAATTGTTGTCTTATTCCAAAAACACTATACGTGTTGTCAGGATTGTTTGCTGCATTTCTGTACTAACATTTGCAAACACAATGGGTCTGTACTGCGTAAGTAAATGTTGTCAACAATTGGTGGTAATTGAAATAGAATATTCATTGCTACATTTGCGTAGCAACTTACACCAACTATATTTGAGAATTTAAATGGTCCAGGTAGTTCTGTATCTAACTGCTTTTTTTGGAGTTTGTCCTCCTTCTTTAAAGAAGTACCTGGTTTACTTTCCCTAATTTATTCTTTTTTGCTTGTGGTACTTTATGAAGTTTTAGTTTCTTTTAGTCTCTTTGGAGGATTTGCAGTGACATGCTGATGCATTTCTGTTTGATTTAGTTTTCTTTTAGAACATTTTCCTTTTTGTGGAAGAGGATATGTTTGTAGATGGGGGGTGTATAGTGAACAAAGTCTATTGTATTCTAAAATGCAAGGAATATCAGCGTTTACTTTACTTGCATCAAAGTTTATTAGAAATAGACCGTCAATTGTACGTAGGCGTGACAGTGCTACGTAGCTCATGCCTTCTTTAAAGACTGTGTTACCAATGTCTATCATTGCTTTGTCTAGAGTAAGACCTTGTGATTTATGAATGGTGACTGCGTACGCAAGAGTTAGAGAAAATTGTTCTCTGCGTACATACATGTCTTTGAAGAGAAGGAATCGAGCTGTTGAGCGTCCTATTCTTATTACTTCTGAAAGTTTGTCAAATAGAATATTGACAAACTGAATTTTGTTGTCACGTGGGTATGTTTGAAAGCCAACAACTGTACCCAGTGCTCCATTAACTAGTCCTTGGTCCACGTCAAGGTTACGTTTAAGCATTACTCTGCAATTTAAGGATAATTTTAATATCTTTTCCAAGCCTGCTGTGTTTGAGATTGATTTTTCTAAACTATTTAGTCTTACTGTGGCTTGGTCACACATGGGTAGTGTCATTCCATGTACATCTAGTTTGTCTGTGGAGCTAATTTCCATAATTGGTTGCATTTCTTTGCTTAACATTATTTCATTGAATTTGAAACAGCTTGCAAGAGTTGGCATTAAGGCCATACAATTGACATTTTTGTGGGCTAATTGTTCCATAACATCTGTAGCACATGCATTATCACCATAAAGTGCATGAATGTGCCGGGTTTTCAATATTGCTTCTGCTTCTCTAGAAAGTATACCAACTTTGATACTTTTTAAGATGTTGGCATAAGTGAGATCTGCAGATTGGCGCATGTTTTCTGTTAATTCTCTGTATTGGAAATGTTGCCAAAGGTTGACATTTCCAATGCTGCCAACAGTTTTCCGGCAGAGTTTGTGTCCTAATGTTTTAAAAATAGGCTCACCTTTTAGAGGTGTTAATTGAAGAAGATCTCCGAAAACAATGATGTGTTTTCCTGCAAAGAGCTCTTCACAGTTTGTTTTGAGTACTTCTTGTAATCTGAGGTGAATCAAAGCCAACATTAGGTTGGACACCATGCTCACTTCATCTATTAGTAGCATTTTCATTTGTTTCAATACTCTGCGTACTTCCATTGCAGCTTCTGCAGAAAGTTTGTAATAAGCTAACTTGTTTTGGTGTTCTACTGGCAAGAGTAGTAATCGGTGTAAAGTGACACCACCTATGTTGTAGGCAGCTAAACCTGTGGGGGCAGTGACAACAGCTGACAGTTTGTTGTTTGTCAATTGTTGAAGGAACTTACTGATGATTTTGATTAGGAATGTTTCGCCAGAACCAGCTTCACCACTGACATACAATAGTATAGGTTTGTAATTTTGGCAGGTGCATTCTTTGTTTTCATGTTGCACACCATGTGCAATTTCTTTTGTTATTTCTTGAAAAATGCTATGTTGCTCTTTGTTTAGTTTTGATTGTAGTGTAGTTAAGTATTCTTTATCTTCATAGTGACACATGGTGTTTTCTACTCTATCATAGCTAATTCTGCCTCATTTGTTATTAGTGGTTCTCCCAGTGGTTCGTGGCTTCCTGTGACAGAAGGTTGACTACTGTCAGGAGTGTCCTTATCTAGTTGGGCCTGGAGTTCCTCTTCGTGTTGCTGTTCATTGTGCAACATTGTTTTCTACTGTGCAAAGTTTACATCAGTTATACTGCTTTCATTGGCTTTGAAAGCGTCTTCATATGAGTCATAGGTATCTAGTATTTCTTCTTCTTTTCTCCATGGTTTGAAGAGTTGTAGCAGGGACATGTAATATATTTCTTTATGTTGAGGAGTCTTTAATGACAATTTGATATGATTAATTAAATTTGGTTTGGTGAGTTTTACTAAGCTGCCATCACAGTTTGTCACTTTGTATTTACGGTTTTGCTCATCAGGTTTTATATTATTTTTATATGTGTAGTTTTGGGCTATGTGGTATAGACACATGGTTTCCAAAGTAGTACTCCTGTTTGGGTAGTATGTGTCCAATAAATTGTTTTTTAAAATGTCTTGGCTGTTGGGATCATGTTTGGCTATTGTTTCTATATCTTCGTATGATTTTAGAACTCTTTTTCTAGATTTAGCTGGACCAAGACTTAGCCATACTATATTTGCAGATTTACCATACAATGCAGTACCAGTTAATCGATCAGCTGCTTCATAGGATCCACATTCTCTATGGGACAGCATTTTTATGCCCAAGCTGTATAATTTCTGAGACACTGTTTTGTCTGATGACAGGTCATTCCAGAGGTCTTGGAGCTCTGTCTTTTCTGATTTGGTTAAGTATGCTGTGAAATATCGTGCAACTGCAGTAGAATTGTCTGCAATGTACTGCACATCTATGTTTGCATTCCACAAGTGGGCAATGATTGCATTGTAATCATTGATATATTTTTCTTCTTCTTTTCTTTTTATGCAATATGTATTTTTAGGTGACTTACCTTTAACACTATGTCTAACTGAAGACATGAGGTTGTTCACTTGACCTGTATTTGTAACTGGTCTAGGGAAACCAAATCGGCATTTGGTGTAGTATTTCCCTTTGTTTTTGTATTTGCGACGACAATATTTGCCACATTTGTGTCTTTGGAATTGTAAGAATTTTGCATGAAGATCACTATTTGTGGATTCTGATGGAATTTCACAAGTGACATATTTTTCAATAAACTGTAAAACAGTGGCATCACTGTCTTGACCAAATTTAGGAGCATCTTTAATCCATAAACGCATGTGGGCATGTGGCGCTCCTCTGGCTTGGTATTCTTTTCTCCAAAAGAAGTGTTGCACTTCTCCAAGGGGAGGAAAAGTTTTATTACAAATAAAATGTAGCATAGCAATGAAGCGATGGTGAAAATATCTAGAAACATTAACAGGATCCTGAGAACAAAGTTCTCCAGGTGTTAGTATATCTATGTTTGTTTTGTTTTCGTTTGATATGCGTAGGAAAGCATGTAAATCTTCCCATGCATATTCTGCACAATTTAATGTAACAAACCAAGTGGGTGGGCCAAGGTTTCTGATCATACAACGTACATCTCCATGGCGTCGAAACCAGTACTCTTTAGTACCTCGCATATTTTCTAATAAATTTGTAAGATTTGCCTGTACCTCATCTTTTTGTTGAACTTTTTGTAATAATTGTGTGGCTGTCATATTTTGAAAGTGTGATCCTGATTTTAATATGTGTGCAACTCCGTAACATAAAGTTGCTAGTTCACTTTCAAAGAGCAGGTGGAATATGTATTCCACATTCTGTCGAAATCTGGGATCTTCAGTATACATTCGTAATGAGCGATATTCTGATGCTGATATTTGAACAGGTCTATCATCGTATCTTCCTCCTTTGCCAGTAGGAAAGAGAAGAGAAAAAGCACGTGCTTCTATACTTTTTTCCCATATGCTGATTGGTGATCCTTTTGTTTGACGCATTTGGTACGTTTCCAGTTCATATTCTATGGTGTCATTAGAGTGCAATGGGTGAATTGTATAATGGTCTAAAGTGTTTGCTATTGTAGCAGGATCTAGGAGCTCAAATTGACCAGTTTCTTGTGTTTCTTGAATTATTTCAGTTGTATCTTTCAAGTTTTCTTCGATATTAATTTCTTTGTAATAATCATTATTCTCTTTGAGATATTGCAGGGCTTCTCTAACTTTATGTAAATCTACCAGTTGTTGCCAAATTTTTTTGTCTTTTGTAGGTACTCCATTTACCAAGATAATTAAAGATTGTTGCATTGGACGTTGCACTCCTAGAGTGTGCACATTTTCTTTTAGATCTAATGGTAAATACACTACTTTTCCACGAATACCTTTCACTAATTCAGAGGGAGGTAATTTTGCAGTTTTTGGTTGAAGGCATATTATTGCTTGAAATGGATGAACTGTTTGAATTATGATGCTCTCATATAAATTAAGTTGTTGAAGGAGTTTTGGTAGTGGATGTAATTCCAAGTTATTTGAGATAGTACGTGAAGGAATTTGGTTGTTGTCAAGTTTGGTAGTGCAGTAACTGCAAAGTATTATGGGGTCAGTTATTTCGTATTTGTTTTCTGCTATAAGGTAGAGAGCTAATTCAAACCATTTAGAATCTTCATTGTCTTCTATTTTGTATGGAAGGTCTATAGTTTTTGTGTTACTTTTATAACACGTTCTGCGGCAACATACACACACGTGGTATGGTACTTCAGCTGAAGTGCTTTGAAATTTTAGTGTTTCTTTTTTGTATGTGTATAGTGAAAGGTTGCCATGTGCAGATTTGTTACAAAGTTGGTTGACAGCTAATTCATCTTGTAAGTGGGTTTCATCTCCAAAATATTTTTTCTGTATATACTCGATTTCTTCTAGTAGGTCTTTTGGTGTACCATGTAGAAGAATGTTACTTAAATTGGCTAGTGCTAAAGCAGGA
The DNA here is from genome assembly GCF_040938575.1 of Ambystoma mexicanum. Taxonomy (NCBI): domain Eukaryota; kingdom Metazoa; phylum Chordata; class Amphibia; order Caudata; family Ambystomatidae; genus Ambystoma; species Ambystoma mexicanum. The sequence goes on along the minus strand of NC_090923.1, from coordinate 861,074,046 downwards.
CTTTTTGCATAATACAGTTTATAAACTAGATTTCTTATACTTGCATGATGTGTTGATATCCTTTTGATATCATGGAAGGTTGTTTTGCAAGTAGCTCCTGATATGCAGGCCAACGAATGTCCTTGCAGTCCTGTGTGCTTGTGTACTGGACAAGTATCCATACTTTGCAGTATTTTAATTTTGATTTTGTCTTTGCTTTTCACATATTGATATAGGAATAGGCATAAAGATTTGAACATTTTTTTGGGAATGTTACACATTGACGTGCATGGCCATGTGTAAATTAGATGTTCTGATTCAGTCGAATGGAGGGGTAAATCTAAGTTTTCAGGGCATATTTTTGTAAGGAGTACTTCTTGTTCCATTATGGTATTATTAACTTTTTCATAACCTCGACCACTGCTATGTATGGCAATTGTATTTGTTTGCTTTTGTTTGTACGCTTCTTCATTAAAGTATGGTTCTGTGCTTGTAGTGTGACTCCATTCACCTCCACAGCAATTTAAGAAGTTATTTCTGTTCACATTTCGTTTATTTGGAAGTCTTTTTTGAAATGTAGTTATTAGTTTTGTTAGTGGTTTAATTCTGTTTAACACAACAATAAATAAGTTTCTTTTGAGAAGAATTGCACTGTCTATTCACGCTTCTAAGATTACTTTCCTACGATAGGTTTGAAGTGTTGAACCTGGTTTCTCTCCTGTTTTTATCAGATTTTGAAGGACTTTGTGACAGAACATTTTGGCTAATATACTTTTCTTGGTATGCTTACTTTGTACCATATCAAGATTTATAGAAGACGTTTTATTTGTAGTGATAGTTGATTTTCTGTTAATAGTTTTTTGGGTCGTTTTACTTTGTGATAGAGGAGGCAAAGTTTTTGCACGAGAAACTTCTTCAGTTTCACAACATGACTGTATTAGCTGTTGTGTTTCAACGTTTTTTACAAATTCTGCTATAGATGGGTGTTTATCTTGGAGACTTTTCTTTTCATTTGCTCTACTTCTGCGTCCCTTTCTACGGAGTTGCTTTTTGGTGGGCATTCTTTAGCGTCTGTTGAAAAAAATACAGAAGGTATGGGTTGGGGTTTTCTGCAATGCATGTGTGTTGTGTGCATGATTGTTTGAGTAAGATGATAAAGATGTATGTAATGGTGTGTGATTGTGAACTGGGAAGTTGAACTACTAGGGATGGGTATTCTTCAATTAATGTGTTACTAAACTGGGGTTCAGATGACAGAAAAAAGTAAGCCGGTGGTGTGGAGAAGAATATATAATATAGGTAAAGCTATACAATTAAAACAGTTGTTTTTTCTACAACATCTACATTCTAGCGGCTGAGTTGGGTAATTTGTGTGCTGAAAAATAGGAATTTGAGGGCCATTCTGACAGGAGATCACTGTTTAAGACGGGAGGGATTTTTGGTCAGAATGGTGCAGAATCTCTATTTTTAGGCACAGAAATACCATGAATGCACCGTACAGTGCGTGTGAGTTATAAATCAAATATTATGGTAACAATCTACTTACTTTTTTTTCAAAAATGAGTAGTTTGCTTCTTAGTTGTTTTTTGTAAATCAAAATCGGCTGCTTCTATTCAGGAGAATGGGCTTCACTGCAATTGTAAAAGAAAGAAATTACTAATTTGGTTGCTATATAGCACTGTTTTCATTTTAGACATAGATTTTTTTTAATTGAAATGCTCAACGCCTTCCTGAAAACCATTAAAACTATATTATGACTAAGAGTAGGAAAGAAAATATCTTTAATATGGTTTGTGGAATTCATAATCTACCAATGTATACCACTATTCTTGTAACTAAGCTTTTCCACGTAATAGTGAGTCATTGGCCCTCATTACGACCCTGGCGGAAATCGCGGTGCTAAATGCACCGCGGAGCACGGCGGAAAGCTGCCGATAGCGCCATGGAGGTTGGCGGATTTTCCGCCCCATGCCGACCTTGGCGGGGCGGTAAATCCCCATTCCCCATTTTACCCTTCCCCATTCCCATTTTTGCCCCATAGGGTATAATGGGAGTGGGGAAGGCGTTAATTGCGCCACCGCAAAATACGGTGGCGTAATTAACATCAAGGTCCCGTAGCGCCATGGATTTCTCCGCCCGGAAAAACCAGGCAGAAAACGTTCCATGGCGCTACGGGAACTCGTAGTAGGGCGGACGGGTCCGCCGCGAATAACGCTGGCGTAAACCCACTCCGCCAGGGTCGTAATGAGGGCCATTGTCATCATAGCTCTCAACCATGTGTGTCGCAAAGGCGGGTGAAATCACCTGATTTTGGTTTTGGCGGGTGAGACACCCATTGGAATGAATGGGCGTGCAGGAGGCTTGGCGGGTGAGTCAGTCCTTTACAAGGCGGGTGACACCCGCCAAAAGCATGTGAGTTGAGAGCTATGTGTCATAGCCTGCTTTTGCACGTAACAGTGAGTGAATGTCATAGTCTGCTTGTCCTATATAAATGTATGTAAGTACTTATATAAATGAAAAAAATTAAAACCAATTATGTGTTTGTACAAATATTATTGTTTGAGATTTGATCATAGAGTTTGTATGTTATTTTGTGTGATTATATGTTGTGTATATATTTTATTTCAAAAATGTTAGTTTAATAGTATTGGCATGTGTGTGTGTGTATGAAGAAATTAAACGATATAAAGGTTTGTAAGTGACAGGTCATTTTAGGACAATGAAACAATGATCGTCCATTCATTTTTCAGATTATAGAAGGTAAAAGTCAGTTAGAAAATGTGTTCATGTACTGTGTAGAAAATATGCTTACCTGTACTTTCTGTTCATGTATATGGATATGGACCAAGCTGCAAGTAGAAATATTGGAGATTTGTATAGTATTTCTCGTAGATCGTGTTTGTCAATGGTATGAGACTTGTACTCCGAGAGATACACCGTACATTTGTAGTGCTGCTCTATGATGATGCAGTTACATGTAGAGTTATTGGATTTGATTGGTGGATGGTCATGTGACTGCTTAGCTACATCCAATGAGGGAATGGCACAGAGAGTGAAATCGAAATGGTAGAAGGGCTGTACATGTTACGATACGTTCGCGGACATGGCGGTAGTTCTAGGACACTGCGTATTACATCCGGGGAATTTGGGGAGGGGAGGTATGGAAATGATATTGGATGAAGCAAGGGATTGGTCAGTAAAGTTTAGTGAGTGTGTTGTGCTAGGAGAGGTTTTCTCAGATATTGTTTTTGCAGAGAGAAGAACAGATAGCTATGGCTGAGTGTTCCAAAACACAGATTGTATGGATTTTGGGAGACTCGTGGATTCATTGGTTGAAGGTGCATGCAGAAAGCTGTGGAGTATCTATAGATCTTGGATTCCCGCATGTGGAAGTGCACTGGCATGGAGTGCGTGGAATGAAGTGGTTGGACTTGCTACCTCTCTGTGCAACTTTGAAGATAGAGGAACATCCAGACATAATTGTAATTCATTGTGGAGGGAACAGTTTAGGACATTTGTCTGGAATTTCTTTGCAATTTGCAATGAAAGAAGGACTTCAAAAGATAATGGACATGTTTCCAAACTCTAAAATAAATTTTTCGCGGATTGCGCAGAGACAAGTGTGGCTTCGTTCTTTCTCATGTGGTCCACAAATGGAGAAAGCAAGGCGTAATGTTAATAAGGCTGTTTGTGCCTTCCTAAGAGATTTTGGCATGTCCACTTTTAACAATGAAAATATTTTGTTTCGTAGTACATACATTTTTCGCAAAGATGGAGTCATTGCAACCTTTTTTAGAAATACAGCATTCGTTTTGAAGTACGTTTTACGTAGTTAAAATGTTTTACATTCAAACACCTCCCAAAGGCTCTTTTCAGAGCCACCACTTCCTGTTAGAGAAAAATGCATTGGTTTCAATAGGGTAGCAATGCAATTGTTTTTCTGTTCGCGGACCGTCCGCGGACTTTCACGAAATGGAAATGGCTATGCTTTTTTAACTGTGAAAGGCGGCTCTGAAAAGAGCCTTATTTTTTTTTTGATTTTTGTTATTTTGTATTTTATTTGTTCTTTTTTATACACGACACACTAGGAGAGGAGGGAAAGGAGGGTAAAGGGAGGAGGACACCAACCAAAGGGATAAGAAAGGGCGAGCTGAGAGAGGAAGATGTATGGTGGGTTTTATTTGGGTAGTGAGCAGGTCTTCTGGTGCTCTGAGACAATCGTCTCAAAAGCACTCCGAAGTCGCTCCCCCCTGCAGAGTACTGTGTCACAGTACACACATACAACTGTGACCCTGGAAAGGTAAGGGTCATCAGAATTCTGTATGGCCTGTGAGGCAGCTTGAGGAAGACGCTGTCCCACAGAGGGAGACTCTGTGGGACAGCGTTCCTTGTGGTGACAGGATCAGGAGCGGAGGATGAAGTAGAGGCAATCAACCTACTACGCTTCTCGCAAGGTACAACCTTGCGAATGGCCCCAGTGTGGAATGAGCGCAGGTGTCGCTCATGGTAGTGGTCCCAAAGCTATCCGAACCATGCTTCCCGCGACTGAGTACCATTTTGCACTCATTACAGGTGACACGGTTCGCATGAGACTTAGGACCGTTTCCATGAACGGTACACAACCGCCACACCCAAGATTCACGCCGACGGCGGGTAGTAGGGATTTCCTCTACCTCATTCTCGTCATCCTCTTCTTCCTCCTCTGTATCCTCACTCCTGTTCCCCTCTTCAGGCCCTTGGGGAAATGGTGGTGGTGGAGGGGGTGGGGGTGGTGCTGAGGCAGATGTAGCACCATGTGGTAATAGTCGAGCCATGGATGTCATAGGCTTGGAGATGGAAATCTCAAAATCTGCAAAGTATGTAGCAAAATGCAGTGTGCTCTGTGGAATAGTCAGAAACACAATGAGAATGTGCTCTAGGGCGTGGTCTTATATCAGGGTGCTTGTGCGCGGGTCGTGGACATGCGCGCCGTCCGCAAGACAGATCGAACATCAAAAAAGGTTCAAAAAGTCACAAAAACTATGTGGAAAGTTAGGATTAGTATGTGGGATTTGTGGTATGGTGATTTTTTTATGAGAAATATTGTGGATTACTTGGAAATGTACTTTTAAACTGGTCGGGGACATGAACAGTGTCTGCATTTAGAGAACGAGTTGAGCGTGGGCGCGGTCACATGATTGTTTTGTGAGCATGTTCGCTAAGGTAGCAGTCGTCCGCAGGACACCCAATGTACGGACATTGTTTTGCGCATGCGTGTTGATGTTCTGCGGACAGTGTTCGGGTCCTGAACTAATTAAAAGTGCATCACATGTAAAACGAACAGTTACGGACAGCCGTTTGTTCTTAGCACAGTTTAATTTATTTGCTAACATTACGGACAGACATAGCGTTTCAAGCACACCTCCATTTTCGTTTATTTACGAACAATTCAGGACACCACAAGTGTTCTTAGAACAGTTTCTGCTTGCTATCGAACACTATGAATAGGCATAGTGTTCTTAAGGACACCTCCATTTTCGTTTATTTACGAACATTTCAGGACACTACGAGTTTTCTTAGAACATTTTTAACTTGCATGAGAACATTACGGACAGATGTAGTGTCCTCAGGACAGTTACATTTTCGTTTCTTTACGAACATTTCCGAACAACCGCGGTGTCCGCGGACACCTACATTGGTTTTATCACAAGGAACTGAAAGTAATTACAACACAATATAAGAAAAGTAACTTTATTTCATATATATATACAATTATGACTGGGAAGGTGGGGCAGAAACGGAAACAAAACAGGAAAATTAGGGATTTCTAGATAACTGGAATCAGGTGAAGAAGGGAAGGAAATCTCATCGAAATGCTTTGGTCCATAGACAGGGTTTGGGGTTAACTGCGTGGGATAGGGTGAGGGGGGACAATTGCAGGTTGGACAATGGTGTGCTGTTGGGGGTTTCAAGTTTTTCAAATCCATAAAATTTTGCATAATGTCGTCCATTTTTTGATTAATCTGCTGTAGAGTGATATCCTCTGATTGTTGTTGTGAGATGCTTGGAATTTTTGTATGGTCTGTAATAAAAAAAATGTATATGTTAAATGTTTACAAAATAATATTTATTAATTGATTTATATAGTAAAGTGTGTACCATTAGGTGGACTATTTTCTAACATTTCCTCTCGTGGGAAATGCTCCTCTAGCCAGTCGAGAGTACTACACATTTCTGTGAGAAAACAAAAAAGTAATATGTTTTTTTTTCTAATATAGAAAGTTTATAAATATATGAGTAAAAAGAAGTGCACTTACTATGTCTGGTGAGATATGTAATCAGTCGTGTATACGTCTGGTCTTGCTGTTGGTTGTGGAGCGTCTGTGAGGTAATTATGGTGGAAGCCACTTTATCTTCTCTTGGTATATTCCATTTTAAAACATATTGTATTTACATGAATGGTTAGTGTGTTACATATATGGGTAACATTTTTTAAGTATTACTACATATACTTTGTATGTGTGCTGCTTTATGAATTTGTTAAATGTTCCTATGTTATGATATAACTATTACACATACCTCCCCAGAGTTTTTAGGTGGTGGTACTGTTGTCCAAACATGTCTGCGGACCGTCAAATTCAGTAGAAAGGGTTCAGTATGTTCCATATTATATGTACATAAAGTCAAAGTTATTATTTATAAGTTGTGCTACTAAAAAACTATGAAATCCAGTAAAAAAACTTTGTTAAAGGGACGTTATGGTTAAGTTGCGCTACTAAAAACCTATGAAATTCAGTAAAAAACTTTGTTAAAGGGACGTTATGGTTAAGTTGCGCTACTAAAAACCTATGAAATTCAGTGAAAAAACATTGTTAAAGGGACGTTATGGTTCAAAGTAAAACCGAAAAAACCCTGAAATTCGGCTGTTATGGTAAGATAAGCAACCATAACTCGCGCCGCCACTGTGCACTGCTAACACTAACACCCAGGACATCAAATATGACATCACAAATGTCATTGATGACATCACTGATGACATCACATGTGCATTTACCTTTCATGAAAAGTCTGTACAAGGGATTCTTAGTGTAATGTTAATAAAAAAAGTGTCAAAGATTATTGGAATAAATATCAAGTGCTAATCAGTGCATTAAGCTATGCATTGATATAAATAGCATTCTATTATTAACTTCAATCCAGTATACTAAGGTACTCATGTAGAAACATAGGCATTGCGTGCAGCATGCATGATGGAGGTGCAATATTCATAAGCTTGCCATGTTGAATATTGAAATGATAACTGTTTTCATATTAGAGTTTTGCGTACAGTGAAACTTGTGATAAGTAGGTAATAAACCCACTTATAACATAATTGCATTATTATACACAAATCACAAAGAGACAACACCACATACAAATATGAATATATACAAAGGAATTGAAGTAGGAAAAAGAAACAGCAATAGTAGCAGAAGGTGTTCATAACCTAACTGATTACCTTTATGCAGAGAAATGATTGCTGTGTTTCAAAGCTGTTACTTACCTTATCTATATATATCACATGATGTGTCTGGACCCTAAGGAAAATAGTGTGAGTAAAACATATAAAAATATGAGCATATACAGGGAAAGTACAGTAATAAAAAACATCAAAAGTATCAGAAAGTGCTGATAAATCTACTGATAATTTTAATGCACAAAAAGGATTGCTGTCTTTCAAGGTTGTGACTTCTCCTATGTATATGTTTCATATGATATGACTGGACCATAAGGGAATTATTCTAAGAACATACTTGAAGGATAAGTCTACGAATATAGTAATTTACAATTTTTAGTTCCTGACTGTTACTGAAGAAAATCATGTGGCCTAGATATGTCAGGAAAGAGAAAAAAGGGAGAGCCAGCCACGTGATGTCATCAGTGATGTCATCAATGACATTTGTGATGTCATCTTTGATGTCCTGGGTGTTAGTGTTAGCAGTGCACGGTGGCGGTTGCTTATCTTACCATAACTGCCGAATTTCAGGGGTTTTTCGGTTTTACTTTGAACCATAACGTCCCTTTAACAATGTTTTTTCACTGAATTTCATAGGTTTTTAGTAGCGCAACTTAACCATAACGTCCCTTTAACAAAGTGTTTTTACTGAATTTCATAGGTTTTTAGTAGCGCAACTTAACCATAACGTCCCTTTAACAACGTTTTTTTACTCAATATATATATATATATATATATATATATATATCAGTGAAAAAAACTTTGTTAAAGGGACGTTATGGTTAAGTTGCGCTACTAAAAACCTATGAAATTCAGTGAAAAAACTTTGTTAAAGGGACGTTATGGTTCCAAGTAAAACCAAAAAACCCTTGAAATTCGCCAGTTATGGTAAGCTAAGCAACCATAACTCACGCCACCACTGTGCACTGCTAAGACTAACACCCAGGACATCAAAGATGACATCACAAATGTCATTGATAACATCACTGATGACATCACATGTCTGGCTCACTATTTTTTCTTTTGCTGACATATCTAGGCCACATGGTTTTCTTCAGTAACAGTCAGAAACTAAGAATTTTATTTTATTTGTAGACATATCCTTCTAGTAGGTTCTTACAGTAATTCCCTTAGAGTACAGTCACATCATATGAAACATATACATATGGGAAAACACAAGCTTGAAAGACAGCAATCCTTTTTGTGCATAAAGATAATCACTAGACTTATGAGCACTTTCTGATAGTTCTGTTGTTTTTTTTATGGCTGTACTTTCCCTGTATATGGTCATATTTGTATACATTGTACTCACACTACTTTCCTTAGGGTCTAATCACATTAAGTGATACATATACATAGGGTAAATAGCAGCTTTGAAACAGAGCAATCAGTTATTTGCATGAAACTAATCAGTTAAGTTATGAATTGTTTCTGCTACTACTTGTGCTTTTTTGCTAACTTCACTTTCCCTGTATATACCCATATTGGTATGTGTTCTTGTGTCTTTGTGTTTTGTCTATAGTAATGCAATTATGTAATACATGGGTTTTATTAGCTACTTATTACATATTTCATAGTACACAAAAATCTATTAAGAAAACAATTATCATTTCATTATTCAACATATTAACAATACGAATATCATACCTTCATCTTGTACGCTGCACACAATGTTATGTTTCTGTATGAGTAGCTTAGTATACTAGATAGAACCCCATAATAGGATGCTATTTATATCAATGCATCGTTCAATGCACTTATTAGGGTATATTTCTTGCAATGATTCTTGACACTTTTTTCGCAACATAATAAGAATCCCTTCTACACATATTTCATGAGAAGTACATACACATGTGATGTCATCAGTGATGTCATCAATGACATTTGTGATGTCATCTTTGATGTCCTGGGTGTTAGTCTTAGCAGTGCACGGTGGTGGCGTGAGTTATGGTTGCTTAGCTTACCATAACTGGCGAATTTCAAGAGTTTTTCGGTTTTACTTGGAACCATAACGTCCCTTTAACAAAGTTTTTTCACTGAATTTCATAGGTTTTTAGTAGCGCAACTTAACCATAACGTCCCTTTAACAAAGTTTTTTTCACTGAATTTCATAGGTTTTTAGTAGCGCAACTTGACCATAACGTCCCTTTAACAAAGTTTTTTCACTGAATTTCATAGTTTTTTAGTAGCGCAACTTAACCATAACGTCCCTTTAACAAAGTTTTTTTTACTGAATTTCATAGGTTTTTAGTAGCGCAACTTAACCATAACGTCCCTTTAACAAAGTTTTTTCACTGAATTTCATAGGTTTTTAGTAGCACAACTTAACCATAATATCCCTGACTTCATATACATGTAACATAGAACATACTAACCCCCTCGTAGTGATTTTCATGTCCGCGGTCTACCGCCATGTCCGCGGACACATCGAAAATCTGAGCGTGGTGAATGTAAATTTAAATAGTGTGCCCCATTTCCCCTTTGAAGTTGGCTCTGAAAAGAGCCGTTTTTTTTGTTTTTTTTTACAGATGCTTGACAAACACCTGTTATTTTGTATTTTTTTTCTTGGTTGTTTTTCTTACTTTACTCCTAAAATCTTCACATAACCTTCTCCAAAGCAACACTTACATTCCAAAATAGAAAGGCATTTCCCGTAAAAGATAAAGAAATGCCATCTTCTTTAAAATTAACAGCATTACTGGCATCAATATTCTCATTGTTACAGAAGAACATACCAGCTCTAAGCATGAAGGCACACATGCCTCGGTTGATGACACACCTAGCAATATTTTGCTGAGGACAAAAAACTGAACTATTGTCCCATATTGCCATAGGTAGTAATCCAGAAAAAATTACTTTTGCATTTGGAATGATCTTCATTACTGCTTGAACCAAGCGTTCCAAATCAGCCAACAAAGTAGGGGCACTGACGTTGCCCAAATGGAAAGCACCATAGTGCAAAACTACCACATGCGGACTGTTCATCGTGGCCATATCCTCACAAACTTGTACAATTCCCTGTACATTGCAATCAGGCACACTGCTCCACACCACCTCCACTCCTTTCACATCAAAGTTCTTTGCAACATGCCTGCATTCAGCATACTGCTGTAAACCATGCACAAACATATCTCCGAGCACCAACACCCTGACTTTCTCCACTTCTGCCATCTTCACCACACACAGTCTCTTTCAACACAAATCCACAACCTCGACATCTCATTGGCTGATCCGTACAGTCTTCTTTCCATGTTGGATTTCCTGGAAAAACCCGGATGTAGCACGCCCTGTCCACGAACAGCCGCAGTGTCCGCGGACGGCGTCCACTTTACTCTCTGTGCCATTCCCTCATTGCATACGGCTAAGCAATCACACAATACGAATAACGTCCTCAGAACACCCCCATTTTGTGAATTTTCGAACATTTCAGGACAATTATTATTTCATTATTCAACATATTAACATTACAAATATTATACTTTCATCTTGTACTCTGCACACAATGCTATGATTCTCCATTAGTAGCTCAGTATACTAGATAGAATCCCATAATACAATGCTATTTATATCAATGCATCGTTCAAAGCACTAATAACGGTATGATATTTATTGCAATATCCTTGACACTTTTTTCGCAACATTATAATAAAAATCCCTAGTACACAAATTCCATGAAAAGTACATACACACGTGATGTCATCAGTGATTTCATCAATGACATTTGCGATGTCATCTTTGATGTCCTGGGTGTTAGTCTTAGCAGTGCACGGTGGTGGCGCCAGTTATTTTTCAAAGCTTACCATAACTTGCGATTTTCAGGGGTCTTTCGGCTGTACTTAGAACCATAACGTCCTTTAAACAAACTTTTTTTAATATCACGCAAACAATATACAAACATGGCGTGCAAAAACCAACTTCTACAGATGGCTTTACACAGAATGTTGCAAAGTAAGAATTTATGCTCGTTCACAGTGAAGGTCAGCTGCTTCCACAACTTCTACAGATGGCTTTACACAGAATGTTGCAAAGTAAGAATTTATGCTCTTTCACAGTGAAGGTCAGCTGCTTCCATTTTTTTCTCGGGCCCCGGAGAGGCTCACGAAGCGGACTATAAGGTTGTATTGTGTTTTGACCTTGACAGACAGAGATTGTGATGAAAGACTTCTCTTGAAGGAGTGTTGCTAAAACGTAAGAGAAGGTAAAGATGAAATTTCTGAAACGAAACCACTTTTATATATTATATCACTATGCGAAAGATCGTTGGCACACGCGGATTCGTATTTTGGGACTGCACCACTCGTAGACAATGGAAATTGCAATTGTACTGTAAGTAACCCTTTAGATTACTTTATACCAAATATAATTACAATAGCGTAGCATTAAAGACCGCTCAAGTTGAACTTGTTCGTTGAAAGTGGCATAATATTTTCTACCGCGCACTATCACCGCCGAATTGATCCCCTGTCGTTTAGAGGGCTCTGAAAAAGGCAGACAACACAGGGTGGGTTAATAGAAATAATTTAACCAGTCTATAGGCGTCAAGCGCTCTACTCGCTGTGCCACTTCACTGTAGCCTGTCAAGTGGCACAGCGAGTACAGCGCTCGCTTTGACATCCGTGCACAGCTTGCTAACGCAAGTTTGATTTCCGGCAAGGCCAAACTCAGCCTTTCATCATTCCGTGGTCGATAAATGAGCACCACACACCGTGGTTAATAATAAGCACCGCTTAGATACCTCACGGTTCTTAGCGCTATATGAATGGGAAAATATTATTATTTTATTATTAACATACTCTATTGCACTATCTTCGATAGCAAATAGTTTCACGCCCTAATAAATAAAATGATGATTTTTAATGAAGATCGGCTGGTGAGACTAATTTATGTTTTTTAAAACAGGTATGTGGCTCCATTTTGCCTATGTCACGATTTACAGACTCCAGCGGATGGGGTCTTCAACTGCCAGGTGCAGGTCCAAATATGCAACTTCATGACCCTCACCATTATATGGGACAATCGCCAAGGACCAATATGCCCTTACGCAGTACTAGCGGCTACAAACAACATACCAACCAATAGGGTGGTCTAATGGCTCGTTGTTGGAGCAACCTTCCGATTATCAGAGCGACCATTTACTGCTTTTATCATAAACCAACAGCCTATCTACCGCAAAGGAACAACGCGTGGCTCCAAATAAACTTTTGCTGATCGACAGCAGAGACAATAGCAAATAGCTGAATATTCACTAAACATTTCATGTGAAATAAATGTACTTTACCAAATGTACAATCCTGCTGTTTACTTTTAAACCACAGTTTCATATTCCGAATTGTGGCGCACTGAGTTGTAAGCTGATCTAACACCCTCTGTACCGCAAAGGAACATTGCCTGCCTCAACATGAACTTTTGCGGATCGACAACAAAGACAAATGCAAATTGCTGAATATTCTTTAAACATATGATGTCAAATAAATGTACTTTACAACATTTACAATCTTGCTGTTTGCTTTTAAATCACAGTTTCATATTCCGAATTGTGGCGCGTTGTGTTGTGACATAATGTGTGTTGTCTTCCGGGTTCTGTGTAAAGTCGCGTAATACTGGAGACGACTGGGCGCGTTTGATTACGCACCCTGTAACGTCACGGAGAGAGGCGGGGAATATGAATGCTTTGATAATATCAGGCTTAGGGGCGGGAGATATGATTTAGTGTCGCAAAAGCAAGTCAGCCAGGTCAATAGCGCCAGTCATAGGATTATCACATAATGTCGCGGCACACCTAGCCGGATTTATTGTTTCTTTAGTGGACAAAAAGTCGGTTGACGCCCCTAGGAAATTGTACAATTAGCGGACAAAAGGAGTGGTCTTAAAACACTTTCACCCTGACAACGAACAATACAAACAACGTTCTCAGAACACCCCCATTTTGTGTAATTGCAACCATTTTGGGACACTGCGAGTGTTCTTAGAACACATTCAACTAGACAGATTACAATACGGACAGCGTCCTGAGGACACCCCCATTTTGTGTATTTACGAACAATTAAGTACACCGCGAGTGTTCATAGCTCATTTTTACCTTCCTTGCAAACAAAAATGACACATACTCCGTCCTCTAAACACCCCACCATTTAGTTTATTTACAAAATGTCAGAACAGCCGTGTTCTCCGCGGACAAATCGAACGCAACAAAAACGTCTAGCACATAAAAAAACAAAACATTGAACCTATCTCATAGTCCCCACCCTCCCCAAACACTCTTACACACCAACACACGGCACTAAATACAATTTTTTATCCACGTTTCACTGCGCTGTACGCGGTCGACTGCGAATACAAGATGGCGGGCGCCACAGAAAATCTAACGCGCTCCACGCCCCTCGCCGTCCAATCAGCGAACACGTCGCATGTCCGCGGACATGACGCAAGGCCATGGGCCAATCGGGGTGCTGTCCACGGAGCGAACAGGGAAGTCCGTCCGCGAAGCGAACACAGATATCACTAATTTTTTTGCCTTACATTTTGGTAATTTTAAAAAAAACTATTGGACAGATTTACACCAAATTTACAAAAGCACGCTTTTGGGACCAGGCCGCCGCTCCTGCCGCAAATTTGGTGTAAATCCGTCCAGCGGTTCGGGCTGTAGCCGTGCGCAAAGTTTTTTCCCATTCAGTCTATGGGGAAAAAAAAGTTTTGGGACCCCCCTATAACTTTTCCCCCCCTGGACGAATCCTCACCAAACTTTGCAAAAAAATTCAGAGTGACCCAACTACTTTTTTTGCAAAGGTTGGTGAGGATCCATCCAGGGAGAGCGAAGTTATAAGCCGCCCAAAAAGTGCTCTTCCTATGGAAACAGCAACTTAACCATAACTACATGGCCACTACCGTGGCCATGTCATATATACACACACACACACAGATGGATTTGTGGTTACTTTTACAATGTGCCTAAGACAAACTGGTTACAGCTGTGATATTTGAACTGTGTTAGTGTCATTTTACTCATGCTCATTTGAATGTACTGTGAATGGGTACTAAAGGTGGCTAGAACCCTAAAATGGCCCTGCCACAAGGTGTTACACTTGTTCTTTGACCATATTGTTCTTTGGCCTCCTTCCTGCCTTCTTAGGTCAGGAAATGCCTTATATGGAAAGCTGTGGTTTTCACAGGTTAGGGGGCATTGTGTGATGTGCAAGAGAAGTGGGATGGCACTGTCTAGTCCCAATCCCTATCTCTGGTGCCAGAATGCCTATTGCTGGCAGATGTGGTGACTAGTGGACAATCCGAATTGGATGACAACTGGCTGTTTGAATGGTGCTGATCCGTACCATTGGTGGGCTTGGGCTTGCTCCCAGCCTGCATCTTGGATAAAGGGAGGACTCCTGCAAGAGTTTGGCAGATCATTGTTGGATCCAAGACTTCTATGAAGAGGAACAACCCACTGACGACCCAAAAGTGACCCCTACCGCTGAGCAGCATTGATTCCAGTGTTGTAACAGTGAAGCCTTGCTCCTTTGTCTTGAGCTCAAGAAGTACATTGTTGGTGCTTCGTCCCACAAACTGGTGGGAACAAACAGTTTAGTCCCCTTCTCGAGAACCTTTGCCTGCTGAGCTTTCAGAAGTGTTACTGGATGAACCGGCGGGCTGACCACCTCTGTTAAGTGCAACCTCTCTGCAGATGTTGTCGTTCTGAGCAGAACCTTGAAACTTTACAGTTTGTGCCACAAGTCACCTGCTTCTGGATTTTAAGCAATCTCACTCTGAGGGAAGTTGTGTTGGGGCTGCTCATATATTCGCTGCTGTACAATCAACTGTCTCCACCTGACCATGGTGACCTTCATTGGATCGTATCTTCTTCAAGTCCTTAAGGTATGGTGTGACTGAACAAAATGAAATCCTGTGAAACAGAGTATCTCTTCTGATTATATGCCTAGACAACCCTTGTGGTAGGAACAAAGATGGAAGAAGAAGTCTGGAATGAAGTCTGGAAGCTCCACAAGATGTGTCCCGAGAAGTAAGTCTACATACCTATTGCTTTCTCCCCCTGTATCCAATTAGGTAAGTAGGGCATACAGTCCTGGACCTGACTCACTCTGACTTGGCATTTGGTGATGGAACTTGGATTAAGGATCCTTCCCTAGGCCTATCCTAGTGTCTAGTTTGAGTTGAGTACTCACTTGAACTATACTTAAACTATTATCTACCTTTTGTCACCCGCTTTAATAAGCATAACCACTGGCACCACACATCTCTATGCAAACTTACCTGAAGAAGTAAATGCTTTGGAACTAGTGACCTTTGAGTTGGACTTTGTAAGATTGAGAAAGATGTTTTGTGTTGATTCTAAAGAGGTATGTCTGTTTCTATGCTTCTGACTCCTCACGTGTTGCACTAGTAATTGATTCATATGCAATTCTAATTCTCTTAAGGGTGGATGTATATATCGATAGTATGAGGATTTGTGTGACAATGGCACTCATTATGGGGTAACGGTTACTCCCCATTTCCATGGAGTCCGACTCCATAAAAATGGGGACACTGAAGCATCGGCACCGTTGCTAATGCCGGTAGGTACCGGAAAACCCATCAGGTCAGGCCTGCCGGGTGATCCGCGACCACTACCGGCATCATTGTAGTATGGCGGTCTGGAAAGGGTGCTGGTACGTTACTACCAGTAGCCTCATTTCCAGCCCTCCATACTTGTAATGAGGCCCAATGTTTACATCTGATTTTTACCTGCTTAGTTTGTAAACTTGTTGGGATGCAAGTGAAATGTCCCAGGCAGGCGAAGGGATTTATGCTGCGCAACATTTTTTGGCAGGCAGCCTGGTGCTAACAGTTTTAGTTGGGCTCGGCAGAATGCACATGGATCCATTTGTAGTTAGCTTTGAGACATTTTAGAAACACCATATAGCCACACAGAGAGAGCAACAATGTATTCATGTAGTGGATGAAGAGGTTAAAGTAAGGGTGATGTATTTCGCATTTAATGGTAGCATAGTATACAGTGTTATGTTTTCAGAGCTGTGCTAGTAGATAGCTGACAAAGGTAGGTGTGTCATCCTATTTAACTGCTGGTGCTCTCTCTAGGGATCCATAAATAAGTGAAAATCAAACAGAAGAGTGGTGTCCCAATCACATATTTAATGGGCACCTGGGTTCTCAGAGAGATAAGGGAGGAGACGTGCTAGGTCTGTGCCAATTATTTGGGATGGGAGGAGAATAGGTAATGCCACTAAAAGCATCTATGAGGTGTTGGGAAGGGGGCAGCCCCACTCCCCACTTCCTAAGTGCTTTAGAGTGAGGCGATATGCATTCAAAGCACTATAATGGACCAGGTGGTAGGTGGGACAGTTGAAGGACCACCTCCCAATACCAAGGACACCTCTTCAATATAATCAAATATAATCAACACACTCAATCACAGATCCTCAACGCAGATGGGTCTAATGAACATACATCAAATCTTCCGCACCCCAAACAGTGGATACATATCTATGTGATGCATCTCACATAGACAGGGATGAGGATCCACTATAGTAAATTATTCTAAGGGGCTAGTCTGCCCAAAATCACTTGGACGGTTAATAACCTCTTCCCTCACCAGTGTACAGTCTGGCCATGTCTTTAGTACTCCCATGGCTGTTGTATCTGACCACCTGGGAAGCCAAGCAGTGCACCATTTGTGCAATAAATATTCATTTAAAAGAACCAACAAGACATTGAGGATATATATGACAAGATATCTTTTCATAGCCAATACAGCAGCTCCGATGATGAAGAACTGTTGTCTGCACCAACACCTGCACTGAAAGGTGGAGTGATTCTGTTTAATGGGAAACTGACAGCTATTGTGATTGACTGCTGCTGTGGGGGAGTCATTTCTAGATTCCAATATTGTTTGTGATACTACTCGTCTGCTCATAAGTCCTGCTTCCAGGTTCTGGTCCTCCTATTTTAATACCACAGTAGTTTAGGGGAGAGTCACCATTCAACAGGGCCTAAAACCACCAACATACACGTGTTTTTGGTTCTTCCTGCTACCTCAGAGCCGCAAACATGAGGAATGTTGGGGTTTTCTGTATGCTTCAATAGAGAGACCCAGATATAACATGTTTCCCATGATGTCCTTGTTGACGGTGTGCATAGGGTAGGACATGTTTTATGGACAGGGAACAGAGCAAAAGGGTAAAAATGAGTAGAATGTATTTTCAGCTACAAGAGCACAAATAGACAGTGGATGTCGGGCATGAGGACAAAGTGGGGCAACTATGTGGTGTGATTGTCTGGAAGCCTCTTCCAATTTCAGGAGATGGAGTGGGAGGGCCATCTTGAAAGCACATTTGCCAGCAGTGTGTTTGGGCTTAAGGCTGGATTTGTGGCCCACGGGCATGGAGGGAGGAAATATGGAAGCAGGATGATGCTCATGGTTGTCGAGGGAAGGAGTCATTGTGGATGGTTGTTAGGCAGAAACCTGTGCAGCTCCCTTTGGGAACACTGCAAAAGATTTTGGACTACAGGTGTTAGCAGCAAACCCACTTGGTAGCAGTCTGTACCACCCAGATTTACCTGGTAGCTGCGGCTGAGCAGTCAGACTTCCCTTAAGAAGGGTTAGGCAGTATGCAAAGTATACACAATAGGCACTCAGATACAACAATACAAGCAAACACTGACCAGAGCTTGGGTATCAAAGTATATAATTATTTATTTAAAAACGCACTGTTTGAAACATTCCAGCACTCTTATCGTAAAATACTCTAAACACAGTTACTATTATAATATATACAACCCTTGTTCCTTATCAGATAAGTCTTAGTTAACACGCTTATTTTCATACAGAGGTGAGTGCGTAACTATAGATGGCACTCCAACAAGTTCATGAAGAAGGGAGGGAAAAAGACAGAATATGGGAAGGTACACCACTCTAAGCTTTAGGAACACTATTAGCAAGGCAAAAGAGTAAAAGTCACTTGTGAGCCAAAGTCCATAGGCTGGGCCCACTCTTAGAGAGAGCAGAGCACAAATGCGCCCAAGATCACACAGTTACCCTAGGCTTAGAAAGTCTTGCAGAGGGTTTGAAAAGAGTTTAGAGAGGCTCAGAAAAGTTTAGCCAGGGTTTCCCAGGCTAACCCAGGTTCGAAAGCCGGGGGCTAAATCTACCCCGTACAGTCGGTGGCAAGGGAAGCCGGGCGGGACACGGTACCGTAAGTGGGAAGGATCCTCCAGCGGTGGCAGTTTTTCCTGGCAGTTGGTGCAAGTCTCGTCGTCATCCAGGGGAAGAGAAGATCTCGACTTGGAGGAAAGATGAAGGTCGTTGCACTGCCAGGGAAGAAACCAGCCGTGGAGTTTTCCGGTTAAAGGTATTACCCTTTAATTCGCGGTCGTGGTAAAACGTGGTATCCCGGTTGCCGGGGTGCTTGGCACAGGCAAGACGGCCACGAGATACGTCGGGAAGGCGAAAAGACGGTGAAACTGGTTATCCCCACCAGTCAAAGGAAGAAAACTCTCTGGCGGGAGATCTACTCTGTTGTTGGGAAAAGTGGTGAGACGGTCCAGCAGGGCTCCACAGGTGGTGTCGTCGTGACAGGTCGGCTCAGCTTCTCCCTTGTCGGATTCTTAGGTCCTATGGCGACTTCTGAAGTTCCAGTCCCCAAAGCCCTGCTTTTGTGCAGAAAACCCCCATTCACTCAGCCTAGCTGTCACTCAAACATGCTAAGTGGTGAGCCGGCCGGCTCACCACTTGGGCCAATCAGGATGGAGTGCGACTTGAGTTGCCTAGGCAACTCAGTCCAGGGTGCCTAAATCCCCCTCCACCCCTCCTAAGTACCCCAGACAGAGGGGCACCACTTTGGAGGGCTTCTGTGGGGAAGCCCGCCAAAAAGTGGAACAAAGGGCTCGACTTGGGTTGGAGTCACAGAAGAGAAGACAAACGCCATTTTATAACCGAGTTTTGGCAAAAAACACCAACCGGAGAATTAATATTAATTAAATAAACCGGCGGTATGTTCGAGGCTATCGTAATTAAATAAATAAAGATAGTAGCCTCGAACAATGGGAAAATCCCATAGAGAAATATTTGCGGTTGAATATAAAAAGTAGTAACCACTGCCACAAGCCAAAACTCGATCAGAGGGGGCAGAGACGTGCCCCCTCGACTAACAGACCCTGGGGCAATCGAATTGCCCCAGCCAGTACGTCCACAATATGATGGTTTGTACTGGTTCTGTTCAGAATTTAAGACTAGTAAAGTCAATGGTGACTTTACAGACCCTGGGAGACAGTAGTCAGTCCCAGGGTATGGAGTCTATACTGAGGAGTCACTATGACACCCTTGTGTTACTGCACTGAGGGTGCTGTGTAACACACATCACAAAAACACATGAAGCCCTATGGAGTAAAAGACCCCATAGCCCATTAAACACAGAGTCAAAGGAACACACTCAAATCATGTCCAAGAGTGAAGGTAAAAGAGTCTCACTCTTGGCAGGAGAAAAAAATAAACCCCAAAAATCCAGCAAAGCTGCTGGGGGACTCACTAGGTTAGGAAATTCAGCCTAAACAGAGAATTCTCCCTAACACTCGCCCCCCCCCCACCCAGACTAAGGGACAGGAGGATTTAATCCACTCCTGGATGAACCTCATACCTCTAGTCGATGACATACATCCTAGAGAGCCCATCAGCATTTTGATGGTGACACCCTGACCTGTGCTCAATGGTGAAATCAAACCCTTGCAGGCAGATTGACCATCTCAATAGTTTGGATTTTCTCCCTTCATTTGCATTAACCATCTCAAGGGTTGGTGGTCAGTCTGAATGACAAAAGTAGAACCATACAAGTATGGCCTAAACTTCTTCAGTGCCCACACAATAGCAAAGCATGCTCTTTCGATTGTTGCCCACCTTGTCTCAGGATCCTTCAGCTTACGGCTGATGAAGCAAATGGGGTGCTCCCTACCCTTCTCATCCAGTTGGCTTAGAACTGCACCTATACCTACATTGGAAGCATCAGTTTGTACTATGAAAGTTTGGTGGTAGTCAGAAGCTCTCAGTACTGGAGCCTGGCAAAGAGCTTTCTTCAGTTTTTCAAAGGCCTGATTGCATTCCTCATTCCATTTGACCTTTTTAGGGAATTTTGGAGAGGAGATTACATTCAGTGGAGAAGCTATGGTCCCATAGTTCTCAATGAAATTCCTGTAATACCCAGTGAGGCCTAGGAAGGCTCTCACCTGGGTTTGAGTAGTAGGTGTTGTCCAATTTTGCACAGTTTCAATTTTGCTGAGCAAAGGCCTTATTTCTCCACCTCCTACCTCATGCCCAAGGTAGACCACTTTACTTTGACCTATCTGGCATTTACTTGCCTTGATAGTCAAATTGGCCTGCTCGAGAGCCTGCAAAACATGCCCTAGGTGGTTCACATGTTCCACCCAGGAGTGGCTGAAGACTGCAATGTCATCCAAGTATGCCATGCAGAAGTCCTCCATCCCAGCTAGAACTTGATTCACCATCTTTTGGAATGTAGCAGGTGCATTTTTTAATCCAAAAGGCATGACCTTAAACTGGTACAAGCCAACTGGGGTTGAAAATGCAGTTTTCTCCTTGGCATGGTCTGTCAAGGCTATTTGCCAATAGCCTGACGTAGGGTCAAATGTGCTGAGGTACTTGGCTGCACCAAGTTTATCTACCAACTCATCTGTCCTTGGCAAAGGGTGGGCATCAGTCTTGGTGACTGCATTAAGAGCTCTATAGTCCACACAGAACCTCAAGTCTTTGGATCCTGCCTTTGGTACTAGCACAACTGGGCTAGACCATGGACTAATAGAGGGCTCTATTACCCCGAGATCAAGCATCTTCTTGACCTCCCCCTTGATATGGGTTCTCACATTTTCTGACATTCTGTATCCTCTGCTTTTGACTGGCAGACAGTCACCAGTGAGTATCTCATGCTGTCCCCAAGGGGTCAAGCCTGGTGAGAGTGAGAACAGGGAGGCAAACTGATTTAACATAGATTTGCACTCCTCTTGTTGCTCAGGTGTCAGATCTGAAGAGAGATTGACACCTTCAATTTTCTCATCTAAAGGTACACCTCTGAGGAGATCAGGGAGAGACTCACTCTCGTCTTCCTCTGCTGCTGAAGCTAGAAGCAAGGCTCCTAATTCAGGTCTGGAGACGTACACTTTCAGTTGGTTGGTGTGGAAGACTCTAGGACCTTCCCTGGGTCTGCCCAGATCCACCAGATAGTTGACCTCTCCAAGTTTTCCCACAACTTTGAAGGGTCCCATCCATTTGACTTGCAAGGCCCTCTGCCTTGTTGGGAGCATAACGAGAACTAGCTGGTCTTGAGTGAACTCAACCATGTTAGCCTTTTGATCATGCCAATGCTTGACCAAAGCTTGTCCAGCTTTCAGGTTATCACTAGCTTCTGCTATCATGTGTGACATTCTCCTTCGGAGACCTATCACATAGTCAGTCACTCTGACCGGTTTGAAGGGAGGAGCACCTTCCAATCCCTCCTTAATCAGGGCCAATGGACCTCTGACTGGATGGCCATAGAGAAGTTCAAAGGGAGAATAACCTACTCCCTCCTGAGGGACTTCTCTATAAGCAAAGAGAAGGCATGGCAGTAAAAGGTCTCACTTTCTTTTCAGGGGTTCCTCTAAAGCACCTTTCATGCTCTTCATGGTTCTGTTAAACCTTTCTACCAATCCATTGGTCTGGGGGTGGTATGCGGTTGAGAACTTGTAAGTAACTCCGCAGGTCTTCCACATG
Organism: Ambystoma mexicanum; assembly: GCF_040938575.1. Lineage (NCBI taxonomy): Eukaryota > Metazoa > Chordata > Amphibia > Caudata > Ambystomatidae > Ambystoma > Ambystoma mexicanum. The sequence continues at coordinate 861,051,826 of NC_090923.1, read as the reverse complement.
GCTTTCATGTAGTGGGACATAAAGTTTGATCCCCTGTCCGATATTACTTCCTTAGGAAACCCAACCCTGGTAAAAATACCAAGGGATCAAGGGAAGCAACAATGTCAATCCCTACCCTCTCAAATGGGACTCCCACAACTGGGAGAGGCACTAAAGGTGCCACATTCTTGGTGCCAACCTTACCAGAAGTTTGGCAGGTATGGCAGCTCTTGCAAAACTCTTCTACTTCCACCCCCATTTTTGGCCAATAGAAGTAGAGTGAGAGCCTTTCCTTGGTCTTCTTGAAACTCAAGTGATCAGCCAAAGGAATCTCGTGGGCTAAGTGCAAGAACTGTTGTCTGTTTTCTTGAGGTACTACAAGGCGATTGTGGTCTCCAGGTTCAGACTCAGTTGGTTCACTGTAAAAGAGGCCATCTTCCCAGTGCAACCTATACTTCCCAGGCTCCTGCCCATCAGCCTGAGCAGCTGCCTGGTGGCGGAGACCCTCCAGAGTTGGACATTCTCTTTGTCCCTTACGAAAAGCTGCCCTGCTGGGCCCACCTTCTGCCAGTAAAGACTGCAGCTCAGGATGGCCCTCAGGGTCCAGATCTCCAATAAGTTCTTGGCCTCCCACTAGCTCCTCTTCAGAGTCTAGTTCAACCACACAGGGTTGTACCTCCCTCTCAGCCTCAGCTGGAGGTGGAGTTACAGGTGTAACTGTGGACAACCGAGGGGAAGTCCTTGTTGGAAGCACTGGAGTGCTTGCTGCTGACTTTTTCCTAGGAGTCTTGGGTTGCCCCTTTGCTCCTGATCGGGTAGTTACTGCAGTGAGTTGCTCCAGTGGTAAAGGAGTGATCTCTGTCATCATCTCCTTAGATAACCCTCGCAGGGTTTTCTCTCTTGCAGGTTTTGTGAGCTCCTGTAACCTTTTACTAGGAGGTCTGGGGGTATGTGACACAACTCCAAGAGCCATCAGGTCATTACCCAACAGAACCCTACCTGGTACTTCACATTGTACACTGACAGGTATCTTTACAGCCATATCATTACACTGGATGAGAACTGGTAACTGGGGACACATCTGCACAGGCCCTCCAGCTAACTTGGTGAGGCATTTGGGTGCCTTACAAACATCCTCTGCCTTGAAAAATGATTCATCCACCACAGTTATGCTGGCCCCAGTGTCTCAGATGGCAGGAGTCTCCTGACCATTCACCTGAACACTGTCTTTATAATACTCTTTAGTATTATCTGGGATAGAATTATACACATCTAAATTCTGTTGTTCCCACAACCCCAGAGAGACTAAAGAAACACTGGCTGAGACACCAATGGGTTCATCAGCCAGCAGTAGAAAGTTTCCACTTGCCAATTGGGACTTACTCTTCTGGAGCGAAGGCTAAGGAGGCAAGTTGGATCCCTGAAGGTTTACCCTTGCATCTGGGATCTCCTTTCACATGGTCAGTAGAGCCACAAACAAAGCATTTACCGAATGCCTTCTGGAATGGTGGCTTGTTCTGGCCTCCCTCTGGTTTGGCACCAGAGGATACACTATTCTGCTGTGGTTTCCCTTGTGGCTTACCCTTATGGTTTTGTTTGGGCCCTCTTTGGAATTTGCAGTATTAGAATTCTCTTTGGAGTCCTTTTTAGGCTGTTTCCCCTCATCCTTTTTCTGAGTTACCCCAGAATCCTTGTGAGAGGCCCTGTTGGCAACCCACAAGTCAGCAGCCTTAGCTAGTTTTCGGGAATCTAATTCCTTTGAATCAGCCAAGTGTTGCCTGAGCTCAGGAAAGTAGGCATCATAAATTGACTCCAACATAAAAAGATTATTCATACCCTCATAAGTGTTCACTTTGTAACCCTTAATCCATCCCTCTAAGTTTTTCAACCCTTCACTCACCCAGGAAGCCCAAGGGGTATCATCATGCTTTTTGAGGGTTCTAAACCTCTTAAGATACTGGGAAGGCATCTTCCCAAATCTAGCTATCAGAGCTAGTTTCACACATTCATACTCTTTCCTATCCTCCTCCCCAGCTCCATTACCACATCAGTTGCAACAGGGGGAAGCCTAGAGAACAACCAGGTGAGTAAGTCATTTCCTGTGATGTTCTGGAGCCCATGATTATATTCAAACAGAGACAACCAATCCAACATATCCAACTTAGGCTCATACATACCAAGCAATTATTTAGGCATCCGGGGTCTTTCAGGACTGGAACTTCCAGAGGAGCCAGAGAGAGAAGTATTTTCAACAGACAATTTCTTCATTTCTAGCTCATGCTTGAGCTCCATTTCCCTTAGCCTTAGTTCTTGATTCAGTTCCTGGTGTCTTTGTTCAGCCTGAGTATTCAGTCTCTTGAACTCTAGTTCAAGTTTCATTTTTTCTAGCTCAAGATATTGAGGACTAAGTATGGGACATGGCAAAGGTCCAGTAGGTACAGCTGGCAGAGCAGATAGAGGCCTGGGGGGACAGTCACAGCAGCCTCACCCTCCTCTTCTGACTCTTCCTCAAGATTATCAACATTTTGATCAACACCAATCTCTATACTGTTATCTACAGTTTCTGGAATGGTAGGTTCCTCTGAAGCATCATCCAGACTTTGGTTAGCTAACAACCTTTCTATCAATTCCATTGTCTTGCCTTTAGTCAGGAGATTCTTATGCTTACAGAGAACTCTTAAACAATCAGCAGTTTTTGTAGCAAGGGACTCTTGACTATAACGTTCCATAGTTAACATGTTAGAAATATTACTTTTTCAGTGCTAAGCTTTGTGGTTAGTTGCACTAAAGTATCCTAAAGCACTCTAAAATGTATACTCAATACAAATCCCGCGCTGTACACCAGTGTTAGGCAGAAACCTGTGCAGCTCCCTTTGGGAACACTGCAAAAGATTTAGGACTACAGGTGTTAGCAGTAAACCCACTTGGTAGCAGTCTGTACCACCCAGATTTACCTGGTAGCTGTGGCTGAGCAGTCAGACTTCCCTCAAGAAGAGTTAGGCAGTATGCAAAGTATACACGATAGGCACTCAGATACAACAATACAAGAAAACACTGACCAGAGCTTGGGTATCAAAGTATATAATTATTTATTTAAAAACACTGTTTGAAACACTCCAGCACTCTTATCGTAAAATACTCTAACACAGTTACTATTATAATATATACAACCCTTGTTCCTTATCAGATAAGTCTTAGTTAACACCACTTATTTTCATACAGAGGTGAGTGCTTAACTATAGATGGCAATCCAACAAGTTCATGAAGAAGGGAGGGAAAAAGACAGAATATGGGAAGGTACAACACTCTAAGCTTTAGGAACACTATTAGCAAGGCAGAAGAGCAAAAGTCACTTGTGAGCCAAAGTCCATAGGCTGGGCCCACTCTTAGAGAGAGCAGAGCACAAATGTGCCCAAGATCACACAGTTACCCTAGGCTTAGAAAGTCTTGCAGAGGGTTCGAAAAGAGTTGAGAGAGGCTCAGAAAAGTTTAGCCAGGGTGTCCCAGGCTAACCCAGGTTCAAAAGCCGGGGGCTAAATCTACCCTGTACAGTCGGTGGCAAGGGAAGCCGGGCGGGACAGGGTACCTTAAGTGGGAAGGATCCTCTAGCTGTGGCAGTTGTTCCTGGCAGTGGGTGCAAGTCTCGTTGTCGTCCAGGGGAAGAGAAGATCTCGACTTGGAGGAAAGATGAAGGTCGTTGCACTGCCAGGGAAGAAACCAGCCGCGGAGTTTTCCGGTTAAAGGTGGTACCTTTGTTTCGCGGTCGTGGTAAAACGTGGTATCCCGGTTGCCGGGGTGCTTGGCACAGGCAAGACGGCCGCGAGATACGTCGGGAAGGCGAAAAGACAGTGAAACTGGTTATCCCCACCAGTCAAAGGAAGAAGACTCTCCGGCGGGAGATCTCCTCTGTCGTTGGGAAAGGTGGTGAGACGGTCCAGCAGGGATCCACCGGTGGTGTCGTCGTGGCAGGTCGGCCGCCAAAAAGTGGAACAAAGGGCTCAACTTGGGTTGGAGTCACAGAAGAGAACACAAACGCCATTTTAGAACCGAGTTTTGGTAAAAAACACCAACCGGAGAATTAATATCAATTAAATAAACCGGCGGTATGTTCGAGGCTATCGTAATTAAATAAATAAAGATAGTAGCCTCGAACAATGGGAAAATCCCATAGAGAAATATTTGCGGTTGAATATAAAAAGTAGTATCCACTGCCACCAGCCAAAACTCGATCAGGAGGGACGGAGACGTGCCCCCTCGACTAACAGACCCCGGGGCAATCGAATTGCCCCAGCCAGTACGTCCACAATATGATGGTTTGTACTGGTTCTGTTCAGAATTTAAGACTAGTAAAGTCAATGGTGACTTTACAGACCCAGGGAGACAGTAGTCAGTCCCAGGGTATGGAGTCTATACTGGGGAGTCACTATGACACCCCTGTGTTACTGCACTGAGGGTGCTGTGTAACACACATCACAAAAACGCATGAAGCCCTATGGAGTAGAAGACCCCATAGTCCATTAAACACATCTAGAGTCAAAGGAACACACTCACATCATGTCCAAGAGTGAGGGTAAAAGAGTCTCACTCTTGGCAGGAGAAAAAAATAAACCCCAAAAATCCAGCAAAGCTGCTGGGGGACCCACTAGATTAGGAAATTCAGCCTAAACAGAGAATTCTCCCTAATAATGGTGAAACATCATAGGGTGCCAGGAAAAGAGGAATGAGAGAAAGAAGTGGCCAGATGGTGGAGGGGCAAGAACATGTAAACCTATGGAGTGCTTTTTAATCTTTCTCCTCTTTCTCAATTTGGTGGGGAATATTAGACATGCAGATTAGATGCCAGATCATCTCCAATGGCAGTGTACCTCCGTGCAGGAGCATATAATCATACTAGATGCTCCCATACTTTGTGCAATCTATTTGAACAATGGTCCGGGGGAGTTATTTCCATTCTCTCATTCATACTCCTTTCCTGCACCATCCATACCACATTCAGGGCATGTGAACCATTCTGATAGATCAGTATTAGTCAGATTTATAAAGAATGCACAATGTAATTGTAATCAAGCAATTCATGTATTGTATTGTATTCATTGTATTATTGTAAAATTATTTCGCAGGAAAATATCCCTTCATAAAAATTCAGAAAGTTCATACATATTGTGAGGTATGTCACTACAAACTATTGGTTTCATCACTGTGCTGTTGGTAGGTCTACAATTCAAACATGAATGCATCATCTATCTAGTTTACATTTTACAAGTTAATTACGTCATCATAATGTCCATACTCCATCTGCCTACTTGCTCTTCATACATACTTTCATGATATAATCACAGGGATTTTTATTTGTATCCAAGATATGAAACTTTAAATTGATTTACAAACATGCTGTTTATTGTGTGAATTAATCTATAACACGGGCAGCTTTTGGGGTGTTTCAATTTAACACTTGAAACAGTCTTTTTCTCTTCCAATTAGGGTCTGGTTTTGACCAGATACCCTTCTAGGGGCCAATCATCTACAGTGTGTGTTACTGATTCCTGGCAATTCCCATTAAATGTCAGTGGTAAACAAGGCTTTGGACTCTTGACTATGACTGAAAGGAGGAAACTATCAATGGTGTCTCTGTCAATACACTAAATCACACTGGATGTCTCCTCCAAACAGCTATAGACATGTGCACTTCAAATATTCAACTCTCACATTTAATTGAAAACTGTGTATCCTTAAATGTTTTATTATTGTTTAAACTCAAAGTTAACATACTGGTTTAGAGAGTGATTTAACATTGGTATTAGTTTATCTTATTGTGTAGAAATTCTATCATACAATCTCATCCAATATTTGGTTTGTTGCCTGATATGAGATTCTCTTTGTATCTCTCAATAGGATTTTGGCAATAGAAAAAATATGAAATCTGGCACGTTGGTACACGCTCACCTCCGCCTCGCTATTTAATTCCACAAATAATCATTCTTATAGGTCATTCTTTTGACATTTTACATCCGTTTCTTTTTCACTGTGTTCATTTCAGGACAAGCTTGTTTATTTGTAATGCACACCAGACCCGGAGGTATCAGGGCACAAGGCAAGGATATTTTAAGATTACATAGTTACATTATACAGTACAGGTAATTTTTGGTTACATAGTTGTATGTTATGGTACATGGACTAGTTGCAAATTCCAGTGTAGGGATTAGCACGGTTGGCAGATTACAAATATAATACCAGAATATATAGGGCTGGCCTGTAGTACAAATTACAATGCAGAAAATAGCAAGATTAGCAATTTTACAGATATAATACAGTGATATACAATGACGGCATATCCATAATGCTCGTTTGGTACAAAAGAACGGTCATAAAGCGGCTAGAGTAAATCAGGAAGGGGTGAGAGAGGTTAGGAGAACCTTCTCTATCTAGCCTAAATTTAGAGATCATTGGATTTAAGCCAATTAATAATGTTAAGTCTGAATTGTGGGTATGTTTGGATCGCCCTAAGGTGTGGAGGGAGGGAGTTCCAAAGTTGGGCCGCTTTGACAGGGAAGCTATTCCCACTGATGGTTACTCGTTTGAAATGGGGGACTGTGAGGCAGTTAGTGTAGGCAACTCTAGTAGGTCGGAGTTTCGATCTATTGCTGAACCTCTCTGTTAGGTAGCGAGGTGCTAGGTCATTGAGGGATTTAAATGTTAGTGAAGCTGTACATTCACAGGGACCTGATTTATTAGTGTTCTCTGCATAAAGACAAAGAAAGTTAAAAAAAAGTACCGGAAAATGTCACTTATCTATGACTCAATAATTTCATGCGTGGATTTCTTGTGTTGATAGGCATAGATATCTGCTTTTCTAGTACTGGGATTTTAATAGGAATCCCTCACATCGAGTAAGAAAAAGAAATGTAGCTTTTCATATCCAAAAATACTCAGTGCTGCAATGCACTTTGGGAGATTTATTAGTTGTTTTGGACTGGGGCATCCCCTTCTCTGTCATATTTGTAGAAACCACTGGATGGATTTACACCAAACCAAATCTGCAACACTTCATCTCTAACTTGTTTCTTGCTTGGGTAAAACCCATCCAATGGTTTTTGTTGTGCACTTGCTGCAAGAAAGCCCCTTTTTCACTCTGGGTACATGAACGGACTTAGGTTGGGAACAGGGTTTTATTCCATGCTTAATAGCTTTTAAAGGGTTTGGTGAATTCACTCTAAAATGGGTGTCCCCTGCCAGGCATTGCTTTTGGGAAAATTTGTGCTGCAAGTTTCTGGGTGCTTTTGCTTCAGTGAATCAGCTCTGAGCAGGGAGCACATTACTTCTGAGCAATGTTATGGCTTGCACTAACTAATTAGCGCAGACTTTTGGGCTTTTTTGGTAAACAAGGGCCATAATGTTCTAACAAAGGTGCAAAAATTGGCAGTTCAAATTTTCAAACGATGTTCATTAACGCATTCACTTGCCGTGGCATTTTACCTACATATACCATGTTGCACATGTAGATTACAATCTTCCTTTGAAGTTTGCCTGATTTCGTAGTTCCCACATACAACCATCTTGTGTGTAGTTCATAAGCCTTGTAGTAAACGGAAAAGCTAAACAGTTGCCACATGGAATGTGATTATCTGCCACATCTAATGGCATGTAATGAGGTCAGATTCCCAACCACTCTTCCTGCTTTAAATGGACCCTTTGTATGAGGATGGAATGATACACTTGGTATCTCGGAACAGGCACTGAATTGCCTGTCCTCTTTCCACAATAACCGCTCTTTCCAAGTCATCCTGTACCCCTTAACCTCTCCTACTTCCATCTCCACATGTGGTGTCCCCCAGGACTCTATAATCTCCCGCTGGCTCTTTAACATCTACCTTGCTCTCCTTGCATGCCTAATCTTCTCCTTCCCCTCCAACTTCCAGTGTTACGTAGATGACACGCAGCTCTTCTTCACAGTCCCTGCTGACCCTCTTGCACCCTCCATCATCCCTGACTACCTATCTGCCCTCCAGTCCTGGTGCGCCGTAATGATCTCTGCCTCAACCCCTGTAAAACTGAGATCCTTCCCATTGGGACCCCTGCTCCCTCCTTTTCCCCCTCACTCGGGCCTTCCTCCTTGGGCTCTCCGCCTGCAACTCTTCTCTCTCCTTCCTCCCTCACACTCAGGACATTGCCAAGGAGTCCAACTATCAGTTCTTCCTTCTCAAAGGAATTCTACCTTTTCTCACTTTCCCTCAGAGGCTCAATGTGACTCAAGCCCTGGTTCTCTCTAGACTTGACTACTGTAACAGTCTCCTCCTGAATCTTCCGCCTTCCTCTCTGCGACCCCTTCAGATTATCCAGGATTTATCCTTGGCCTTAAGCCCAGGACTGCATCTCTCCTGCACTAAAAAGTCTTCACTGGCTCCCGGTTGCTGCATGGATTACATTCAAATCCTTCTGCATCATCCACAAGACTGTCTGGGCCCGGGAACCACACTATCTTCAACTTTATCTCACTAAATACTCTCCCTGTAGACCACTTTGCTCCTCTGGTACCAACTCTTTGTGTGTAAAGCATTTTGCTAAACAGAGGGGAGGGAGTTGCTAATTTTCCTCTGCAGGCTCCCTCCTTTGGAATAGCCTCACCCTCACACTGTGTCTTGAGCAAGATCTTCTCAAATTCCGGAGGCTACTTAAAACTTTAATCTTTTCCTCCTCCTTCCCTCCTCACCTCTGCTAATCCCACAGTTGCCGAAACTGTGTCCTTGGCCCTTAGGCATCTTTGGGGCCTTAACCTTCCACACCAATTCTTCCCAGCTCCTGTCTATCCACAGCACTATGCATCTGGAGACACGCACTTACACCTCTCGCAGCCCTGGACTGAGTAGCACTCAATATTCCTAGCACTTCGTCCTCGGCTCACCCACAAGCTTGGTCTCCCCAGCACTTACCCCCTCTTCCCTCTCCTTCTCTGCACTTGCACGTTCTAAATACTCACAAGGCATAGTGGGTTCCTGCCTCTCCCTCTTCCCACTCTGCTCTTAATATCGTGTTGTAATGCATTCCTACCCTCCCTTCCTCCCTCCCTGCCGTGTGAGCGCTTTGAAACAATATATTCTTATTGTATAAGTGCCAAACAAGCAAACAATAAATAAATACTTGATTGAGGTGCACTTCGAATAGCGCAGAAACACCCACTTACGGGTGCAAATGTAAAAAGGGTGTGGAAAAGGGCATGTGTATGTGAACATCTGTGATAATACATTCAGACACCCTTTAAGACATGAGTTTACTATGTTGGTGCAAGTTTTGAGATCACTTGGGCCAAAAAAAGTGTTAATTATCTTTCCTTTCCTAAAATGTATATGGATTTTAAACGTGTTTAACCCAATTTGATCCAAAGAGGCCTATGGCTCGAATTGGGTTGAATTGAGGCAAATTAATCAGACATTTATTGACTCAGCTTGGTTTGACTCTATCCATCTCTACAGAGGCTCGAATATCTCAAGCCAGCAAGAACCTGTTCTTCAAGCGTTCAAACTAGCATCCGAGTTAGTTGAATACTTTAAGGCTCGTCCGCTCCTGCAATTATCTTAAATTCCTATTTCTCAACATTTATGTCAGGCCTCTAGGTGTAACGCTTCACCATCCTATTACATTTTGTTTGGGCATAATTTGTGCTTCTTTTCCATTTTATTTCCTTTGTTCTATCATTCAGGCAGGACAAGGCTGTGTGGTCTTAACCAGTTACTCTGTAGCATCATATTGCAAAGAGTTTCTCACCTCGCCAGTTGCCCATTTCTATACAGCTCCAATCATCAATATGCTCCCATCCTTTGAGTAATGGTACCCATAAAGCCTCTTGTTTGGGCCAGGGTCGAGCTGGGACAAGAAATAGGCTCGGACACCCAAAATAAAGTGGCCCAACCCTCGCCTCAAAAAAGTGTCCACCCCTTGCCTCAAAAAAGTGGCCCTCAAACCATCATCCGTGAATCGTGTCAATTCACAACTTTACAGAAAATGCTACTCATGGAGGGCTCATGTGTCTGATACATTAGAACACATTACCACTGTAACACATTTTCATGCTGCCTGCCTCTTGTCCCAGTTCTACTCCACCCATGTCACTCTTGCTGAAAGCTGCTATACCTGCTTGCAATTCTTAAATGTAATAGCATGTTGGCATACAATGGGCCTCATTACACGGTAGGCAGTAACCATAGCACTACTCCAAGGTGAGCGGGGGCGGTAATTCCCCATTCACCAAGGCTCTTCCCCATTCCCATTTTTGCCCCCATAGGGCATAATGGGAATGGGGAAGGTGCTAATTACGGTACCGCAAATTGCGGTACCGTAATTAGCTCCGAGGTCCCTTTGCGGCACCCGACTTTAACGGCTGGTAAAAACAGCCGTTAAAGTCAGGTCCCGCAAAGGGAACTCGTAGTAAGGCGGTAGGGGTTTACCGGTAGCGGTGCCCTTACCGGTACCGGTAAACCCCTACCGTCTACCGTGTAATGAGGCCCAATGACTTGGATTCACCTAGTAATAGTGAACATTGATGTGTGCAGGTTGATTGATCTAAAATAAGCATTCACAGGCAAATTTAATAGTTTTGGCATGGAATAAGCATTTGGCAGGCATTGCCAAAATGGTACTACCTGGGCATATGATGTTAGTGCCTGGCAAATCTCACCAATACACAAGCAAGCACTTTTGGCTTTGGCATTGCTTGTTTCAACAGGACTTCAGAGCAAGGAACAACTATAAGGACAAACATGTTGCTTATATATCAAGTTGCTAAAGGCACACCTGGCTAAGAATTTTTTATTACAACAGGGGCTCTTTTACCACAGAAATTGAGTCATTAAGTCTCAGCAGACTGCTTAGATAACACTAGTCAGCCAATGTTTGATGTTACTGCTGGATAGAGCTAGCTCAGATCCCAGGATTGTGTGTTTGGGGCTGACAGGGATGGGATGTTGGTGGGAATATACATTAGCATGGTTTTGTGCAATCAGTGGCTGAGTATAGGCGATTTATGCACTTTACCAAAAAATGCAAATCATATAACGTGTTATGCATGCAGCTTTCCCAGCCCTACCCAGACACTAAAGGGATACTATTAATCTCCTGGAATGCAACACCCTTGCCACTGAGAGAGAAACTCAGACAGCAGCAGTCAGGGTGGGCAGTGAAAAAAAGAGATAATTAACAATTCACCTTTGGTTTTGCGTCTTCTCTGCTGGCAGGGACCTAAAGCAATGCGCTGGAAATTTGGTGGCTTAAATGTCTAACATCAGCGACAGCCCTGCAGTTATGAAAGAAGTGCTTGGCATCAAAACACATTTATAATGATGTATTTGTTTATCACAGTGCTATGAACAAAACCAGTTGGAGATGCGCGCTAACCAAATGCCAACTAACATATCAAAAGGTACACAGAGGTAGAGCAACAACTCACCAGGTCCCTATTAATAAAGGCATTAAGCATCTGCTGTGCGTGATTGTACCAGCACACGTACCTTTTTTTGCACTGCTGCAAACTTTTGCATTGCAAGCAACGCCATAACGTTCTCGTAATATGTGCATCAAAGTGCAGAATAATGATCACTAAATATGCAGTCCTGCGATGTCAAGCATGATGACTATTGGGCATGCAAATGCATGTCAAATGATGCTTTTATGATGCACGGATCACATGGCTAAAATTAGCGGATCTCTTAAATGGTGTGAACCTGCTTCATGTCACATGGCGCACATGACTGTGAAAGGGCCATGTCTCCTACTACTGGTTTTCTTGCCATGTGCACCAAAGCTTTGATTGTTTTGTTTGCTCAAGTACTCATGATAAAAATATGGAAACCCCGGTTGTAATGAGGTGCGTTGGTCTTAGAGAGAGGGTTCGGGGACCATAGCAGGAGGGGCTCAGGCCTACTCCAGAGCCTAACATCAGCCCTGCAGTTATGAAAGAAGTGCTTGGTGCATGGCACATTCATAATGGTGTTTGTTTATCGCAGTGCTATGAAGCAAAACCAGGTGGAGACGCACACTAACACAAATGCCAACTAACATATCAAAAGGTACACAGAGGTAGAGCAACAACTCACCAGATCCCTATTAGTAAAGGCATTTAGCATCTGATGTGCGTGATTGCACCAGCACACATACATTTTTTTTGCACTGATGCAAACCTTTGCATTTCAAGCAGCCTAGAAGGTGCTGCGGCAGACAGTGCCTGCAAGTGCCCAGTGCAGTGCCCACTGCCCAAGCTCAACACAAGCAGCAAGAACTTCGGTCTTTCTTGGCTGGGCGGGAGCCGGGTGCTATTACTGCGCAGTGTGCATTTGCGGTCTGATGGCTGCTGCTGCATCCTGCACACATGCAGTGCTGCTTTGCCTGCCTGCTGCTGCCTCTCTCGTCGCTGGGCTGGGTGCATGTCTCAGAGTTCACTTGTGCCGTACCTGTGGCCAAAATCATCATGCCCAGGGGGTCAGGGAGGTCCAGCAATATCCTCTCTCTCCAGATAGTGCCACGTGGTATTGGCCTGGACCTGGTGGCAGCACAGAGTCTGTGTCGGCAGCTGCAACCGTATTTTCAATGGGCCGCCCGCTTTTGTTTGTTCCCTGGCGACCCCCAGAGCCCCAGCCACCAGGCACAAGATGCTTTCAACTTTGCAAAGTGCAACACATTTGTTGTTGTTCCTTCTTGCAAAGTTGAAGGCAACTTAATGGTGCCGTGGGTGCGCTGTGCCGGTGCGGCGGTCCAGCCCTAGAGGCAGGAGGCACCCTCAGTCAGCCCAACACAGTCAGGTGTTAAGTTTATATTAGCACATAGCTCTTCAGAGCGAGCCAGGCCAACCCGCATGTCAGACCCCCACCTGGAGTGGCAGCGCGGCACCCCCTCTACATGCTGCATACATGCATCATAATTTATGATGCATGCAAATCATCAAAGCAAGGTAACAAAAATGTGTGTGTTGCCTTGCTTTGATGAATTAGGCTGCTCATTGCCCAGCCCCTAAGTGCCAGTTCCGTCTGCCGGCGCCAGTGGTAGCCTGCTATGATACAAGTCATTGAGACTAGAGTCAAACATAACAACAAAAAATGTAATAAAATAAAAAAGGACCCAGCTCTGACTGCGGCCCCAGCACCAGCAGCGCGGCACACTCTAGTGTGCAGCGGCAGTCAAGTCAAATAGTCAGTCATTAATCATTCAACAAACAATTTAATTTAAAAAAAGCAGCCCATTTGTGGCTTGTGAAAAACCGGCCCCCAGGTCCTCAAGGCCGTTCGGTCAGTGGCCGAACAACCGATAGCCCCAGTCCGACCCTGGTTTGGGCTAGTAATAAAGTTCTTCACATCATTGTGTATTAACTTCGCTTATCAGCGTTTCTTCTGTGATTTCCCTCACATACTTTTGTATATTTTCATGCTCTTCCAAATAGCTCATGTCTCTGGGACCATGCTCTCAATCTATGAAGATAAATCCTGTTCTCAACTGGAAAGAACCTGGTGACTCTTGATTATTATTGCTTACATTATACGATTGCCTTCTACCTGCTCCTCTTCCACTCGCACATTTCCTGGAAACATTCTTCATTTTGAAGGGAATTATCTTGATGATATCAATCAATGTTCATAGGTTTGTTCCGCAGACTCAGAAGGAAGTAGGAAGTGGGAAGTTGCAAACCTGGCTGTCTCACGCTGTACCATTGCCCTTTGAAATTCTTCACTTTTTTTTTAAGAGGTTAGCAATAGGTCTCGGACTCTTTTTTAACTTTAATACATTCTAATACTAGTGTTGATGCTCTCTCTCTCTCCAATAACATATGGTGATATGACATGAAGTTCTAAGAGCGGCCTTTCACTGAAAAATGCAGTCTCCGAACGCCTATTTCCCTTCATTATAAATGCCTCACCGTTACTCAAGTAAACATTGTGGAGTTTTGTATCAAAGCAACAACATAGGATCCTATTCCTAGAGATTCCCACAACAATGTGTAAGGTAATACTGAGTGCTCTTGTAACCTACTTGCATAAGTGGAATTCAGTACCTACACGTGGTAGTGGTATTCACAGAGAAAACACTTGTTGCATGTGTATTATGTGCTCTAAGAAAGACACATGTTATGGCTTGACATTGCATTCACAGTGAAATCCACACTTTTTTTTAAAATGTCAAATATAAAGCTTTTAAATGATCTTTTCCTCCTGCCTCCGCATGTTTTTTTTTCCATTACTATTTTCACTTCCTACACATTCTGTAAGATGTTGGCACACTTTCATGCAATGGCTTGTAGGATTGTTTAGCGTGTTTTGGGAGTACAGAGTGCAGCACCACTGCACAGGATCAATGTATAGCATGTTTTTTTAAGTGCAGCGCCACTGCATGGGTTTGGTGCATTGATATAATGTGGTACAGCAAGACATGTGTTATTGAGCATTTTTATGCAGCGCCACTGCATGGGTTTAATGCAATTGCTTCAGGCAATGTGTTGCCAGTGCAACCTATGGACATGTAGATGAAAACAGGCTATGCACTAAAAAACGATTTCCACATATAAAATGCAAATAATTTTTTCACAGTTAAAAGCATATTTTTACCTGAAATTCTTCTGTTCCAGGAGACACATTTGAGGATTAATGAACTAACCTCATTAACAAAAAAATAACACGCTAACTCATTAATAACACAATGTGTTCTCCACTGCAAAATGAATGGAAAATGACAAGCTCTGAAAGTCATTTTAAATGCACATTCAGATTTTTTTTTTTTTTGCTTCCATCTGCGCTCTGTCCACAGTAACTGCAGGAAGCAAAGACCTCGAATAAGCAGGAAATCAGTTTGGTTACAGTTGCAACTGTATAAGCCAAGCCATTGTGTGCAGAGGGTGGTTAGGGCATGATAGAATTTTATTGGTTAGGATCCTTTGGTAGGAGGTAACCAGAGTTTTCTTGTATAATCTCGAGGAAGAAGCTGGGGAGAGACATCTTGACACAGCTCGGAGAAGGACTGGATTGATAGACGGGGATGTCTGATTCCTAAAGCAGATTCAACTTGGTTGCAGAGACTGGGATTTCCAGTCAACAAGTCCCAGTTTCAGTGACAGCAAATGCTTGTCCTTGCTGGGTGAACCCCTCCAGAAGGCGACCAGCCAAAGAAGTTACATTCTGAAAAAGCCTGGCAATTATCTCGCTGAAGTGTGGGGGCTGAGTGTGTGCGAAAATATTCAGTCAGTGTAGGAAAGGATATTACTGTGCTTTACCCACGTGTTTAATGTTGCAAATTGAATTCTTGTTCCCTGCCACTCTCTTCTCAGTGTATCACAAATAATGCTGTTACTGTGCTATTTCATTTATTTCTGTAAAAGAGTGAGATCGTGTTTAAATGCAACTTTTATAATACACAAAAATATCTGAAAGCAGACGGGTGGTGTGTTTTATTTTCTCTTTCCTTTGTGCATTTACCAATATAGTGCTGATGATGTGGGGAGATGTTTAGACAGTGCAATTGTCATTTTTAAGGTAGCTAAAAATAAGATTTGGCTGCAGCTGTGTGCACAATGTCATTCAGTATGAGCAATTATAACTAACTGTGTGTGTTATAGTCTGCCGGAGGTCTATGAGTCGGCAGAAAGGGAGGCCCTGGACATAGCTCACCAGACGTAAATAAGTTGGTGATAGATACCGCATGATAGCTCGCTGCCGTAGATAAGACAGCGAGAAATTGCCCATGGTGCACACTAAAAATGAAAATGTGGTGTTCCTGAAATGCAAGCCTGAGGTCTCTCTAGTGATTACATGAAAAATCTAAACAAAAATAAGGGTTTCTGGATATTGGGGCCACAAATAAAACAAAGGAATTATGCTCACCAAAAATACCACCAACCACGCATAGCAACCACGCATGTCTGTGTACTGAAATAATGCATATCCACTGTATTATTATTATACATAACCCAATCTGAATACAAGGAGTGATTGTTGCTAAATTATTTTTCGGCGGTAAGAAAATACCGCCAGGCCCCAAATCTACACAAAATACCCAACATATTTATGGTGCGTTGCAGGCCGGGAAAGTGATCACAGAGCACCTACTGGGCGTGGCAAGTGTGTCTCACACTGCCATCTGTACATTAAAGGGAACCCATTTCATAATAGCAGTGTGTTACTAAAAACAAATTTCAGAATGTCACAAAGGGAAACCACATTCTCAGACCTAGTGCAATATTTAGAGGCAAAGTTGTTTGCACATGGGACGTGGTCGTCGAACAGTACCTTAGAATGGCATGACCGCATTCAGGGTGAGGTGCAGAAAGAAAAACTAGACAATATTTTTGCAGAAGGCAGCATAATTCAGGTCTGCCTTACAAGATTATTGAATGCAGCCGATAAAAGTGCAGAGAAAGACTGTTTAATACGGCTATGCACCAAAATATGGTTTATTTTGAATAGGTCCCTGCGAATGCAGGAAAATGATACCCAGCTAATTAACAGGTTAAAGACTGAATTAGATGGGGCAAGTCAAAATCAGGAAATGTTAAGAGCAGAATTGGATGTATGCCAAAAAGACATGCAATTAAAATGCAGAGATTTTGATGCTCAGTTGTCCAAAAGCAAGAAACAATTTGAGGATAGTGAGCAAGAACTGGTACACTTAAAAGCCTTAGTGAACCACATTAGACAGGATAAAGATGAGATTGTTTCAGAAATGCAGATTTTACAAAAAGAACATTTTGAAAAAGAAAGTGATCTCCAAGGTGCAGAGCAAGAAATGGTTAAAATGATCCAAGAAAAAGACAAGAGAAACAAAGAATTCAATGAATGCCAAATGCAAATGTGCGACATGCAGGAGGTAATAAATAAAATGAGTGATGAAAACAACTATCTGCAAAATGAAGCACGCAGGCTCCTTAAAAAAGTGCAAAGACTTAGAACAACAAGTGTGCATTCCCAGGAGAGGCGGCAGGGTACTACATTCAATGGAGTGGAGGTGAATTCTAGTTCTGCCCAAAGAGCTAGTGCTCCAGTGACTGGGCCGGTGACTGAACTTGGTTGCAGCGCCCTTGGGGGATTTGATACTCCCATTGGGGGCAGCCACCAAACCCGTACACCTGAAACCAGGATTGAATCACAAAGTAGTGCAATTCCATGCATTGCAACAAGTAGCCCCATAAAAATAATGAAATCCATTAAAGCCCTGATCAAACCATTTAAAAAGGGAGGTGAATGCTGCATTGAGGATCACTTAGAAGCGGTTCATGACATTTTTAAAGCAATCCAGATACCTAAGGAACAGTACAGACCATTTAACGTTAGATGCCCCGACGGCCAGCATCATAAGGGGATTAAATGAACAGCAGAATATGACATGGGTGGAGTTTGAAAAAGAAATTAGGCGTCATTTTTCTCCTTTTCAGTCATTGCAGGAGGCAAAGAAAGTCGCTTACACAATCACTGCTGGGCCTAATACATCCCCTCGCCAATTTTTACAAGACTTAAAAAGAGCATTTTCTCGCTTTGATGTATCTTTTGACCCAAATTCCAATGAGTTTAAAACTGCATACTTCTATGGGCTACAGAAAGACATCATATCCCAATTGGTCCGTGAATTTGACCGTGACAAGTCCCTTGAATGGATTGTACATCAAAGCACAAAACTGAGCAAATAGGAATGCTCTATACAGCGCAAAAGCAACCATCTAAAGAGGGGGCTGATGGCCATAGCAATGACCGGGGGGCTTCTGAGAAGTGACTAAGTACTTATGACACCTGCAGTGCCAAAAAGACAGATTGCCCTGATGTAATTTTTCATAATGACTCTGAGATGCCTAATGATTTAAAAGTGAAAGCACCAATAAATGAACATGTAACAGAAAATGCAAATACTTCTAAAAAAGAGGTACGGTTTAACCTAGAACTAAATCAAACATTGAAGATTTGTGCAAATAAAAAAGAAACACCGGAAATTCCAAAAGAACAAAGAAACAGATTTAAGAAAAATGTCTCGGGCATGGGGAATACCAGTGAACAGGGAGTAAGTGGGGATGCTATAGCTCCTTCCCTGGGCAAAAAAATCAATGACCAAACACAGGCAGAAAAAGGAAATACTCAAAAGGAGGGTACAGGTCAATCACTAGAAGAATTCTTTGAGCCACATATTTTTGAAGAGGCTGAAAGGGCTGGTACCACACTAAATGATCACAAATGCACAGAATTAAACAATGACAAATTGCTGAATGATGTTGTTACACATGTTCAGTTGGAAGGTTGTAATGTGGTCCCTGATGTTACCCAGATGGTTGGGCGAACAGTGGCCACACTCCAAAAAACCTCTGATCATGGAGAAATGAATAAAGTCTCTTGGGCAGAAATGGGTAAAAAGGAGGGAAAAATGTCTTTCCATTTACCAATGTGCTTAGCCAAAAGTGAAAAAGGCCTGAGAAAGGTGAGCCCTGAAATCAGTAAGAATTCACACTTCGTATGTGTATTAGAGGAAGTTGAGGACAGATATTATGCACCCATCACTGTAGAAGAAAAATGCCAAACATTTGCTATGATTGACACTGGCGCACAGGCCACAATTATGTCCAAGGAGCTGGTAAAGAGTATCAATGAAGGGAGACCCCCACAGAATCAGATCACAGTGAAGGAAAATCAAGGTCCAGTGCATAACTTTAATGGGAAGGAGGTGCCCATCATAGGTGTAACTGAGGTTGACATAAAAATAGGAAAGCACAGAATGAAACAAGAGGTATTGATCACATCTATTTGTGAAATTCCATTTCTGATGGGGACAGATTACCTGAAAAGATTGTCTCCTCTCATAGATGGGGTGAATGGAGTGCTGTGGTCCTTAACCAAGAAACCATTGAGACCTAAGAAACTAAAATCACAAAACAGCAACATAAATGAATGTCACACTGTTGCCAAAACAAATGATGCTGTGGAGGTATATCTCCAGAATAGTTGCATACCTAGTGTCACTGTTTTATTAATGTGTCAAGACAAAATGCAGAGCGACAATGAAAGACTACCTGTACAAATATACTTGGACCCAAGGAAAAATTGGCAGACTGCCATAGATGAGCACACATTACGTTTTTATTTAAAAGAGAAAACAATCAAACAGAATATTGCTCCTAAAACAGATTCAGAAAAATACATTACCACTCTTGCTGAAATACACATGGAAGATGAGCAACCATGGGTTCATGTTGGTATAAATGACTGTTTTAAAACAATAAAAGCCACTTTAGCGCTTGAACAGGAGAGGAGCTTCATTAATGAGAAATTGTTGCAAAAAATAATGGAGAGGGAGGAAATCCCGAAATTTAGGATTAAAAACCAATATGTTTCTGGGTTGGACAGTCCAGACTTTGAAAACCGAATTGCAGGCAGATGCATGCTTAAAATTAGCATTGGGCAGAAAGCAATTTACCATAATGTATGGATAGTGAGTGGAGCACAAAATTACTTTTACATGGGCAATGACATCATGCACAGAATGTGTATGGTGTTAGATTTCCTTAATCAAAAAATATGGTCGCGCCTAGGTGGGCCGGCACCTGAATTTGAAGACAAAAGAAGGGCTTTTCATTGTGCACAACTGGTTCCTTATGCAATCGAATTACAAATGAGGAAAGATACTATTATTCCTGCATTTACAAAACAGTTTGCAATAACACTGAAATGCAAAAATGGACAGCAGATGAAAGGCTCTGATGCATTTGTATGCCTGAATGAATCCATAAAACAGTAAGGCCTGGATTATGAATACATTCCATTGCTAGATATTGGTGAAGGATCTGTAAAAATTATGGTAATTAATAAAGGTTGTCAGGATATTGATTTAGAGGAAAACTCCCCATTAGGAATGGCCATAAAAAAATCACATTATATGGCAGATTTAAATAACATGGTGATTGGAAATATCCCTGAAAAGTATGTAGATGCCAAGGGTGAGTTGCCAGAACACCTGGACTCTCAGCCCAAAGGAATATTTAAAATTAATTCTGTGTATCCTTATGATTCATATGAGATAGTGTGCTGCCATCAAGAGGATTGCATAACATTTAATTTAAATGAAAATGAAACAGAAAATCAGCCCATTGAAGTGGAAGCTGATGTGCCAAAATATTTAAAAGTGGCAGCTTTACAAAAAGACACAGCCACACAGTTAGAGGAAAGCACCGAGATTCCATTACCAGAAGATTTTCCAGAATTTTCCAAAATGGTAGAAGAGCAGATCTCCTTAGCGGATTCATGTGACAGCAATGAGGATAGAAACAATCTGAGGGAGATATTTATGGAGTTTAAGGATGTATTTGCAAAAGATGCTTATGATTGCGGTTTAACTGATTTACATGTGGCCACACTACCAGAAGGGTGTAGCAGAAGTCCAGTATTTGTACGCCAGTATAGACTACCGCTGGCATGTTTAGAATGATTAGCAGAGATTATAAAGAATTTGGAAGCTCGGGGAATCATCAGGCCCATTCATAGCACATCCAATACACCTATATTAGGTGTGTTAAAGCCAAATGGTCAATGGCGGCTATGTGCAGACTTGAGGGAGTTAAATAAAAGAGTGCCAGTATCCAGATGGCCACTGCCATTCATTGATCAGGGCCTAGCTCAGGTACATGGTTCAAAAGTGTTTACCACATTAGATCTCACCTCTGGATATTGGTGCGTGCCATTGGCAGAGGAGATACAGAATTTATTTTCCTTTACATTTGACAGGACTCAATACGCCTGGCTTAGAGCTCCATTCGGGTACATTAATAGTGGGAGTGAATTTGGCATATTTTTGAGAAAGGCCATTCCAGATGCAGCGGAAGGAGGAACCATAGTTTATGTGGATGATGTCCTGATAAAAAATGAAAGCCTGAAAAGCCATTTTGATGAAATAAGACATGTGCTTGGCCAATTGCAGAAAGCAGGCGCCAAAGTGTCTTTACAAAAAGCACAATGGTGCAAGAAAAAAGTGAACTTTCTAGGCCATGAAGTGATGAACATGGGCTAAATCCACAAAAGAAAAAAATAGAGGCCATACAAAAACTAAAGGACCCTAAAAATGTGAAAGAGGTAAAAGGTTTATTAGGGATGACAGGCTATAACAGAAAGTTCATTGAAAGAGAAAATAAAACACACCACAGGTAACACCATTTTCCTACCTGTCAAGACCTCATGGGGGCTAACACCTGTTTCTTTGGCAGGAGTTGATCTGATTGCCATTAAAACTAAAGGTAGACGTAAATCCCAGCTGGAACCTGCTTCTGCCACGAATTTCTTTAAAATATCCACAACAGACCTATTGCTCCGTTCAACTCCACCTGAAGAGGCTGCCCGATATGCGATATGTAGTTTCCTTTTCACACCCAGTATTTGCCATACCTTACTCATTAGAGTACTTGTGAAATGACTTCCTCTGTCTGACTCAATTCTTTGTGGCAACCCAAACCTTGAGAACACATGGTTCACCAGCACGGTGGCTGCTGTTTGCGCACTACAATCTGGTGCAGGAATACATTCAATCCACTTCGACATCAAACATATCACACTTAAAATGTAACGGTTTCCTCTGCTCGACCTTTTTAAAGGGCCTACATAGTCTATTTGCAAATCTGACCATGGGAGAGTTAGGCCTCTTTTCATCAATGGGGCTCTATGCATTGGGGAAGCAGGTTTAAATTGGGCGCATACTAGACACCCTCTAGTATATAATTCCACATCTTGGGACATATGTGGCCAGTAAGCATAATCTTTTAGTATTTCCAATGTTTTTTTGTGAACCTCTGTGGCCTTCAGTTATTGCATCATGCGCATGTTGTAGCATTAGCCCTCTGAATGAAAGGGGTACCACCCACTGTATTTGTCCTGTTATGCCCTCTTTAATCATGAGTCCATCCTGCAGTCTAACTCGTTTTTTATTCTTTAATAGCAGTAAACGGAAAAATTCTAAATTTTTTGCAGCCTGGCAGGGGCCATTTTGAATTATAGATAAGGTTTCTCCTGTAGTTTATAAAATTTTTAAGAATGAAGGTGAAACAGCGATAGAGCAGTTTGTCCATGTAAATAAGATCAAGCCATGCCATCCCAGACACGAGATCAGGCAGCTTGAGCATGTAGAAACAGAAAGCTCTGGGGCTACTGCCCATTGATGCACACAATACAACAGAAAGTCCCTTGAACACAAAAAGATAAAATAAATGGGTACAGTCAGGAGGCAGTGACAGAGAAGTTAAAAAGTTGATTATTATAATGGCACATAAACACTGTAATATATGTAAATATATATAAAATGTGAAGAAAAAAATAAATAAAATATATAATGGAAGCTTATGGGATTGGTATGCAGCATGAAAATGCATTGAATTTAAAATGTTGTTTCATATATGCTTATTTTCTTTTTAACCTGGGTTTAATTTCAGAAAAAAAAAAAATGTTTTATTTTTGGCAAAAGGGTGAAGTTAGTATTGTGCTATATGCTTAATCTGTTTCTTTTCTATTTTGGTTTAGAACATTAACTATTTATACCGGAGGTCACGGGAGACGATGGAGTCCTGGAGCCCATGTGGACGGATTCCGGGAGAGCCCCGAAGGGGGGCGAAGACCAAGGCTGCAAAGCGATCAGCATTGAAGATGACACCAACAATATGTTTAATGATGATGATATTTGGAGGGATCTTCAAGAATTCAGAAGCACAGGTTGTCATTGAACCTGGACCAGCATCTGGTATCGTGGTGGAAGAGGCACCAGGATTCATCATGAGTGATAGAAGGATGATTTTCCAAAATATCTACATACCATTGAATCCTGAGATTTTGATTGAAAAACATTTGAATAATACCGGCATTAAAATTGAACAGTGACTTTCAATTTTCATCTTCACAACAAGAATGTTAATTGTATTGGATTGTTACATTTTGAAAGAAGAAAAGGAGCAAGTTGGATTTTTTCCAATTGTGGCTCAGATTGGCCAAATTCTCAAAAAAGAAGGGTGTATGTAGGATTGTTTAGCGTGTTTTGGGAGAACAGAGCGCAGCACCACTGCACAGGATCAATGTATAGCATGTTTTTTTGAAGTGCAGCGCCACTGCATGGGTTTGGTGCATTGATATAATGTGGTACAGCAAAACATGTGTTATTGAGCATTTTTATGCAGCGCCACTGCATGGGTTTAATGCAATTGCTTCAAGCTATGTGTTGCCAGTGCAACCTATGGACATGTAGATGAAAACAGACTATGCAGTAAAAAACGATTTCCACATATAAAATGCAAATAATTTTTTCACAGTTATTTTTACCTGAAATTCCTCTGTTGCAGGAGACACATTTGAGGATTAATGAACTAACCTCATTAACAAAAAACTAACACGCTAACTCATTAATAACATAATGTGTTCTCCAGTGCAAAATGAATGGAAAATGACAGGCTCTGAAAGTCATTTTAAACGCACATTCAGATTTTTATTTTTTTGCTTCTATCTGCGCTCTGTCCACAGTAACTGCAGGAAGCAAAGACCTCGAATAAGCAGGAAATCAGTTTGGTTATAGTTGCAACTGTATAAGCCAAGCCATTGTGTGCAGAGGGTGGTTAGGGCATGATAGAATTTTATTGGTTAGGATCCTTTGGTAGGAGGTAACCAGAGTTTTCTTGTATAATCTCGAGGAAGAAGCTGGGGAGAGACATCTTGACACAGCTCGGAGAAGGACTGGATTGATAGCTGGGGATGCCTGATTCCTAAAGCAGATTCAACAAGTCCCAGTTTGAGTGACAGCAAATGCTTGTCCTTGCTGGGTGAACCCCTCCAAAAGGCGACCAGCCAAAGAAGTTACATGCTGAACAAGCCTGGAAATTATCTCGCTGAACTGTGGGGGCTGAGTGTGTGCGAAAATATTTACTCAGTGTAGGAAAGGAGATTACTGTGCTTTACCCACTTGTTTAATGTTGCAAATTGAATTCTTGTTCCCCGCCACTCTCGTCTCAGTGTATCACAAATAATGCTGTTACTGTGCTATTTCATTTATTTCTGTAAAAGAGTGAGATCGTGTTTAAATGCAACTTTTATAATACACAAAAATATCTGAAAGCAGACGGGTGGTGTGTTTTACTTTCTCTTTCCTTTGTGCATTTACCAATACAGTGCTGATGATGTGGGGAGATGTTTAGACAGTGCAATTGTCATTTTTAAGGTAGCTAAAAATAAGATTTGGCTGCAGCTGTGTGCACAATGTCATTCAGTATGAGCAATTATAACTATCTGTGTGTGTTATAGTCTGCCGGAGGTCTATGAGTCGGCAGAAAGGGAGGCCCTGGACATAGCTCACCAGACGTAAATAAGTTGGTGATAGATACCGCATGATAGCTCGCTGCCATAGATAAGACAGTGAGAAATTGCCCATGGTGGCACACTAAAAATGAAAATGTGGTGTTCCTGAAATGCAAGCCTGAGGTCTCTCTAGTGATTACACGAAAAATCTAAACAAAATTAAGGGGTTCTGGATATTGGGGCCACAAATAAAACAAAGGAATTATGCTCACCAAAAATACCACCAACCACGCATACCAACCACGCATACCAACCACGCATGTCTGTGTACTGAAATAATGCATATCCACTGTATTATTATTATACATAACCCAATCTGAATACAAGGAGGGATGTTTGCTAAATTATTTTTCGGCGGTAAGAAAATACCGCCAGGCCCCAAATCTACACAAAATACCCAACAGGCTGCAGCACTGACAGTTATTTCACACAACTATAAATTATCTGTGCAAATAAAACTTTTCACCATCATTTCCTTCCTTCAGCACCTCCCTGAAACACCCAAAGAATGCATATTGTTGCAGATTTCCAGGCTCATTACAATGGTGACGTTAAGTCCTCGGAGAAGTTTCTGATTGAGCATGCCCCCATCAGTCAAGCATGTCCTGGCCCGTTCTATCTTTTCTCTTATCATAGCCTAGACAGAGTGGGGATTATGGTAGAGAGAAATTAAAAGTAATTGCATCTTCCTATTTCTCACATTCCGGGAAAGTGTCCACACCACTGCTTCCCTACCTAGCAAAACCATTTGTCAAACTAAACCTGTCCTCAGAGGGTGGAAAGAGGTGCCCTGTAGGGCACAATCATGGAAGCTTTGTTTTCAGGAGAGTTGTCATGACTGTTCATTGTGATGTGTTCTGACAGTTGTATGTTACCATGCTGGAGTAGATAAGTGGGGTGGGAACACATTTCTGCTAGGACCAGCACTCTAAAGAGGGATACCCAGAAAAAACAATTCTGTATTTGTTCACATCCTTCTGATTCAGTTTGAGGTCACTGGTTAGGTGATGTGTCTGGAAGTGGATATTTTTGGCATAATCTTCAGTAAACACAGGCATGCACCAAAGCTATAATTTGTTTTGTGAATTTTTTGTATATTCTATTGTGAATAGAATTTAATGTATTCATACTTCTGTAAGTTTCATCTTCTTTTTAGCGATGCAAGCTTGTAATGCCACCATAGTAAGCAGTGAAAGGACCCATTAAAAGAGTATGTATTATAATTCCACTTATCATGTATTAATCAGTGGAGTCAAACATAACTTGTTGTGGACATTTCCAAAATAGATGTTGTTTCAGTTACGTTTGACACATATTATATACTGACATATAGCCACACAGAAAGAGTAATATATGTATTAAGGTTGTAGTTGCAGAGGTCATAGATAGGGCAGCATTATAGGCCCTGTATTTAGTTGTTGTATCCCTAGTTATGTTTTGTAGTGAGTGGTGTGGGAAGAGCTGAAACAGGTTGAAGCTTGAGTCAGAAAGGTACTGTGGTAGACGCGAGGTCAGTTTGTTAACATGCCCGAAGTGTCAGCCCATTTGAATAACAATCAAACATACAACCAAATACCAATAAATCCCTGAAACTCAGACTTGAGAGTGGTGCCCTGGTCATGTCATTACCAGGAACCTGGGGTTGGAAGGATATAAGGGGGGAGCTGTGTTGGAAACGTTCTGTGATTTGGGATAGGAGGTGAAAGAGGTGATGGCAATACATTTAGTACAAGGTTGGGGGGTGTACCGTGTGTGCCGTGGTGTCTGGTATAATGAGAAAGCCTAGTGTCTGGAACGTAGAGGTGCACCTCATGTGACAGATCTCTACTTATTAGTGTGTAAATAAGTGTAACAGACCAATCCCGTACCTGGATTTGCTAGTGTTGATGTAGCGGTCCACATGTCTAGGAGAATGGTTTTAGATAAGGTGTGGCCAATCGGGCAAGGGACTATAAGGGGGCTATTTGCATAGGTGGTAGCCAATGAGGGTGGTGGAATAACATTGTAACCTACATATTCAGATTCTGTGGTTTTCCGGTATATATCCTGTAACTTTGAGATTTGACGAGCTCTGTGTCAGTTCACTTCTACAGGAACATCTGACATTTTTGCATGTAATAACCCTGTTTTTCCTTGCAAAGAGCAATGATTATTTGGCCTTTTGGATTATTTTGACTATTCGGTTTGTGGGTTGCCATTTCTCTTTACACAGGCCCAGGGCATCTGACAACTGTCCAAACTGTTGAATTAAACGAAACCTATGTTTACTATTTGTTGGACTTGCGAGTTTCTGAGAGACTTGCTGGTACTTCTGACTTGTTATGTTCTGTTACTGTGATTTATACTCCACACTGCTGCCATTTTCATGTTCTCTATGCACTCCTGCGCACAAACTATGCCAAACTCATCTGAACTATCGATTCACTATCCCCAACCAGATGGCTTGTGTTTGCAACACTAAAGTAATAGCTACTGAAGGTATTGTCCTGCCACAAACACGCTCTGGGATTCTCCAGTTCCTAATAATCACTGCTATAAATGCCACATGCATATATGTCAGGCAAGGGTCCTGTGAAACAGTTACAGATGAAGATCATCACCTGCCCCCATCAAATCGATGATGCTCTCCTCCCTCTTGGCCAATGACAATAAATACCAGTTGTGTGTACTGCATGTCAAGCAAGTCATGGAAGGTGGCAACTTTTCTCTTCTCATCCCTAAAGTAGTCCAAACAATTTGGCATGCTAAGTTAAAGTCATTGAATGGAAATCTGTGGTCTTTAAAAAAATAACATATCATCACATTTCAGTTGTCTATATCTAGATCAGCTAAATCTTATTTGAATTGTCAATATCCTGCTGATGTAAACTTTATGTCAATTTCGTCCCTCTCCTATATAATTCACCCTAACAACCACTGCCAGGCCAATAGGGCAATGCCCAAATAAAAAACACAAAAGGCTAGCGTGGGACAGTTTTTTTATTGTCAAAGTGGGTCACTTTTTTGAGTAACATCACTCTGCGGCTAGTAGTTTTGACCAGTGTTATTGAATAAATATCTTTAAAATACACAATTTGCATCATATTTTATCAAAAACCTTGCCAATTGGGTACTACTCAAACAGTGTCACAAATTGAACGAATGGCCATTTGAAACGTTGACCACTTTTTCATTGGTGCTCGAGACAATGTTATGCCCCAGTCCGATCCTGGCCACTATCCTCACCCTACAGCACTGATCACACGTGCCTTACATCCCTTTACCAATACTACCATAATCAATCTTCAGATGAAATTTTAAGAAGTTCGGACTGTCCGAAGTGTTGAAAATTCATGTGATGGGCTTTATCGAACAAGTTCTCTCAGGTTTATGTACTAACTGCAGATGCCTTCACTTTTTTTTACTCTTTTACATATTGCTTGAAAATACCCCCTTTAGAAACAGTGCATAAACCCCTATTGTTGTAGCAATTTGTTTTAACATACTTTAAAAAATTGTCATTTTTGCAATGTGCGTTGTGTCAAGGGTCCTTTCATAGAATATGGAAAATATCCTCAATTCAGAAATATAGTTCAGTGTTACTGATAAAGGGCTGTTAAATATCCCAATGCTGTAAACATCACAAATGACACCTGAATCCCTCTCCCCACTGAAATGCTTTCAACCCGCTGACTGTCACATGACGCAGACGATAATTGCCACTCCAGGGAGTGGGTGCGCATCAGTCAGTCTGAGCAGCCGAAGGCTTTCGACTCTACTTAATGCAGCAAGTCCCCACGGAGCGATCGCCAGGAGCTAACCCCAAATCTCGTGTACTGCATTGGCTGAACTGCCTGGGGTTAGGATTGTAATCTTGGAAACTGACAGAAGACATAGCTAGTGATGGTAGGCCCATAAATCATGCGTCTCCTGGAAATTAGGCGCCAAATACCAGAATCTGCTTTTTTCTCAAGTATGGGTATATACCACTCGTGCATCCTCAGGACATCACTATTTCTAAAATTAGGCATTCAGTCCTGAAACTCGAATGTGACTGTACTTTTTTCCGTTCACTGAATATTTCTTGCATTTAACATTTGAAATTCTGGAGTATGCTCTTTTGGTAAATATTAATGATGCTTGTGACGTACACCTTATTTCATTTGAATGAAAGTGATATTGTCATCAGGGGAATTCAATCAGCCGTATCATGGAACTGATGATTTAAAAGTGATTAAAAGGGAACTTCTTGTCCTCAGTCAGAAAGCATGTGCGCTGCACCCCTTTATCAACCAAGCAGTCTCATCTAAAGTGCTGTTTAAAAGAATAGGTCATAAAAAGTTACAGGGCATTGAGTGATTAACTGTGGGCTGGTGCGAAAGTCTGAATTTTTATATATGCATTGCTCCGTTCTGTTGAGAGCTTTGAGGTGAGGGAATACTAACTAGAAAACAAAATACGATTTTATCCCTGGCAACATGGACTATCGATTCGAGTCTTCATTGTTCCCCATTGGTATAAAAATGGCAGAAGATTACTCGGGAATCCAGTCTCATTAGGGACCAGCCAAGAAGCATAACCTTCCTGGTAATGTGAATGTCTAAATTCATTGCTGTTTCTAGTTGGTGTTTTTGATCAGCGATATTTTATCTAGAAATACGTGAATTTTTAGAGGCACTGCTTAAGTCTTCCACCTGAGTGCAGTTCTGATGCTATGGTTTAAGGGGACTGGAACAAAATAACTAATGTGAGGTCCATGTCCATTATCCAATTTGAAATCCCAAACACGGTCTCTCTATTCTAAGACTGGGCCAGAGCTCACTTGTTCATAAAGGTCGATTGTGTATTTGGAGATCGCCCCAAGATTTGGTTTAGTTGACACATGAATGATTTTTGCTCACTTGGGGCTCCTGAATCCCGCCACACTCTTGTGTTGTGATTTGGGAGCATGGCTAAACCCATAAATAATAAAATTGTAAAATACATTTTTATAGGACAGGCCTGTCCATGCCAGCAATATTACTTTTTGGATTTCTATCACAGTAGGGCTCACAATAGATCTATACTATACACATATCATTTCCAGTGCTGCATACTATCAAAGAGATTTGAATACAACAGATTTTATTATTTGACAAATAATCCTGTAGTAAATGGATTGGATGCTTGAATCACGTAGTACATAATTACCACTGGACTTGATGCTCATGTATTTTTTTCTCATCGCTCTAACATGAAAGGGCTTGTAACCATGACCACATGTATTCATAGAGCCTAAGGATTTAGATGTGAGGATCGAATGGCTGAAACGTCAGAATGCTTCTTCGCCGATTGTGTAAGATCAAATGTAATACCGGTTATTCAAGCATTTAACCTTGTTAAAGGGAAATATGCTTGAACCACAATCTGTAGTTGTAAGCAGTAAAACTAGCGATCTTTGGTGAGATTCAACAAAAATATGGAATGGGTACCCCTCAGAATGTTGATATATTGGATTGTGGGGATGCTGTCCATTCATAAGAGTACACAATACTATTCTTCTCTTGAGTAGAGACTTGAGAGTAAAGGAACCTGCTAGGAGCTAAAGACAATTGATGTAAAGTTATTGTTTATGAAGTGACCACGTTCTGACTGCTACAACGTTCTGTCAGCGAGCCCCCCACATCCCTTCCCAGCCTAAAGTGCTGGCATCTGCCTCTATCACTGACAAATTGACATCTGCCCTGCAGTAGTATACGGGTGAGTAGAGGCTAAAGTGTC
The DNA here is from genome assembly GCF_040938575.1 of Ambystoma mexicanum. Lineage (NCBI taxonomy): Eukaryota > Metazoa > Chordata > Amphibia > Caudata > Ambystomatidae > Ambystoma > Ambystoma mexicanum. The sequence continues at coordinate 861,021,794 of NC_090923.1, read as the reverse complement.
TACTCAGCCCTCACACTTCTACAAGCTAAGAGCCAACACTTCCAATCCGGCAGAGCAGGGTGAGTGCAGCCATACTTTCACTATCTTTGTGCTGCCTGATGCCTGAACTGTGAGAGTTTTGTTTTCCGTTTTGTTTGTTTTAAAATTGTTGATATCCCTCCGTGTGTCCCCCTTTCCCTGCCTCCCTCCTCCCACTCCAGTTTCCTGTTTCCCGCCCGCCCGCCTGCCTCCCAATCCGCCCACCCCCCTGATTGGCTCCTGGGCCCGTTGAGCAGAGGCCAGGTCCTTCGTTGCTCCCCCTCGCTCGCCACTTCCAATCTGGCAGAGCAGGGTGAGTGCAGCCATACTTTCAATATCTTTGTGCTGCCTGATGCCTGAACTGTGAGAGTTTTGTTTTCCTTTTTGTTTGTTTAAAATTGTTGATATCCCTCTGTGTGTCCCCCTTTCACTGCCTCCCTCCTCCCGCTCCAGTTGCCTGCTTCCTGCCGCCCGCCCGCCGCCCAACCCGCCCACCCCCCCTGATTGGCCTCCCCTCCCTCTTCACTTTCCCTCCCTTGGGCAGCCTCTGCCCGGCAGCCCCACGGCTAAGGGCCCAGGCCAAGGGCAGCTCCCACTGTTTGGCTCCCACTGTTTGGCTCCCGCTGTTTGGCTCCTACTGTTGGTGTCTGCAGGTGTCTGCTGGGGATGCCAGGCGCCAGCCACCTCCCTTCTGACCTCCTGCGCACCCATCCCGCCACTCACTAGCGACTACACCCTTGCAGTTCTACTTGCATAAACTGCCTGCCTCTAGTTCCGCATTGTGAAACCTAGGCCTTTTTCCCCCTCTTTAGGAAACTCAAACTTAAGTGGCTTTCCACTGGTTTTTAATTTGTTTGAAGCTGCACCACTAAAAATTGCATTGCACTTTTTTAAATTGCTTATATCTGCACTTCTAAAAATTGCATTGTGAAACCTAGGCCTTTTTCCCCTTCTTTAGGAATCTCAAACTTAGGTGGCTTTCCACTGGTTTTTAATTTGTTTGAAACTGCACCACAAAAAATTGCATTTCACTGTTTTAAATTGCTTATATCTGCACTTCTAAAAATTGCATTGTGAAACCTAGGCCTTTTCTCCCTCTTTCTTCCCTCCGCTCACTAGCTGTAATCCTCTGCTGTTCTACCTGCAAATTCCGCCTGCCTTATTACTGCCCTGTGAAACCTAGGCCTTTTTCTCCCTCTCTAGGATTCTCAAATTTAGGCAGCACTTAATTAATTGTAATCGGTACCACCCGCATATCGTGTTCTGCAACTTGTGGTAAACTAGGGCTTTTTTCTCCCCTCGCAGGATTCTCAAACTTAGGTGGCTTCTCCACTGGTTACCTAATACTCATTACTGTGTTCTGCAACTTGTGGTAAACTAGGGCTTTTTCTCCCCTCGCAGGATTCTCAAACTTAGGTGGCCTCTCCACTGGTTACCTAATACTCATTACTGTGTTTACTGTGTTCTGCAACTTGTGGTAAACTAGGGCTTTTTCTCCCCTCACAGGATTCTCAAATGTAGGTGGCCTCTCCACTGGTTGCCTGATACTCATTACTGTGTTTATTGTTGTTCTGAAATGTGGTAACCTAGGGCTTGCCGCTCACTCCCTGTCAGCTTGCACTCGTCTGTCTTGCCCCCCCTCCCTCCTTTTCTATGGTGCTCTCTATCTCGCCTATCTTCTCTAACTGCTTCTTCATTGACTATCCTGCTCTCCTCACTAAATCTGGTAGGAAAAAGTTTAAAAAGGACATCCTGGTCTCTAACCCAGGCCTCCCTATCGTTGACACCTACACCAGTGCCTCCTCCAAGGAAACTCTCACTGACATCCTCTTCTTCGTGCCTTCTCCTGACCTATGGACCCTTCATATGGTCTCTGTGCTCTCTCCTTTCTCCTCTTCTCCCATTAATGGTGGCACCCGTTGGGATGTCCTCTTGGCCTCCTTTCACTCCTCTATGGCCATTATTAATGTCTGCGCAAATGGGACCGTCTTGGTCCAAGGCCCTCAGGCCAACCTTCACCTCTTTGATAGACGCTTCACGTGCCTCATCAACTTCCTTTCCTCTCCTGCTGTCCCCTCTCCTCTGTCCTCGGCTATCTTGCCTCCATCCTCTCTCCCTGCCCCTCTTGTGCTCCTTCACCTCCGCAGGGCGTACCTCTGATCTGTACCCCTCCCCGGAAGTCCTTCAAGGTTGGCAACCTTCTCCACATTGCCACTCTTAATTCTCGCTCTGCCGTCAAACATTCCTCTGACATCTGTCGCCTTCTGGAGGAACTGGACTTTGACGTCCTCGGTCTCACTGAGACATGGTTCACGGACAGCACTGTCACCAGCTTTGACACACTCCTACCTGACGGCTACAAGATCCTCTCCGTGCCCAGGCCCAACCGTCCTGGGGGGGTGTGGCCCTTATCTTCCCTGAGTGGATTCCTGCCACTGTCACTCCTACGCAGACTTACTCCTCTTTTGAATGCCTTGTCTGCTGACTCTCTCTCTCTCCTAGCCATTCCCTTACCGTGGCTACTATCTATCGGCCACCTGGTCAAATTTCCTCCTTCCTCTCCGAGTGGGCGGACCTCTCCTCCTCACTCCTGTCCTCAACCACTCAACTCCTATTTCTTGGAGATTTCAACATCCACCTGGATGCCTCCTGTCCCCCCTCTGAACTCTTTCGCAACCTCTGCAACTCTCTCTCACTCTCTATTCTCCCGTCTGGGCCGACTCATTCTGCAGGGCACACTCTTGATGCTCTGATCTCTTCTGACCTTCCCCTCTCTGTCCCCCTCTCCACTCCTCTCTCCTGGAGTGATCACTTTCTCTTATCCTCCCACCTCACCTTCCCTACCCCACAGGCAATGCCACCCTCATCACTGCCATCCTCCTTCTCGGTCATCCGACCCATGAAGCGCGTGTCAGTTGAGGCTTTCGCTGCCACCTTTTCGTCCCCCTCCCCCTTCGGCTGACTCCCACCCTGACACAGCCCTCTCCACTCTTCACTCTGCTATATCTGATACTCTTGATATCCTTGCCCCTGTCATGAGAATCCGCCTGAAGCCCAAAGCCAAATGTAACTCCTGGTATGACTCGGATCTCATCACCCTTAAACGCAAGTGCAGGGTGGCAGAGAGGAAATGGCGTGCCTCATGTGCATCCTCTGACAAACTGGCCTGCCGCCTGCTCCAAAGGCAATACCGGCTCTCTGTTCTCACCAAGAAGACAGCCCTTATCCAAGCCCGCATCTCTGCGGCATCTAACAATTTGGCCGAACTCTTTAAAATCTGCAAGGAGCTGGCCAACCCTGCAGCAGTCTCTACTGCTCCTGTCCCCTCGAAGGCTCTCTGCACGGCACTGGCCTCTCACTTCATTTCAAAAACTCAGGACATCCTGTCCTCACTCTCCTCCTATCACCCCCCCCTCTATTCCTTGCTCTTCCTCGGCCCCTTCTGCAGCCACCCCTCCTCCCCCCTTCACTGCCTTTCCCCTTTTTTCTGCTGACGAGGTTTCGAGACAAGTCCAATCTATGAAAGTCTCGTCAAAACAGGTCCACCCATGCTCCTCCAAAACTATCAAGGACCACATTGAATCCTTGGCTCCTGCCCTGGCTGACTTCTGCAATCACTCCTTTGCCTCTGGAGTCTTCCCATTTGCCCTCAAGCACTCCCTTGTGCACCCCCTTCTTAAGAAACCCTCTTCCGACCCCTCTTGCCCGGCTAACTATCGCCCAATCTCCAGTGCTTAATTTGTAAAAAAAGTGCCAGGGCCCAAAAAATCTTGGACCCCTAATGCTGGGCTGGGACCGGCGGGCGCTGCCCGCAATGCGGGCGTCACGGCCCAGGCCGGTTCAGTGCTAGATCTAGATTGGCCCACCACCAGCCCATCACATTGCTGTAGCTGCTCCATGTCACATGTTTGGCGCTGCAGCAACTGCTGGCACAGGCTAGTAGAGGGATGGATGCGGAAGGAGCACACATATCTATCTTTGTTTATTTCACAACTTATTTTATTACATGTTTTAAATCACTGAAAGTACTGTGGGATTAACTAGATTTTTCAGGTTGGCATCAACTTGCATTCTGGGAGTTATAGTTTGACATTAAAACCACAACAATATTCTTTTTGCTTAAGATGTTGCTATAATGATTTACATGCTGTCATGTGGCTTTAAGTAGAAATGTGCGTTTTTTGTAAGTAAACTCTACAAGACATTATTACTGTAGACCTTGAAATCCAACTATTTGAGCCAAGGTTTGTGATCCTGGTCAGACCCCTTCCCCCCTCGACATCCCCTGCTATGACCTAGGATATGGCCACTGGCCTCTAAATGTCTATTCTATGTAGGTTTCCTATTCATATTGAAGTGGAGGTTATGTTCGGGATACCCCTCTTATCTTCTGCCTCAGCACCCGTAGTGCCGCCTTGCACATAACCAGCAGGACAGGCACCAGAAGTTAAAGGTGGAAGTTATACAGAAACTACAGCATCTGGGCATTTGATTGGCAGCTCCATAAGCAACCCAATGAAATCTATGCCTCCTAATTACCTACAATTATTTTAGCTGCCACAAGTGTTCCAGTGTTTCCCCCTGCTGACTAGTAGCTTGTGTAACATCTTCTTTCTGCTTTGCACTCAGTTTCCATATGGGCACGTTGATTTACATGTTAGCATTGTCACAGAGAGCCAGGTCAGCCTCACCCCATGGGTAATAATCATTGGCAACACCAACAGTTTGGGCTTTTGTGTAGGCATGGGAAAAACACTTGCCAGGCACTGCCGTAGTGGTATTACCTGGCTATAGAAGGTAGCAGGTGAAAAATGGTGCAAATACCTGGGCTGGGCATCTAAAAGTGTCTGGCAAATGCCTAATACTTATACAAAAGCCAAAACTGTTAGCTTTGCCATTACTTGTTTTTTACAGGACTTCAGTGAAGGACATGTATAGTGCTTATAAATGAAGTGCCTGAAGGCGAACCTGGTTAACACGTTTTTATTACACCAGTAGCACACCTACAGTGCCAAATAATTAAGTCATTAACTCTAAGAAGAACTGGCAGCCGCTTCTAGTGCAAAGTTTGATGGTGAGGCTCCATTAAAGCAAGCTCAAAGAGTTCCAATGAGGTGATGTTTATCATATCATGTGTGCATCAAGTGCTGGGCATGAGAAAAAGTGAATGAAAAGAAAAGGCAAACCTCATTTTTCACGCCTTGAAACACTTGTGTATAGGTGCGTTATAAATGCCATATCATATCATGATATTCAGTGTATGGACCATTATAGCATGCTAGTTTACAGAGAAACATCCTTAGTGAAGCAAGTGCATATTTCATTGTTGTATATAAAGCTATTTCCAAAGTAACGTCCTGTTTGTAGGGCTGGATGAAGTTAGCCGACAGAAATCAAGGGAATTATAGACATAGTGTAGCCTGTCACTGTCACCCAAGCTCTAAATCGCTAGTGCTGCAATAGTTGTAAATATAGTTAAAAACAAACAGCAGATTGACCATAAAATATGGAGACAATCTCTAAACACCACCAGAGGTCGTACCCAGTGTAACCCGGGCGGCAGCATATCTCAGAATGGCTATCTGCTGGATAAACGCGTTCGTGTTCATAAGTTGAAAAAGGTCAAACATGCAGCCCGCTTAAGCATTAAATCAAGCCTCTTGTTGAACAAAGCGTCAATCTGCTGGATAAACACGTTCGAGTTCACAGATTGATAAAGATTAAACATGCAACCCACTTAAAGATTAAATCAAGCCTCATGATGAGCGCGAGGGCTGCTCAATAAATCAAAGGCTCTGCTTACCTCGCGTACATGGAAACTCCATTAGCACTGGCCAGATGACTCTGGTCTGGGGAAGAAATGAAAGGCTGCCGGGCCCCTCTCATTCATTCAGCAGGGGCGGGGAGGCAGGGGATCACCTCTGCTTCTTTTTGTAGCAACATCAGCTCTGTCAGCTCACTAGAGTCCACCCACCTCCACCCACAACAATTTGTTATTGGAGGGAGCACGGCTGGCGCCACACTGGCGGGTAACTGGGCCTCAGCAAGCGATTGAATTCATCAAAGAAAGTTAACCCTTTCGTGTTAACTTTCTTTGATGAATGCCTTCATCCCCTGGGCAGAATGAGTTCCGGTGCCGAAATAACTCTGCCAGCGGGGCCCACCCCCAACCACCGGCACAAATTAAGCACTGCCAATCTCTATCACTCCCTTCCTGGGCAGGCTCCTGGAGAAGCTGGCCATCTCCCAGCTTAATCTCCATGCTGAATCTGTTGGTAGTCTTCACGACCATCAGTCTGGCTTCAGAGCTGCCAGAAGCACGGAAACTGCTCTCCTGAACATCCGTGCGGACCTGCTCTCGAACCTTGACTCTAATACTCCATGTGTTCTCATTTTACTTGATCTCTCTTCTGCCTTTGATACTGTCAATCATACCATCCTGCTCAACCGTCTCCGTGATAACCTGGGTATCACTGGTCAGGCTCTGGCGTGGCTGACCTCTTTCCTCTCCAATCGACCCTCCCAGGTCCAACTGGAGTCCTTCCTCTCCGACATCTTTTTCTCTACCTGTGGTGTGCCCCAGGGATCTAACCTCTCTCCCTGGCTGTTTAACCAATACCTGGCACTTCTTGCCCACCGCATCGCCGCTCTCTGCTCCAATTTTCAGTGCTATGTGATTGACACCCAGATCATTTTCAGGTTACCCTCGGCCTCCTCTTCTCCTTCCCTCATCTCTGACTGTATTTCTGCTATCCAGGAATGGTGTGCCGCCTATGACCTCTGCCTTAATGCCAGTAAGACTGAGATTTAACTCATCGACACACCCACTCCCTCCTTCCCTGCAGCTCTCTGGCCGGCCTCTCTTGGTCCTCTTCCTGCTCCTACCTGCAAGGCAAAAAACCTCAGGGTCATCTTCGACTCCACACTCTCCTTCTCTCCTCACATATCTGACGTCACTAAGAAGTCACACTACCAGCTACACCTCCTCAGAGGTATCCTTCCTTTCCTCTCCTTCCCCCAGAAGCTCACTGTCTCTAGAGCCCTGGTTCTCTCGAAGCTGGACTACTGTAACAGCCTCTATCTAAATCTGCCTGCCTCTACTCTCCGCCCTTTACAACTCATCCAGAACAGGACTGCGAGACTTGTCCTTGGCCTCAAGCCCAGGGACCGTATCTCTCCAGGACTGAAATCGCTACACAGGCTCCCATGGGCTGCGAGGATTAAGTTCAAAACCCTCTGCATTGTCCACAAGGCATTCTGGGGCCTTGGGCCAAAATACCTTCAACTCTCTCTTCCAAAGTAACTTCCTTCTCGAGCTCTCCACTCACCCGCCTCCAACTCCCCCAGGGTCAGCCGCTTCCCCAAGCAACGAGTTTTGGGTAGATCTCTCTCTGCAGCAGGGGCCTCCCTCTGGAACAGCCTTCCTGCCTCCCTGAAACTTGAGGAGAACCATCTCCGGTTCCGGAAGCACCCCAAAACCTTCCTCTTTGCCTCTGCTTTCTCTCCCCCTCTCCCCTGCTAAAATTACTGAAACTGCACTGAATCTGCTACTGGCCCACCCACCGAACTCGGTCCTTGGCCCAGCCACTGTCCCCTGCACTACCTCCCTGGCAACCCCTGCACCGTGGGACTGTCTCTGTATCCCTACAGCCCCCCTTCCCAGCACTTGTCTGCACTTACCTTGCACTTGCCACCAGCTGGCCCTTATTATTTATTTTTTGCTATTCTACTAACCACATAGTGCACTTCCCCTCTCCCTTTCCCCCTTGCACTTTTTCCCCTCCCCTCTACCCTTGCACTTGCGCGATCTGAATGACACCTGGCCTAGTAGGATCGTTGTCTGTCTCCCCTTGTTCCCCCCACCTCGTCGCGCCTTGAAACACTTGTGTATAGGCGCGTTATAAATGCCATATCATATCATATCATATCAATCATAAATGTAAAACAGGCATTGTCATGAGATATACTTCCTTTGCCTTTTGTGGTAATGTGGGCCAAATAGAGGCTATACTCGCAAGAGGGATGGGAACAGTAGTAACCCAAACAGCAAAGTATAATAATCCAAAATTAAGGAATGTCCCAATAAGGTTCTCTAAAATATAATTACTTTAATTAAACAAACCATATGCAAATATAACTAAATAGAAGACTAACAAGATCCACTGTACGACACTTTGGAGCAAAGGATAAAGGCATAAAATAAACTGACAGCAGAAATTGGTTCTGAAAAAGCAAGTGAGGTATGCTTCCAAATAGTTTATGCATTGGACTTTGCCTCTTACTCGCTGTCATGATTGAAAAGGGTACACACAATAACAGTAGGGGCTGAGTTACTATTTCCAACGACTTAATTCCACTGTTATATTACCAATGTTTAGCAAAACACTAAAACAGGTTTTGGAGCACTATCTAGTACACACCAGATTGAGAAAATCCACTAAAAGCTATACCTAAGTAAAAGTACACCCTGTCCCTATCATGGGGTGATATCCCTCAGATCACAAAGGAGCGCCGCCTATCCAAAAGGAAAGAGGGAGAAATCTGTCCCTACCTAACATTACACAATCAATCAGCGTTTGATTTTGTCACCTGTCCCACCTTGTTGGTAACCCATGCAGGAGACAGAGCATCACTGTCTCAACTTTTTCATGCAATAAACATTACTGAGGGGAATTTCCTATGGGGCTATTAAAGCCCTTGCTTATTAACTTGCAGAGCAATATGTTATTAGAGCAATTGTATTGGGTTCCAATGGATAGCTAAAAAATCCTTGCGGTATATAGTGCTCCGAACACCTGTTTACCTAACAGGTCTTGGTTTCTACAACACTTGTATCCTATTTGCTTGAGAGGATATAAAAAGGAAAAGGGTAGACCGGTTTTGATGACCATTGCCATTAATGTTATCATCTTCAGGACCACTTTAGTGCACTATGGGCCTTACTCCCTTGGATCTCATTCTCAGGGTCGGGCAGCCATCTCAGGACCTAGGGAGAAAAGGGTGGAGGAGGAGGAAAGAAAACAATAAGGCAGGTAAACTATATCTTCTAAGGAGATAGGTTCAGTAATTAACAACCGACCACTAATGATAAAATCTATTTCAGAGAGCAATATGCTATAATTTAAGGCTTTAAAATGACTCCAAGTGGAGGTGGAAAGGTCCCTCAATGAGAAACTCCCATTCGTTATATAACAGTTATTATCATTGTTTGAATACACTTCAAGGTGTTGCAGCGATCTCAATAGACTTTTACCTCAGTTCCATGTTATGGTACATAGAAGGTGGAATCGTGAGGACTGCCCAGATACAAGTTGCCATGCATTTGTGTGTTCTCTGCAAAAGTCAATGGACATATCAAAGGATCAGAATCCATCTCCTTGCACTCAGCAGACAATTTTTGATTGTTTAACAGAAAGCTGGCACATCTGCTGAGTGTCACAGTGTATTGTTAAAAGAATTTCCGTCGGGTGCAAGATCTTACTGTTCTTTAAGCCTTCTCTCTTGCTCAATATCGATCCTTTTGCTGTGTTATGATGCGCTGTTCGCGTACACCCAAATGCCGGATATATTGTTTTGGTGGCCTGGCCGGGGCTTAAAGTCACTGTACAGATTGCCTCTTGAAAGGCAGCCATCTTGGGATGGAGTACCGCGGCTTGGTATATGGAGTATAGAGAGCCAAATAAAAAGGGAAGGTGGTGGTGGGAGAATTCTTGAATGATCTGCCACCTTAATTTAATACTGCCAAATTGTGCCACTGAAAGGCTTCGTTCAGCCCATCAATGCATGTATTGAGCCGAAAGATCCATTGATGCTCTCTTTGTAGGCGCATATTTGTGTAGTCCCTTTGTAACTTTTGGGGATGTAACTTTTCTGAAACTGTCCATTGAAAATCTTGATGGGTATGGGCAATTTCATTGAAGTGTGATACTAGTGGGGTTGTAAGTTTAACAGTTTTAATATATGATTTATGCTTGATCAGTCTCTTACTGATCGGTCATATTGTCATTCCCACATACCGTAGATTGGAGGGGCATGTAATACGGTATATTTCTCCCAAGCTATTACAGTTGGAGAAATGTTTTTGCAGCCAAGGTGTTTTCCATCCGATATCTATGTTCATGCTGCGATGTGTCTGGGCACACACAGAGCATCGACCACATGGTGCATGACCCACTGGGGGCCTGCATGACCACAGGTTTTGCTGCCCGTTTTGCTCATCATCTTGCCAGATGTCACAGGGGAGAGTTTGCACAAGTCCATCCCTGATGTTTTGCCTGCGTTTTAGGGCATAATAAGGAGGAGGCAAGGGACATGACACTGTACTCAGAAGAGGCCACAGCTTCTTTATTTCTCATTTCATCCTATTGAATAGGGAAGAGTAACTAAAGACAGACTTTATATTTTTTCTGGCAGGAGGTCTAGGGTGTTGCTGAAGAGTGATCTCTCTTGGAATGTTCCTGGCCCTTTTATATGTGGAATTTATGATTTTCTTAGGATATCCTCTTTGAACCAATTGTTTTTTCAAGTTTCTGGCCTGTGACACATAATCCTACGGTTGCGTACAGGTACGTCTGTATATGAAGAGCTGGCCAAACGGGAGGTTATCCTCCACGGCTCGGAGGTGATCAAGAGGGAGTTACGATCTGTACTCTTTTTTTATACCTTCGATGTTAGATGACCTCCTAGTGGCATAATGTGGAGATCAAGAAAGTGTTTTTCATGTTTGCTGGGTTCAAGGCTGAACTTCAGATGTTGATTTAGTCCATTGAGCCAGCTGTGGAAAGGTTCCAGATCCTGTGCTGTGCCTTCAAATATCATGAAGATGTCATCGAGGTAAAATAAACTGACAGCAGAAATTGGTTCTGAAAAAGCAAGTGAGGCATAGTTCGAAAGAGTTTATGGTTGGACTTTGCTTCTTAATCGCTGCCATGATGGAAAGGGTGCCACTGTGAAAAGTGAAAAGTAGCATGTATCCGAGAACATGTTCAAGCAAGTAAAAGGGAAGGAGCTGTGATGATTGCTAAGACCTTTTCATTTAATCTACACACTGTCTGGTTGATGGTAATGAAATGTGGAATAATGCACATGGAAGTGGAACTGTGCTACATGTAAAAAGAATGTGTTTTGCCACCAAAAGAATTGAGCAAGCTGTACAATATTTATGGGAGCAAATAGCACAAATGCAAAAGTCTATTATTTCATCATAGTGTTTTCTTTTTCTATAAAGCTTATTTTTGTTCCTTGCCCACATCCTGCTTTGCGGGAGGCCCAGTGCACCGTCTGAGCATCCTGCCAGCTAAAGAATGCTCACAGGCCTAAAACTCCCAGCACTCTGCCTGCAATGATGGAAACCATCTGGAACACTGTGAGACCTGTGACTGTCTCGAGGTTCATTTCTCGATACAATTTAAGAATGGACTGGACAATAGATCAAATGTGTGCTGTCTGAGTGTCGGGAGTACTGTAAGACAGGCATGTAGCAACCACATGGTCGCTGGGAGCGCATTTCACTGAAGTGACCTGTTTAAGGGCCTGTCTCAGAGGTATGTTTGAAAAAAAGAAAAATGATTTCCATCCCTGTTTTGGGGATGTAAATACAAGTGTGACATTCGTGGTTTAAACCACTCCTGTCAGATTTCCAAAAACGAAATCATGGCAGGGTCAGAAATGATAAGACATGCCCCCTTATTTGTGCAAATGCTTACATGGGAACCCTTTTTGAATTTGGCTGCTCCATTTTTGGGTGCCAGTGAAGAGATATGCAATTGCCTCTCACTTGTACCAACACATTTTATGAGAATCTGGCGCCATGTTTTAATTTGTTTAATTTTTGAGAAAATACACTAACATTTTTCAGTCAAATGTTAATTGTACGTACATTCTGCATACATGCTATCATCTAAATGTCAGCTTCATGCAAACAAGTACCTACACAAACATACATGGTGCCTAAACATCTGTATGTGCATATTAAAAGACATATCTGACAGTAAAATGTGTTTAGAATTGTTCATTACACATTGATCTATCTTTGTTGTCCTTTTGTTTGTTGTTTTATTCATAATGTTTTTCTGAATCAAACTTTGTTTTATCTGTATGATTACAAGTGTGATCCTCAATAGCTAGTTTTAATCATTTCTAGCTGAAAATATTTCTCCCCCTTGTGCGTGAAAGGGAGGGGCAGTCTGGTTTCTACTTCCTCTTTCTATATTGACTTTGCTTTCCAGAACCAGCGCCCGCCCCCCCATTAACAACAAAGAAGCTTTTGCCCATTTATTTTTTCTGTGCATATTAAAAGTAACAAGTTATGGAAATGAGAACTGGGCACAATTGTAATGCCATGTTTTAAAGGGTATACACTAAAGTAATATACACCACTGCAAAATGTATGTTTTAGATCACTGATAAATAAACAAAACACGTTGATATTACTACAAAGTCAGACTGTTGCTATCCGTAAAATAAACCAGATATTTTGTTTTCATCATCTTGATAAATGCGGAGGCGCATTGCAGCAGTACTGTTATATCTTATTTTAAATATATGGATATTTATGTAGAAGCACAGAGATTTTGCAAATGGCAGCACAACACAAATGCCCTGCCTAAAACTACATAATTCTTTTGCTCACCACTGAGTTGACAAAGGAAAATGCTCAATGTTCACCAGCACAAAGCACTACCTGTTTCAAGTTTGTTGTCATTTTCCTCTACTTTTAACTTCATGGGGAGAAACACACTAACATAAGTGTGTGTTTCCTGTGTATTTTTTCTTATTGTCTATATAGCAACTGCATGCTTTAGAAACATTACCATACAGCCCAAAATTGCTTCACACTCAATTTTGAGTTTCCAATTGCACATATGCACAAAACAAAAATGTTTAAAATAACACATATAGATGCATCAGATTAGGCAAAACAGCTTGCAACTCTGATGAATCTAACACTGTGAGTCCATCACCAATTGGTAAACATGTTTTAGTTTACTGATTGGGGCACACTAGTCCACATGGCATACATAATACACCTGAAGTATTCACATTCAATGCAATCCCGTCCAAGAGAAATCAAACCAAATCATGGGGAGGGGGCAAGGGGGCGGAAACAAACCTTTGCTATTTCTAAAAACACCTAATTTGAGCAGGTGCAGGATGCTTTACTTACTGCGGTTTAAAGAAAAGCACGCAAACCATGCCACAATGGGCGATACGACAAACAGTGTGGATATATACAATAATGCATATACCACAGGTTTCACTGAATGTTATACCACTAATTAGTTTAAACCCAGAGACTTAATTGTTTTAAGTGTTTATATTTGTCTACGTACAAGAAAGAAATTTAAAGAAAAGACTCTTTTTTTCCTGGATACATTTTTCCTAGATACAGACTTCTGATGCTGTTTCCTACACACATGCCTCTGTTGCAGCAGAATATTCAAGCATGAGCCACTTTGCCCTGAAAGTCCATCAAGTTAAGTTCCAAATTATCAGAAGAACACGACCCTGTAAACTGGCATCCTATTCTATGGTCCACGCCATAAGTGCAGTAAGGGTGGATAAACTCGCTAGAAGCTCGTATATACTACCCAATGATTCCCACTGTTTGCATCCTAATCACTGAAGCCCAAATGGTCAAATGCTGTGGATTTGCTCAAACGGCCAGTTCAACTAGTGTTACTGCAAAAGCTTGAAGCCAAACTCGGGCATCTCCAATTTCCACGGAAGTAGCAGAGGTTTGCAAACCTCAAACATTTCAAATAACAACATCCTCTGTGAGTGAAACTGTTATACTGAGCTATCAATTTGATGGGGAAACAGCGTCTTATTTCCAAAAGCACGCGCATTAGCAAGAGTGCATTTCTGATTGCTGTCAGCTTTCTGGTGCCTGCGAGAACCCTTGCCTAATTCAGCCACTTCTTGGACTATCTCAAAGCTGTTACCATCTGATCGGACCTAGCCATGATCTTCATTCATTTTACTGGCTGTTTCAACTAAGTCCCGCCCTTCTCTACGGAAGCAGATAAATGTCTGGGTCATGCACATCCAGTGCACGCGTATTAGCAAGAGTGCATTGCTGAGTGCTGTCAGCTGTCCGCTGTTCGCGCTTTAGCGCAAGGCCTCATAGGATTCTTTTGATCACCACCTTGAGGCATTTATTGGACGGAATAACCATGGGCGTAATTTTAGGGGGGCACAGGGATGTTATTCACCCCCAACTTTCATGGCACACCATTTTTTCCCCATTCATTTGGCTGGGGCGCCTTTTCTTCAGATGTCATGTCCCCCCCCCAACATTTTCAGCAAAGTTACTCCACTGGGAATAACGCCCATATTGTTCACTCTAGTGTTCTGCCTTGGTGCCTCTTGTGGTACTAAGTGTTGCAGTCTGAAGTCAGCAGGCAAGTGGTTGAGTGGGGAAATACTCCTATCTTGAAAAGATAATAAAGTGGTTATAAAGACATTTGCTAACAAACAGAATAAACCAGCTGCCTGGAGTCTGCGAGACTCGCCCCTGTGATCCAGGACACTCTTATCGTCTTACCACTACATATTTTGAGATGTCTGCACTAGGGGCAGGCAACATCATCAGCCTTCACTTATGCTGCTAGCTGTCACTGTGTGCAGAACTTGGGAGAGTGGGAAAACTCCAGTTGTCTGAGACCACACCTCCCCTCATTGGACTCAATACAGATCTTATACCTTTATTATCAACACTTTGGGCCTCATTGCGAGTTTGGAGGCAGCAATGGTGCTATTAGCACCATGGCTGCCTCCAAACCAGGCTCCATTACCGGGTTCCTTCAATGAGGAATAACCGGGTCATTCCAACATTGGAGGACCCCGTAATTCCTCCTTGATGGAACCATCCCCATTCCCATTTGAGCCCCCATAGGGCTCAATGGGAATGCGTAGGGAGGTAATAAAGGGCACATTACAAGTGGGCCGTTATTACCTCCCTCTTCCCCTTGCGGGACCCGGAAAAGACATCTGGTTTTACCAGACGTCTGGTCCGGGTCCTGCAAAGGGAACATCGTAATCGGCGCTCACGCAATGAAGGGTGCCGGTACCGTACCGGCACCCTTCATTACGTGAGCGCCAGGGTCGTAATGAGGCCCTTAGACTGTTAAACACAACTCTTTTTCTCGAACGGCGAATGCAGGCTTGGGGCCTTGGAGCCGTTTGAACATCTTGCATCACTCGTTGCCTGCGAGTGGTTATGCTGCTTAACAACTTTGGGATTTGTTCTTTGTCATTGGTAGCAAAGTTTGGGAGTCTGAACGAAACCCAGTTCTCCGAGGTCTCCTCTTGTCACGTGTATCCATCTCAGACTTCATACTCCCATCATTAGCACTTTGATTGTAAAACGCAACAACTGTGAACAGAGACTAACAGCTTGGTGCCCTGGAGCCGTGTGATTACCTCGGACTATCAGTTGCGTGTGCAGAGATCGGTTGTCCAACAAACTTGGGATATGGGCAATTTACGTTCATCACTCCGCATTTTTGTTTTCATCATGGTACTTACCTGCCTTGAGCTCCTCCTCCCTCATCCCTCCTCTTTGTATGCATTTGCGAAGTTGGAAACCCACTGCAAATGTGAATCACCCAGTCTTATATATAACTGACGAGGAAATGCCAAAGGCAATAAATCTTCCCTTGTCTCTGTCTCCTAAAGGTCCTCTAAATGTAAGCATAAAACGTTCCAAATTGCAGCCAGTGCCACAAAGCACTCCTAACGGCTCCAATAAAATCAAAGACATGGGAAGCACTTTAATAACTACTTTTTTTTTCCTAAAGACATACATTTTAAATCAAATAACCAATTAAAAGCTCTAGAGTGCCAGAAACGCCTAACGAGCCACAACATAAAGTTAAACTCTATCCCCTCTTCTGAACGATATGCTCAAATATCTTTGTGTGTGTGTTTTAATGTGTTCAATTGTACTAACTCTGACTACAATGACTCTAAAAACCAAAATGTTGAATGATCTTTTATTGTGCACACCCCCCTACTTTTGAAGCTTTGCATAGACCCTCTTTATCCACTTCTGGGACCAACCTACGATGGAAGTTCCTCTCAGACGAAACTCTAATTGAAATCAATCAAGTTTTATGTATTATGGTGAAAGTATATGAAGGCTTGAAAAGTGATGTCATCAATAATACATTGCTTTTGAATGAAGCACTCGGAAAAATGATTAAGGGAATTTTTGATGGTACTTCTTCAGACTCCCTACCTTGTTTTTGTCCCACCCCCACATCTAATTTAAATACTGAGTTCACTACCTTCAGCACAAGAACCCCGGCTGAGGAAAACATGAGTTTAATAGGGGGGGAGGGCTGGGGGAGGGGTTAGGTGCAATAACGGTTTGTGATGATGATGTAATTTTTGTGACTTAACTTGCCCCACCTTGCACTCAGCCCCCTAATCAGACCATAACAAAAGTTAAAATCAAACATAGGATGACTGGTCTCCCCACAAGTGTTACCTCCATTGCAGCAAAACAGGTAAAAGAAGAAGTGGCGGTTGACTGGGATCATCAATCTGGGGGGAATAATAGAAGGAGAAATCTGTTTTTAGGCCCCTTGGGGGGAACAAAAAGCATACGCCCACCGTCCCAAAACCTCAGGCTCATTTGCCTGTAAGTATACCTAGGGGATCTGATAAGCAGGCAACTGTTTATTCCGCAGTTGACTGTGTGATGAGAACTGGTGCCGGTAAAAGAGCCAAACTCCCCAGATGGTCCAGAGGTCCACCAGCCCCCATTTGATACCATACAATCTTTAGTGAATATTAACACACCTTTTAAGCATGGATGTGCTCAGAGAGAACTTGGCAAAAACTCAGTGTACCACTTAGTGGGGGCACATATCCCACAGAGGGGCAGAACACAGGGGGAATGCATGGACCCAATGCTTGTGAGTGAGCCCCTTTGCAGTCTCCCCCTCTTCGTCCCCAACCAAAGGGGCTCAACATTGAGCAAATAAATGGCCCTGGTGTGATGCAGCATAGAGCACCATTGCAGACAACCCCAATTCCCATCCAACTAAAGGAGTTTAGGGACACGTTACCCAAATAATTATTAGATAGATTTCCATGGGTCTGCATCATTGTTATGATGGGGTAAAAATGTGTAATCAACCTAGAATGTATCAGATGCTCTCCCTTGAAAGACCAGACCATACAAGTACCAGTGTATTCTTCCAGAAAACAAGGAACCCATACTGAGGCATACTACGGACCTGCAACATTTTGCAGAAGTCCCTAATTGTGGCATCTCTTCTGCTGATATAAAAAGAGTTGACATGGCCCCATGGAAAGAGCAATTGTGGAATGTAAGTCTAGATTTGTCTATGACTCAATCTTGAAGGAGAGTGATAGTATACGAATTCTGGGGTTTGAAGTCACTGCCTTTAAACCCGAAGCTAAGAAAGGGGATAGGCCTATAGCAGCTGCAGAGATTGAATATCTTAAACATAAAATTCAACAATCCGGAGCTACTAACAATTGAGTGTGGCTATTTACAACCTCTAATCCAAACGGAAGCTCCACAATTAGTTGATTGTAATGGGGGCAATCAATTGAACCTAATTACTTGGAACACTCATGGCCATAGGCACCTGTTTTCAGAAGCCACCTTGTGTGCTAAATTTCAGATAGCTCATATAATAAACTTGCAGGAAACCTGGCACACATCCTCCAACATTAGATGTATTTGAAGTAACATGCCAACAGGCAATACAAGGCCCCTTGTGTCACCCCTCTGAGGGTTTGTTAACACTCATTCGATCTTCAGTAGAGGTTAGAGTGAAAGACACCTGCAGCATCATCAGAGGAGCACTGGCCACTCATATTAGTTGGGGACGAGTTGCTCCCTTGGATTTGCTGGTGTTGAACGTCTACTGGCATAGAGGGATTGGTGCTTTGGCTACATTTCTTTCTGAAATAACATTCCAAATACAAGCATGGTGAGACGTACGCCCATGTAGTCACATAGTGTTGGAGGGGGATTGTAACTCTGATTGTATTTTTTCCAAAAATAGTTCAGAGATAAGATTTCTGCCTTGACTACTCCCAAGATGAAGAATGGTGCAGGGTGGCTTTCAATCATAGGAGATTTAGGGCTCTGGTCATTGAATGAAACTCTATGTCATAAAGCACACCCTCATCCCATGTGGTTGAACGGGACTGTGATGCTGGAAATACATTGGAGGGACAGGGCCTCCGTATCCTTGTCCTTTACTGCTTTTTATCGTGTGTTCTGTCGTGTTTTCTGCACAGGAGTCCATGTGGGACTCCTGGCAGTGCAGCTCTCTCTCTTTTGGTTTGGTGAACGGACCCGTGGGATACCCTTATGGCACCCATGGGTGGGGGTGCAACCCTGTGCCCCTAGTGTATGTTGTTGGGCACCTGTGGGTGGCCCGCAGAGCAGGGTATGGGCTGGTGGCAGCTCCATGCTGAATTTGACAGGTGCGCAGAGTATCCTCCATTTTGGGATACCCCGGCCCTGCCATTGGGATCAGTTGATTCCTGATGGAAAACAAGATGGCCCCTGTGGCCTCTTGCTTTCTATTACCCATTACCTTGTTTTCCCAAAGTCCTGGGAAGCCCTGACTCTGTCCCTTCCCCCTGACTGGCTGTTGGATGGAAGTGCCATATATGATGTTGTTGTGAAGGCCCGGCCAGACTAGCTGGAGCCTTCCCGGTGATGTATGTTGTGGGTACCTCCTGTGGGTGGGACCTGGGTGAATAGAGTGTGTGACGAATATGCATTCTGTGTTGTGGATGTCTAGTATCTGGTGGTTGACACAATGACTGAGACAGCCCTGCCCGAAACCGGTATGAATGCAGCTTGGAGTGTTGAATGGCTCGGTACTTGTTCCAATACACTAACTTGTTGTGAGTGTCTGGAGAGAAGTGAATGGCCTGAATACCTTGTGTGCCTGATGGGCTGCCTGCCTGCATGAATGCCCTTAGTCATGATTGGATGCTTGAGTGTGACCCAGCGGAATGAATGGGAGATCAACAGTATATCTGGGGACCTCTCACTGCTAGGAATCGTGTTCAGAAGCTGAAGTCCACTACGACGAGTAACTGGAGTAACTGAAGCTTGACCTTGAAGCCCTGCTGGACGAGAAGAATTGCTGTTGCTCTCCTTCACAATCTAAAAGCTGCTGTGCCTCCAAGGACTGACCCAGAGAGGACCTGGTAAGGCACCCTCTTCCCGAGCTACGAGGGACCATTGTGCACCAGCTGATCTTTGCCAAAGCTCCCTGGTAGACAGACCTTCGACAGGCTGCCGACCCGTGACGGGGACTGCTGCGGAATCTCAAAGAGAAGCACTCGGACTGTTGTCCGCAACTGTCGACGACCGCCATCGCCGACCAGAGCCACCGTGCTCCCGTTTGCCTAAGAACTTCAATTGATCATGGGACTCTCTCGTCTGCAACGTCGCCCGCCTTATCCCGCTGGAGAAGGCCCGACCGTCGACACGCCGAGGAGCATCCGCCGGTGGGTTTCCCGCCACCTAAAGACCACAGAGACGCCGACGACTTGACGCCCTTGCTGGGTCACAGTTCTTCATCAACTCTTTGCAGTCCAGAACTATCGTCACTGAGGTGCCCCGCACGCCTCTTCCTTGCAGGACGCCAACGCTCTGTTTTCGAAGAGCACCGCTAGGAACGAAGCTGCCACTTCACTGCCGTAGTTCAACATGTTCACCGTCGGACGTTCGACGACCTGTGACTCCTGCCTTAAAGGGAGGGCACTCAAGAAGGGCCGTTGATTCCCCCACACCAAACGCCGAGTTCCTCGATGCCTCCCGACGATCCGTGGCTCCTGCTTTAAAGGGAGTCACTCAAGAAGGATCGGTCGATGCCTCTTCCCTCTTCGGAGAACTCTACTCCACCAGGTACAGTGGGGGGGGGTAAAACCTTGATAGGAGGAAATAAGACTATTGAACATTACATGGACTGGGCTTGTGCTATATATCTTTATTTACAGGTTGCCCGGGTGGGGGGATCTCCACACAGAGCTGTATCTAGGTAACGGGGTCAGCATCCTGCCTATTGTTTCAACCATCTTACGTTCCTGCCTATCTCTATTGCTGGTTTCCTCGTTATTGATCTGTGTGACATTTTAACCGTACAGTTGATGCAAGGTAATGAGATTCGATAACATTGGTGGTACCACTTTAGAATTGTATATATTTATCATTATTGACTTCCGAGTACAAAGTGCGTTATTGTGATCGTGTACATACCTTTGAATATTAATTATATAAAGACTCTGTTTTCAGTAATACAGTGTGTGCACATTCCTTTGTGGGGGTTTGGGGACTACCTGTACTTAAGAACCAGCCTGCATCACCTCCTGAGAAGCTAGGCCTTGATTGCTCGTCCATTTCTACCGTAATAGAGAATCTTGGCTGGTGTCTTCTGTGCCTCTCCTCTACCATATAGAGAGCGGAAGTACAGACACCCCCTACCAGTCTTTACAGGGATTGCAAGCACAAAACTTGATTACACATTTGAAGATGGCTGGTTAGGTTCTCTTTGCTCAAAATGTACTGTTATCTATTTTTACCCCATTAGCGATAATGCCATTGTGGAAGCCGATTTTAAGGTCATAGTTCATCAGCGAGTTCTCCTGTGAGTGTTCTCGAATGCCAGGTGCCCTAGATCTGTTAGTTAGGGGTTTGGGTACTCAAGTTTGCTGGAATCCTGGGAACTTGAATAGTGTGAATTGCTCTCTCACTACTACTCAGCTGACCAGTACTGGAAATACAAAACCCTCAGTCCCAATTAATTTGGCTGTTTCCTGGGTCATATCTTAAAAATAACTGGGGTTATCTGTGGTGGGGGTGGCACCACTCGTAAGGGGAACCATAAATATGTGTATAATATGAAGGTGGTAACAAGGAAAAGGGAACTGCGCCGTAGGATAACCCACTTAAAAAGCTATGGACAGGGCTCCCAGTCTGAAATATGCGAGTTAATCAGAAAATTGCGGCAGGCACGTTGGAATTGGCTTAAACAAATGGAAGCAGACAAATCACAGAGGGACGGAGAAGCCATGCTATTAAGTTTAAGAAATACAACATTCTTCTGCCTTCTAGCAACTAGTTAACAACAGTGAGGCTCCCCAATCGATACTCCAGATGAATGGAGTCTCGGAATCGGAATGGGTTTTGGATCTTGAACAAACTTTTGCAAACGCTCGAGGGCCGAGTAGTGTGGCGGCGGCAATTCCCGAATGGGACACTGAGTTGATCTCGCTGATGGACTTTGGTAAAGATGCCATCTAAAGAATATTAAGCTCTATTAGATCCTCTAGGGATCCAGGTCATAATGGCCTGACTAACCAAGTCCGAAGTCAGATAAGGATACTTGGGCTGCCACTCTGTCTATATTGTTTGCTTATGTTTTAACTTCTGGAATCTTTCCGCCTTCGTGGTCTAATGGACACATTGTTCCTATATTTAAAAGAGTTGATAGATCTAATCCATCTAGCTTTCGTCCTATTGCTCTTTTGGATGCTGATAGCAACATTTCTGCCGCAATTGTTTCATATCATTAAGAAACTTTGGCTTTGGTTACAGGGAGAATCTCTAAGTGGCAAGTATGTTTTAGAAAACAATTGGGGACAACGCTCAATGGGCTGGTAATTAACACAATTCAGCTGCTGGAATGGAGCGGTAGATATGAGGCTTTCTATGGAGCTTTCTTAACCTACATACAAGTCTCTCTGTAGTGGCCACCCATTACGATCTGGGTCTTGTGTCCCTTACATCACATGCACATTGGAAAATGTCTTTAGTGAAGAAAATCTTAATCCAAGCAGAGGGTAGTCTACACATAGGCCCTGAATCATGGATTATTTGAGCTAAAAAAAAAAACAGGATTTCTGCGCCATTCTGCTCGCAAATCCCCATTTGTTAAACAGAGATTTGCGGGCAGAATGGCGCACAAATCCCGTTTTTTCCGGTGCAAATAATCCATGAATCAGGGCCATAATTCTAAAATACTCTACTTGGCACGGTCCTATCCTAGATTAGGGACATTGAAAGCCTTGAGCCTTTCGTTTCTTGATAAGCTTGGTTGCTCCTCTCTGGATTTGGTAAAATATCCCAGTAGGATCAAGTGTCTATTATATCAACAGGATTGGATGTCAACAACTTATACATTACACTCATAGCCTTCACTGGCTCACTTAAGCAAGGAACATAAGAGAAGGGGCATCTTGGCTCCATTTCTCAGTATATATCTAGATAAACTGACTCAAACTATATTTACCCGCTTTCATTGGAATCTGCTTAACTCCAAAGAAATTATTCTAAAATATGACAAGATCTCGGGAGATATGACAGCTTGCAGGTGCTGTGGGATTCCAAACACTGTTAAAACCTCTAAACATTGGGTGACACACTGTTCTGATTTAAACCCTTAATGTAAACTTTATCTGGGAAAATGGGCTACCCGAGGGAATGATCCTGATATGGGTGAATTTTGGAATAGATGCCTGGTGGGTAGAACAACATCAGAATTGCATCTTTTATCAAAGCACTGAATTTAGATGTTTTCTGTTAACTGAATGCATTTTTTAACAAATGTAATGAACGATTCTTACACGTTTTACACTGTACAATGTCGGTTTATTATGTTATGTTTATATGCATCAAAACTAATGCTGATCTGAATGTTTTACATTGTACGAAAGTGTTATATGGTATGAATGTTTTATATTGTTATATTTTATATGTAACCATTATTAAAGGTTCCGTTTTCCAAAAGCAAACTCAGTTTCCTGGAGTGGAGTCAGTATTGTTCAACACAATCAAAGCATGCACCTGGCACCATCTTCTTAATCTGTTTCATTTCAAAGCAATGGAAATATGCCAAGAGTACACTCATCGCTCGAAGCTGCACAGGGTTCAAAGACCATGTCTCTGCTGTACAACAAAATCAACTAATACCCACAGTAACATGTGGTGTCCACTTCTTTTAAGATTCAAATTCAAGCAGTGAAGGGGAAGCGGTGGACTTTGTTGCTATACAACGTAAACATGTTCCTACCTTGCAGCACAACCCTTCTTCTGAATGCAAACTATTAGGCTAATGCACCAGCTGCAGCCTGTGGAACTTGGATTCGAAGTTATGTGAACAATGCAAAAGGAGGTACATTTACAGCACACTTTCTTCAGTCTTTGGATGTCTACATTGATACAATGCAGAATGAAATTGGAATGCACAACCTCTATGTGACTGTTGCATGGATGTATGCAAACTTTCCACAGCGTTTTCCAACAATTGGAAGTTCATTGATCAAGAAAAGGGCAATACTGATTGTGCATTTCTTTACAGATGAAGCAATGACTCCGCTAGAAGAATACATGTTACTGTTTTCCTTACAGGTGACTGGTAAATGTGTTTGTAACTTTTGTCTTAGCATATAAAACAACAGTCAAGAATGCATGTTATATCTGGGAAATAGTATCATGCATACAATGTAACTGAATTTACTGTTTAAAAAAAAGATATATCATCAATGACATTTGTGATGTCATCTTTAATGTTATGGGTGTTAGTCTTAGCAGTGCACGGTGATGCCGCGAGTTATGGTTGCTTAGCTTACCATAACTGCTGAATTTCTTGGGGTTTTTGGGTTTACTTGTAATCATAATATGGATAGGTTGTTATTAGTGCAAAGTAACTATAATGTTCCTTTAAAAAATGTTTGCACTGAATTTGATTGTTTTTTCTTAGGGCAACTGAACCATAATGTCCCTTTAACTACATTTTTTCACTGAATTTGATAGGGTTTTAGTAGAGCAAATTAACCATAACATCCCTTTAACAACTTGTTTTAACTGAGTTGCATAGCTTTTTACCAAGATACCCTTAATTTGTATAGATGTACCATACAACATACTGAACTGCCTGTTCCCATGCTGATGACCACAAGGTCCACAGACTATGCGACTGTCCACGGACCTCGGGTAGCATCCACACTGCCTAAAAGCTCAGGGGTTCTCTTACATTGTTGCAACATGCGACTAAGACACTCAACATGTGAAGAGCAGCATGTAAGTGAATTACAAACAAAAATAAAGTAGGTCTACAAACTCTATACTTAAGAAAGCAACAGTGCAATGCCACAGGTTATGCAACATAATGGAATGCACCAAGAACAAAAATAACCTGTGCATCCAGCAGAATTACCTCACTGATGCTTTACACAGAAACTGCAAACCAACTGTCAACAGCACACCTGCAAACCACTAACAGCACAAATGAACTACAAACTAGTAAGTGCACTACATTGTTTCCTATAACTACGCAGATTGTTCAGTATGCTACACTAAAAAATAATTTCTTTTTTTTTTACACAGAAATGGCTAGCACCAAGGAAAACTGCATGTATCTTACCAAAGCATACCGAGCAAGTACATGTATTGCATGCATTTGAACAGGGTACCTGCCACTTACCTTGCATAACCTACTAACTAATCATATTGTCATTCGTCCCATCTCCTAACATCAAGTGGCACTTACTTACAATGCTGTGTGCTTACAAACTTGTCTGATAATGCCACATGAATAACTGTTTCACACTTCATATTTCCATTTTATAAACGCTCTCTCTGATATATGTGTAAATGAAAAAAGAAAACCACATTGGAAACACTTATACATTAAGTTGAAGTGGCAAGTCCTATGGGAAATGACCAGAATGCACACAAAAATGGCAAACTGCATGCATGTTGGCATAGCATGGCAAGTACATACTTTGCACAATTGAAAGAACTCACCATTGCTTGAAAAGCAAACAAATGCATGTGTACATTTTGAACAGTGCCATTTGTAAATGTGGATAAAGAAATCGAACAACAGAAAGTATTTCTGCACTCATGTAGCAAACATCTATGTGGGGGAAAGTTAATGGAATTCCAGACACAGGAACATAATCCTTTCCAATCTGCACATCTTTCTGAGCCTTTTTCTTGCCCTACTACCTACAACCTGCACTAATCAATTTCCAAACTAAATAGTGCAACAGCAATGCATACACTTGCAAAAGTGCACCTCATAGGAAACACGTATAAATACACCACTGCCCTTCATAGCAATGATGCTGATGCTCCCAAGTCCCCATTCCTATCCAAAGCTGTGCAATTTCATACACACACTAACTCTTCCTGCCAAGAAATCCTTCTACAAGTTTAAATAATGTGTTCTCCATGTGCAATTACTGTGCCATGTACATACATATGTACTAACACCCTTCTTTCCCAATTGCAGTGAAAACCACTCTCCTGAAAGCCAGTGGTGTCCCAAGTGGAAAATAGAACCCAGAAGAAACCTACTCTTCACATCCAACAAAGTAAGGGCAATACTGGCATAGTGTTCTGCCTGTTACTCAGACAGTGCAGTGTTCTTGTATTGTAGGCTACACAATTGTATCAATCAAACAGCACTTGCTTCACTCTTACTCATTGCAACTCAGCGAGTGCACACTATGTATTGTCATCTGACCACCAGTATAGTAACACACAGATACCAGTACAGCCTTCCCAACCTGAAGTAATAGCCCAGTCAACAATCACACACCTTGATATGTATGCCTATCCTTGTATTCAGACACTCATGAACAGTGCACACATATAAATTGCACAAGCTCTCAACCCACACTTTCCTTTTTTTTCTCCAACAAATACTAAAGAATGCCTACCAAAAAGCAACTATGTAGAAATCAACACAAATAGAGCAGATGAAAGTAAAAGTGTACAAAATAGACATCCACCTCTAGTAGAATTTGTACAAAAAGTTCAAACGAAACAGCTAATGCAGTCACTAAGCAAAACTGAAACAGCTAACAGGAAATCAACTGTGACTCCTCTTTAAAATGTAAAAATAAAAAGAAATGAATTAAGAAGATTGCAACTACCACTAGTGCTAACACTGCACCTACAAATGTTAATGTAGACACAAGTAAGCATAAAAACAGGGGAGAAATCACGATCAACCCTTAAAACCAACCACAGAAAACTGATCCTGGAAGTTCTCGTAGACAGTGCAATGCTCCTCAAAAGGAAATTATTTTTTAACAGAATGAAACCACTAACAAAATGAATTAGAAAACTAAAACAAGTATTTCACAACCCACACAATATCAGCAAACATACCTTTGGAAACATCTGTACAGGTGAGTGGAGTCACACCACCAGCACAGAGACATATATCAATGAAGAGGCATACAAACAAGAGCAAACAAACCAAATTGCCATGCATAGCAGTGGGTGAGTATATGAAAAGGTAGACAACACCATTATGGAAGAGCAAAAACTGCTTTCAAGAGTATCACCAGCAAACTTAGCATCACCTCTCCATTCCACTGAACTGATTTGTCTACAAATGGCCATGCACATCAATGTGTAAACTTTTTAAAGAGCACCAAAACTATAGATATAATGTACAACATACAAGACAATGAGGAATCCCAATGGTTCCAATTAGATCTCTACCTTATAACAGAAAACAAATACGAAATTACTAACCCCTCAATACCGTGCACATACTGCACTCCAAAACTTGACAATAACCAAATGCATTCATGGACTACCAGTAATAAAATAAAATATTCCCACTGCTAAAACAACTCCAACAGCTTAATTTGAATGAGAGAATTATAATCCAAACAATACACCCATTTCAAGTGATAATACGCCTTCAACCAAAAACAGCGAAGTTGCCTCCCTCTAAATTACTGAAAGGCATTTGTGGCAAGGTAGTTTATTTGCCATTAGATCTCAAAAAACATAAAGACACTCTAGGAGTGCAATGGCCAATAGCTCAATCTTTGATTATC
The DNA here is from genome assembly GCF_040938575.1 of Ambystoma mexicanum. NCBI lineage: Eukaryota > Metazoa > Chordata > Amphibia > Caudata > Ambystomatidae > Ambystoma > Ambystoma mexicanum. The sequence goes on along the minus strand of NC_090923.1, from coordinate 860,994,905 downwards.
CTAGTGAATGGTGTGACTACAAAAGACAAAGCAAATTGGCAGCAATATCTTAAAGACAATATTGAATACTACAAAGAAATAAACCTTGAAGAAAACCTGAGGGAAATCACCAAAATAATTCAGGATTCCTCAGCAACTGGCCGATTTGAACTTCTAGATCCTACTACAGCCGCCAATATTTTAGACCACTATACAATTCACCCACTGCACTCCAAAGACAATCCACTAGAAGCATAACAAATGCGGCAAGCCAAAGGATCTCGAATCAGCATATGGGAAAAAAGTATAGAAGCACAAGCCTTTCCTCTACTTTTTCCTAATGGAAAAGGTGGAAGGTACAATGAAAGAACAGCAACAGAATACCGCTCTTTACGAATGTATTCTGAAGACCCCAGATTCAGATAAAATGTTGAATACATATTCCACCTCCTCTTTGAAAGTGAACTAGCCACTCTATGTTACAGAGTTGCACATACATTGAAAACAGGTTCCAATTTTCAAAACATATCTGCTACACAGCTACTTCAAAGGGTGCAAGAAAAAAATGAAGTTTTACAGTCAAGTATTATGAATCTCTTGGCAAACATACATTGTACGAAAGAATACTGGTTCCGACATCACGCAGATGTACGGTGTATGCTACGCAACCTTGGCCCACCCACATGGTTTCTCACTTTAGGTTGTGCAGAGTATGCATGGGAATACTTGCATGATTTCCTACGCATAGCAAACCAAAATAAAGCAGGAATAGACATAAAAACCCCAGGAGACCTCTTCTCTCTTGATCCTGTAAATGTATTGCGGTACTTCCATCATCACTTTATTGCCATGCTACACTTCATTTGTAATAACACAATTCCTCCCCTCAGGGAAGTAGAACACTTCTTTTGGAAAAAAAAGAATATCAAGCCAGAGGAGCACCAAAAATCCACATGCTTTTGTGGGTTAAAGATGCTCCAAAATTTGGTCAGGACAGTGATGCCTCTGTTTTGCAGCTCATTCACAAATATGTCACTTGCGAAATCCCTTCAGAAAGTACACATAGTGACCTACATGCACACATTTTGCAGTTTCAAAGACACAAATGTGTCAAGTATTGTTGATGCAAATATAAAAACAAAGGCAAATACTATAGCAAATGCCGGTTTGGTTTCCCTAGACCAGTTTTATCTACAAGACAAGTAAACAGCTTCATGTCTTCTGTTAAACACAGTGTGAAAAACAAATCACCTAAGAACACAACCAAAGCAGAGAAGGCAGAGCTGAAAGACCTCTGGGATGACATATCATCTGACAAAACACTTTCACAAAAATTTTACAGCTTTGGAATGAAAATGCTCTCCCATAGAGAATGTGGCTGCTACGAAGCTGCAGACCATTTAACCGGCACCACCTTGTATGGGAAATCTGAAAACATTGTCTGGCTAAGCCTTGGTCCTGCTGCATCCAGAAAAAAAAGAGTTCTCAAATCATACCAAGACATAGAAACAATAGCCAAAACCGACTCCAACAGGCAGGACATTTTGAAAAACAACTTATTGGACACATTCTACCCAAACAGGAGTACTGCTTTAAAAACCATGTGCCTATACCACATAGCCCCAAATTTCTCATACAAAAATAATATTAAATTATATTAGAAAAAAGGTAAATACATAGTCAAAGATTGTGAGTGCAGCTTTGTTAAAGTTACCAAACGCAACCAGGTTAATCATATGAACCTACCATAAAAAAACTCCTCAACCTAGAGAACTGTACACCATGTCCCTACTCCAACTTTATCAGCCATGTAGAAAAAAAGATTTATTAGACACCCATGCCTCCTGTGAAGATGCTTAAAATGCAAATTAAATCACTATAACAGATTTAAACTTTTTGCAATACAAAAAACATGTTGGACTATGAACGCCAACAAGAAGAAGAACTTCAAGCACAACTAAATATACACACTCCTGACAGCAGTCAACCTTCTCTTACAGGAAGCCAAGAACCACTTGGAAAGCCACTCATACCAAATGAGGGTGAATTAGCCATGACTGAAGTAGAAAACACCATGGCCTCATTATGAGTTTGGAGGTAGCCATGGTGCTATTGGCACTATAGCTGCCTCCAAACCGGGCTCTATTACCGGGTTCCTGCAATGGGGACTTACCGGGTCATTCCGACATAGGAGGACCCAGTAAGTCCTCCTTGCAGGAACCATTCCCCGTTCCCATTTGAGCCTCCATAGGGTTCAATTGGAATGGGGAGGGAGGTAACAACGGGCACATAACAAGTGTCCCGTAGTTACCTGCCACTTCCTATCGTGGGACCCGGAAAAGACGTCATGTTTTACCAGACGTCTGATCTGGGTCCCACAAAGGGAACCTCGTAATCAGCCCTGACGGAATGAAGGGAGCCGGTCCCGTACCGCCTCCCTTCATTCCGTCAGTGCCAGGGTCGTAATGAGGCCTCATGTATCAGTATGAGCAATCTGCAGAAAACGTTGCTCTACTGAAATCACAACTAAACAATGAGCAGCGTAGAATTTTCCTAGAAGTAACTAGAGAAATTGAATTTGGTGTGTAACATGAAACTAAAATGTGTACCTGTCAAAACTAGAGACCCTATACTCCTGTATGTAAGTGGTCAAGCTGGTGCAAGCAAAACATTCTTAATAGAAATCATCAGCAAATTCCTCCAACAATTGAAAAACAACAACCTTTCAGCTGTTGTAAATGCCCCCACAGGTTTAGCTGCCTACAACATAAGTGGAGTTGCTTTACATGATTGCTACTCTTTCCAGTAGAGCACCAAAACAAATGAGACTACTACAAACTCTCATCTGAAGCTGCTATGGCGTTACTCAGAGTTTTGAAATAAATGAAAATACTCCTAATAGATGAGGTGAGCATGGTCTTCAACCTAACGTTGGCTTTGATTCACCCCTGATTGCATGAAGTCCTTAAAACAGACAACGAAGAACTCTTTGGAGGAAAACATGTTATTGTTTCGGAGATCTTCTATTAACACCAGTAAAAGGTTTCCCTATTTTTAAAACCTTAGGACACAAACTGTACCATAAAACTCTTGGGCAGCATAGGAAATGTAAATATATGGCAACATTTCCAATACAGAGAACTAAGTGAAAACATGCGTCAGTCTGCAGACCTCACCTATGCCAACATTTAGAAAAGCATTCAGATTGGTGTACTTTTGACACGTGCCCCGGCTGGCCTTTATGGAGTAGGTGGAGACTTCACGACCATTAACTGTGACACACATTCTGCCGCTTCAGTACTGCATGGTCTAGTTGTTTTCTCTCCCTGACGGCACCTGGACTCATTTAGCCATGCCCTTCCGGCACCTCGTCATGTTTCAACCCAAGTTAGCCTGTCATTGGTTTGAGCTGCACTTAGTTGCTTTCCTTGCTACCTATCGTTCTGCTTTTGGAGTGATATTTCCCTTTCTTCCCTCATTTGCCTGCTTGGGGTATCTGCTCTCTCTCTCCCTCATGTTCCGGTGATGGCTTCCTTTCCTCCCCGGAGCTGCCACTCGAGCGTTCTCTTTCCCTTCATTGCCGGTCCCCCTCGGTTTCTTTTTGCTTATGCTTTGTCGCTGCTCTCCCCCTTGGGCTCTCTTTCTCCCTCGAGAGTTGCACCTGTGGGCATCTTGCCTTACTTTGGCTACACCTCAGTACCTGGGCTCTCACAGAACTTCTCGCATATTCACACCCCTGTTCCTCCTGTCTGCATGTTCCTGACAAGAATTAAAGGAATTTTCTGCCAGTACGCTCTGCTGCTCCCCCTGTGTGGAACCTACCTGGAAGCAGCTTATGACCTATCACCTGTATCCACAGCAAGCTCAAAAACCTTCTGCTATTCATCCTTCACACCAGGGTTTTTGTGCCAGTCCTCGCTTTTTCCCTGTTTCGGGCTGTTTCAGGAAAGATGCCACTTGCCTTTCTGTTGTGACCTCAGGCACTGTGGCCCTTCTCTGCCTCAAGCCTTCGCTCTACAAAAAAAAAGGATTACCCCAGGCGGCGACGTAAGAAGGGACCTTCTAGCAGCACCAGCACTTTAGGTGAGGAGGAAGCTTTGGGACTTGATTCTAAAGAAGACTTTGAAGGGGCTGCCAGGTTGCAATCCCGATGGCCAACACAGTGCATGAACAATGGTTGTTGGCAGCAGTCCAGGGACTGACCCTAGAAGTACAGAGTCTGAAGACAGAGAATGCTGTCTTTCAACAACTGGTCACCTCAAAGGACCCCATGGATTTAGCTTCTGGGGAGTATGATGGATCCCCCAAGAGCTTGTGGAGGCTTACCTGGTACACTTTACTTTCAGGGCAAGCACATACACCTCAGACCATGCCCGAGTGGGCTTAATGATCTCTAATATGGTTGGAAACGCTTTGGCATGGGTTACTTCAATGGTGACAGGATCCAACCAGGTTCTTCGTGATTTTAGGAGCTTTTTGGCGCTGTTTAAACAGGCGTTTGAACAGGCCGAAACCACCTATGTGGCTTGTAAGAACTGTTGGATACACGCCAGGGTCCCATGGATCTCCTGACCTATGTTAAAACCTTTACGAAATTCGCCACAGATGCAGGATGGCTGGAAGCAGCACAGTATGCCATTTTTCAACGTGGTCTGAAAGATGAGATAAAGGATGAACTAGCCAGAACTCCATGCTCCAACGCATTTTCAGAGCTGCTTTCACCCGTTCTGCAGATAGAATATCACCTTTCAAAACACAAGACGGAAAGGAGAAAGCTTTGGGGTGCTCAGTTTTCTACAGATCTATCTGCACCATTTCTTCCTTCTACATCCCGTATCTCCAAAGAAGAACCCATGCATGTCGGCTCTGCTCGAGCCCCTTTAACCTCTGAAGAAAGGAAATGTTGCCGCAATAAGGGGGTGTGTATGTATTACGGCTCGGACACACATCTACTCCGGGACTGCCCAGAAGTCCCTCCTCGGCGCTCAGGAAACGGGAGACCTTGGTACTAGGAAGAGCAGAGTACCAAGGTTCAAGTCTTAGTTCCTATGTTACCCTGGTCTCCTCTCAGACCACCCAGGAGAACTCTTGTCTCATGGTGGTAGCCATGCAGTTAAGCAGAAGGTAGACACGCTGGCCCTCATCGACTGTGGTTCTGCCGAAAACTTTGTGGACACCATTTGGGCCGAGAAGGTGGGTTTACTCCGGTTAGTACGACCAGAAGGGCAGAAAGTAGAAGGAGTGGACAGTCAGCCCCTAAGTTCCATTCCCATGACACCCACCACGGATGATGTCAAGGTATTTGTCCTCCAACATTCTGAGATAATCCGCTTTGACATTATAAGAGCCGGCCACTTTCCTGTCATACTTGGCATATCATGGTTACACAAACATAATCCATTGATTGACTGGTCCAAAAACACTCTAGACTTCACTTTGGACTTCTGCAAGTGCACTGTTTACCGAGAGTTTGTTACAATCCTATCAAGACTGGACCAGCCTGTGCTGCCGAACCTGTGGGAATACACTGCTTGCCTTCTGAAGTAGGCACATTAAGGCAGGTATTCGTTCAGAAGATCCCCCAGGAACTACCACCGCACAGACCTGCGGACTGCACTATAGATCTCATACCTGGAGTGCCATTTCCTTTTCATAGGATGTTCTTGCTGTCTCTTGTGGAGAAACGGGAACAGACTTATTCAGACTTTCCGTTCCCTAGCAGGGGCCTCGCTATTTTTTAAACCAAAGCAAGCTTCTACAGAACTCTGGCCATGCATCGATTTTCGCTGGCTCAACAAGGTCACCATCAGAGACTGTTATCCCATTCCCCTCATCAAGGATGTATTGGAAGAGGTTCAGGGAGCTGCTGTTTTCTCCAAGATTGACCCAAGGAGTGCGTACCATCTCCTTAGGATCCGTGAGCGGGATGATTGGAAGACAGCTTTCAGGACCCCGTTTGGCAACTTCGAGTACAGGGTCATGCCGTTCAGGTTACTGAACGCCACAACCATCTTTCAGCGGTTCATGGACCAGTTGTTCTCAGACTTGTTTCACTCCACCATATTCTATCTGGATGATATTCAGGTATTCTCTTCAACCACTGCAGACCACCAAAGACACCTGCGAGAAGTCCTGCTATGGTTACAAACCTCCCGGCTACTCGTCAAAACCGAGAAATGTTTATTCCAGGTGGAATCAGTCTCATATCTCGGTTTCATCCTCTCAAAAAAAGGGGTCATGATGGATAATGAAAAGGTATCCGTTATCCTAGACTGGCCGACTCTGACCTCAGTCAAGGATATCCAGAGATTCCTTGGGCTTACCAACTTCTATCAGAAGTTTATTCCAGACTTCTCAGAGGTGGTGTTCATCACCCAACTCTCAAGGAGAGTGCTGTTCCCTTCAAGTGGTAGGAACAGGCCGATAAGGGATTTTGCCACCTCAAGGGTTTGTTCTGCACAGCTCCAGTATTTCGACAACCGGACCAAACCAAACAGTTTATCGTTGAGTCTGATGCATCATCTGCTGCCGTAGGAGCAGCCTGGAACATGCAGGACAGGGAACATCTAGTGGCCTACCTATCTAAAACACTCACACCCAGTCAAAAGAACTATTTAGTCTTCGAAATGGAGCTGCTAGCCATGAAGCTCATCTGTGAAGAGTGGAGACACTTGCTGCAGGGCAGTGTGCATTCATTGCTCATCCACACCGATAATAAGAACTTACAAGTGTTGGAACAGATGGAGTGCGTCAACTCCCAGCAGGCTAGAAGGGCCCACTTTTTCACCCAATATGACTTTACCATCACTTACCTTCCTGGTAGTCGAAACATCTTGGAGGTTGCCGTGTCATGCCGTGGGGTTCTTGGCAAACTACAGAACTCCAACCCGATCATCTCTTCCCAAGAAACCAGATTGTCTCCCAGGTATCAATTTTTCGTCAGGGAGTTCAGGAGGCTACCGTCAGACATCCTCCCATGTTCCTCCCGAGGATTGAGGAGTATTTTGAAAAGAAGAACAGACTGCTTTTCTTCAACCATCGTTTGTACATCCCTGAAGGGGAGCTCCGTCGTCGGGTACTCTCGTGGGGTCACGATAGCAAGATCGCCGGTCACTGTGGCAGCTCTAAGACCTTAGAACTCCACAAGCAGACTTTTTTGTGGCCAAAATGCGGAAGGATGTCGAAAAGTTTACCAGATCTTGCAAGACTTGCACCTGAAGCAAGTAGCAGTATCAGAAGCCCATTGGTTTGTTGCAGAAAAGCCCCATTCCAAAGAAGCCGTGGAGTCACTTAACCACCGACTTATTTTGTGGATCTTCCCCCGTCACTGGGATGTACTTTTATCATGGTCACGTGGACTTGTTCTCCAGGCTGGCTCATTTTCCTTCCCTACCTAACGTTCTCTCCACTTCAGAGATGGCCATCTTCGGCCGGGACATTTTCCGCTTTCATGGGCTCCCGGAAAAGATAATTTCCGACAGAGGCAGACAATATACGTCCAAATTTTGGAAATCTCTCTGTAACCTATTGGGCATAGAAAAGGCTCTTTCTTTGGGATCTCACGCCCATACCAATGGTCAGATGGAGAGTTTGAATGGTACTTTAGAAAATGATCTACATTGTTTCACAAATCACCAACAAACAATTGGGTGTCTCTTGTCCCCACGGCAGAATTCTCGTATAATAACACAAAATACACTGCAACCGGAATGAGCCCATTCTATTGTACCTATGGCCAGCACCCTCACTGCTTGTTCCCAATCACACAGAGTGCCTCCAATTTACCAGTGATTGACTCCACTCTAGCCCACCTTTCTGCAGCTCAAAACCTCACACAGAGACTCCTTCAGGACAGTCAGAGAACCTACAAGATGCAGGCAGACCGCCATCGCCAGAAGGGTCCCGACTGGGTGGCCGGTTCCCAACTCTGGCTCTCAACCAAGTATCTGCTCAGCTGGGTGCGTGCCTCCAAGTTGTCCCCTCGCTTCTTGGGACCATATACTGTATTGTCTAGGGTCAATCCGGTAGCATACAGACTGAAGCTCCCTAAATCCTTGGGTTGCATTCACCTGTTGTTACATGCCTCTCTGCTTTGGGCAGTGGTCATCCAGGGCCCAGCTCAATCCCTACCAGTTCAGCGCATGAACAAGAGCACATCCCTGTCAGAGTATGACATATCTCAGAATTGTGACTCCCGATACAGAAGGGGTTGCCTGAAACACCTAATGAGCTGGAAGAGTTACCCTATCTCAGAAGACTCCTGGGAGCCTTGGTCTTTCATTCATGCTCCCAGGCTTGTGAGAAGTTTCCATCGCTTTCACCCTGGAAGCCAGGGAGCCCAAGGGAGCGAAGAGGGCAAACTGTCTATTGCCCCGGCTGGCACTTATGGAGTAGGTGGAGACTTCACGGTCATTAACTGTGCCGTCACGTTCTGCCACTTCAGTGCTGCATGGTCTAGTTGTTTTCTCTCACTAAGGGCTGCCAGAGTTATTTAGCCAGCCCCTTCCGGCAGTCTATTGTATTGCAACCCAAGTTAGCCTGTCTGTGGTTTGCCCTGCGCTTAGTTGCTTTCCTTGCTATTCATCGTTCTGCCTTCGGAGCAATATTTCCCTTTCTTCCATCAGTGAAAGTAATGGCTGTATTATGCTGTGGTGGTTGTGGCTCTAAGCCCTGGGCACAACCATTGCAGCATAATACAGCCATGCATTCAAACATCTGCCCACTTACCACAACCCACAAACATAACACAGGCACCTCAGGCCCCATCCACTTCACTTGACATACTAAAACAGTACTTGCAGCCAATTGGAACACTCTTGGATGCATGGCCTCTCCACCCAAGACTCTACTAACTGCCCACAACCAATACATCATAATATTGTTAAAAAAAACAACAATCTGCCCAGTGGCCACAACACAAACACATAAGTCATCCACTTGAAGCCCTGTTTACTACCGTACACGTTGCATTCCAGTGCGTGCAACTAGTCAGAACACTCTTCAGTCTGATAAGCCAGCCGACTGAGGTCCTCCCCACTTTTCTACACATACCATTACAGTGCTTCTGCGAGGGGCCACACTACTGGACTCTTCGGTGCATCACCTCCAGCCATGCACCCAAGACTCTAGTAGCTGGTCACAATGGACACAGCATAACACAGCCATGCACCCAACAATCTGTACACTGGCCACAACCCACACACATAATCCAGCCACCTGAGACTCTGTCCACTTCTATACACTTCCTCATATCATCTACATTCCACTCCACCCCCTTAATGAATCCTGCCTACAGTCACCACATGAGCTGCTCGCCCGAGGACCTATCCGCGAACTACTGCGCTGTCCGCGGACACCGCAAATACAGCATGGTCTTCTTCCACCTAAACAAATACATCATATGACCCATCTTTCACTCCCCCACCCTTTTCGGCCACTCTTCCCAGCAGCAGATGCCCCAAAATGTGTTTTCAGCCCTGTTCTCTGCCGCGCTATCCATGGATATCCATGGATCCAACATGGTGGGTGCTTCAGAAAAATATGACGCACATAATGCTTCCCTCCAGCCAATCAGCGGGCACGCCGTATATGCAGAAAGAACAGGGAAATGGGTCAGCGGAGCAGACCTGGATATCACACATTTTTGGGGACCTACATTTTGCCAGAAAAAATCTACTGAATGGATTATCACCAAATGTACAAAAGCACGCTTTCGGGATCAAGCCAACGTTCCTGCCGCAAATTTGATGAAAATCCATCCAGCGGTTTGAGCTGTAGGCGTGAGCAAAGTTTTTTCAATTCTGTCTAGGGGGAAAAAAAATTGGGACCCCCGTATAACTTTGCCCCTCCCTTGACGAAACGGCACCAAACTTACCAAAAAAATTCAGAGTGTGCCATATACAATTTTTGAAAAGTTTGGTAAACATACTTCCAAGGGGACCAAAGTTATAAGCCACCCAAAAAGTGCTCTTCTTGTGAGATGAGCAACTTAACCATAACTGCACGGCCGCTACTGCAGGCTGTCTAATATATATATATATATAGCACTTTTGCCCCGTCTTATGCCAACTTAACAATGGGATGGTGGGAGGCCACTTTCTTAAGCGATCTACTTACATCGAGTTTTGCCACACATATTGTTGCATGGTGGAGATATATCGACGATGTTTTCGTTATATGGAAGGGCACTAAGGTTGAATGGCTTTCATTTGTGAAATTATTAAATACCAACAAGTCTAATTTGAGTTTCACAGAATGCAACAGTACGACCAAAATTGTCTACCTCGATGTAGTGGTGACCCTTGAGAGAACCGGTTTATGCACTGCATTACACAAAAAACCTACTAATACTGGCCTGCCCTTACATGCCACCAGTTGTCATCCTACATCATGCAAACGCAGTATTCCGTATGGGGAATTCATTAGATATCGCAGGAACTGCACAGATCTGGTATCTTTTGATTATCATTGTGCCCAGGCGGCTAAGGATTTTATCAAGCAAGGTTATGAGCGCAGAATTATAGAACAGGCTTATACCAAGGCACGTGGACTTTCTAGGGATTACCTACTATACAGTATCAAGCCTGTCAAAACTACCGTCAATGATGACCCCCGCCTGATTGTCACATTTGACAATGCATCTAATCAGGTTCGTAAAATCATAGAACGTCACTGGCGAATTCTCATCATTGACAAGGATCTTGGTCCTCTTCTCTCTAAACGCCCTACCATTACATATAAACGTGTACCCTCACTTAGGGACAAATTGGTTTCCAGCTTTTTGTCACCTATTAATACCAAGCCACCTTATATGAAATCGTTGATGGAATCCCCAACAGGATTTTCTAAATGTTGCAAATGCAAGGCCTGCATTCATGCTATTTCATGCAAATCCTTCTTGCATCCGGTCACTCAATGTCATCAGTCCATTAGATACTCAATGAATTGTGATACCACTTTTGTGGTCTATGTGCTCTCATGTCCTTGCATGAGATGGTATGTCGGGAGTACTACATGCAAGCTCAAGCTTAGAATATTACAGCATCTTAGGGCCATCAAAAACTCTGATCCCGCATATCCTATGGCCAAGCACTTCAAAGAAAAGCACAATAATGATCACTCCCTTCTCAAATTCTTTGCAGTGGCGCAAATTCCGATTCACCCCAGAGGTGGGAATCGTGTACTTAAACTGAGACAGTTAGAAACCAGATATATTCTGGATTTCGACACTAAGTTTCCCATTGGCCACAATCTTGATGAGGAGCTTCATACATTTATAGGTACGTAGGCCCCATCGGGTGCGATTTAACTACTTAAGATTGTTGTTTTCTATATCACTGATGTATTTCCGCGTCTATTATGATTAGTTGATTATACTCCTTATATTTACTAACAGTGTTCTTTTCCTCCCCCCTATTTTCTCTCTGGGGATTCTCTCTTTTTTTCTTTTTGAATTGTAGATGTTTACCAATAAAATAGGCCATCCCCACTTTTGTACTTTTCTGGCTGTTATTCTTGTTATTATTATTGTGATCTTATTTGCACATTTGACACTTCTCATGTCTATATTTTCTTTGCTGTTGTTTTGCATGTCCAACTTTTGGTGTTCTATAACACCTTTTCCATTGTGGCTATCTGATTTTGTTAAGATTACTATTATTATTTCAACTTCACCCGCTTTAATTTGGGTGTCATGCCAGCCTTATATAAATGCACATTGCCTCAGCTGTGATATCATTTTCCAGTTAAATGTCTTAGATTGCTCTTAATCATATGTGTTTACATAATCTAGTTGGCTTGCATAATGTTTATGCTGCCTACCAATTGATCAGCACTTGCACTTTCTGTTGCCAATGCTTCTGTGAGCTTGTCTCTTTGCACATGTATTTATGCCATCTCTGACCAACTTGCACTTGCACTTTATGTCATCTTGGGCCCAAATGCACATTCTTGCTTACATCAATATGGTATATTGCTTTGCACCAAAGTTTTACAACATAGCCCTAATGCTGACTTGCTTTTATTATGGTATTTTTATCTGCCTATATGTATAATAATTTTTATGTTGCTTATTAACTGACTTGCACTTGCACTTTATACCATCAGGGCCTATGTGATCTTGCCTTTTTGCACATCCTTACATGCTGCTCTTGATTAACTTGCATTTGCACTTTATGTTGACTTTGGTCAAAATGTACAATATTCATGTATTATTATGATATATTTATTGCTGCTTTACGTGTTACTATCATAGCTTTTAAGCTGCTTCTGGCTTTGTATTCTGGCACTGAGCCTTTTGAATAGTCTATCCAGACTAATGAGCTGCATTGTATGCTATCCTTTATATATTGTTGTCTGGCAAAAAAATTCTTGAATTACTTTTCTTATACAATAATCAGTTTTATCCATTGGAATCTCATATTGGATCTGTAGGTTCATTGGAAGACTGTATGGCACTTTATTTTTATTGTGTTTCCCAGCTCTGCTCAGGATACTATATTCATTCCATTGCAGGCCCATGTTGATTTTCCGTTCAAATATGGCCGCCATCATTACGGTCTTCCCTAGCACCTTCCTCCAATTAACATAGATGATGGACTACATGCAACTGTTATTTGTGTCTCTCCATTCTGTGTTGCCACGTGATCAAGCGCTCAGTTGAGCGCGAAACGCGTTGTGGCAGGGCCGTTTACCAGGCGTCCTGCTTTTGTCTGTCCTGCTGTTTCCCCCCCCCCCCCCTATTCTGTCCTGCACACTTCGTGCAGGCTTTGTCTACTTTTTTTAAAATCATTAAAATTTATATGTAATTCTTCACGTGTGAGCTTGCATTCATTGCCTGGGTCCTCTCCTGCCACGGGATTGTAGGACCCTTTCTAGATTCACGGCGAGTGCGGTCCGCCCTGTTTCCTCTAGTTTTCCTGATATATATATATATATATATATATATATATATATATATATATATATATATATATTGTAGTTTAAAAAATGTGGTAAACAATTTCCACTGATATAGATTTCCATACAGAAACATGTATTTAGTGGTGTTGATCAATACATATTTGTCCCTGACATTTTACACATGAAGGTATTTAGAATTTGTAATGAATGATAGTACTTTTTAAAATTTGTGTTTACATGTTCAGTTGTATTTACTGTAACCAGAAAAGCTTTGGGGGTGTCATATACCTCATGTTAGCCCCCTAAATACCACACTTGCACAACAGAGCTGCACAGTACACCTGGAGAGCTATAGCTTTAAGTATGTATACAGAATCTTTAATGGAAATCCTAAATACCCCTTTTTGAGCTAGAGGGGTTATACAGAATGCATGGGGAGCCTGTTAAGTATACGTGAAATTAACACATTACTTTTTGTATGCAAAACCTAAAACACCATTGTTTACAGTGTGATTAGCACATACGCACTCGTGAGCTCATAAAAGCACGTACAACCAATGAATTTAATGTATTCACTCTAAGTGATAAGAAGGGCAGGAATTGTTCTAACGCCTGCACAGACTTATAAAGAGAAGGAGGTGCCTTAGAACTTGATTGTTTACTACATGCTAATACAAGACGTCCACTTACCGCAGCTTAAAAGGTTCAGAGCTTAAGTATAGCATTTAGAATCGTATTACATATTGAATGTATTGAATATCAGTACGTATTTAATTTTACAATTTACAATGTTGCAATTATTATACAATGGTAAAGGACTGTTGTCTCCGAGTATATTCAGAATTTGATATAGAAACATCCATTTAAGAATATATTTTCAGCTTTCGCCTCAGAAACCAAAAACAAAGCATACGTCTGAATAAGCCAAATAATCCAAGCAAGTAGCCCAGAATAAGATAAGCAGAAGTCCACGATTTAGCTGTAGGAACATTTGACATTATGTAGTGTATTCTATAAGATAAAACAGAACTGTAGGTTAGGCTAAAGTAAAGTGTGTATGTTTAAAACCCAACATGGCCTCACTTACTACTAATTTTAAAAGAATCATGTTGGACACATAGCTGAATACCCTGCATGAAAATCATAAACACCCTGACCAGAAAGAATGCCAATGATTAGACAAGATTCAAGGTTCTAACAGGCCAGAGATCGAGACAACACACTATTGTGACAATTGGCTGGTGAAACAAGGCTGTGTTGGAGATGAAAGCAGAAAGCTGATTACCTGCCTGCCAGCAATTTGAAAGCTGATAAATGGGGATCAAGTTGACTTCACTCCAGCCCATGGTGTCCTTGTGAACTGCTAATCCTTTTTTGAAGCACCGAAGTACTGCACACATGCGTTAAGTAATACATTGTATTATGATTTTTTTATTTTAGATATAACATTTTTTTATTGTATTAGCTGAAATTAATCAGCTTTTTAATATACAAAATTCATCATTAAAATATATAAAAACAAAATTTAGTGTATATTACATTTCAACATAAACAAGGAGATAAAACTCATCAGTTATTCACAATTCATCAATGTTACACAATATTACACAACATTTCTCAAACTATTCAGAATACTATTAGACAAAAGTCAATAAGTAAATTAGAAAATGATGAGTATTAAAGGCAATAATTTGGGGGACTGATTTAAAAAACAAAACGACAAAAACAAAGTCAAACCAAAACAAAGCCGAAACCAAAAAGAAAAAAAAGAGAAAAACACAAACCAAAAAAACAACCATTTGCATATATTTAACATTCAGTTCCATCAATAAGAACATGGCACGTTCCTTCCTAATTGTCATGTCTTAACAAATACAGGTCGATTTGAGAAGTTCATTATCGACAGCCTGTATGGTTAAGTCTTTAGACAGAGAGTCTCATAAATATGGTCTCACTACTCGTACAATGATACACAGTTTCAATTTCAACTGTTCAAAACATATTTGTGCTAGTCTCACCGCTAGGCAGATCTTCGAGCTTCAAAAACATTAGAAAATGTATCAATGTAATCTGTACAGTGTGTTTGTTAGTGCATAGTAAACAAGACCAACGTAAATCTTGTTCAAACACATTTAAGGAGGTTATTACATTTAAAAATGAGCTGATCTTAAATCATTCAATTCTGAACAGTGACATGCTAAGTGTTCTAGCGATTCGACCATATTAGATCCAGACAAAATCTACAGAACTCTAATTCCTTTGGAATCAGATGCCTTCTGACTTGTACTTGGCGAGTGGGCCATAGATCGAAGCACACTCTCTAAATGCAACAGATGGAGACTTTAGAAAGTACGCTTCAGGCATTTTGACTTTTTTAGGCCAGAATCTGTACTTACAGATTTGGCAGTACTTTAGACACATATTTCTCGTATTGATCCAGTCCAGTTGGTATATTAATTCCTTAGCTTTGTCTGGATTTGTCACTAGCACATAAATTGATACATTTGCATTTGCTAAACAAGCTAGAATTTCCTCAACCCACCTTTTTGCAACATTCTTATGTGAGGTAAGCATATAATTAGCAATTACCTGTAGCATATTCGGTTGTTGATTTGCCAACAAACATTTGTGAAACAGTGAACAACTTCACCACAGATAGATGGCATGCAGAGAAATTAGCCCCAATGCATATCACATGCATGCGCCTGGTACGCACTAGGTTAAGGAGAGCACCGCTCTCCAGAAATTGGCTTCTAGTCTCACCAGATTTAATTTACAATTCAGTATTGTTTCTATTCCATATAAAATGGATGGAATTGCTTTCATATTCCAATAGATAATTGCCATTTTTATCGTAAATTTACCATACCGGTGCAATAAGATTTTGGCCTGCGATATGGCTGTGGTCAACTTCACTTCCATGTCCCTACTTGGCTGCTCGGCATTAACAATCCCTCAAAAACCATGCCAAGGCATATGTATCTATTTATGTCTTCTAGGGGCATTAGATTTATGGTCTACTTATATTTGTTCCTATGATTTCTATTGGAAACATATGTCACAATCTGTGTTTTGTTTGTATTAATCATTAGTTGATTTGATAACACATTTTTATCATTAAAAGAAAAGACACATAAAACGGATGCATTAAGTCATTTGTATAGCAATTCCTTACATATTTTACATAGATCAATCAAGAAATATCATCTAGCGTAGGTTACGTTATGCAATGTATTGTTGATGAATTCCCAAAGTTTGGTAAAATGATATATCAGGTTTGTATCATTATCAGACATATTCTGTTCCCAGATATTACTTGTAGTCAGGTGTTTTTTTTATCAGAATTGTCCTAAGGCAGTAATGTATACCAACATATAAGTGCTAGACTCTCACATTCAACCAAACGATGTCTAATGTTCGTCCCCACATAGTCTAATACTGCTTTCCTCTCAAGGAGGTTTTAATCTGGGCCCAATTATCTCAATG
Organism: Ambystoma mexicanum; assembly: GCF_040938575.1. Lineage (NCBI taxonomy): Eukaryota > Metazoa > Chordata > Amphibia > Caudata > Ambystomatidae > Ambystoma > Ambystoma mexicanum. The sequence continues at coordinate 860,978,540 of NC_090923.1, read as the reverse complement.
ATTCAACCAAATTAAATTCGATTTTCAAGCATTTCCATAGCATAATATTTTTTGGAAAGGAGATTTTGTAGACTGGTCTGAACAATTGTTCAGGTTTTCAAAGTATGTAATGGGCACTGCTAGATGTTGACAGGTCTACGATGGCCTGTTCAGCGTCAAAAGCACTGATGGTTTGTTGTGTTGTCTTTATGTAATGGTGCTATGGAGTGTTGTCTATTGTTACAGGTAAGTGTGTGCTCCAAAGGCACTCAGTAGTATAACTACTGTCAAGTATAATTCCTCTTAGGAAAGAGATGTATGAACTATAGCCCATACTAGTCAAATGAAGCAGTGTGCCAGGAATCTTGTTAATACCTTTCTGGTGGAAATGTAGTCGTCATGCAATGAGTGTAGAGCTAAACTGACATAGATTAAATTCTAAGTAACATATTCAATGGGGGTAGTGAGAGGCAGTTTGCACAAGATTTTTAAACATTCACTCTTATTGAAATCTAAGGCCTTTTCATGTTTGGTGGCCTAAGTTTCTGCTGCGGAAGTGATCATGTGCAGGATAAAAATTGCATCAACTACACACCCACTGTGTATGTATGAGAAAGCTCTAAGTGCATCTGTTTGCAGATTCACTTTTAATTGGGTGCTTTGTAGCTGCAATGCCAGCTTAGATTATTGTCTATTATTATTCTGAGATATTTATATTGCAAGACTCTCTCGTCTGAGAAGTTATTAAGAGTCCACCTATATCTTTTGTAGTTAACTTTAGTAGGATGGAAGACCATCATTTTTTATTTTTTCATTTTTATTTTTAGATAATTTTGAAAAGCATATGTGTTTAAAAGATTCAGTAGTTCTTGCAACCCATGTGAAGTCGATTCTACAATTACTGTGTCATCAGCATAGTCTAACCGCTGTATGACACTCGCCACAATTTTCAGGGGAAAACCTTTATCAGTAATCAGGGCAGTAGAAATATCAGCCAGGTATAAGTTAAAAAGGGTGGTGGCTAGTATACAGCTCTGCTTTAATCCGTTACAAGTCAGAAGGGAGTCTGTTTCAGCGCCAAGTCAATTCAATTCAAATTATAACCAGTGCTCGTGTGAAGAGCAATAAACATAGTTAACAGCCCCTTTGGGATGTGCCAATTCTGCAATTTACACCATCGTTTGGGTCTCACTACTTTTTCAATAGCAGAATTGAAATCTATGTAAGAAGTGTAAATGAGCTGTTTGTGGGTGTTCCATGCAGTCTCAACAGTAGTAACTGAAGTTAGTATATTATCTAATGTGCTTGAGTTTTTTGGGCCTCACATTTGTTTGTAAGGTATAATGCTGAGCTCTTTCATTCTGCTGTTTAATTCGTATAATAAAACACAAGCAAAAATCTTGGCAGACACATCTAACATATCCAAAATTCTAGAATTGCTTGGTTTATCATGGGAGCCTTTTTTAAAGACAGGGACAATAATACTGTAAGTCCATGTACAAGGAGGTATTCTAGGGTGGCTGGTCGGAATAAATAGCCTATGCAGTGCTTCAACCTCATTTTCAGTAGGAGGTTGCAAATACCATAAGTGCCAGATAGCATGATCATTTGAAAGGTTTGATAATGATTTCAAGTTGATTTACTGTAGGTAAATATTCCCATTTATGTTTATCTGGGTCGTACCTATTGTACTTATTTGTATATGAGCCAATAATGATTTTTATGTAGGTGACCCAATCCCCCTGCAAAATTACACTAATACATGGTTGGGTAGGTTTGGCTCTATTAATAATGGTCCAAAAAGTACAATGACCTATAGAGTTGGCATAAGAAGCTAACGATCACCGTAATGCCAGGTCAAGTTGTCGAAAGTGACTTTTGAGCCATTTCTGATAAATTGCTCAACTTGCATGAACTTTAAGGGTAGTATCTGAAGCAGGTAAATTCATGTGAGTGATAGATCTTAAATCATGTCTCAGAAATCCTTTGTCACTATTTATCACCTTATCAAACCACTGAGAATAGCTGAGGTTAGATTTAATTGTAAATAGTGCTTCCTTACTTTTAATGATTACCCGCTGAACAGTTAGATATGTAGTATATAGTGGTCTGGTTCCAGGAGAGAATGGTGAAGGGTTTGCTAGGGTTGCTTGATTAGCAAAGTTTGTAGGACTATAGGGAGCCAATGCCAATTTGGGGAGCAGAAGATTCAATATTATCTGGTTCATTTATGGCAGAAATCTTCCTACTTCCATTTTGATCCAGAATACGGATAGTCCGATCTAGTCTTCCTCTACTATTTGATTGAAGGGCCCATGGCAACACATTATTCGAATTTGAGCTGCCCACTGGTGTTCTGAGGACAGCTGGTTTGCTTCAATGGCGTGATGTATCTTCATACTCTGGTTGTCAAGGGTTATTTCAATAATCACACATTCATATGCTTTTTTGCATAGTTCAGTGTTGTGAGATACCACATATTCTAGGGAGAACAAAATAAATAAAATGCACAATAGAAGTTGAGTGGTGAGATTCCTCAATTTGCTAAACAATGCTGCACAAAGACATAACACTATGAAACAATTGCAAAATAGCGGAACAATTTAAATACTGCTCATTAGACAAACAAAAGAGGATACACATTTTTAAGGCATATTTTGTCTTCTCAACGTGCAATTTTGTGATACTGTTAGATGGTGTTCAATGTGCAATCCTGCCTTCGTGTGAAGTGGTATTCCTCTTTCTAAACAAATAATCTCTTGGTTGTAAATTACTCATCAAGTGTGATTCCTGAGTATTTGAGTGGAAAAGTGGTGCCACAACAGCCGAATCATCTAGAGCAGGTTTATTTCTGTCGAGTTCAGTGGAGATCATTTGATGTTTTAATACTTTGTGAGAAGAAGATTCTAAGGAGTCCTCAGTTGCTTTGAGTAGGTACTTTAAAATATCTGTGTAGGAATGGTATTGACCGCTCTGCCTAGGGTTAACACTGTTACTTTTGGGTTGGATTAAGTCATAGGGCACTGATTGGAATGCATTAAGTAAGTGAAATTAGTTTCACATCGTTCATTGTGTGCCATTGAGTTCCGTTTCGCCCGGCTGCCAATATCATATGTGCATAGTTCTTTCAATTTAAGTTTCTGGGAGCTAGAAGTAGCAAGATTCTGTTTGTTAGTCATCTTAGTGTTATGTGAAATTAGCATTTTGGTAATTTTATATTGCTTATTTGCCTTTTTTTAACTTTGAAAAAGGAGGAGCGACAAGCTGAGGACACAGGTCATTGTGTGTGATTTATATCACAACCAACTTGAGTAGCCATGTTAACCATGTGAGTAGTGGTTACTGCTGGTGGCTGGGTATCAGCAACTTCAATAATGCAAGTGATCAAGTGACATTTCACATTGCAAATAGCCTAGATATCAACAGTCACCCAATGATGATATTTAAACGAGTAGAACGTGTGGCAGCTGTAGGCTGCTGGTCTTCAAATATATTAACCAACATAGTCAGCAATCAATCAAGTGCTTGCATTTGCAACATACTTTAAATACTCTCATAGTCTGGTGAATCTATTTGCATGGTTTTAGAAATTGAGAGTATACAGGAAGGGGCATGACTGAGTGAGGACTCATTGGCCCTCATTAGGACCCTGGCGGAAAGGGGTTTACGCCGGCGTAAAGCATGGCGTACCTTTCCTCCAGACTACGAGTTCCCGTAGCGCCATGGTGATTTTTTCACCTGCTTTTTGCAGGCGGAAAAATCCATGGCGCTACGGGACTTGTTGTTAATTACGCCACCGTAATTTACGGTGGCGTAATTAACACCTTCCCCACTCCCATTATACCCTATGGGGCAAAAATGGGAATGGGGAAGGGTAAATGGGGATTGGGGACTTACCGCCCCGCCAAGGTCGGAATGGGGCGGTAAGTCCGCCAACCCCCATGGCGGAGTTGGCAGCTCTGCGCCATGGACCATGGTGCAAATTGCACCATGGTCCTCCGCCAGGGTCGTAATGAGGGCCATTGTCATTTAAGGTAGACAGACTGAAACTATTGGGGAGAAAGAAGAAATCTTGTTCATAGAAGTAGCGTTAAAATTGTGTATATTAATGTCATCTAATGTGACTTATCGAGTCCTTGAGGGGCAGTAGCTAGTGGTTGTTGCTCACTGTCAAAAGCGTGATTGCTTTTTTAAAGTGAGTGAAGGAGCTGTTTCAGTTGTTCCTATTCTAACCTCTGTAGACACCAATGTGTCAATGGGCAGTTCAGTGAATGAGAAGAAGGATGGATTGCACAATGTCCCGTGTCAGTTTACTTCGCAGGCAACCCAGATTGGTGCTAATGCTTGATACAAGAAGAGGAATAAATGTCACAGAAAACTCCCCACTAGGCTGAACATTGTTAGTGATTTTAGTGGTTGGAACAGAAATATTAGTCCTTGCTAATTATACTAAATATTCTTTAATTACATTGGGTGAGTAAGCTATAGGGTGCCTTAAATCATATTTGCAAGCTTTTTTATTTTACGTTCTCCTCCCTCAATGGCTTCAGGAATAATTAGGTTGCTTGTCTGCTTAGTTGTCCAGCCTGCCGAGTTGAGTGCTGCAACCATCCCTTCCATTGGTTTGCAGGATGACAGCGTGATGGCGACGCTTTTAAGTAATATTGTTTAGGTTTGTAGACTCCATCTACTTTAGATGTATGCTTAAAATAGTTAGACTCTATAAAAATCTCCAATATTTTCATTAGCGTTATATACTGTGCTTGTGCAACTACTTGAGCACAAATATTTTCTGTTCATTCCTTTTCTCTGTGATACAACATATCAAACATAAAGTATAACGTGATTGGGAGCTGTTTCAGCCATACTCAAGGCTTTCACTCCAACATGACTTCCTATACTTTCCTGCCCCATTTAAGTCTGCGGGTGAACATGTCTCTGTACTACACAGCTAATAAAATGGGGGTTCTAACTTCACTTTACTGCTTCTTTTTCTATTATAATGTTAGCTCTTAAAAGAGACTTTTTTCTTAAAAAATGTATGTACGAACAAATGTTTTAATACATACTCTTTCCCTCTTATTCATTTCTTTCACAAAAAACTGTTTTATTGCATTCTGAATATTAGAAAGTAAAAGCTGATTTTCAAAATGTGTTAGATGTACTCCATGTTTTCGAAGAATGCATTACTGCACCCCCAACTACAGGTTTGGTGGAAAGTTGGAGGATTCACTGCTGTCATTCTGCCGAAAATGCCCCATTGAGTCCTATGGACTGAAATTTAAATGGGGATTTACACTGCCTCCTGCAATCGGGCGGTAATACTGCTAGACCAAGTGGCGGTAACGGTAATACAGTGTACTTCCCAGATATTAGCAAAATCGCAATGAAGCCCTTTCAGCGGTGACAGGGGTTGGAAAATTGCCTGAAGCCTTTTTTGCAGAAGACACCCTGGGTTCTCTTCCAAAGGGATATTGTCAGAACCACAAGGACATGTTTTCTTATAGTATCATTATTAACATTACGTGCAAAGCAAACCTGAGTATGGGCCTCATCACGACTTTGGCGGTAAACCTTAAATCCGGCGGTAGCGCTATTACCGCCGGATTTAAGGGTCCGCCAAATCAGGACTTTGGCGGATTTCGCCCCAGCTCTGAGCTGGGAGGAAATCTGCCGAAAATTTGTGCTATTACCGCCGGCGGGAAATCCGCCGGCGGTAAGAGCGCAAAATTTTCCCCATTGAGCCCAATGGGGAATGGGGCATTCCCGAATGGGCTCAATGGGGAATGGGGATTTACTTTACCGCCGAACACATGATCCTGCGCTATTAGCGCCGGGGAGTTCGGCGGCGTTACCGCCCAAGTCGTGATGAGGCCTTATGTTCTTATATGGAAATGCTGGCATATTTGTATGCAGCCAGCATGGAAATGTATGGGCACAGCCAGCGTGATATGTTTTTATTCTGGCATATATTGTCGGCAAATGCATCATGAAAAAGTGTTGTGAAGTGATCCTGTGCACTGTTGGTGACATTTATCTACAGGATTATTTCCCAAGTTACACTACATAAAAACTCAATTAGTTAGCAATTGGTTACCAAAGTTTTTACTTAAAGTGTGATGTAAAAGGCACTTTTTTAACCCATTATTTAAAAAAACGTGGTTGTAACCTACCCTTTGCTTGTTTGGTCTCCCTCGCCCCTCGATCATTCTGGAATATTTGTGGGGAATATTTAAACCCCTCCAGATAAAACATAATCACCAGCCCCCACGCTGGGGCACCAAAATCGGTAGGGGGAATATATAGAAGGTTTGATCTATAGGAGGTAAGTTGTTAGTAATATGTCGAGAGATGGATATGTAGAACTGTCTGGGGGTCCCTGGGTTGGGAGGTGATGATGATTATACAAGCGATTGGAAGCTGGACGAAGGGGTGTTCCAGGAACTAATGTCTCGGTGGGGTCCATGTCAGATCGACCTATTTGCATCGAGATTGAACAGACAATTACCCCGGTTCTTCAGCTGGAGACCGGACCCGGAAGCAGAAGCGATGGATGCTTTTCTGCAATACTGGGGTCATCAGAGGAACTACGCGTTTCCTCCGTTCTCCATGATAACGAGGACGCTTGCTCAGGTAAGACGTCAGAGTGCATCCCTAATCCTAGTCACACCGGATTGGAGAGGTCAGGTGTGGTTTCCCAGTCTACTGGAATTGACTTACCAGAACCCACTGGCTTTACCCAACAGGGAATTAATCATTTGAGATCCCAGAGGCCTCAGTCACCCTTTGGTGAAGTCAGGAGGACTCAATCTCTTTGCGTGGGCGATTTCAGGGGATCTTGGATTAGGCCAGGACTATCGGACGAAGCTGAGAACATCATTAATGAATCCTGGGCCCCAGGGACACATAAGGCTTATAGATCAGCATGGTTTAGATGGAGTAGCTGATGTTTGGAGAGGAACATACATCCCGATAGAACGGATGTAGTTCATGTAGCAAATTTTTTAGCGCAGATGGCAGCGCAAGGTAAGGCATATAGGACCATTAACACGGCCAGATCTGCGATATCGGCTGGGCATCCTAGAGTTGATGGCTTAGCGATTGGGGAACACCCATTAATTTGTAGACTACTAAGAGGAGTAAAGATGATTAAACATTCTAGCGAAAAATATAGTCAATTATGGGATGTAGATAAGGTCCTGAGATTATTTTTGACATGGCCAGATAATCAGGATTTGACTCGTAAAGCAATTTCAGGAAAGTTAGCTATGCTCTTATGTCTTTTAGCATGTAAGAGATCTTCTGATGTTAGAGCTCTGGAAGTTAATAGGAAAAGTATGTCCCCTAACGGAGTGACTTTTCTCATTTCAAAGAGGACCAAAACAGGATTGAGATCTATTTCATATGAATCGTTTCCAAACCAACCAAAATTATGTCCAGTCAGATGCCTAGCGGCATACGAAGATATGACGAGGGAAGTAAGGCCTCAAGGGATAACTCAATTATTGATAGCAATTTGTAAACCTTTTAAAGCGGTTAGACCGGCTACCATAGCCAGATGGCTTAGGTGGGTGATGGCAGAAGCAGGCATAAATATTGAGAGGTATGGCGCCCACTCAGCTAGAGGAGCGATGGCTACTAAAGCATATAACATAGGTGCTAGAATGGAAGACATTATGAGGTCTGCGGATTGGTCGAATGAATCGACTTTTAAAACTTTCTATTTTAAACCCATGGAAAGTGCAACATCGTTAGTGGTAAGTAAGCTTTGAACAAGCATAATCCGAGCCTCCGGTCTTGACATAGAATTCAGATTTTCCACACATTCGTTACAGAAAGTCGTAATTCTATTAAAGACACGGAGGCGAAGGATTATCCCACCCGATCAATCGTAAGAATGAGATGGTTACAAAACATGTTTCTGTTGTTATTTATGTAATGAATCATACAAGAGGTATAACAACTATGAAGATGTTGCTAATGATCATTGGTAATACAGGTTATTACTAGATGTGGAATTGACGATTGACCCACCCTGTATCGGTTTATAGTCACCTTTCCAATTTATGTTTCTTTAGGGACGACGTCAGCAAACAAGCAGGAAATTGAGAATGGAAGAGAATATCAAAGACGTACAGAACTCATCCTCGCAAGGACAAAGAAAGAGGAGGAAGGGAAAGAGGACAGGAGTTTTGTTTCATTGAGGACTTGTTTATTGGTTTATGGAATTATCACATGGTCACTTGAGGACCAATAGAAATGAACTACAAATGCTCAGAAAAACATGGTTATTGTAGTTTTTGTCAGATTTGTATTCATGTTCTTTGGTAATGTTTTTCTTTGCTGCTGAACAGTAAAGTTGAAGAGTAAGCAGCAAAGAACAAACAAACACGTAAATACCATACAAAAGCCAAGAAAAAACTACAATAACCATGAGATTTTTCGGATTTTGTAGTCCATCGCTACAGGTCCTCAAACCGACCACGTGCCCAAACAATAACCAATAGAAACTAAGTCCTCCAATAAAAACTCTTGTCCTTCCTCTATTCTCCCTCTTTCTTTGATCCTGCGAGGGTGTGTTCAGTACTCCTTCGAAATTTATCCACGTCTTGTCTCAGACCCCGGTTTGCTTGTTATCCGATGTTCCTCCTACAGAAAAAATAAATTTACCAAAGGTGACTATAGGCTAATATAAGGGTGGGCAATCATATACATAAACACTATAAACCATATCTTCAAGAAATATTATCAATAGTGCAAATATCTCTTCATAAGCAGAACATAGATCAACATAACATGATAAATATCAATTACACATTTATACGATTGATAGGGTGGGATAATCCTTTGCCTCCGTGTATTTAATAGAATTATGACTTTCTGTAACAAATGTGTGGAAAATCTGAATTCTATGTCAAGACCGGAGGCTCGGATTATGCTTGTTCAAAGCTTACTTACCACCAACGATGACGCACTTTCCATGGGTTTAAAATAGAAAGTTTTAAATGTCGATTCATTTGACCAATCTGCAGCTCTCATAATATCCTCTACCCTAGCTCCTATGTTATAAGCTTTAGCAGCCACCGCTCCTCTCGCTGAATGGGCGCCATACCTCTCAACATCTATGCCCGATTGAACCATCACCCATCTAAGCCATCTAGCAATAGTGGCCGGTACAATCGCTTTCTAGGGTTTGCAAATCGCTATCAACAATTGAGACACTCCCGGGGGTCTAACCTCCCTCGTCATCTCCTCGTAAGCCTCTATACACCTGACTGGACACAATTTCGGTTGGGCCGGAAAAGACTCATAGGAAATAGATCTCAAACCAGTTTTGGTCCTTTTTGTTATAAGAAAAGTCACCCCATTCGGAGATACACTCTTCCTATCAACCTCCAACACTCTAACATCAGATGATCTCTTGAATGCTAAGAGACATAAAAGCATAGCTAATTTGCCCAAAATCGCTTTCCGGGACAAATCCTGATTATCCGGCCACGATAAAAACAGTTTCAAAACTTTATTTACATCCCACAACTGATTATATTTAACACTAGGTGGTCTCAACATCTTTATTCCCCTTAGCAATCTACAGATCAAAGGGTGTTCTCCAATCGCTAAACCCTCTACTCTAGGGTGTCCCGCAGATATCGCAGACCTGGCTGTATTTATCGTCCTATATTCTTTGCCCTGCGCTTCCATTTGAGCTAAAAAATTGGCTACATGCACTACATCTGCTCTATCGGGATGAAAATCCCTTTCCATACACCAGCTATACCATTTATCCCAAGCTGATCTATAAGCTTTGTGAGTCCCTGGGGCCCATGATTCATTAATGATGTTCTCAGCCTCATTCGATAATCCTGGCCTAGCCCAAGATCTCCTGAAATCGCCCAAGCCACTAACTTGAGCCCTTCTGACCTCACCATTGGATGACTGCCCTCTCTGGGATCTCGAATGATAAATTCTGTGTCTTGTAGAAGTACTGGGTTGTGATATGTCATATGTCATCAGACTCTCTCAGGGCCTGGAGGAGGGCAAGAGCCTTAAGGCACGGATGAAAACAAAAGGGGGCAGTAAATTGGCCCGTAGGGCGGATGAAGCCCACACCCCCCCGAGCTCTCCACCAAAAAAGAAAGGTGGTAAAAGAAATAGAAAGGGTAAGACGGTGCCTAGCAGGGGACGAGAGTCATCCTCCGATTCCTCAGATGAGGGTGAGAATGATTGGGAGGAGGAATACCCAGAGGAAGAGGAAGTGTTATCAATATCCTCATCAGGGGATGAGAGCCATGAAGCGTTAAAGAAAAGGAAGAAGGAGGAGGAGGATGTTGCCGATGAGGGGGATTTTGATCCAGAAGCACTGATCCATCCCAGATCATCAGAATGGGAACCCCCCATAAGAATTTCGGCATACTTAAAGAAACGCCTGAGGGCGCCATTAGCCAAAGAGGCTAGAAGCAAGATGAGGGCGGAATGCCCCAGACCACTCCTCCCTGAGGGGACGGCAGACACGCCGGTAATAGATGAAAAAATGATAACTTTTATGAGCAAGTTTACTAAAGATGTGAGGAAGGGCCTTGATAGATCCTGGCGTTCGTGTCAGGACAAGATGCTTGATATGACGGGACCCCTCACAAAGATTCTCCAGATGGGAGAAGAAGCGAAGATGAAAGGGGAGCCGATAGACCCGGCAATCCTTATCGGATGGGCCCAAAGGGCGATATGCATGTTAGGGAAGGCTAATCATGCTATAACTACAGAAAGGAGGAGATCTTTACTAGTAAAGATCGACCCAAAATTGAGCGAGTTAGCCTCCTCAGAATCCGCCACTTCGGCAAAGGGAAAGTTGTTTGGGGACTCCTTTATCAAGGAGCTCACCAAATTTGTAAACTCCTATGCAGCTTTGGACAAGGCTCAAGCTTCTCTTAAGAGGGTTTTCGGAAGGCAGATTTTTGGACGGGCCAGCAGAGGAAGGGGTCGTTCGGCTGGCCGGTTCCAATACAATCGATCCTACCAAGACAGGACACAATGGAGAGATTATGAGGAGTGCAAACAAACACCTTTCTTCCCATCGAGAGGTAGAGTAAGAGGAAGAAACTGGCGAGGTGAACGTCAGCAAAACAACCCAGGTGAGATTATCAATCCCACATCTAAATATCATAGAAGTAGGTGGGAGAACTGCTCAGTTTTTAAAGAATTGGTTGAACATATCAGGGGATTCCTGGGTGATTCAGACCGCGCAAGGCTTCTATATAGATTTTCTAGATACACCTCAGCAGGAGAAACCACCAAGAGGGATAGTATTGAGCAGGGAAGACAAGATCTTACTGGAAAGAGAGTTGAGAGGTCTGGAAAGCAAAAAAGCTATACGCCCCGCATCAGATCAGTCAGGAGGTTACATAAGCAATATATTCCTAGTAAAAGGGAAACACAAGACAAGACCAATAATCAATCTAAGAGGTCTAAACGGTTACGTAGTGTACAGACACTTCAAAATGGAAGGGATACACCTACTAAGGGATATTCTAATTCAAGGAGAGTGGCTAGCCAGGATAGATTTGAAAGATGCATACCTGACTATCTCCATAGCAGAGGAACACTGCAGATTTCTGAGATTCATCTGAGGGGAAGCGACATGGGAGTTTCGATGTCTACCATTCGGCCTAGCATCAGCACCATGGTGTTTCACCAAGATGATGAAGCCAGTTGTATCACACCTCAGGGCTCAAGGGATAAGACTCATAATATATCTAGACGATATATGTCTGATGTGCCAAGAGAAGGAGACATTGGTAGAACAAGTACAGTTAACAATAGACTTATTAGAAAGCCTGGGCTTTATTATAAATTGGGAGAAATCCAGCTTAGTTCCAATTCAAGCAATGGAATTCCTAGGCTTCATAGTGGACTCGAATCAGGAAACCCTCAGCCTACCCATTCACAAAGTGAACGAGATCAAGAAACAGCTGAGACACACACTAGCGAAGGGAGAAATATCGCTGAGGGACATTGCGAGATTAGTAGGGCGCCTAGCGGCATCAATACAAGCGATTTTGCCAGGGCCACTTCATTACAGAGCACTCCAGAGGTTGAAGATTTATCACCTCAAGAAGGGCGCTTCATACGAATCAAAGGTGAACATTTCCCAAGAAGTGAGGGAAGAGTTGAAATGGTGGCTCATCCATATGGATGCATGGAACGGGAGAGCCATATTTGGTTCATCCCCGGACCTGATCATAGAAACCAACGCCAGCAGATGGGGCTGGGGAGCCCGTTGCGGAAACCTGTCGACAGGGGGCAGGTGGTCGGATCAAGAGACGAGTCTCCACATCAACTGCCTGGAATTACTAGCAGGGTCTTTTGCAGTGAAATGCTGGACCCAGGAGAAGGTTCAATGTTGCGTTCTGCTGAAAATGGACAATGTCTCGGCAGTCAGATATATCAACAGACTGGGAGGGACAAGATCCAGAATTCTTGCAGAACTGGCAAAGGAATTCTGGGAACTTTGTCTGGAAAGGAGAGTTTCAGTGAGGGCAGAGTACCTGCCGGGCCAACAGAACGAAGTGGCCGACTGGAACTCCAGATACCTCAGAGACACCAGCGATTGGAAGCTGGACGAAGGGGTGTTCCAGGAACTAATGTCTCGGTGGGGTCCATGCCAGATCGACCTATTTGCATCGAGATTGAAGAGACAATTACCCCGGTTCTTCAGCTGGAGACCGGACCCGGAAGCAGAAGCGATGGATGCTTTTCTGCAATACTGGGGTCATCAGAGGAACTACGCGTTTCCTCCGTTCTCCATGATAACGAGGACGCTTGCTCAGGTAAGACGTCAGAGTGCATCCCTAATCCTAGTCACACCGGATTGGAGAGGTCAGGTGTGGTTTCCCAGTCTACTGGAATTGACTTACCAGAACCCACTGGCTTTACCCAACAGGGAATTAATCATTCGAGATCCCAGAGGCCTCAGTCACCCTTTGGTGAAGTCAGGAGAACTCAATCTCTTAGCGTGGACGATTTCAGGGGATCTTGGATTAGGCCAGGACTATCGGACGAAGCTGAGAACATCATTAATGAATCCTGGGCCCCGGGGACACATAAGGCTTATAGATCAGCATGGTTTAGATGGAGTAGCTGGTGTTTGGAGAGGAACATACATCCCGATAGAACGGATGTAGTTCATGTAGCAAATTTATTAGCGCAGATGGCAGCGCAAGGTAAGGCATATAGGACCATTAACACGGCCAGATCTGCGATATCGGCTGGGCATCCTAGAGTTGATGGCTTAGCGATTGGGGAACACCCATTAATTTGTAGACTACTAAGAGGAGTAAAGATGATTAAACCTCCTAGCGAAAAATATAGTCAATTATGGGATGTAGATAAGGTCCTGAGATTATTTTTGACATGGCCAGATAATCAGGATTTGACTCGTAAAGCAATTTCTGGAAAGTTAGCTATGCTCTTATGTCTTTTAGCATGTAAGAGATCTTCTGATGTTAGAGCTCTGGAAGTTAATAGGAAAAGGATGTCCCCTAACGGAGTGACTTTTCTCATTTCAAAGAGGACCAAAACAGGATTGAGATCTATTTCATATGAATCGTTTCCAAACCAACCAAAATTATGTCCAGTCAGATGCCTAGCGGCATACGAAGATATGACGAGGGAAGTAAGGCCTCAAGGGATAACTCAATTATTGATAGCAATTTGTAAACCTTTTAAAGCGGTTAGACCGGCTACCATAGCCAGATGGCTTAGGTGGGTGATGGCAGAAGCAGGCATAAATATTGAGAGGTATGGCGCCCACTCAGCTAGAGGAGCGATGACTACTAAAGCATATAACATAGGTGCTAGAGTGGAAGACAATATGAGGTCTGCGGATTGGTCGAATGAATCGACTTTTAAAACTTTCTATTTTAAACCCATGGAAAGTGCAACATCGTTAGTGGTAAGTAAGCTTTGAACAAGCATAATCCGAGCCTCCGGTCTTGACATAGAATTCAGATTTTCCACACATTCGTTACAGAAAGTCATAATTCTATTAAAGACACGGAGGCGAAGGATTATCCCACCCGATCAATCATAAGAATGAGATGTTTACATAGCATGTTTCGGTTGTTTTTTATGTAATGAATCATACAAGAGGTATAATAACTATGAAGATGTTGCTAATGATCAATGATTATACAGGTTATTACTAGATGTGGAATTTACGATTGACCCACCCTGTATCGGTTTATAGTCACCTTTCTAATTTATGTTTCTTGAGGGACGACGTCAGATAGCAAACAAGCAGGAAATTGAGAATGGAAGAGAATATCAAATACGTACAGAACTCATCCTCGCAAGGACAAAGAAAGAGGAGGAAGGGAAAGAGGACAGGAGTTTTGTTTCATTGAGGACTTGTTTATTGGTTTATGGAATTATCACATGGTCAGTTGAGGACCAATAGAAATGAACTACAAATGCTCAGAAAAACATGGTTATTGTAGTTTTTATCAGATTTGTATTCATGTTCTTTGGTAATGTTTTTCTTTGCTGCTGAACAGTAAAGTTGAAGAGTAAGCATAATCCTTCGCCTCCGTGTCTTTAATAGAATTATGACTTTCTGTAACAAATGTGTGGAAAATCTGAATTAGTGACAGTGTTAGGCGCTTCAGACAGTTGTCCGTGAGCAAATGGTTGGGAGGCCGAATCAATAAATGAAATGGTGGCAGAGGTGAGAGTGTGAATGGTCAGAGGTGCATCAACGGGACCTCACACAGCCCTCCATGCTAGAGCCTGGTGGCCTGTTCTCATCACCACGACAGTGCAGGCGACCTCAAAGTGGGGAAATTCTTTACTACGCACATAGCATAACATTATTTCATAACCTCATATGCTTAAACATTGAACATATATACCCTGAAAAGTAATATGTAATGTTAACTGGTATATTCTTAAAATATACACTCCATAGTCTCACTGCAAAACAAGATGCAGCTAATTTACAAATAGTTTTGTTTGGCACAAATGGACTTTGCGCCAAAAAAGTGCACTCTGCACCATGCACAACTATATCCACTGAATTCACAGATTGGACTTTGTGCTGGTCTTTCGCACAATGTGCAAAGCTTGCGTGCCTTGCGCAAGGCACGTGGGAAGGACCAGCACAAAGAAGAAGAAAGAGGCAGAATATGCAGACGTCTTCATTAGACACCATGCACATATACAAACACACCTTATGAAGTGCTAACAGACTTGCATTGACACTTTCATTCGCACGTCCGCGCCAGCTGTAAAGGACTCATATTTTACCGCCATCCGTGACCAGCCGTAAAGTAGGACTGCGCCATGCAATCCCAAGTATAAAAGCAGCATGCAATCCTAGAGAAACGTCAGAATCATGCCTGTTCCTGTATTGCTCGCATTCATACTACTTCATGGAAGGAGGAGAAGGATGAGGACGGTCAGAATCTTCCATACACACACAACAGTTTTCGGTATGCCAGATAAGGACGTGTGTGGCACATACTGCCCCCCCCCACATGTCATCCTTGATTTGGTCAGGGAGTGGGAGAATGGCCTGGTGTCCCCAACCATGTGCTCTGCCAGCTCTTGTCCTGGAACCTCGGCCACAGCCCAGGTCCCGCCTGGCTCACAGTTTCCGGCTTCCCTTCAGCCATGCTCTGGGCCCAGAGCCATTGGGCGCCACCTGCACTTGGGGTACAGGGGGTAGTTTGATTGCTACCTTCCTGGTGCACGTGTACAGGGTCAGGGGAGCTGTCCACCAGCTGTGCCATGCAGGAGCTACCTGAATTGGACACTTCCCATCCACCATTGTGCCCCACAGAGTGGGGGCTAAAGGAGACAGGCTAGAGACAAATGTATGAGTCAGCCAGGCCAGCCACACCTCGGGTCATCAGGTTGAAACACCCTGTCCAGATGGCTATGCAACCATGAGGTTGTACCTGCCTTGAGGCTACTGTTCAGGGTCCAGGGCTTCATCCTCTCCCTCCTTGGCCTGGGGTCAGGACTTAAGCTGCTATCTGTGAACCAAGGCCCAGGCTCTCTTCTGTGCCTCCCACAGGTTGGGTAGAGCCACTCTGCCTGCCTCCAAACAGGACCCCGGCCATCTGGAATACTAGTTGCAAGTGGGGAAAGAAACACCAACTTTTTTAACTTGCGCCCACACAGTAATTATTTGTGGAGAAAAACCGGGTGTCACGAATTCAGGAAGAGCAGAGGTTATAACCCCACCTCTCGTAAACTGAATGAATGAGGCCCCTCCAATGATTGATTCTGCACCACACTCAACAGGACTCCCTGGTAAATCACAATCAGTGGCACAGCAACAGGACAGTAGAATTTACCAGCAGACGCACAATGAAAGCACCATGTACATGTTACCCAGCAAAGCAAAGTGATGAAATGTGACAAATCATTGTGCTCATGTGCCATTGCCATTGCCTCAACCTGCCACAGGTGAATGACCTAAGAGGACACTACTCCAAGACACCACTGACAGGACAGAGTCACATGTAATGTCAGTGCATAGTAGCAAAGATCGATCAATGAATAAAGGGACTCACGTAGGAAAGCATAGCATTCAAATCCCTTGCCATTAACAGAAGTTCGTCAGGCATTTTTTAGGGTGATGTGAAGGAAGTCTGAGAATGTGTGAGACAAGAAAATGGATGATTATCATTGCCACATATAAACACACTCACATGTGATGAAGAAGCATTACAGTGGCAGATGGCTGCATGACATGAGAGCACCCACTGTTTGGTAGCTGATGTGTGTTGGTGGATTTTCATGCATTGTGAGGCACCCCCCCCCAGCAATCGTTCCATGCATAATTGATGAGTGTATGCCACACATCCACATTTTGGCCCCCAATCCGTGTGAGAGTCACATAACAAATGCATAGCACAATCAAAGTAAACCAGAGTCAGCAAATCAACACAGAGACAACAACTGTGTGATGAATGACCAGAAACTGTATTGATAACATTTACACTACCATAAAATACAGTGTGCAAAGGGGGAAATGTCCAAGGGAAAAAAAATGAACAAAAATACAAAAACACACAATTAACTATATACATAGGCAGCAGTCTCAATAGTCTGCCATGATGTCTATAAGGGCAGAGTCACATTCCTTGTCCTCCACTTGGAGGCGGGCCACTGTTCGGTCCTGGATGGCTTGCAGGCTCTCCCTCATCCTACTCTCCTCCTTCCCCGCATCCATGCAAGCCTCCTCCAGGATGGCAAACCGCTTCTGTTTCCTTCTCTCCACCACATCTGCCCTGGCCCTGGCAACCCATGCCATCCTAGCCTGTTGCCTCTCCGCCATCAGCTGCATCCTCAAATCCATGCAGGTGCACACCAATTGCCTGAAGTGATGGTGCACCTCCAGCCAGGTGTACGAGCCTTGCTGTGTTGTCTGCCTACCCTATGTTGTAGGGCCCTGCAAAGATTGCCTCTGACCACTCCTATAGTGCTGCTGCCGGGCCAAGCAAATCCTGTGCATGCACCCCCGACATCTGGATGTTGCACGATGGGGGGTACAGTACCAGTACTGTCCTTATGTGCCAGCTGCCCCACTGATGCCTGTTTCTGTGTAGGTGCCTGGGCAGGCACAGCAACCAGCTCTACTTTATTTTACTGGACTGCCACCTGAGGCAAGGACCTGCTGACCACCAGAATGGGCGGTGTGGGTAGGACAAGAGTAGAGGGGGCTGTGATGGTAACTGGCAAGGAAGGCCCCCTGAGGACGACTAGGGCACAGAGGAGCCAATGGAGGAGGGGCCAGGTGAATGCGTCAGCGCACAGACACCACCCGAAAACAGCACATTGAGTTGTGATGTGAGAGCATTGCATGAATCTCTCTCACATCATCAGTAATCAAATCTGTCTGCCTTGCAATCCCAGCCAGCAGGGCATGCAATACCTCAGGGGTGATCTCTGTGGCCCCAATGGCAGGCACCGACTGGGTAGAGGCATCCACGACAGTGGTCACAGCTGCATCAGTTGGAGCAGGGACAGGAGGATGGTCATCTCCCTCTACGGTGCACTGCACTTCTGCCTGTCCCTGGCCCAGGGGTGCAGCCTGAACACCCTCCTGGATGCCCCCATCCAACCCAGTGCGCCGGCCTTCATCTCTTCCTCCACCAACACCTCCATCTCCCTGGATTACTCAAGAGAGCCTTCCTCCCTGGATGGCCCCTCTGTCTCTGCACCCTGGCCCACAGCCACTGAGCAGTTCCCCAACACAGCAACCTTCTGGGATGTACCTCAGCAACTCTGCCCACTGGAACCTGCTCTCCCCCAGCCAAATCACCCTCTGATGATGACTCAAGTCGGGCTGGCCGGGGTGTGCACTTTTGTCTGGTGGATATGTTCCTGCCTTCCTGCTCTACAACAATGCCTCCTCTTTTTTCACGAGCTGGAGCAACTGTTAAACATGTTTTTAAAAAAAACATTGATAACAGTAATCATCATCAAAGGAAGTCTAGCATACACAAAATAAACAATGCAAATCATGCATCATGTTTCAACCATGAACTGACACACACAATGCACACACACACATGTATGTGCCCAGGCAAACTGCATTGTAAATTTGCCATGAATGTAGTGTGAAAGCTCAATCACAGTCATGACCCATGCATATGTGAACAAAGCACATTGTACAGTGCCCAACAACACATCACCAAAGACAGGCAACACCACCATACCAATGACCAACCAACACAAGAATTAGATGCAGCCATGGTCATGGGGGCAGCACCAGGGCACCTGCCCACACAAACACAGTCCCCAATATACACATACGAAAGCATGAACTGCAAGCAAGCAACATGTAGTGCCACACACATCTGGAAACAAATTACACAGGTCAGTTGGCCAACCATACAAATATTGTATGTACACACTTTGTGTTACAAATGCAGTGGGTTGACAGATCTCATTCCAGGCCTAGATTTGTCAATGAATTAACTCCACCTACGCAGACATCAATGCATTACTATCAGAACATGTGCATGCATGGATGCACTTTCAGGTGTGCCACACACGTACTTGGACATCATGCACATCACTCACATGCACACAACATAGCATGTCCACATCACTCATGCCCACACACTTGCTCCTTGCTCACACACTGCACGTGCCAAAGTACAACAAGCCATGAATGTGCAATCTGCAAATACTGACAAATGCCACTATACTATGTCTGATGCCACAAATGACTTGCATTGGCATGAGGCAGCAATCAGCAGCGTCTCACAGCACACACAAATAACAAACAGGATGAAGCATCTGCAAACATGCATGCCACACATACGCCATAGAGCATTGTTCCACATAGGTTCTCACCAGCAGCATCCAGATGACTTCTCCAGGCCAAGTACTGGGAGTGGAGGTCCGGATAGAACCTCTGAAGTAACCGCAGCTGTATATGGGTGAACCTATGGCTACGGGTCTTTAGGTTAACCCAACGTTTCATGACCGTGTTCCTGGGGTGGACTGCCACCCTCTCTGCTTTGAAGGCACCTGTGATGTCTTCCCAGGTCCTCAGCCTTGCTTCCATGCCTAGCTACGTATCTGGGTTGAAGAGGACATTGAGGCAGGTATGTGCTTCCTGGGTGGGTGCAGTGGAGATTCAGTGGTGTTGGCAGAGGTAGCTGTCCCGGCAATTACAGAAGAGATGGACGCAGGGCAGCTGTCACACCGAGACAGTGTTTTTTGCAGGTAGGCTGCAGCACTATAGGAGTGAGTGAGGCAACAGAGGGCCAGAGGAGGCAAATTCAGCAGTATGTAGGCAGGAGGAACAGTGGTGTGCATGTTGCATCCACAGCAGCTGATAACAGAGTAAAGGCCCTTAACGCGTAAACTACGTCCTGCATGTGGTGACATTGTGCACCTACGAGGCATGCCTATGCAGCTCATGGCAATGATGGAGTGAGATAAGTTGTGTGACACGCATCACTAGCTGTGCACCTGAAGGTTACAATCCTGAAGTTAATTGGAGTTTTGCAGAAGTTTATTGTTGTGCTACGCAATCCTTCCCTTCATTTACAGCATACCAAATTATTTTTTGGGGGGGCTTTGCCTCTGCGCATATGTTGATGGTTTTGTGATTTCTTTTAGGCCTACGGTGTGTTGTTTATGCAATTTGTCCATCTTTGGGTGCCTCTGTGTATCGCATACCACTTTTATGGACGCTTTCTGGCTGTTGTGTATGCAATCTTTTGAGTTTTTGGGTGCCTCTGTGTATCTAGTGCCACTTTTTTTTACTTTTCTGAAGGTTTCATGGTATCACCTACACACTTATATTGGTCCCTGGGTGCCTCTGCGTATCACATACTGTATTTATTGCTTTTGGGGGTACATTTGAGCCTTGCTGCACCACAAAACTACATCACACAGACTCTTCCCTCACTCACATTGGTCAGGACAATAACTTGGTGTGCCTACCATTCATCCCTTACACCTGTGACATGAGTGGAAAGGCCTCAAGAGGCAAAGGGCGCAGACAGGGTTGGGGTGGGGGACGTGGTGTGGAGGCATCTGCCCCAGCCCCAAGGGCTCAGGAACATGGTGTGGAGACATCTGCCCCAGCCCCAGGGGATGGGGAAATGGTGTATAGACATCTGGCCAAGCCCCATGAGGACGTGGCAGGCCCCAGTCCACAGGTGGCCCGGCACCTGGGTGCCACTGTGGTCCCTGCCAGACAGGGACAGCACCAACACCCCGTGCCACTCGGGGCAGCAAGGGGAACCCTGGTCAGAAGGAAGAGGCTCAACCACAAGACATGGCACAGGGCACTCACCCGCAGAGGAAGAAGAACTTCACTGAGGAGGAGCTCCAGATACTCATTGACTAGGTCACCGATCACCATCATGATGTGTCTGTATGCAGGGAGCACACTTACAACCACACAACCTATGGTGCACTGGCAGCGTGTCACCGACACAATCAATTCCTTAGGGGTGGAGATACGCACTGCTGAACAGGTTGTAAAGCACAGGAATGATCTCACCCATCTCACCAAGCAAAATCTGAGTGTCAACCTGGCCTCTGTAATGGCAATTGGAGGGGGGCCACCAGAGGAGGAGAAGCTGACACCGCATGAAGAGGCCATGAGCCAATTCATCCTCATTGAGCAGGTTCAAGGTGTAGGAGGTCGGGAGAATTATGAGGAAACATCTGGTGAGTGGCTGTCATTGTACAACGTATGTTTTGCCTGTCATGCACCAGCCAGCTTTTGAGTAGTGTCACATCAGACTGCATTTGTAAGACATCCCTGGGTAATGCATGTTTTCTAACGTACAGACTCAAGTCACACGATCATCATACTTGGAGTAACCCATGTGGCGAGCATGTTTGACACATGTCTGTGTGACATTACACATCACCCACAGAGTACATGTGCACCATAAGACACCTACATGTACTGTTGTGTGCTACCTGCATGTGGCATGCCACTCTGCAATGCGGGACAGGTGCACGCAATCAATATAGAACTATCACATCATGTCATGGTGAGTTGCATGTTACATTTCTCACCTGCTCCTATGTGATGCCCTATCACTATGCCTTGTGGTGTGACCTAAGTGAAGGTGCATGAGTGCCCACAAACCACAGCCTGAATTACAGGCATGATGTAGTTGCCTGTACTAATTGGTCTAATAAGGGGTTATGCCATCCACTGAACGGAGTGCAATATCTGTGGAACAGGCATGGTGCACTGGTACCAGTCTCTGCCTCAATGCCAATGAAGCAGAGAGCCTACTCATTGTGAGCCCCTGCTCCCTCTTTCCCTCCCACACTCATGGGTCAACCACCACACCCTCTTGTGGGTCAATGTACCTTGCTGTCATCGGTGATTCCTCTCTCCTTATCTCTTCACTGCATGGCTGGTGCCTAGTAGGCCCACCTTCAGTTGCACCGACTCAGAGACATTTGTACTCCCCCTTAACTTCGCACTGGACCACAATGTGTCCAGTTTGTATGTCCAATCCTGATTTGTGTCTCATGTTTTTACCATGGTGGTGTCTGTGGATATGGGTGGATGACTGTTGCCATGTGATGTCCTTCAGAATTACAATCTCACATGTGCTGTTCTTTTCCCTGGTATGTGTGTTGACATGACAGCTGCATGACCCATCATTGTGCGTTTACGCCACATTTTGTATGTAATCATCTCCACTGATGGCATAGATATGATCTGACAGTTTATTTATATAGCGCCTATACACAATGTGTTTTAAAGCGCTTCAAGGCAAGGGAAGGAACAAGGGAAAATATGGTGACATTCTTACAGGCCATGAACAACAAGAAAGAAATTAACTATCGTACTCGGCCTGGCGACATTTCAGATAGTGCAAGAGCTACAGCACAGATAGGACGAAAATGGGAAAGAGACAGGTGACTACCGTACTAGGCCTGACATAATTTCTGCTAGAGTTGGAGTATTACACAAGGAGAGGGAGAGGGGAGGAGAAAGGAGGGAGACAATTGAAACAAGCGACTATCGTACTAGGCCTGACAACATTTCAGATAGTGTTGGAAGGGGGGGACGAGTATGGAGGGGGGGGGGGACAAACAAATGTTGTTACCGTACTAGGTCTGAGGACAATTCTAATAGAGTAAGTGCATGACATGACCAGGAGACCAGGAGAACGGGGTGCACTGGTCAGCAAATGCCATGCATTTTTTGCTTGCAGCTCAATGTGTGTGAATACACAATGTGTGATGCCTGCATGTACTGTCATTTGTTGTGTGAGTGCACGTTGAGGTAAATGTACATTTTTGTGTTGTTGCACATGGATACATATGTCTTTCTCTCTCCATGTGCATGTGAGGATGCACCAGATGCAAAGGAGGAGGAGGAAGTAGTGTCAGTGATGCGTCCGACCAACAGTGGAGGATTTGGTGTTGTCCACCATGAAAACCTACTGGTGTTCCAGACCATCCTCAGTCATGCAGCGGACTCTTCGGACTCAGCTGTTTTTGACGCTGAACCAGATGTTTATGCCTCAAAGAGGGGGAGGGGGAGTTCCCCAGTGGGTGGATCTGATGGGGCCCATGAGTCTGCGGCAGTGCAGCTGTTTTCCCAGGGTCAATCAGTGGTGGTTCCCCCATCTACAGTGGTTACGGCTGCAAGGCCACCCTCCCATAAATTGGCATCAGGTCCTGGGGCTGATATCCAAGGGAGGGTTGCAGACCTGCAGCCAACGACAGGGCCACCACATCAATGGTCATGATCCCTTGCATTTTGCTGCTGTGGGCCCTGCACACGTGGTGGACGTGTGCAGACTGGGGAGACACAGTGGGAGCAGCAGATGTTGCATCCCGCCATCCAACACAACAACGTGTTGGACAACATTTCAGAGGGAGTGGATGAGATGGCCAAGACCATGACCCCACCAGTGGAACGGTCATGCAGTCCTCATGCCCCTCCGAAAGACTGCGCACAGAGACCATCATCAAGGGCCGACGGGCTGATCTGAGGTGTCTGCATGGGTCCCTCCATGCAGATTCTCAGACACAGAGAGAGACCCTGAGGCTTGAGAAGCAGGCCATGATGACTGCAATCCATGAGAAACTTGCAGCCACAAGGACACTGATCCAGAGGGAGGTGGATTCCTTCGGCAGACATTATCCGAGCAACTCAATGCATCATAATTGAGCACGGATACAGACTCTGCAGCCATCAATGAGAACATGCATGGAGACCCCACTGCCCTTACTGTTCTGGTGCATTCGAATGTGTCATGGCTGGCCTTAGCCAGTGAACACCAGGCTTTGGCACTGTGTGGTAGGACTCCAACACAACAGCAAACTGCAGATCGACCGCAGGACAGGGGTCCTGGTCCATTGTTGCCGTGTGGTCCATGAGCCCATGGAATTTTTTTTGTTGGTTTTTCCATTATGTGAATATTGACATTATGTTTTTATTGGTCCATTGATCTGGTGTGGACCTTTTTTTTGTTTTTCAATCCCCTGGCCCAGAGGCTGGCATGCGTTTTTGTTTTGCCCTTTCCAAGGACCAAATTCTTTGTTTTTTCCATTGTAGTTTTCCATTAAGATGTGCAGTTGACCTCTCGGTGGCATGATGCCTGCAGTTGTGGACATGCAACCATGTACAGTGTGTCAACTGACATGGCTGCCTTGAGGTCGAGAGGATGGGACAAGCAGGTAACAATGGGTATATGTAATCTTGACACATATGTGCTGTATGTATGATTGAGAACTATGGCTGTTCAAATGCAATGTCAGATGTTGTTACAGTGTTATGTTTCTTCCTGTGATAGCACTCCATGGCATGTCCACCCTGCACCCTTTCACATCCCTAATCCCCATGCCCTCTGACAGGCACTGGCCCTTCTTTCACGTATTTGGAGGTTCAGTTCCCAGAGTAGGTGATGAGGGAATCACATCATGCCAGCTCTGTCTGCAGGTCATCATGCACACTGTCGTGGTGTGTCGGTATTATTGGTCACCAGGTTCTTTACATGCATGACACAAGTATACAAGGCGGTGGGGGAAAACCATGAGTCACAGTGAAAGTCTGTCCAGATGTGTGTATGTCCCCATGCATGCATGTGTGTATGTGCAGTTATACTTTGATGTAGGTGCATTGTTTTGTTTGAGGCACTTACACAATTGACGCAATTCATGGAAGTGATTCGGCAGCACTTGTCACACTTTAGCCATTGGCAAGATTTAATGAATTCTAAATGTTTCTACTACTTGAGTGCATGCATTCTCTGTGCATATACACTCTGTGTATTTGGGTTCTCCAATACTTGCCTTACTGACCCTGTTGATGTCACATTACTGACAACCTTGTCCTCCCCCTGGCACCATTTATCCCACAGGCACTGCAGATGTACTCCCTGTGCACACTACTCTTTGACCTGTGCCAGTTCCCCATCCATTCATGTGCCCCCTTACATGACCTGGCCTGCCACTGTTCCACATGGACAACACACGTTGAGTGTCAGGTATGCTCATTCTCCGCAGCACTGCATCATAGCATAGACTCTGGTGGCACAATTCTACCCATTTATGTACATTGACTCCACAGGCCAGGTTTGTCAGACAGATATTCAAATGTGTACCCCTGACTGACTGCTGCTGTGTTACCCACTGAGGTCACTTTGTGTACAGTGTTTATTTCTGTTGGTTATCTACAATGCAGTGTATTGAATGTTTCTTGTTTTGCATTCCTTGTTCATCTCATCCATCACTGTCAGTGAGTGCAGGTTGTGTATGCATATTGTGTGTACTTACATGGCTAACATCGTCCTCTCCCAAGAGCTTTTCTTCATCTATTCTCCCTGTGTGAGTTGCGAGTGCACCCTGAGATACATGCAATCTCAATCATGGTGTGAGGTCTGTTGGGGGGTGAGTGAACAGCTGCATGTTGTGCATTTGCAGTGGTGTCCAACAGGGGAGAATGTTGCTTGGTGTATGTAGGGTATGGGTATGTGGTTGTAGCACTTCTTTGCATTCATGTAGCGTACATGGATCTTTTTCAGATTTGCATGCAATGGTGGGTGTTGGCGGTGGTTTGTCTGATGTACAGCTGTTGATTAACCTTTCACATGTGCACATTTTTTGTCAGTCTTCCCTCTCTGTAACGCACATTTGTCATTCATGGCCCACTACATGTGGTACTTTTCCCTTTCTGTTCCTTCCAGGTTGTCTGACCAGGCTGCGTCTTGCAAAGGTGTTCATGTATCCATCTTCCTTGGTTGGAAACAAATCTCTCTGCCCTCACCCACTGTGATGTCAGACATCAATCCTCCTCTCTGCTCCTGCCAGTCTCCTCCTTGCAGTGCTTTTCACCTGTCCCTCTCTCTCTCTCTCTCTCTTTCCCCCTCTCTCTCTCTCTCTCTCTCGCTGCACTCGACTGCTAGGCAATCATCACTCTGTCTCCTGTCTCTCTCGTGCACTCTGTCATCGTCCGACTCTGTGGTCCATGCCTATGTTCAGGTCCCCTACATGAGTTGTGTCCAGTATCTTTATTTTGTTGCAATTCATGTCTTTGTGATTTTAAAATGTCTTTCCAGGTATGATGCAGTGCATGCAAGCCAGGTGGGTACCCTGTTCAGGTAAGTGAAGGGCACTCCGGGTGTCACTTGTGTTGTTGTTGTGGCAATGAGTCTGTCAATGTGTGGGGTTACTTTTCTTTTGCTTGGATTGAGGTGGACGGGTCCAGCTTTGTGGGTGTATGTGACACATGGTGATGGTAGGATGGTGTTTCTATGTATGCTATTTACTGAAAACATTTGGGGTGGCACTGGTTGTGGGCTCCTAGTTGTGAGGGGAGCTGTCACTGTACGGGCTTTGTTGGTGAGTTGTCATGAGGCTGACCGATGCAGATATTTGCGTGCTGTGATACATGATGATGGTTGTGGTGGCGAGTGTTTCCTTGCACTGTTCACATGTGTCTTGCCAGCCACATGGCATCTCAGGCAATGAATTTGGATGAATCATGTCCAACCACACAGGCGGTCCAATCTTGAGCCTTCTTCCCCTTTTGGGAGTTCTGTCTCAAGACAAGTCCACACACAGGACAGCATCGCTGGCCATTTCATTTTTGGGTTGACATGTTCTCCACAGAAACCAGGCACACAATATTGTCCAGGGTTTGTTGTTTCCCATGGTGAATATATACCGTGCATGGTACACAATCACATTTCCCGGTGACTGTTGACAGCTGTGGAGTGCATCTAATCGCCTCCTTCAGTTTAACGCATATTTTCGACAATGAATTCCTGTCCCGGTGTAGTCTGCCTTACATTCCACTTCCCTGTTGCCTTATCCATTTTGTGTGTCTTTGTCCTTGACCTATGTTTCTCGTTGCTTTATCATGTCTGTTTGTGTGTTTCATGCTATTTGACTCAATGCCCTGCCTTACAGTCTGAGAGCTGCATAAGTGAAGTGCTGCATTCTTCAAGATCCTGTCTTCTGTGCAAATGGTGAGAGTTTTGATGCACCTCTTCTTGGGCTTAGCATCATTGGCTCCACAGGCAGTATTTACTGCAATGTCCCACTGCCACATTGATGAGGGGATGGCATACCATGGCATTGGGAATACTACAAAGGTGCTCCTGGGATTCCATCCTCTCAGTTGGCTCTTTTTGGGATTGTCTCAGTGTTGTGCTGGCTGTGGACAGATGTGTGTGTTGGGAAGGTACCCTCAGCATGATAATGGGTAAGTGTAACATGGTCATTCAGTGCATGGCACTCGGAGTGGGGGGCAGGCAGTGCAGGTTTTGTGGGTGGGTCAGATGTTACTGTATGGGTTGTTCATGTTGCATTGGCGTGAGGTGAGCAGATGTGGCTGCATGTGTGCCAGGACACATTGTGATGGTTGGCTGGTGAGGTATTGTATGCATTTGTTGCACGTCACTCATGGGGGGCACAGGTTGGTCTTTATTTGGGTGCATGGAGGTATTGCCTGTGCTCACATTGATTTGTATTTCTCTAAAGATTATTTTTTCATGTAGTGGTAGATGCAGGAATTGTGGTGGAAGATGCTGCTGTATGCGTACACAGAAAACAGCATAAGTGTTTGGTGGTTTCCAGACCAACAGAGGGGGTGTTTGATGGACTGCACAGTCCATCTGCTGCAAGCTCACATCGTATGAGGTAAGATGTGCATTTCTCTTGCAGTGCACTGTTTTTCTGATTCAACATGACTGCTTTGATGTGACTGTGTATTGCGTGCATAGTGTTTGACAGGAAATGGGTTGGCCAAATAACCTGTTTATTGTTGTGCAACATGCATTGTGGGTCCAGGTTTTTCATCGTATTAGTTTGTTAAAATCATTTTTGTTCTATGCCTTCACACTTGTGGCCTCGTGGGTGGTTTGGTGTCTACATACAGTTCATTTGTTGTTGTCCATGTGACATTGGTCAGGGACTATGTTGCTTGTGCTGTGTGCTTTTGGCCATACTACATGGACACTGCTGGTTCAAATTGCTATACCTAAGCTGTTGATTTATGCACTGCCGTACAGATTAGGGGCATGATTCGCCGGCTTTTTTAACATTTGATTGCACCAATATGTGATGCTTGTGTGAATATGGCCCACTTTTGCTCACTTACTATTTGGCTCTTATTCAGTGGTTGTTTTGATATGGGGTGCAATGTCTCTGTATTCCTGGTATTTATGTGACATGTGGACTCTTGCACCCCGGCTTTCACGCTCACAGCAACATGGATATGTTTGTGCCTATAGTGAAGATGGTCCCACAAGTGATAAATCCACTTTTGGTTGGCTTATAGGAATTGGTGGACATGTTGCTCTTTGGTGCCCATGAATGGCTAGGTGCCAAGATTTGACTGTTGCTTAGTTGATACATTTTTCTGTTGCACCATATTTGTAGTTGTTCTTTGGCATGTGTACTGTTATTCAGCCTCCAGAATGATTTCACTCCATACTTTGCAAAGTGTTAGTGGTATACTCCCACGTACAAGTCTTTTCTGGGGCTTCTGTTTGTGAATGTTGTTATATGCCTAATGGACGCACATAATGTAGCCCTCCCAGAGGCACATTATCAGTGTGTTGCTGTGGGCACTAAGGATAGGCCCCAATTCACCACTGAATGCCACCTGGGAGGTGGCTTAAGTGTTTGTACTCCACAGGGGCTGACATTTTTGTGAAGTATGATTGCACCAACTGTGTGTGTGTGGTCTCTCTACGTGCCCTTTGGCCTGCCATAGGCAATGGTGTTGCCTGTGGGTGTGGGGGTGGTATCCCACCTGCATGCCCACTGGTACACTGTGCTGTGTGGCAACATTGTGCTGGACACATGTAGCCACAATGATTGTGCAGATTACTGGTGGTGCATATAGCAACACCCCACCAGAGTGGTCAAGGGAGCAGAACTATACTATATCTCACCTCAGCTGGAGTTGTGGGGTTCTTGATGGGTGTCATCATGAAGGTTGTCAGTGGTAGGCACTGTCCACTGTAAATATGCTCATGGTTGTCATTGTCATTTATTGTCTGGTTTTATTGTTCAGTGGGTGGCATGCATGCATGTGCATGACCGTTCATACTCTGCAATGAACCATTCATTGCCATGTTTTCCAAATACCACGGCCCAGTGCAGTGGTGACATGCATGCTGCCCGGGAAATTTAGCATTCACATCCATAAAGATTCCCTTGGCATCACACACTACCTGCACATTGATGGTGTGCCAGTGCTTTCTGTTCCGGTAGATGTGCTTGGTCCATCGTGGGGGGCGTAGCACAACATGTGTGCAGTCTATTGCAGTTAAGCGTGCCACTGCATAGAAATCCTGCATCACTGTCTGCCTTTCCGCAGGGGCATATATCTATGCCTGTGCACACATGCATCTGCTGCACAGCACTTTGGTGTAGACAGCATGATTTGGTGGCCTGCGGTATCCCACCAACGATTGTAGTGGTATGCAGGAAGGATCCAGTGTCAAGGAAATTGAGTGCAGTCAGCATATTTTGTAGGGCGTTAAGGGCCTGGGAGCAGATGGTGGGTGATGTTAGGCCATCTTCCAACTCCCTGACAAGGTCTAGGATGGTATGGGGGAGAACTGGTACCTGGCATAGACCTGATCATCCGTCATCCCAAAATTCATAGGCCCTCATTACGACCCTGGGGGTAAGTATCAGCCATTACCGACATGGCGCAAATAACGTGTCTGTGCTGGCCGGAAGTAGCGTCACTGCACAGGAACGGGAAAGAGCACGGCGGCCATCTTTAAAAACACAATCCATTGCAATCCTCTGTTACTAGTAGACACCTGACCCAAACAACTTCCACAAACCTCCTACACCACCCCTTTGACATTACGATGTCTAAAGTTTTGAAAAAGAGCGGAGATCGGCTGCGCCAGGAGCGCTTTTCAAGGGAGGAGCTAACAATGTTAGCCGAAACACTCCAAGAGCATGCTGATGTTGTGTTCTCCACGGAGATGACCAGACCGGCGCTGCAGAGAAAAAAGGCAATATGGGCCATGGTCGCCCAGAGGGTCAGTGCCGTTGGCACAACACCCCGCACTGCCAAACAATGCCGCAAGCGGTGGGACGATCTACGTCTCCATGTCAGAAGCATACTGGCGGCAAATCAGAATCTCGGTATGGCGACTGGTGGAGGTGCTGAGTCGCCCCTTAAACTACAGCCGTGGGAGGAGATTTGTGCTGCCACCATAGGCACGGAGAGCATTGAGGGAGTAGGGGACATGGAGAGAGGAGCCCCGACATCAGGCGATGCAGGTAGGTGCCTCAAGTCCAACTATGCCAATCTCACCACGATGATGTCCAGATGATTGGGAAGTGCAATGATGCATACCAGGGTCCACCGGACACATTAGCACAAGACTAACTACAGGCAGTGCTGACCCCCTCCTTGTATACATGCATTATGCTCCCCGTTTCTGTAGCTACCCACATGCCTCCATGCATCAACCACCTAAGAGTGAGACTACCTGTATGTCACTGCTTCCAATGTGAACTATCCAGCAATCAAAATGAATGCAGCCATCACAATGCCTGCTCAATGCCCGTTGACCCATCACTAACCCTCTCCCTCCTTTGGTCCACCACAGGCTCACATTCGGACAGCGCCGATGATGATACAGGTGCAACCACTGCCAAGAGGGCCAAGGCGGAAGAGGCACAACACCGTCCCTCCACCTCAGGGGGAACAAGGAAACCACAACAACAGGAAATGTTCCAAAGCACAGCACAGGCCACGGCACCAATGGCTACCAAGTCCACCACTTCAGCGCCACCGGCATCCACCATCTGCCCAGTGTTGTCCACCGAAGGCACTGGATCCGCAGAAAGCAGCACCATCGGTGAAACTGCTGCCACCGCAGTGATCTCCGACAACGAGGAAGAGGATGTTGATAATGTTGGGAGTCCCCCCACTGGCTCCCTGCATTCCCCCTACCTGTCCCCGTGCAGCCAGCATGACAACATCATACAGGGGCTATCTCCTGGAAACTCTTTGCCGGTTACTCCCAGCCCAACTGCACATGTGCAGGAGGGCAGCAGTATAATGGGCACGCCACAACCATCAGCCACAGGCCACAACACCCAAGAGGCAATGCAGGAAATCATTACGCGCCAACAGCAACTTACAGCCCTGTTGACACAGCATGTCACAGAATGCACCAGCACTAGGGAGGAAATGCGTGATTGTGCTGCTACTCTTAGGTCTGCTATTGAGTCCAGTTCTAAGGACATTTGTGCTGAACTGGCCGCGGTGCGGCACGTACTTTCTGAGCTAGTACAAACAATGTGGGACATGCGTCCAAGTGAGCAACCCAGTTCTTCCTCGGCTGCCAGTTCAACCAGAACCAGCCCTGTGCGCAGATTGGGCAGGAACCTGCGGCGTTCCGACAGGGGTGCACCGGGTGCTGGGAGCGGGGGATGCCAATAGGCGCAGTCTTGTGAACTGGTGCCACATGATGCACTTGTGCACAGTCATCCACACCATGTTTTGGGGAGTAGAGGGGGGAGTGGGGGGAGGGTGTGTTGGGGAGTAGAGGGGGGAGGGGGAGTGGGTGTGTTGGGGAGTAGAGGGGGGAGGGGGAGTGGGTGTGTTGGGGAGTAGACGGGGAGGGTGGAGTGGGTGTGTTGGGGAGTAGAGGGGGGAGGGGGGAGAAAGTGTGTTGGGGAGTAGAGGGGGGAGGGGGAGTAGGTGTGTGGGGTGGTGGGTGTGTTCACTTAGATTTACCTTTTCAATACACTTTTTGGTTATGCAGAAATCACATGTGTGGACATTGCTTATTGCGTACGTGTGCTTTATTGGTTAACAGTCTACAGTGTCCATGTCCCTGACACACCCAGTGCCTCAAGTGCCATCTCCATGTGACACCCCCCATCCATGTGTGTTAGAAGATTTGGTTGATCAGAGTCCGACGCATGTCAAGTTCCTCCTGTGCATTGCTTCCTCCCTGAGGTGCTGCCCCATCCCCACCCTCCTCATCCTCTTCGTCAGGTGGTTGCTGTTCTGCGTCAGGGGGCAGGGGCACATTCCGTCTGATGCACATATTGTGTAGCATGACACATGCCATGACGATCTTTGCCACCTTCTCATGGCGGTACAGGAGTGCCCCACCAGACCTGCTGAGGCAGCGAAACCGTGCCTTCAAGAGGCTAAATGTCTGCTCAATCACCACACGGGTTTGTGTATGGGCTAGATTATAGTCCTCCTCGTGCGCGTTCTGTGGGTTCCGGACTGGGGTAAGGAGCCACCGCTTCAAAGGATAGCCTGCATCACCTGCATGTGTGCAACAATGTATGTGTATGTCAACTCATCATGTTTGACCTCATTAAGTGAAATAAATGCATGCCATGGTGTCAATTAATGGCATGCATTTATTTCTTCATCTCAACCCCATTTCCATGCATGAATGGAGTCACACGATGTGACTGCTATATGTGTATTCCTCTAATGGACTGTTTTGCATGTCATCGATTACTGTGCGCTGGGGGGTCCAGTGGCTTGTGAGTGCACATGCACTGTGTCAGTCCACGACCGTTGTTTCTGTGATCTTGCAGATGTCCAGTTATTTGTATGCTTTCATCCTGGCAACGTTGATGTCAGCTTCATGATGCACTCACTACGCACAACAAATGGTGTCATGCAATTTCGTTGGACCTCTGTGTCAGTGTGGTGGTGTATTGATGTATTTGACCCTCATGTGACTCCTTTGTATGCAGTAATGGGGGACTGGCCTTTCAGTTCATGGTGTTTTGTGCTGTGTATTGGCTATAGTCATTGCTTGCAGCTGCATTTTGTTGAGGGGAATGCAGTCTGATTTGGTACAGTGTACATACAGATGTATGTGGGATGGTTGGGACACAGCTTCATTCGCATGGTAGGGCTGCTTACATCTTGCATTATGTGGTCAGGTGTCAGATCCAGTCTGAGCTGCTTTTGGGGTATGAGCTTGCTCCATTCCCTCTGTCACTAGCAGCTAGGTTATGTGTGAGTCTCTCCCCCCACCCCCATCTCAGCCAGGTGAAGTATGCATCTCTCCCCCCCATCTCAGCCAGGTGAAGTATGCATCTCCCCCCCTCTCAGCCATGTGAAGTATGCATCCCCCCCCGTCTCAGCCAGGTGAAGTATGCATCTCCCCCCCATCTCAGCCAGGTGAAGTATACATCCCCCCCCCATCTCAGCCAGGTGAAGTATGCATCTATGCCTCAATCACCTACCCACATCACATTTCCATGAGCCTAACATGTGACTCACCGAGAAGCCAGGATCTCTGCCCTGCATGTCGCTCCATGTAGCGTGGAATCGTGGCGTTCCGCAGGACCATTGAATCATGGGTTGATCCGGGGTATCGATCACAACAATGTGTGATGATCTTGTTTGAGTCACATACCATTTGCACGTTGATTGAGTGGTATAGCTTACGGTTGCGGTACGCTACCTCCATGGCATGTGGGACCACCAATTCCACATGGCGGCAGTCGATGGCGCAAATGCAACCAGGTATGCCGGCCAGTGAATGGAAACCCACTTTGGTGTTTGAGATCTCCTGGGCAGTCCGTGGTAAGGAAATGTGTTCGTCTGTGTGCTTGAGGAGGGCATCAAGCACTTGGTTCAACGTACGTGAGAATAATGGTTGTGAAATGCCATGCAGTTGCCCCACTGTGTGTTGGTAGGTGCCTGTGGCCAGGAAGTGGAGCACAGACACTACCTTCAGTAGGGTTGGGATGGCGGTGCGTGTTTCAATGAGGCTGACTATCCAGGTCACAGTGTAGGCCCTGTCAACATTCTGCTTGGAGACTTGCGCCAGGCATTTGTCCACACTTAGAGACGTGCCGGGCCTGCACTACATCCACTTAAATACTGGAAATGTCCTGTGCATTAGTTTCCATGAATCATCTAACGGATTTGCGCGCAGATTGGCACGCAAATCCACAATTTTCCATGCAAATTATTATATGAATCGGGTCCTTGGTCGATTTGCACAATAGCGCATGTTCTTTTTAATCTATCATTTTACTACATTTGAAATATGTATTTATTGCCCTGAAATTAGAATGGCACATGATAGGCTTCTCAGTATGCAGTACTTACATTATAGTTACTAATGTATACCTTTTCTAGAGAATGCCATGTTTTCAGAAATATACCTCATTCTCCAAAATGTCTTTTTCAGCCACTGCTTGTGATTCAAATGCAAATTGGAAATTATGTTTATTTTGGACTAATGCATTAAAGAAATCTGTTCCTATTTTATCAATGGCTGTGCTCGCTTGAGACCCAAGTTGCTCTTGTTACACAAAATAGATCTGACAAACATGAACCTGCAGTGAAATGCCCAATGCAGTTACGGAGCACTTGATCGCAATTGAATCTTTTGATGCAAGCCTTGGACAACATGTTATTTCTGTATAGGTATTCAGGGTTTGAATGCGTATGACTCATGGAAGCAGGAATAGAAAAGCTTTATTTCAAGGCCTGGCGTCGGCTCACAGCATGCCGCCGCAATAATGAGATGCACAAGTATAGAGCGGAAGGGCTTCTCAGGGCCTAACGGGCGGTGGCGTTATTTGTCACACTTTTGGAAGGTATTTTAGAAGCATGCTGATGCATTATGGGTTAGGCTCTAACATAGGTGAAAAATAACTTTCTTTCCTTGCAAGTAATTTGGCAAAAGCAACTACTTTGTCGAAGATTTTTTTATGAATCATTACATGCGCGTAGGACAGTTGATCCTTGTTAGACAGAATCACATGCATTACCCTTGGGAACACTACACACAATTAAGACTACAAGTGTCAGTACAATTTCACCTTTGGTACAAGTCTGTACTACACAGAAATGTGGTAGCAGTGGCTGAGCAGCCAGACTTATCCCAAGAGTAAAGTGAGCAGTACAATAGGTTACACAAAGGACTAGCAATCACAGTGATTCAAGGAAACACTTACTCAAGGTTTCTTGGTAAAAGAATATACATTTATTTACACAGTTAGTTGGAAAACATTCCACTAGGAAGAGCAGCTCAATATCACAATCTAATACACCACAATACACAACCAATCCGTTTCGGAACAAGTTCAGCTCCCCTGAAGTGGGAGCAAAATGGCACTTCAGTTACTTTAGAAAGGGGTACAAAGACAAGGTTATCAGACTCAGCAGCACAAATACTTTCAGAGGTAGGGCACATGGTTTCAGTTCACTACAACCAGCAATTCAATTCAATTCAATAAGCATGTGCCAAAGTCAATGGTTCAGAGTCTTGGATAGGATAGCACAGTTCTGATAGTAAACGGTTAAGTCTTTGCCACGGTTTTTAGGAGTAGTTGGTCAGACGAAAAGTTAGATGTTGGTTTAGGGAAGGATAAACCTTCAAAGTCGGGAAAGTTTCACAAACTTTCACCAAGGCCGAACAGAGTTCTGAATTGCACTGGCACAGTACCTTAAAAATGAAGAGCTGTAGCTGAGGCAGTTGTTCCTGGCCATTCCTGCAGATTTCGTTGTTCCTGAGCTTCAGGCATGGGGACAAGAAGGATAACGTTGGGAGGTTCCTGCACTGCGCAGGGAAGAGGGCACAAGCTTGGCAAAACATCGGTTTAAGGTGCGTGTGCCTTAAAGACCACAAACTGGTATCCTTCCCACTGGCTATCCGGTTTTCAACAGCACTCTGAAGAAAATTCGACCAGTAAAGAGACAGTGTCCAGGAGACTTGCGTGTTGGTTGTTCCCACCAAACTTAAGGGAAGAAGTCGTCCTTTAAGGGCTTCGCTGTCGAGGGAGTTTCAGGAAATTCGGACCTGCAGCAGGGCTTCACCGGTGGACCAGGAGTTGCAGCAGTAGTCTTCCTTCAGCTCGTGTTCGGTTCTCTCGTTCCAGTGGTCGACTCTGCTTTCCAAGTCCCAGAGGCCTTCTTTTAAACAGTTTTCCCCATTCATTCCAGCCTGGCTGTCACTCACAGCAGGGTGGTTGAACTTGCCCGACAGCCAGCCGGCCAATCATGCCAGAGTGCATTCAGGTCTCCTAGGAGACTAAGCACAAGGAGTTTCGGGTACCTCCCTCACATCCTGTCCACCCCAGACACTCAGGCGCCAGAGGAGGGGGCTTCAGCACTGAAGCCTGCCAAAGGCCAACGAACAAAGGGACCAAACCTGGTTTGGCGCACAGAGTTAAACATAAGAAGGACCTTTTCTAAAAGAAACGTCGAAAAAAGTCGACCGGAATCTGTTTTTCCAGATAGGTCTTGAGTGCCAAATTGGGAAACATGGCTGACCCGATTTTCGGCTACCGATATTCGCGGTCGGGAAAAATCATGGTAGTTTGTTAAAAACCACTGCCACCAGCCATTTCCAGTATAAAAGGTTAACATTTAACTGTTACATGAGTGTTTAGACTCAGGGGATGCTAGGCAACCCCTCCAGCACTCTATAGGAAGATAGTGTGTGCAGGGTCTGTAAACCTAAAAGAA
Organism: Ambystoma mexicanum; assembly: GCF_040938575.1. Taxonomy (NCBI): domain Eukaryota; kingdom Metazoa; phylum Chordata; class Amphibia; order Caudata; family Ambystomatidae; genus Ambystoma; species Ambystoma mexicanum. Next base: position 860,942,095 of record NC_090923.1, on the reverse strand, counting down.
TAGTAAAGTCAATTTAACTTTACATTTTCTGGGAGACAGTAGTCAGTCCCAGAGAAGGTATTTAAACCTTGGGGAGTCTGAAAGACACCCCTGTACCACTGCACTGAAGGTGCTTTGTGACACACAAGAAAAAGATGATGCCTATGGAGTTGTTTAAAAACTCCATATCCAAAGAATATAGCAAAAGAGCTGGAGGACTCTAAGGTAGAGGGAATTTAGCACTTGTGTGAGAATTCTCCCTAACAATCCTTCTCATGCGATGTTTTATCAAAGAAATACATACTGCTTTTCCATACAATTAAGAAGGTTTATTTCTGCTAATTGTAATAGAGAACAAATCAGATCTTCTAGTGGAAGATGTGTAAATTGCCAAATCCCTAATACTGATCCACGTTGAGTAGCTGGCTTGTCACAGGTAAAGTTGAACAAAGTTCCACTGCTTTTTGGAGCTGGCCAATTGACAGCCTTTGTCCATCCTGGTGTCAGATTTAAAATCTATTGTTGCAATGGTAAGAGTTAAAAGCCTCTTCTGGCAAACATATCAGAAACACCTGAAAAGGCTATTTCCACTGGCTTAGTCAGCCTATTTTTTTTTAGTTATTTTTTTTTTTAATCAAAATAATTCACACTTGCCCCACAATTCGAATTGGTTATACTGCACTTTTGGTGCATGCTAAAATTTCAAAAATAGCATTTGATGTTATAAATATCCTTCTGAAACATTGTGGTTTCCTTGCCACACCCTGGTGTCCATTGGGTCTACAACATGAATCATTCACATCCCCTCTGTAGAAAGAATTCCTTTCATCCCCATGAGTTTGAAAGTATCAGACGTCTGTTTCCCAGTGATATGATGTGATATGTTCTGGCATATAAACGCGCCTGTACACAAGTGTTTCTAGGCGCGACAAGACAAGCAGGGGGAAACAAGGGAGGACAAAATAACGATCTTACTGACAAGACAAGCAGGGGGAAACAAGGGAGGACAAAATAACAATCTTACTAGGATCTGTGTCATTCAGATCGTGTATGTGCCGGGAAGAGGAAAGGGGAGAAGTGCCAGGGGGGAGGGGAAGGGGGAAGTGCAGTTAACTCAAGTGCAGCCAGCGGGTGGCTCACAAGTGCAGAGAGAAGGGACTGTAGGGTTGCAGATAGAGACCCTTAAGTCCTGGGGAGCCCAAAAGCAGTGTGAGGGCAACTCGACATGTAGGAGACTGTGACCGAGTTCAGAGGGTGACCAGTGCACGGAGCAGTCAGATGCATCAGCAGGGGAGAGGAAGAGAGAAAGCAGAAGTGAAAAGGAAGGTCTTGAGTTGGGCTGTGCCTTCACAGAAAGGAGAGGTGTCTGCTCCTAAGGCTTGGTCAGGAAAAACGCTTAACTTTAATTTGGTAGCTTAAACAAGTATGCACATTTGGGTTTTCAGGTTCACACTGGGTTTGTGGCATCTTCCAGAAGTCTGCTTACTTATCACTAGCCCCCAGGTATTTCCAAATTACATGATTTAATCACAAGCATTGTTTTGAAAGACTGTCAAGCTGCTGCAAGATTCACCTGCCGATATGATATAGTTTAAAAAGACCATCAGACGCCAAATATAAGACCCCGTTGGCAACTTGATACACTTCATGATGTGTCTTTACTGGACTCACATTTTCCGGATTTAAAGGCTTTAAATGCAGGGAAAAAAAATAGGTGTTTCCAATTTTTAATAGTATGATCGGCACCGACTAATTACAGTGCTCTGTTACGTTTGCTGTTTCATTAATAGTTGTGTTCCTCCTTCTTGGTAGAGCAAAGTTACTGCACTTGCAAGTGCAGACCGCCCTGACTTGCATACAAATGATTGCCACTGTAGGGCATACCCATTACAATGGCGTTGATCATACCCATTTTAATTTGTAGTTACACTTGAATATGTGCTTTTTTGTGTAATGTCTTGTTTACAGTGCTTTTACTCCCTGAATATATCTGGTCCAGAAATAATTAAGGACAAGGTTTTACTCTGCCTCCGTCATGAATTATTATTTAACTAGTTCGGGAATATGGCCCAAAAAAATGAGGATTTTAGCTATGATTTCGAACGTACGTTTTCAAGATTCTATAGTTTACTCTTCACTTTATGTTTGCCAACCACGAGATCCTGCAGGGAAGCCTTGCATTCCTCAGTCTTTCCTGCCACGATGCCTAAGATTCTGGATTGTGTATTTTTACAATTTTGAGAATCTTACTCAGGAAAATGATACACCATGGTGCGGCCTACGATTTATTCTAAAGGTTCTAAGCATCGCCCTACACTAGTTTGGCTTAGACTTCGTGGTGGCCATGTAGCATGGCAGTCAGCATTAACACAAACTGATAAAAAAGGTGTATGTCTTTCAAAACCTTATAAACACATGCCGAATCTCGATGGCATACTGGGCCAGACTCCCAATCATATTCCAAAAGTCACTGGGCCCGTTTAACAAACGCCTTTTACAATAGCTCAATTCCACTGAACAAGGCTTTCTAAATCAGGCTCGTTGTCGGGAAAGAGCAAACAACACTAGTTAATATCCGTAAACTGTGACTGGATTTTCCGTTGAGTTGGAAGGAGAAGCATTTGTAGGTTTAATTGTGCTGAGCAGCACCGACCTCTGAGTTCCAACATGTTCAATGCGCATTTAGCATCAATACTTCAAGTATACCACACGTTTGAAGTAAGACTATAGTATGTGCAAAAAGGGGAAGTTGCACATGACAGAAAGATGCCTACAGCACGATTGGCTGATTCACAGAGTTATTTTAACGCCCTTTTTAACGCTCTGACTCAGCACAGGTTGCCAGCAATGCCGGCTGTTACTAGAACGTGAAAGCTTTCTGCAGATATACGAAGATTACCTGCCACGTAGACGGTTTATTTTATTGTCCTGACAGTCTGCTGGCAGCGTGTTACACTCCTCAAAATCCTCACCATTAAGTTCAATGCAGTGAAACCACCTTAACGCGTTATTTGTGTCTGGGACAGTACAGCTCTTACATATCACACCATGCAGCGAAAAATCACTCTACGGACTTGAATGGATTTGCGACTGCGTAGAGGTTCTTGTGTCTGTGTAGGACGAGACACAGCTAGGCTATTTATTTGGTTTTACAAACACTGCTTTTGCAGTCATTCCCTTAGTGTAGTATTGTGTTTAAGCAGTGAAGTATGGCGTGCATTTGAAAGACAGTGCTGTGAACGCCGTCATCACATCTCCCAACAGGACCGAAGCCGTTCTTTAAATGATGATAAGTAGTGAATAGGTAGGGGCTGATTGATGAAAAAGGGTGCACTATTCCCACAAGTTCCCAGCGAATACATGCACCGTGAAGCACCAGAAAGCACTGTTTACTGGAAGGAAGGAACTCATGCAAGGAGTGTTGTTCGTTTTGGTTCGTTTGTATGCAGCTGCTACTGTTTTCACCAGGAGGACGTCTTTGGCTGTGACACCACGCTGCCTGGAGGTGAATAGAATGAGTTTAGTTTATATCTAAACTCTGTTGGACTTGTTCTGTACGGACTCTTTATTGGACTCTGTTGATTGCACTTCTTTACAAAGCACTAGGCAAACTTAGTACCTTACCTCTTTTCTTTTTCTTTTCCTCTCACAGCGAGCGTCATTGGCTCCGCCCTCTACTTTCCCTAAGTGCTTTTTTTCTGTTTACAAATACCCATGGTGCAGCGCACCTGCGCGCGCACCGTGAAGCACCAGAAAGCACTGTTTACTGTTCACTGTGAACAGGGCGAGGTGCGTCGTAGCACTAATATTTGCTACTTACTACGTCTTGTTGAGCTTACATGCCTTGTGGTCCTTTAATGGGTGAGAAAAAGCTGTAACACTTATAATTCTGTTATACCCATGTGTTACCTTGACAGATCTAACTGATTCCTTACTAGTGTACTCTAAGGGTCATTTTTTTGTCTAAGTGTGTTATAAAGCGTAATCGAAGATGGGGAGAAAGAAAACCGGCCTTCCAATGAAAGACATCAGAGCTGATTTTTTCAATGCTGTCAGCACTCGTCGTGCAAGTTTGGCATGGGCTGCTGCTCTTCCTCTCCCGGTTATTAGTGACGAAGAAGAAGCTTTGCTCCAATGTGCGCAGGATTGTTCCCCTAATTGTAAAACAATAGAAGATGCTATCGATCCCTCGCAACCACTCTTTGTAGAAGAGTATTTACCTGAGTTTATTGTGGGGATAGATAACATCACTGAGGATGAGGTCGTTATGGAGGATCCTAATGGGCTAAAGGAAAGCAGTTTCTGCTATGATAATTTTGCCGACTTACCTTTTAGTCCATCAATGGAGTTAGGGCAGGTGTCTGCTCCTGATGCGATACCCAAAAACCTGGTTTCCGACAGGGGAGTTGATTCTGACTTTATTGAAACACTAAGCATATTCAACAGACTACTCCTATCGGAAATGAGAAAACAGACAGAGGTGCTGACCAATCTAACTAAAGAGTTCTCAAAAATGCTTCATTACATAACTAAGTCTTTTGCTGAGGTACTAAATAGTGAAACCCCCAGTATTATGGCTCAGGTTTTAAAACTAATAAAGGACAACACTAACACTGTCCTGGACAAACCTGTTTTGTCGGAAGAGATAATTATTATTCCATCTACACAAACAATTGGGGGTGGTATACTCTCTGAAAACCCAACTAATGAGACACACCCCGAGGCTGATTTTGGCAAAGAAAAAAATGATTCCTCACAGACCTCTAACAACGATGTCTATGAAGTAAACATTTCCAAACGACAAAGTAAGAAATTGGCCAAGCAAAATAAGAAAATAAATAATAACGTGGCTAGAAACAAAATGTCGCAAAAATGTATGAGAAAAGTGGATCCTCAACAGCTTGTTAACGAAGAGGGTGTACCGCTTTTGAATCCTACTTTGACTCAATCTAACTCTAGGGCTAACACTCTGTTAACCGCCAATGTGACGGGACAAACTTCTAATGGGGAATGTACTCAAAGGGGTACATACATAGAAGGGGAAAATACCTTGAGTGAAGAATTTAAAAGTAATTCTGATGTCATGTATCAAATCTTTAAGGGCCCTCATTCACTTGACTTCAGTAAAGGAAACCTAAACCTTAAGGGTGTCTGGGGAACCAAAGATCTAGAAGGCCATACTACTATTAGTGTTCCCAAGGTTGCACAACTGTCGCACCCCATTGTAATGAATTGTATTGGCCACATAAGTGAATTGAACTATGAAAGGCACCCTATGGTTCCTTCGGGTCTTAACAAATCTGAAATCACAGTGAATACTGGTCTGGGCAGTGTGGACTGGAGTGGAAACAAGGGAGTTGGGAGAACTGAATGCAATACAAACGCTATTTATGATGTGAATGTTAATGTTACCCACGAGACCAATGAAGGGTCTTTGGGTACCTCTGAAGAGGAAAAAGAGTGTGAACTAAGGCTTATTATCTTGAAGGTTTTGGGGGAGAACCATGCTCCTACGAATAATTGCACCTCGAGAACCAACCTACCAAGCATACCTATAGACGAGGTGTCTGTTTCATCACAGGGGTATATACGGAATGGGTCGGTAAGAGCTGACCAGGGGAAAGGAAGAACTGATAATGTGGTTAAACTCCGTGAACAAGAATTTGACAATGGGGTCTCCTCCTTTGACAATATGGGTACTGATCTAAAACAACCTGTTTTTCCTGAGATCCCGGGTCTGATATTGACAGTATTATTTCAAGATCAAGCTCACATATCACTAAATAGATCATACATCTTATCTTTATTAGCTACTATACCTGAACTCAGTTTGATCACTTCTGCAGATATCACCCTGGTTGACTTCATTCATAGGTTCAGATACGATTATGTTAGACTTGTAATTCCTTCTGCTCTGATAAGGTCTGTGTTGTTGAAGGGATCCGAATTATTTCAAAAACTGTGTTTCGACATCTACGAATATAAATCTCAAGTGGCTGTACAACAGAAACCCAGGGCGCACGAGGCTGGGCTAGTACAATCTAGTCAAATTACTAAGTCTTGTGATGAAGAATCAAATCTGAACAAGCAGGAATAGAGGTGGTTGGCCTTGACTCTGAGGGAACCTATCGATTCACTCAGGAAACTTGGTAAACCGCTCTAGCTCCTGCTCGATCCTTAAACTGGTGAGTTGGAACTCACGGGGCTGTGTGAACCTTTTGAACAATGAAAAATGTATGAGCTTTTTGTCACAATTTGATTTTGTTCTTCTTCAGGAAACGTGGTCAATGCAGCAGTTGTGTTGGGAAGGTTTTACTGTAGTTAACACATGTGCTCAGGGCTCCTACAAGGGTCGCCCTAAAGGCGGACTACTAATAGCCGTCAAACAAACAAATTCGCTCTCCAAAACGGGGGAATGGTGTTTAGATCATCACTTTCTTGCTGCTGCATTCAAACTAGAAATAAACAAAGAGTCTCTCTCCGCTCTTTTTATTAACGTTTACTGGAATCCCAGTGAATTGACTGACCTACAACTCGGTAATGAACTTACCAAACTGGGAACAATAATCGAATCCTGGCGTGAGGCAAATCAGGGAGGACAAATTGTTTTGGCTGGTGATATGAATGCTAACTGTCTGTGTGAACGGTTAGTGGGTGATGAAATGATAGCTAACGCAGATCAAATTGTGCGAGTTGGCGGCTCTGGCATTCTACGTGGAAGATTGTGGATGCATTTTGCTGAATCTTTGGGGCTAGATCTTCTCAGAGGGAGCCACCATACTTGGAAAGCCAGAGGCCTTGAATCTACTTTAGACTACATTTTTGTCTCTTCTGGTATTTTTAGGGGTGTGTATGACTTTGAGGTTGTTGACTCCAGTACGAGTGATCACTGTTTTCTCACCTGTAAAATGGCCTTTAATTTACTTACTCCAACTAATGAAATGTATACTCATGGGGTGTTGATAAATCAGCAAGGTAATAGAATAAAGTGGTCTCACAAATAAAATGTGAAGTTTACGTCAACAATGATTAACGACTATTTTTCTATGACTGAGCTTCATCGTGATGACTGCTATTCATCCTTAATTTCTTCCAACTATATTAAAGATACCATTGTTAATCTGGCCCCTCCGTCCACTATGGGTACTAAAGTTAAGATAAAAAATAGACACCCCATGGACCTAGTTGTCCATGCACGTAAAACTTTATTATACAGAAGAGAACTTAGAAAATTAAACAAGGAAACTCTACGACCTATTGAATACAATGCGAGAAAAAACGAAATCAAGCAATCCTATAAAAACTGGCATATCAAATACATAGCGTCACGTATGCAGCATGATGGTGAGCTTATGCTAAAAGCTCTTCATGGGCATGGCTGTACTAACTTTTGGCATCTGATAAATGAAATTGAAAAACCTCAACAGGATATGGCGGTGAATGTGATTAATGCGGATGTATGGCAGGGACATTTTTCGAAGTTATATACTGCTAATAAGGTGAAACATAAATTGATAATTGCTGAAAGCCAGTCTTGGTCTTTGAATTTCTCTACCTATGACGTGACAGAAATGATCAAGAAATCAAAAAATTCGGGAGCAACGGGACCGAACAATTTATCTAATTAATTGTTAAAAATGGACCCGGTAATTTGGGGAAAAATCCTGACCAGGCTGTATATCAATATTCTAGAGACCAAGGTTATACCCCTTTCTTGGAAGGTCTCCATAGTTATTCCGGTTTTCAAGAAGGGTGCACGTATGTGCCCTACCAGCTACAGGCCAATAGCAATTGCAGACCCTGAGTCTAAAATATTCTGCTCTTTGGTCTTAAAAGAACTGCAAGAATGGATTACAGAAAAATCCATTCTTGATGTAAAACAAATTGGTTTTAAAAAACATATTGGAACAGACTGTGGAGGTCTAGTGCTGAAAACTTTAATAGCTAACTCCATGAAAAAGGGGATGAGACCCCTGTTTGTCAGGTAGATGGACCTTAGTTCAGCCTTTGATCTCGTTGAGAGGCAACTCCTTTGGCTCAAGCTACAAGAACTTGAAATACCTGTCCATTTACTGCAGATTATCATCGCTTTATATACCGACACTAGTTTGAAGGTTCGCTTGACATCTGAGGGCTTACTCTCTAAGGTCATCAGTATTCCGAACGGCTTAAGGCAGGGTTGTATGCTGGCCCCTACGGTCTTTAATCTGTATGTAAGCGGTGCCCAAAAAGTTCTTGGTAGTAAAGGTCTGGTAAATCCTAAATTGAATAACATGTGTATTGACTGAATGGCTTATGCTGATGATTTTCTTCTTCTAGACAAAACCAAAATTGGTCTGCAAAGGCTACTACAAGCATTTGAAATATTTATAGATGATCTCAAGCTGAAAATAAACCCTGCAAAAACAGTTATTGTTCGGTTTGGTAAAAATAACAAAAGGGAGAATGCTTACACATGGTCTTGTGAAGGTAAGAGGATTAAGGCACAACCCTCATTTAAGTACTTGGGTTTTTACTTTTCTGGTCAGGACTCCTCCAGCCTAATAAAAAGTCAGCTAAGTCTGAAAGCAGACATAACCATAAGACAGCTGAGGGCTATTGACAACAAATTTGGAAAATTTACGATGGTCCCGCTGAGGGAATTTTATACCAAAAAGGTCATACCACGCTTAACCTATGGGATTGAACTATTTACTAATGAACTGCATGCATATCTGACTGCTATTGGAGGAAAAATCTGGAGAGCTGTGTTATGGTTTCTGCCTAAATGCGTACCACTAGCTTTAATAAGATATGAACTAGGTCTGCACTCACTAGCTTCTTATGCGGTTTGGAAGAGACTTTGCCTTTGGAAAAAATGTAAAACTAGCAAGGATGAAACATTGTACAAACATGCTTATTGTGAATCTTTGAATCCTTTTATGAATGCACTAAAAGTTGAAAGTGAGACCTGTTTGAAAGAGCTGGGTCTATCCATGATCTCACTGTGCAACAAACCGGGCAAAGTAAAGTTCAGCTCAATGGGCTTTGATTGGCAAACAACGAAAGCTACAATTCTAGACTCAAAATTGTACAAATCTGCCTGTTCTACTTGGAAATGGCAAGCTGATGTGGAAGGTTATCTGATTAAATACCCGAGCAAGAGGCTGCGCAGTGACTTCATGCGCTTTCGCTTTAACGTCTTATCTACTAAACAAATACAATGTATTAGAAATCGTACAATTGAAGGTGATCCATGGTGCAGGTACTGCAAGACTGTTGATGTTGTTGAAACTCTCCAGCATATTTTATTGGTTTGCCCTTGTTTAAAGACTCAGAGGATAAAGTACTTCTCAAAATGTGTAGCCTCTATATATGAAGTGCATAGAGACTTCATAGGGTATAGAATGCTGCATGATAATTGCATAAGTTTAAAAATATCTGTGACAACCTTTTTGAGAAATGTTTGTGACTTGAGTTAACCCGGGTGAAGATTTTACTTGTTTTTGATCTATGCAGATATGAGTTAACCTGGGTAAAGATTTTACTTGTTTTTGACTTACGTGAATCAGGATCTGAGGATAATTCTCTCATTTGTGTTTTTTTTCTTACTTTGTGAATGTAATGTAAGTTTAATTTGATGTGGAAATTGTGATGCAAAAGGATTAACCTGTACTCTATGTTTGGTACTTTTATGCATTTCTTTTAAACTTTTTGTATAATCATTGTTTGATAAATTTCGTGATACTGTTCACTGTATTTTGTGATATTGTAAAGGTTTGTAAATAAACCAAAGCAATAAAAAAAAAAATAAAAAAAAAATACATGCACCCTTCAAACTGTGTGTGAGGGCCCCCGCAAGTTGGCCTGCATCTCTGGACCCTATGCTGGGTCCCCAGTAACTGTAACCAGCACCCCAATGACATGTACAGGTTAACAGAAAGCATTTATTTTCACAGTCAAACTGCGTGCAAACCTTGTAAACAGTCCCTGCACCCTGCTATGCTGCATACGTTTACACCTAAGTACAATAAGAACCACCTCCAGAGTTGGGATTCCTCCACACAAATCTACATGCCTGCTTCCAGTTGGCAGAGATTTCAAGGGGACTGCATAGGCATTTCGCAGGTGACAGGTTGCATGGTCACATCCATGGATAAGCTTTGTTGTGCATATTTGTTGGCATGCTATGGACTGCCTGCTGTCTGTCCCTCGTAACGCCACTTTCTGGCTTGTTCTTGCCCATTTTGCATGTTCTGCCCCCCATTCCGGCCCCTATGCAGGCCACGCCCACCCCCTGCGAGGAGTCTCGTGCAAGGCACACGGCCACTTGCAGACCCCTGCCGAGCCTGCACAAACTCCACGCAAGTACCAGAAAAGTCCTGCACAGTCGGTTCCATTAATCGATGAGCAGTGTTTCGCACAGTGTGACGTGCAAGTTCCGGATTGTACATGCAACTAATTCCATGAATTGTGCCCGAAATGTGTAATCCAATGGGAATCCCTCTGGGTGCTATCAGTGTCTAGCCTATCTCCGTCCTCACCTAAAGGTGGGGGAGGGTCTAGCCATACGGAAGTTAGACTTGGCAAGTGACGAGTTCAAGTTAAAAGAAGCCTCAAAAGCTTTAAACATAAGATCCAGGAAGTCAAAGATTTACATAGATTTAAATCACTCTGACTCCTTAACTGCCTTCAATTTATGATCTTTCTGGGTCAGTGAAGTCATTTACTGCAGACATTTTAAGAATGGATGGATTTTGATTATAAAAACAATGTAATGACAGCAACATTTTGAGCTGTGGAATTATAAAACGCCCTGATGAAAAGTAAACTGAAGCTCTGCTCTTGATACCCAAAGGCAGCAGGCCAGCTCCAAATCATTGGCAGCATTGTTTCTTTTCTTGAACACAATTAACTTCAGAGCAGTTTCTGCCTTATTGGGCATAATCAGAGACTTTTAATCTCATGCTGCACCCACTTAAACAGACTTAGCATTTTACCATCTTTGGCTTGTGATTTATTTTACTGAGAAACTCGTCTATTTTGGTGAGTCGTGTGTTTCCCTTTTCTTCCCTCACCTCCCAAGCTCTCACCTAGTCTCACCTCCCTTCCTCCCCCTGCTGGTTCATCGCAGCTCCCATTGGCGTGAGCATCACAGAACACCTGACCGAAACACTATAGAGGAAAAGGAGCCGCATTTCCCATTTACCACCGTCCCTGTCGCAGCACTTATTTGACTTGTGATTTATTTTACTGAGAAACTCGTCCATGTTGGTAAGCACAGTCGTGTGTTTTCCCTTGTCTCCCCACGCCTCCCAGCTCACACCTGTCCCACCTCCCTTACTCCCTCGTGCCGGGCCATCACAGTTCCCATTGGTGTGAGCGTAATAGAACATGTGCCCCTCATGCCCCTCTTCAGTTACATTCCAAGGGCAGCTTTGCACAGGCTTCCTGTGAAGGGCAACAGTAAAGAACTTCTACCTCCCCGTTTGCCCCTGTTCACCCATGGAAGCCTGAAGACAACCAATTCTACTGCCACATCCAAGAAAAGGTGGTAGGGGTGGGGACCACAGCATTACTGTGCTTCACAAAACCCTGTCATCCCGAAATACTACCATCACGCCAGAAAGTGACACTATACCACCAACTACTGCATGCTGATATTGCATTAACGCTGTACTTTCCTGTGTTACCTGGTTTAGGCAATGGGCTAGCTCCACTGCACTGAACCCCCACTCTAGGTGATTTTGGCCAAGCCTCTAAGGTATAGCCTAGTCTACACCGTCGTAATTTGCTATAACAATCCTTTTTAGAACATAGGCATATCACATAACAGGTACACCTTCACACACAGGTTGCATCCACAGTTAGCTCCTGGTAATTCCAGGTGTGGTTGGACAGTACTACACATCATTCCTCTAAGTAATTCCTACTACATAGTCACAGTTACATCTGAGTGTATCCCACAGCACAGATTCGGTATTGTCTTACTGACACATTAGACTTAGGTACCACATACACGCTTTAATTTCCAGCTGCTTTTTCAGACTGTTCTGGTTGTGAATCGAGCTGCATTTCAGGCATCATTCTTGTATTGTATCTAGATGTGATTTAATACCACAATTCTTTGAGTCTGGGTGCATTTTAGTACTGCAATTGTTCTGATTCTAGGTGAATTTTAGTACTGCAATTGTTTAGAACGTAAGTAGGCTGTTAATAGTGTAATTGTTTTGTATCTAGGCTCCCAGTGGCCCAGCGAGTTAAGTTCAAGTCACTGTGTATTGTCCATCGAGCTATCCAGGGCCTAGGTGCTGAGTTTCTTCAAACCAAATTTGTTCGGTATATCCCAGAACGCAACCTTCGTTCCCTGAACACCAATCTTTTGGTGGTCCCTAAGTATAACCGGGAAAGACTCGGTGGCAGAGCCTTTTCCATTGCTGCGGCAAGGCTGTGGAACACCCTCCCACCGCCACTCAAGTCTATCTCCAACCATTTGGCTTTTAGGAAAGCCCTCAAAACTACTCTATTCTAACTCTCTGACTATTACTGTTCCTCTTGTTTGATAGCTTCCTCACCAGCGCCATGATGCCCCCGGGCGACCGTGCGCTCTACAAGTTCAGGTAATAATAATAATAATAATTTTAGTACTGCAATTGTTCTGAATCTAGGAGAAATTTAGTACTGCAATTGTTTCGAACCTAAGTAGGCTGTTAATAGTGTAATTGTTTTGTATCTAGGGTCATTTTAGTACTGCAATTGTTCTGAATCTAGGAGAAATTTAGTACTGCAATTGTTTCGAACCTAAGTAGGCTGTTAATAGTGTCATTGTTTTGTATCTAGGGTCATTTTAGTACTGCAGTTGTTCTGAATCTGGGAGAATTTTAGTACTGCAAAGTTTAGAATCTGGGTGCATTTTAGTGCTGCAATTTCTTCTGAATCTAGGTGACTGCGATATTTAGAAACCAGGTGCATTTTAATACTGCAATTGTTCTGAATCTAGGTGAATTTTAGTACTGCAATTGTTTAGAACGTAAGTAGGCTGTTAATAGTGTAATTGTTTTGTATCTAGGGTCATTTTAGTACTGCAATTGTTCTGAATCTAGGTGAAATTTAGTACTGCAATTGTTTCGAACCTAAGTAGGCTGTTAATAGTGTAATTGTTTTGTATCTAGGGTCATTTTAGTACTGCAATTGTTCTGAATCTAGGAGAAATTTAGTACTGCAATTGTTTCGAACCTAAGTAGGCTGTTAATAGTGTCATTGTTTTGTATCTAGGGTCATTTTAGTACTGCAGTTGTTCTGAATCTGGGAGAATTTTAGTACTGCAAAGTTTAGAATCTGGGTGCATTTTAGTGCTGCAATTTCTTCTGAATCTAGGTGACTGCGATATTTAGAAACCAGGTGCATTTTAATACTGCAATTGTTCTGAATCTAGGTGCATTTTAGTCCTGCAATTGTTTTGAACTTGGGTGCTATTTAAAACTCCATTTCTTTTGAATCTAGATGCATTTTACTAATGCAATTGTTTTTGATTTGAGTGCGATTTTAGAAATGCAATTGTTTTGAGTATATCAGCATTTTAATACCGTGACCGTGCCTTGCCACAGCTTCAAGGCCAGAGGTACTCTCTGGCACATAGGAAAACAGCCCTCCTACACTCCCTGCCCGGCCACCTCCCCCCTCCCTTCTAACCCGCCTTCCCTTCAAGCACCCTCATCACTAACTCCATGCATCTACACCACCCCTCTCCTCCCCAGCAAGCCCCTTCAGACCCCACCACCTCTTTTCCACCCTCACTCACCCAGCCTCCCCATCTCTAAGCATGGGTCGTATAGCTCAGTGGCAACGTGCTCGTCTTGGAAGCAAGAAGACACTGAGCAACAAAGGTTTGAATCCCGCGCCAGCATTTAGAAACCTCTTTGGTATTAAGCACGTCATAAACAATTTATAAGCACAGCCCTAGCAAAGACTCCTCATTCAGCAGCCCCACCAAATCTCAAACATACACCCCAACACACCACTTACAATCCAGAAGCCACTCTCACTATAATCCCTCATCCTACCACGCATCCTCTATTCTCCTTAACAGAACTTATTCTGCTTGGATCACCTGTACCCTGAAGGCACCCTTTTCCTAACCCAATCCATAAACATTTATCCCCCACTACCAACTCCTCACCCCCTGAAATTCCAAGTACCCCTCTACCTACTCGTTCACTCTTCCACCCCTGTTCCAGTCCACCCCCAGCATCTATTGCCCTGCACTCCCTGCACGCCCGGAAACACTCCTCCCTTGCTATGCCCTCTTCCTATCCCTGATCACCCCTCCACTCCCCCCATGCACACCCCACCGAAATCCCCCTTGGATTACCAAAGAAGTTCACCTACCCATCATCCTCCCCTCCACACCTATGCCCCCTGGACCCCTCCCCACCACTGCCACTACCCCCTCTCAGGCATTCTAATCAACTTCCCATCAGGATACTCCCTGGTTGTACACAATAGATCCAGCTGCACTGGGGCAAAAGCCATCCTCCACAAACGACATCTCACAGTCCCACACACTGAAAATTAACCCTGGAATGCTGACTGCAAATGTCTGCTAGATAAATTCCAACTTTCCCCTGTACTGACCCACAACTTTCCATTCGTTTACAGACCCCCTGGCTATAACAGAAACTGTGCACACTCCCTTAGTAACTCCCTAGCGGCCATCCTAATCTAACACCCCTTACTTACCCTGCTAGGAGACATTAATATCTAGTTTGACACCCCCTCAAACTCTGTGATTCAGCCACTCATTGACAACTTGGAATCCCTCAACATGACCCAGCTTGTATCAGGTCCCACCCACATAGTAGGGCATACCCTTGACACTGTATTCAGCTCCACTGATTTGATCTCCCCACCCTCTACCCGCAACCTAGTTTTGACATATCACTCCGCTATCCTCTCACTCATGACCCACTCTCCCCTCCCACCCCACCATGTCTGACTGTTCCACCCATGTCCCCCCCGCCCTCTGGAATCAGGTGATTGTTTCCCTGGACCTAGCTAATTCTCTGCTCTCCTCCCTTCCCACTCTAATTCCCCAAGGAGGAATACCATCCATTAACTCTTTGACCAATGGCTTTCTGATGCCCTCACCCCTCACGCCTTTCAGATAATCCTCCCACAGAGCAGGCCCTTTTCCAAAGTGGTTCGCATAAATGGCTGGCTGACCAGTCCCCCTTAACAAAGCCAACCTGTCCAGGTCAAGCCAGTCTACAGGGCTGAAGTAAGGAATAGCCAAAAGATCTTTCTATTGTTCCCAAATCTCCAACACCCTCATTCCCAGCAGGGAACTCCACAAGATTATTGCAGAATTCAGGCTGCTCTCTGCTCTTCCCCTCCACCCCATCACTTCCAATAACTCTGCTATACCCTGTCAGACCCCCTTTATAACAGTTCCATTGAAAGGAACCTCACCATCAATGCTAGATTAGCAACATTCCCCCTCACAGGCTCTCCCTCCCTCCCCAACCTTCCTGCCCCCCCAGTCCAGCTCTCCCGCTCCTTTTCCTCCTTCTCCCATCAATAATTCCTGAAACTACTCTCAAGTAGCTGCCCCTCAGGATCCCCCGGAGACCCCTGTCGCCTTTCACTCCAAAAGAGCATCCTCTCCTCCACTGATGCAGGCAGTATCACTAGATCCATAATTAAACTTTTCTACAACATCAGATAATTTCCCAGCAGCTTTCAAAATCTTTGATGTCAAACCTTTTCTCAAAATGCCCACCCCTTGACCCTCTTCTCCAATCTAATTACCGCTCACTCTCCAACAGCCACTCCATTGCAAAATGTTTAGATTGCATGGCATACTCCCAAATCTCTCTATTCACAGAATCCCGCAGCCTGCTCGAGCCTGTAGAAATTTACCTTCAGACCACTCCATGGAACCCAATATCCCTTGTCTCCATCTGTCTGGAATGACATGAAAAGAACAGCAGACTCAGAAGGATGTGCTGTCCTGATCCCCCTTTACCTATTGGCAGCATTTTACACAATCAACCACATCATCCTCACTGACAAACTACACTTCCTAGGCATCAGAGACTCTGATTTGGGAAGATAGCTCTGAGGCAATGTGCTCACCTTGGAAGCAAGACAACACAGAGTATCACAGGTTCGATCCCCGGGTACGCACTTAGAAACCTCTGGGTATTAATCATGTTATAAATAACCTATCATATCAAGATGGATCTCCTCTTTCCTCTCTCACTGCTCGCAAATCACCATCCTCCCTCCATTCTTACCCCCTGCCCTGTCTCTCAGGTTTCCCTCAGGGAACTTCCATATCACCCTCCTCTTTAACTTCTGCCAAAGCCACCTCTCTGCGCTCATCCACTCCCACAACCTTACCTGCTACAACTATGCTGATGACACTCAGATCATATTCAAGATACCCATTTCCAGGGCCTCTCTGCACCCACCTCTTGCCTACTGCCTCATGGATATGGACCACTGGATGATGGCCAACCATTTCCTACTCATTCCTGAAATCCTGATTTGTGGCCAGCACTCTTCTCCAACCCACCCCCTGGCTGCCCTCCCTAGGCACCCCTCCGATGGAATCCACCTCCATAAAGAACCTGGGATGCACCCTCATCTCAGACCTTACACTCTCTCACCGTATCTATGCCATCTACAGATCTTGCCACTTTCACCTCTGCATTCTCACGCAAATCTTCCCCTATCTCTCTTACCCTCACAGAGTCTCTGCAGTCCTAGCCATCATCCATTCTCGGCTGGACTACGCCAACTCTCTCTACCTAAGAGCACCTACTTTTCAGCTCAGAAAGCTCCAATGGATCAAACACTCTGCAGCAAGGCTCCTCCTTGCCCTCTCCCCAAGATAATACATTTACCCTGCACTCAAGTTACTCCACTGGCTCCCAATCATTAGAAGGGCCACTTTAAAACCCATGTGCATCGCCCACCATGCCCTCCACAAGAATGGCCCTGAATTCCTCCAATACAAACTATCTCGCTATCAACCCAAAAGAAACCTCAGATCTATCTATGCACACCTCCTGGTGTTCCTCCTTTCAATTTCACAAGACTACGGGGATAATCTTATTCTGTTCAAGCAGTCCCACTCTGGAACTCAATCCCTTTTAACCTCCACCTCATAGAGGACCACCACACCTTCAAGAAGGCCCTAAAAACTTCGCTTTGCCATCTTGCACCATGACTCTTCTCCCCAACAAGGACACTGTCATGGTGCATGCTCCAAAACACTTGGAGCTGGCGGGCCTTTCCCAGTCACTGACACCCATCAGGGCTTATAAAGCCCCAAAGGGTAGTCTAAGGACTTCCTGGACTCAGTCCTGGCACCGTTGGCGCCAGGCTCATAATTTTCCATCTGGTAATGCACTGCATGGGACTACATACAGCCCAGTCAAAGGGGGCTGAACCATCTGGCTTATCCTGGGTGTGGATGTGGGACTACTTTACCTCTGATTGCAGAATGATGCTGGAGGGACTATTTTATTGGAACTACTTACAAGGCTATTTAAACCACACCCTACCGACAGAGCACGCTTCGCGTTATTCTGCACTCCTGCAGCATAACACTCACTGTGTTTGCTTAGCTCCAGTACCTGAACTCCAGCAGCCACGCCCGTTCTGGAATTTTCGATCCATCGGCACCTGAGAAAAGAAGAAGAGAAGAAAGAAACAGGAATTAATACTGAGTTTCGACCTTACCTGAAGGATTCCATCCGAGCGGCCGCTCCTTCAGCTGCTCTTCACTTTGTTGCACCTGCAGAAAAGAAAGCATCTACAAGAACAGCCGATACTCACCCAGAGACCGCTTCCCCTTGGGATTCCTTTGAAGCGGTTCCTCCGATCGCTGCTCCGGAGCCACGCAGCACCTGTATAGCAGGCAAGAAAAGAAGACAGCAGGTTAGTCGCGCACGGAAGAAACCATTATTAGAGACTTTCGGCGCCACTCACGAACGCTATACTCACCCGCAGAGAATCTGCTCACCGTTGTAGGACGAGTCAAATCTTCATTAAAAACTGCTCAAGACCGTGCCTGAAAGAAAGGTGAATACAAGGTCAAAACTTGGGTAATAAAGACATTAAGCAACTATTCCAAGCATACCTGCTGAGTCAAGCAATTCAAGACTCCGCTACACCCCCACAGGATCAGTGAAGGAACTTGATCCAGGGAAAGACTGTCATATTGCGCCCCTGCAAGAGATCACAGGACAGAGAGTCCATCCTTAATCAACCCAAGGTGAGGCTGAAGCAGAGAGGGGGCATTAGGAGGTTACAGGAGGTGGGAACTCAACCCCGCTCCTCACGGTTGCTAACATCCTATTTCAACCTTGTAGGCAAAGCTTTCGGGGTAGTGACAGGGAAGGAGAAGTTGCGTGCAAGTCTCTCCATCCAGCCGTGTAACGCCAGTGCAGACATCATTCCTGCAGTTTTGAGCGATGCCCCCGAGGAGATCAGGTGAGCGTGAAAGACACTCCTGCACAGGTGACCAGCCGGGGGATGGAGGAGGTTTTCAGGGACAACCCCCATCCACAGCTCGCCCATTTCTCCCATCTGAGGCCCCATCCAGGCATCAAAACCAATTGACAGTAATGGCCAGGTAAGACACAATCCTCTAAACTCACATTGTCAGTAGTTGCATGCAGCAAGGCGACCGTTAAATCTTTAAAGTTGATTATCATTGTGCAATCGGTGTATCAACACCATATGATTGTAGATTGCAACCAAGTATGAAACTAGGTGGATTAAGAATACAGCCATTGCATTGATTCTAGGTACATGTGTTGTAAGCGATATTCAATCAACACTACAGCTAAGTCAATTCCTAGTCTGGGATGCTGAGGAAAACTCTTATTGATGTATTTTTATATCCAGTTCAGTACTCTGGATGACAACCCTTTTATAACACCCCCCGCTTAGAATCCCCCTGACCCCACTGAGCCAAGAAGTAGGTTTGTTTTGCAAATTAAAAGGTTTATTTGAAAATTTAAACAATATATATATCACACTTCTATAAATAAATTGATAATGGATATTACACTTGTGAATATGAGCAGTAATCAGCAAGAGGTAACTATGAATAGGAACACAAGAACAAGGTGAGAAAGAATGCTTTATATGGTTCAAGGAAACGCAAGGTGGAATAAAATGCAGTACATAAATAACTTGTTATGATTTTAGCAAAAGGTCATATGATCACTTTTTCTTTTGACAATTCACTCCCCCCCTATGCAATACCAGAAATGGAAGGAGAGCACACAGTCTTCAAGAATCCCAACAAATCACACTGTATAATGCAATACACAGTTCCAGTTCTCCCAGCAAGCTTAGGGAAAACAGGGATGAGTTTTAAACACAGGCGAATTACTTTAATGTGGTTTGCAGGGAAGTGAAAAGGTGCTAAAATTGCTTTTAATTCCCTCTAGAGGTTCAGGGTGAGTGAGAGATGCTTGTTGGTATTAGTTCAGGCTCACTTTAGCAATGCTCTCTGAGTTATTACCAAGTTGCAAACGGATTTTAACAAAAGAAAGAATGGAGCTGCTATTTTGACAAGTGGAGAAATTTAGCCAAAATCGCAAATCGCGGTAAATTTCGCGAGTGCGTAAATCGTGATTGCGGAACAAGTATAAGGAGTAGGAAGTCGGTTCTAGGTCCCTTCGAAAGCCTAGAATCACAGCTTTAAGATGAAAGTTAAACCACGTTCCTAGCTCAAACGGTTCCAGAGATACGGACGATTTAATAAAGGTAGATTTTTGGATTTAAAGTAAACTCAAAATGACAGGTGACAGCTTGAAGCTGCAGAATTGACAGGTGACAGTTGTGCAGCTTTAAAAATGACAGATGACACAATTTCTAGGAGGCAGTTCTACTTAGGTTAAAATAGTTTGGATTAGATTATTTTAACTAAGAGATTGGTTTTGCACAGTTCTGCTAGGTACTCACAATATAAATTTGAACTAGGCCTCGTCACGGATCTGGTCAACACGTCCGGCTGCGGTCCTGTCTGCTCGGCAGGTCAATCAGGCACTGGTTCTGCTCACAGCGATCTGAGTCAGCTCTGCTCTGCTGGTCTAGGCTCTCTGGATTCTGGATGTAACACTGCTTTCTGGGTACTGCTACAGGTTCTTGCAAAAATTCTCGGCAAAACTTCAAACAGCTCGCCCGGCTGTTGAATAGTTTGGTTAGTTTTGAGGCCTGCTGAAGAGGATTCAGCTGGTGGATTCAGGCCTCTCTGCTACAAATTCTGGAGTTAATTTCTGCTACAGGTTCTGGAGATTGATGGATTTGAAGTCTGGATCACGGGATGTGAAGTCGTCGGTCAGCATGCTCCTCAGCAAATGGAATTGAATGTCCCTACCTGTCCCAGCAGTCTCTTTTTATGTGTTTTGAAAATGGGTGTGTGCCTGGACCTAGCTAAGCCTGCCCCTCTCACTTATCATTGGCCAATTCCTCCTCTCTCCCTTGATTGGGGGAAGGAAATGTGAGTCAGAGTGATGCTGTAGGTTTTATGGTCAGAAGAACCTCCCCTTGTGAGATTTCACACAAATGTATTTCTGACCCAAATACATATTTATCTATGTACCATTTTTCTAATATTATAGGTCCAGTTAACATATTTTCTGTAGCACCAAACCATCCGATCCCTGTCTTTGTATGATGTCGTGTCCACTGATGACAGAATGACAGAATTCTCCCCTTTTCATCCAGATAACGACCTCTAAACCTTTCCAGATTTTACACAAATGTGCACCAAGGATATGGGTTACAGATGATAAAGTGTCAGATTTGTAACATGCATACATTTGGAGTGAGACCCTATTTTCCTAACCCCCCAGAATACACCACAGGGTCCTAACGCCTCTTAAAATGTGCACTGAAAAATCACAAGAATAATGGTATTACTTCTATAATTCTGACAAGTCCGTACTATGAATTATCCATCTTTTTAAAAATTATGCCCTGGTCAAAAAGGGGTGTGGCTTCCCACATCACATGGTGGAATAACTGGTTTATCCACTTCCCCCAAGCCAGCTTGTTCACAGAGGCACAGCTGCCCCCCAGTTTCTCCCAAGAGGAAGCTATTTTACGATGCCCCCAATATAACATTTGCCTGAGTCAAGGAAGTTGCATTGTTCGGTCCCTTCCAATTCCCAGGTGCTCCTCCCCTAATCTAATCAGAGAGGTGTCAACTCCTTTTAGCAAGGTGCAGCAAGATGCAGCTAGGCCTGGGAAGAGTGGCTGTTGATCCAGTTTCAACTCCTGTCGTGGGTAGTTGTCAGGCAGAATTCAGTTTCATTAAGCCAGGTTTCAGCTAAATGTCACTTTTTGTTCCCAGTTTTCTACATTCAAATCAAACTGACAATTTTTACCTAGACATTAAATAATTACTTCCTTCAAGTCATTTCAGAATATAGTTTTACATTGTATCCACCTCTTAGCAAGTCTTTCCTTGGTCTAGTTTTGTTTAATTTGTTCAGTTCTACACAAAAGTCTGGTGGTTTTAAAACGCCGGCTTTCTGATAGTGGTGAGTACTGGTAATGCAACCATTTTTGGGATTAAGAAAATGAATTCCCCACAGTTCTGAGTTGCTTTTTGGCAATCAGCATTGCCATTCCCAAAGGTTTCAGGCTACCGTGTGTGTAGCCCAATGGTGGTTTTAGGCAGTGCCCTCCTGTGCTCACAACATAAGCAAAAATGGGTGGCAGCCTATTCTTCATGTTTTCCCTGTGCACTCTCTGGGGAGTTCTGGCCATCATGATGTTTTCCATGCCAGTACTGCACAGTTTTATGGTAGGGTTTGGATGCATGGGTAAAAACATCACACAGTGTAAAGTAGCCATCACTTAATCTCAAGGCTTGGCGGATTGTAGAATGCAGCCAGGCTCAAATCTAGGTGAATGAATAATACAGCCATTGTATTGGTTCTAGGTGTGAACTAGCCAGCACTTTGTTCCTAGTTTTTGTGGAATTCAGCCACTCTATTAACTCCAGGTGAACTCTGAATGGAGCCATTGCGATGAATTTAGGTGAACACAGAATAGTCCTTTATGGTATCCAAGCTAATTGTACAATCTAGCATGGATACTGAATTTAAGTGAAATTTAAGAATGTTAGCTGAGCTTTGAATCTTGAAGAATATAGAATATAGCCAAATATTGATTCCAGAAGAATGTTGATGGTAACCTTTCTCTGAACCTAGGATCATGTACAATTTAGCCCTACATTAACCCTTTAAATGCCAGCGGTGAGCCGGCTCGTCGGTAAAAACCGCTCCAGGTTGCCACCGACGAGCCGGCTCGTCGGTGGCACTTAAGGGGTTAATGAGGGGGGAAATGCTGGCGGGTTTGGGCGGTGAATACCGCTATTTTAAAAAAAATCCATTGGCACTGGGGGGGAACCTCAATGGCACTTAAGAGGTTAAAGCATGTTGATTCATAGTGTAGATATCATACAAATTCTGGGTCACTGTCTAGCATGTACACAATGCATTTAACCTTTTAATCTCCATGCATAGGGAAACTAGCCAAAGGCACAGCTGCAGACCACTACGCATCTGCCATCATACACCTCTTGAAGACACTTCGCATAGCACCACTGCCATAGAGAGCATCTACCATTCACGTCAAAGATTTGAAATGTAGATGCACACAAAACCTCTCTCCTGCTCTCGCTTACCGCCTCAAGACCTCTTATCACCACCCATCCACATGCAAGCTTGACATGGGAGGCTAGCAGGGACTTGGCCACCGCTCATATCTTAAGCACTGGCCAATATGCACACACGTGTTCTAGTACCTCCTCCAGACTCTGGTGCCCAGTAGGCTTTCAACCTAGAGCATATTGAGACCATACTAATGGTAAAAGGTGCTATACAAATGACACACCACTACTACTACTGTATGTCCCAATATAGATTATCAAATATTTGATTTAGCAGGCTTACTCTTTGTGACACATGCATTGTATTTAACTGAGTTGTGTCTTTAATATTTCATTGAACATGTCTTGAATCTATTTAGCATAACTTGATATTTGACCTATTTAGTTTGCTTTCTAAATTATTTATATATGTGTATTTTACACAGGTCAACCACTGCCACTTTGCATTTGTTCATGTGGAGCTCACTCATTGGCTTCATGTTTTTTTTTTTGTTTTGTTGTGGATTCTGTATGTTGAAGTATTTTGTGTCATTATTTACTCAGATCCCTATTACCTATATCAGCAGTCTGTATATTAGGCTCCAACAATGTTTTGAACTACAATTACCACCAGCCCAATACAGCCCATTCAATGGTGTGGGATCATGGAAGACATTGTCCAAAAGATTTGGAGAGCTGCAGTTTGCAACCCTTGATCTATATGCATCTTTTCCATGCTTGCCTAATTGGAATACTCAGTAGTTCAACATGTAGCAAGTGCCCAAAGCACCTCCTCAATAATCATATTAAATACACCTATTTGTGCACTAGAAATGGAAGGATGAAATACACAGGGGCATTTGATATTGAAAGGAGATATTGATGCTGGAATGAGTAAGCAATGGAACAGCTCATAGCAAGATGAATTATCCTCAACATGTCTTGCTCCCAAACCATTTGAGGGTAAGTATATTTAGAATCAAAAAGAAAAGCAGTTTTTGAAACTAGTCTGTGAAAACTCATGCTCTCTTAATGTGAAAATAAACTTGTCCAAAGTGATTGCGCCCCCACCATAGGTCTCCAGGCTTTAGTGCAGAGAAGTAGGAAAGGGAATAGGAGAGAAGAAGTGAATAGAAGCAGATGTAAGACAACCATGTGTAATGTCCAAAGGTGGAGGGGTAAATGGAGGGAATGGAGTTTGTAATTGTTTGATAGTGGGTGGTGTGAGGGCAGAAAGCTCAGTTCATTAAGCTGATAGGGTAAAAGGTACAATCATAATGGCCCCACATGGGCAGTTTCAATCACCTTTGAAAATTACTGACATTAGTCATTGAATGGATCCATGATGGGCTTGAGTTGTATTCCAGCTTACTCTTGGACAATGTTCTGTTATGAAGTAATGTTGGTTAGCTTTCCTTTCAGCATCAAACAACACATACAACTCGGCGCATTCCATTAGTTGACCACCATAGTCTACATTTCTATTTCTAGTGAATTCTAGCAGTTATAAAAAAAGAGAACAGCCAATCAAAGAAGAGAAGATTAACCGCATGCAAAGGCCGAACTAAACGAACGGTATCCAAATTATTGGAAGACAGTCTTTAGAGTTTAGAATGAGCGCTGCAGTTTCGCTGTGTATTAACAAACTGCTAGCTGTCTGTTTAGAATATGAACAGGATAGTAACAGCCCCAAAGCAACTTTGTATTGAATATTTCTTAACACAATTGCTTGTATGCAGTCTCGCACAATTCAATGATAGATGAATGTAGATGCAAGTTTGCTGGCTGAACTTTCTGATGTGATTTAGCTTATGATTCGCATCTAGTGTGTTTGCACACAACCTTGAATGAATAGCGAACATTAATGTAGGTTTTCTCCAAAGTATAAGTCACCATAAAGATGCTGATCTTTCACAAATGCGCAGGGATTCAAACATTCCGATGTTGAATAGAATATAGCAGGGAAGGGGAAAAGTACACGTGTCTAATTGTATGGTAGATGCCCTTGCCTCCAAGGTAGATAGTACAACAGAGTTAAAAAAAAGTACACGGAAATTGACACTTTCAAAGATAAAGTTATTTATGCAATAAAGATGTGTTTGGAGGACGGAACCGAGTGTAACAGATGCCAGAAGATTTAACAAGTCTGAGCATAGCGAAGGATTCAACAAGTGCAGAGGGACATTATCATCTCATAACAGCCTTCCAAACACATCATTATTGCTCTTAGCATCACACACAACATTCTAGGTGCAGAGTGCCTCTTTCTGCGAGAAAAGAAATAGTCTGCAGAGAATGCGTGACACATTTTTCATGGGAAAACGAAATAAAATCCAGGAAAGATGGCTTCCTTGGAAATGTTGGAGGGCACTTCAGGGAAGCACTTGGCCTATTTACATGGTGGGCATGTGCCTTAGCAAGGTGGATTACTTCTGTGTAGTAGAGCCAGGTAAGGTGAGATTTCTGCCTTGGGCAGGACAAATACTGCAAAAGTGTACAGTGTGGTGCCCTGTGGGCAAGTAGGTGAGCTCTTGGGACAGAGGAAGGTGGTGGGAAGTACACAGGCAAGTAATGTTAGGTAATGCCCACAGTCAAATTAACTACATAACTGAGTGCATTTACGCAGGTAATAGTAATAGTTATTGTAGCAAAAGGAGGAAGAAAGCTAGGTGGCACTGATGTACCATCAGAAATATCTTGTACCTGAGCTAAATGTGATGACAACAATTCTGCCCCACAGGAGTACAAGTATGGGAGTGGCTAAATCATCTACTTAGCCAACACACAGCTAAAGAACTAAAGTGATCCAATCATAAAGGCGAAGCTGGCAAAGGTGTCCTTCTTCTCCTTTTGTGGCAAAGTGAGACTCAGGCAGACTATACTCTTAAGGGGCATATGGAAGTGAAACAATAGGAAACCAAACAGCAATGGAAAATAGCCCAACATATGTCCAACTAAAGTTTCTATTACACAGCCCTGTAGTTATGGTTAAGTTGCACAACTCATAGAACAAGCACTTTTGGGCGTCTTATAACGCTCCCGCCCTCCAGGATGAATACTCACAAAACGTGCAAAATAAGTATATGGTCCACTCTAAATGGTTTTGCAAAGTTTGGTGCGGTTTCATTAAGGGGCGGCAAAGTTATAGGGGCCCCAACATTTGTAGAAATCGTCATAGACGCAATGGAAAAAAATAGTCATGCCCACAGCCCAAACCGCTGGATGGATTTTCACCAAATTTGCGCCAGAATCATTGGCTTGGCCCCAAAAGCTGCTTTTGTAAATGTAAATTTGGTTTAAATCCATCCAACAGTTATATATACAATGGGCAAAAAGTAGGTCAAACGAAATTAGTGATATCTGGGTCTGGTCTGTAGACTCACTTCCTTATTTGGTACACGGGCACCCTCCTGGGCCAATCAGAGAGAGGTGTGATGTCCCAAATGTGTCATTGATGACATCACATATGAAATACATTTTGATAAGTCTTTACAAGCGTTGTGTTTATAATGTTGTAACAAGATGTCAGGTGTGATCGGGACACTTATCATGAACTACTTAATGCATTAAAGAATGTACTCATCTAAACAACATTGTATTGTAGTGTTGTTAATACAGGAATCTAATCATACACAAACATAGGCAATGGCTGCAGCATGCACCACAGAAGTACAATATTTATAATCTTGGAATTTTGGAAAGACAAATAATGAATGCTACCATATCATAGTTTTAAGTAATGTTAAACATGTAATAGCCAGCTAACAATTTTAGACTTACACACTTGTGCTAGTCAAACAATACATATGCACACCCACAATGCATACAAATCAGAGGCACATACAGGAAACTGAATTTATGGGGTTTTATTAGTGCAACTTAACCATAACGTCCCTTTAACAAAGGTGTTTGTGTGAAAAAATATATATACTTCAAATATAATATTTATTAAAAACATACCATATGAAAAACAGGTAATGAAACAGGTATGAAAGGCCATTAATAACCACAATGTTTGTAAAAGGGTATCTCTTGCGAGAGAAACGGAAAAGAAAGCAACCTAACCAGTCTCTAAGGCCAAAAGCTGGACCAGAGGGGCAATTAGGAGAAAATATCTTTTTAGACCATTAATAACCACAATGTTTGTAAAAGGGTATGTCTTGCAAGAGAAAGGGAAAATAAAGCAACCCAACCAGTCTCTAAGGCCAAAAGCTGGACCAGAGGGGCAATTAGGAGTAAATATCTTGGTGCTGAGCAAGCAGTTTGAACCAGGCTTGAACGCAGTGATCACTGTGTTACAAATGGGGAACAGGCGTCTATTTGCTGTCAAGGTAACGTTCATTGTGGTTTGAAACGCCAGTGGAAGAATGTTGATTGTGATGGCCACCACCATCGATTCAACTGATGATGGATGGTTTGATGATGAAGATGCTGGTCCTTGCATGCAATGAGGCCACCATAATTATTTGATAGTCGACTGGGTTAAATAAAAAGATGCTGGTGGTTTGAGGATCCGCTCAAACATGTCGTTTGCAGAAATGAGCTTCTTTACTCGAGCCAAAGTGAGCGATGGGTACAAGAGGTGCAATGCAGTGGGGAACTGGTTTCATGGCCAGGGCTGCTGTTCAAAGATGCCCAAAGAAAGCCAAAGTCAGTACCCCAGGTCTGGCCAGTTCCAAAGCATTTGAAAGATATCAGTGAATTTGTTTCATGGTGCTCGAAGCAGGAGAACACAGGAGAGTACTGCTTGCATCTTCTGGATGATTTGACACCCAATTCACAGGCTCGGGGACAAGTTGAGCCTTTGTTCTCTCGACTCCTAATATAGAGGGTGCTGGCAAACACCAGGAGGAGTACTTCACCTCCAGTGTGGTCCTGGGTGCCAATGTCACTGGCTGAAAAGCAGGTATTGCTCCTGCAGCAGGTCACCCCAAATGTGCCCTTGCCATGCGCAAGGAACAGAGTTTGGTTTTGATTTGGAACACCCACATTCCTCTCACTTCTGGAGTACTATGTAAAGAACTGCTCTCAGAGCAGGCTTCAAACAAATTCTTCTTGAAGTCTTGAAAATCCCAAAATGAATCCAAAAATTAATAAAAGAAGCAAAAAATCCACAGGTGTTTGGACAAAAACAAGCCTGATTCAAGGGACAAAATCCCTGTCCATTATGTAACACATTGGGCCTCATTACAAGTTTGGAGGTAGCCATGGCTGTAATACAGACAGGCTACCTCCAAGCTTGCGAAAATAGTCTGGCACCCGCGAATGGGCAATTACCGGGGTAGTTTGGCCCTGCTGGACCTGGTAATTGGTATCAAGGTAAACCCCCCTTGGGTTTATAGGACGAGGCTGTAAAGGGTGGGGATACTAAGCCTCAAAATCTCAAATATACAAATATAGATGTATCCCAACCTTGAACGAAAAGAACATTTGTGAAAGGATTCATTCTAATCATCACCCGGTAGTTGCTCCATGGGTGACGCTTGAGTTACCTCAATCATCCAAATCAATTATTTAAAAAAGTCTAAGGATAATTGAGCGTATTGGAGTGGGAAACATTTATTTCAACATGTGCTCTTTAATTCACATTAATAAAGAGTGTTTAACTTAACAGTATCATCTTTCCAAAATACAAAAACATAAACATTGTAATGAACAAACTTAATCTTGATACATTACGACAAAAACATGAATCAACATAAAAAACAAAAAAGGATTTTTCTATATACACAACACTGAAAGTGGATTAAAATAGGAGAAGTTAAGTTCAGTTCCCTAGTGTGCACCCAGTGGAGGGCGTCCTTAAACAATCCTTGTGTCTCCCTATGTCAATTATTATATTTGGTGACAAACAGGAATTTTTGAGGATTGAGTAGTGTCCTGAGGCTCTAATGGCGCCTGTATCTGGGTCTTTTGGGTTAAAGAATTCTTTGCCTACGTGGGGCTCAGTATCCCACCAAGCCCTTCACATTTCGGCGGTCTTAAAAACACTTTTAGTCCACCTTCATCAGGGCGTTTGTTCGAAACCCTGTATAAATATGCAAAAAACAAACGTTATAATTCCCCAACTCAATGAGTGCCAAGCTTTGTCTGACACAATGTAATGTGAGTCTAACCTCAAAGTAACCGGCTGTGGCTTTACCTACCAATACTGTTATCCCAAGTCTTGGGTCATGTCCGGTGTTGAGCGTAGGATAATCCATAGACTCAAGTGCGGTGGGTTCTGTGTTTCTTAATTACAACAGTTGTGGAGGTGCACATACAAGTTGTGCCATTACTGTTGGGTCCCCCTTGGTGTGAACTACCTGTTGGTACAGAAAATAATCGAAACCTCGGTTTAGTGAGGAAAAAGGGGGGAGACCCATTTCGGTCCACATGCTTAGAAAAGGGCGCCATATTGAAACAACAAAGGAATCCCAATTTTTACCTTGGCATTGCTCAGGGCTTCCTTTAGTGGAGGAGTGCATAATATGCTGGTGAATTTGCCAAAAAGTGGAGAGGTTATGTGATGTTTCATTCCTAAAAACTCTGAATTCCCAGGAGCGTTCAGTTACAACTGCAAAACATAATACAAATATGTATACACGCTGTGTGAGGTGGGAGCTGGAGATCCGTTGTGGTGGGTCTGGTCACTTCCCCCTCTGGTCTCTGTCCCTGTATGGAGCACAGAGACAGACAAAGTATGTATTGTAACTGTGTCTTACTGCTTATGCGCGGGGCTGGAGAACGGGTGTACTATTTGTTCCAAGTGATGCACGTGTTACGGACAAGTTCATAATTGGTAGTGGCTAGCGATAGCGTGTCCCTGTTGCCGTGTGGGACAATGCTCCTTAATGGCTGGCTAGTGGTGAGGGGCCCAATGGCATAAACTTTGCGCATAAAGGAAATGCATAACTAAACCCTGAGATTCATGGGCATACCTTCAACTCCCGTAATGACCCGGTAATAGCCCAGTAGCGGGCGCCTGAAAAAAAATGGTACCGGCGGCTACTGCCAGTCTCATAATGAGGCCTAATGTCATTGCATCAAATGCAAAGGGAGCTAAACGCACACCTGAGGACATACAAGGAGATGCAGGCCTCTGTGATGAGATTCCCAGGGCCAAAATGTTGTTACATTTATATGCGCTTGTGTCTTAACTTACTGGGCTCCCTACAAAGGTGAGGTCCGGTTAGAAGGATCCCTTGGCTAGAAAGAAATTGTTAGCTCTGTAAAAAGCCAGGGGAAGCAGAAATGCTAAAACCTTGGCTGATTGGCGGTAGTGCAACACTAGGGTCAAGGAAAATGTGGTTGGGAAAGACCTTCTCTTCACAAGGAAATGCAAGGATTTAAATAGTGTTGTCAAGTGTCCTAGTCACTTGTATGGATTCTCTATCTCAATGACCATTGCTTTAGTGAAGATTATAATAGTGATACACAAAAGGTTGAGGGAAAATGTTTCTCAATTAGTCCACCATATTAAAGTAGGGAAATTAGTAATTTGTCAGATAGGTGGAAAATATAATCTTGGGGGTTAGAAAGGGAGGCCCTCATAGATATACAGAATATGATTTTATATTGTATTGTGTTGAATAAATTAATCGCTGTAATGTTTTTTAGAATGTTGCGCCTGAAGTGATTTATTGTCATTTGTAATGAACTAAGAGTTGTGAAGTATGCAATTAAACATGTGTTAACGTTTTTAATAAACTGTAAACACAAAAAATAGGCAGAGGCACTTCCATATATATGCCACTTCAGCACTGTATAGCCAGTTACTTCCATATTATGCCAAATGTAGCTGCTTGCCAGGTAGTGTCATCATATGAAAAGTAGATCCCCTGCATTGCCAGTTGCTTCGATAATACAGTAGCCAAAAATCCAATGGATGCAAGTCACTTTCAGTTCACAGGAGCATTCATGTTTTAATGATAATGATTTGTTATTTATATAGTGCTTATAAATTGGTACTCATGTTTCAACCTCGGAAGAATGAAAGGCAGAGTTGGCCTCACCAGGATTTGAACCAGTGACCTGCAGATCACAAAAAGATCACAGCAGCGAGCACTTTACCTGATGACCTATTTTACCACTTTGCTATTAAAAATGCAATGCCACCATAAGCAAGCATGTCAGAACAGGCTGCACAATGTAGGCAAGATAGGTAATAACACTAATCAGGCTTACATTATCATAGTTACCCATTAAAATATACAATCCCACAGTAAGAACTGGTTGCACCCAAATGCCAGTCTAGCCATGTAATTATACTTATCATGATTGCTTTATCAGAGATGCACAGTACAAAATATCAAGCCACAGTAAGAAATGGCTAATCTAACCATGCACAAAAATGCCAGTATAGACATGTAATAACTGTTGTGATGCCTACTTCATAACAGATGCCCAGGAAATTATGCCATGACTCAGTAAGTAATGGCTGCACCCAAATGTCAGTCTAGGTAGGTAATAACGCTTATAATGCTTACTTTATTAGATATGCCCTGTTAAAAATGTCATGCCACAGTAAGAAATGACTAGACTCGCTGAACCCAAAGGCCAGTCTAGAGAGGCAATAAACACCTATCATGCTTACCTTATTATAGATGCCATGTAAAAATGTAATGCCACAATAAGAAATTACTATACTGGGTGAACCCAAATGCCAGTCTGGGCAGGTAATAAGACTTATCATGCTTACTTCATCATAGATGCCCTGTAAAAATGTCATGCCAAATTAAGAAAGGAATAGACTCGCTGTACCAAAATGTGAGTCTAGACACAACAGCACATATCATGCTTGCCCATTACATGATAGACCGCCCCCACCTGCCCCGCCCTCCATATACATCCCCTATCCCTCCAACCCTCCTCTTCCTACCCCAAATTCAGCCCCTTTGTGCAGCATTAACTCCATGTCCTTCTTCCTCATACCAGTACTTACATATGAGGCAAGATGCTTCATAGGCAAGTACTCGGATGAGGGAGAGTAGGACTAGGAAAATGAAGACTACAGGTAAGTAATCTAGGTATTGAACAGAAGCACACCATTCACATGCTCATTTATACTGCACCATTCACTCACACTTCCAGCCACCCATAGATCATGTACTCACACATTACATAATATATAAAAACATATACACACAGCGTTTCATGCACGCACGGACACACATTTACAAAAAAAGTTCCACTTTCTTACCTTTTCCAAATCCATTGCTGCTCCAACAAGTAACTCCTCTGCAGGTAGGCCTATCTCCCATGATGCACGTATGCAAGGAACCAGCTCTGTTCCTGTCATATGCAGAGCAGAGGGGACAGAGCCTTCCGTGTCCGCTGGGGGATGAGGAGAGAGTTTCTCAAAAAGAAATGAAAGCCGTAAGAGAAATAATTTCTTTTTGAATTCAGACTGACTTCAAAAACAAAGGAATGTAAAGAGGGCTCTTGTCTGAGAACCATCTTTACTTTCAGTTTCGCTCTGCTGCTGCAGACCCCAGGGGTCACGGAGGCAGAACCAGGGGTCGCACATGAGTTGCCACGGGTCCCAACTATGACCTTTGACAACTCCCAGTTGACAGCGCAGGTGAGGAGAATAGAGGTCTAAACATAAATGCAAACTCTGCAGTGCAGTGACTTGTCTGTCATAGCAGCTGACAATTAGGAAACCTGTGACCTCTGAACCTGCTCTGTGGCATTGAAGAGCAACACCCGAAGATATGATATGATAGGTTGTTTATAACGAGCTTCATACCCAGATGTTTCTAAGCGTGGACCCCAGTACTTGTAGTGCTCTGTGTCGTCTTGCTTCCAAGGTGAGCACGTTGCCGCTGAGCTATCCTCCTGAAACAACCAGGTGACTGATGCAGCAGGGCACAGGTAAATGCTATGATTCTGGCATAGAGCCTACTGAAAAGGACCCACAATTTCGGAGATGGAATTACCCACATCATTGCATTATTTAACACAAATTAATCAAAATCAAAAAGACAAGGCTTCTACACCCTAACCGGATGGCAATTTGTCGCACTCACCACACATCAAAACATATAACACCCTATAATAGATAGCTGCACATTTGCCAAAAATGGAAGAGCCCCCATACTCAATCAAGCCTCAGCTCAATGTGGGTTACCAGGGGAGAAATAACCATTGGCATACAATTATAATAATCATAATACAATTACTACTTCTACTACTACTAATAATACTGCTACTACTATTATGAATACTACTACTACCACCACTACTAATAATAATAAAAGTAAGCAGACTTCAAGCATCATCACCTACAAATCATGGCTGAGAGGCCATCGTCATATACTCTATCAACAGGATGACGAAAACATCCTTAAGGCTATAAACGGCAACCACGCCAGAGACTTTTGGTCTCTTATTCATTCAACAACACCAGGGGCTCAACCGTGCCAACTTAACGGAATTGGTCAATCCGGATGGGAGACATACTTCGAAACTCTCTTTCAGAGCCAAAAACGACTCAAGTGATTACGGATAACCACAATACTCCCTGGATCCGTTTGGACAACATTGAGGACATTCAAGATCTGATCAAAAAAATAAAACCATCACGCGCCCCAGGCCCCAACGGAATCACCAATTTAGACCTGAAATCACATCCAGAAGCCTGGTCGTCATTCCTGAGCCTAATCTTTAGTCGTTGCTCCTCCACCAAGTCCATCCCTCCATCATGGACATGCGCTAACGTAGTGCCCATCTACAAAAAAGGAAACAGGACAGATCCAGCCAACTATCGCCCTATCGCCCTTCTAGACCCTATAGGCAAACTCTTTGGGTCTCTTCTCTTACAACGTTTCACCTCTTGGGCCAATAAAGCTCCCTGCCAAGATAAACTGCAAACTGGCTTTAAAAAGAATTTGGGCACAAACGCAAACATCCTCATCTTGAGCTCGCTTAAAAGCAAAATCCTGGAAGGTCGACCTTGACTATTCGTCACTATTCATCACTTTTGTTGACCTTACCCAGGCGTTCGATAAAGTTGATCGTTCAAGATTGTGGCTGAAACTTACCCAATGGAAATGCCCACCTGACCTACTCGCACCAATTAAAGCCCTATACTACAACACGTCCATGCGGGTCCGATTGAATAAGCAAGGGACCCTCTCTGGGGAAATAATTACGGCCAGAGGAGTTAAACAGGGTTGCCCATTGGCCCCGGCTTTGTTTTGGACATATCTGGGGAATTTCCAGGAATCCGAAAAATCAGTACGAGCCTTTCCACCAAAACTCGGAGGAGACCAGATCAGTCGCCTGCCTTAGGCTGACGACCTAATTCTTTTAGATCACACTCCAATAGGCTTACAACGCCAACTTACAACTTGCAGCAGTATATGGTAGAAAATAACCTGGAAATTAATGAAGCAAAGAAGCTCTATACCCTGTATATTTTGTAACTTTGTAAGTTTCGCATTATCCTACCTGCTGCGCCCTTCTACCCACGGGTCTGGAGCGCATTAGAAATAAATAAACAAACAAACAAACAAACAAACAAACAAAAATGATGGCCATTGAAAAAACAGCGAAAAAGAAGGAAAATATCACCCTCCACTTGGGTATGACCACAATCGAGAGAGTCATCAACTCCAAGTGCCTTGGTGTAATTTTGGACAGCTCACCTAAAGAAAAAGCGATGCAAGAGGAGCTTTGCACTAAAACCACAAAATTGGCAACGCAAGGGAAAGCCATTGACATCAAATTTGGCCGATTCTCAATCATACCAGTCAAGAAGGTCATACCATCCTTGGCCTACGGCGCAGACGCCATGCCGAACCTTCCTGCAGATTTGTGGCCAAAACTAGAAGCAATTTTCTGGAGATCAATTCTTGGTTTCCCAAAATCAACACCCATCACATTGATTAGACGCGAACTGAGCCTCTCATCTTTGGCGACAATAATAGACTGCAATAGCGTCCTACTATACAGGAAATGTATTCAGAAAGACTCGCCTTACGCCTACCGCCTGATAAATGAAGAAATACGGCTTGGCACTTGCCAAATGTTGACAAGATGGGAAACCAAGAACGTGTCCGTCCTAAATTCAGTCGAAAGTATCACGGACGAGCTCATAACCAACCCAGTAAAAGTTATCAAAAAGATCAAAGAGCTCGACTGGATTAAGACAATTGAAACTGAAACCAACTACAACATTTCCAGTCACCTCCCCCCGTTTATCAAGAAGCTGGACTCTCTACAGTCCTACCTAAAGCTTTTGCCAAGTAGGTCAGCGCGTAACTACCTCTTAAAAAATCCAACTGTTTTATTGGAAACAAATGAAGTTTTGGCTACAAGACAACTATCCTTAACCAGCTGCTGCTGAATCTGCAAATCCACAACTGTAAAGGAAACAATCCGCCACCTCCTCCTGAAATGCCCAGCGACGCGAGAAATTCGTTCTTTATACTTGAAAGACAGTTTATCTAACTTCACACTTCAAGATGTGGAAAACAGTTGGAATAAATTGATCGGAGGCGACAAACAGAAATTGCTCCTTGCGACAGTCAACATCTTTCAATACATTTTCAAAGTAATGCTTCCAGCTCAGAGCCTAAGCATCGCTCCAAGTACACCAACGAACTAATTTTCCTCATAACTTTCTCATTTTTCTTTCTTCTTTTTGACTATGGTCAGACTTTTCTTTGGTGTTAGCAAACTGTTTTTCTTTTAATTTGTTCTACGGTTTTTCAGTTTTTTTTTTTTCGATCTACTTGCCACAAAGACTAATTTTTCTTTGTTAAAAAATCTGTAGAGAACAAAATAAAAAATAAAGAAATAAAAAAATAATAATAGTAATACATTGGAAATGTATGTAGCACTTTGTGCTGGAGTCCTACTTCTTCCAAGTGCTGTTATGATCAATTGTACTATTATTAGTCACTTTTAGTACTCAAATTATCGACACGTAGGGGTGGTGAAGGGCTGAGTCTGTCCAGCCATTGTATTGAAACCAATGTGCATGGCATCATCTTGTTCCTAAAATAAGCGCATTGCACTGTTCCTGAATGGTGCTGAGGAAGAAGCTAATCAATCACTGTTTGACTCACTGTGCCATACCAGAGCAGACACATCATTTGCAAATCAGTCTGGTGTCACCCAAAAGACAGTCTGAAAAGAAGTGTTCTATTTTGTTAGACAGCTGGGATCAGTTCAGCTATGGCATACATTTTTGCTTAACCATGATGCACACAGTACCGGCATAAAGGGTAAAGCAAGTGTGGTAAGGGAAGTGTTATTATGTGGATAGGCTGGACTACATTGAACAAGACTTGCCCTTGATTTACCCTTGATGCAGTTGCTGTGCATCCGGGCTAAAGCAAACATGGCAAGTGTTATTACCTAACAAGACTGTCCTAAATTGAATGTAGGCCAGTCTAGCCAGATAGGAACACTTGAAAAAGACTGTCACTGGCCTACATCCAATGTAGGCCCTTCTGTCCAGTTTATATTAACACTTGTCATGATTGCTTGACCCTTGATACACGGTTACTGTGCATCAATGGGCAAAGCAAACATGATAAATAATACTACTTGCTAGACTGGTGGTACACTCGCCTTTCATGGTACAGCCTGTCTGGATATGCTTACTTTCTGTGGCATGATATTGTTTAGTGGCTGGTCGTCCTTATGTGGTAATATGAGCATATATCAGTGCAGCATGCAAGAACATGCATGGGCACTGGCAGCATGAACATATTCTGTATTCCTGCATATGTTGTGGGGAAACGCATAATGAAAATGCATTGAAAAATACTCCTGTGCACTGTTGGTAATTGTATCTATTGTTCTTTGCATATGCTACCATACAACATTGATTACAAACTGTGCGGCTTTATATCCAATTTGTTTACAGATAGTGCTGTAAAATGCACCAGTTTGACAATTTTTGTTTAAAAATGACCTCGGGGAGTGAACCTCACTGAACCCCCTTTGTTTGGTCTGGGCTCCCCCAATGTGCTCAGATGCTCCTGCATGCTAGGCACACACATTTATGCCTATCCAGTTCCAAAGTCCAATAGCCACCACTGTCTGGGATATATTAGTGACTGTCCCCATGACAAGTGGCAGTGCCATCTAGCATCATCTCAATATCACACTAGGAATAAAATAGATAGCATGAAGTCAGGAAGCAAGTTAGCCCAGTCTATGCATTTGTTTTCAAACAGACGTGAAATAAATTCGGATAAGTGTTATTAAAAAAAAAGTCACGAGTCAGGATTGAAATCATTGGTAATTTGAGCATATTTTATACTATGTATGCAATACTTGGTAGGCAATATATGCTTAAATTTGTCCAGTCTACTGCTACACACACATCTAATTCAAGCTTTTATCAAGAAAGGTTGTGCAGGTTTCACGTATATCTCTAGCTGCTCTATCTTGGCCCCTATTTAACAACACCGTCAGTGCATATTTTATCTTTGCTGCTCACGAGTGTCAGGGAGCCAATCTGTGTGTTTGATTGTTTGCGTGGTAGAGAGCAAAGCACTCTCGTGTATGTGTGTTGAACTTAGAGTAGTTTGCTGAAACTACACTCCCCAGGACCTCCTGGGGTATTTCATCTTTGTCCAGGCGCTTCAGCACCGGCGCTTCTGGGTCGTGCCGGTCTTCACCAGTCATCGCTGCAACTCGCCGGTTCGCCGAAAATCGCTGCTTCTGCAGGGCCTGTGACTTTCCTGCTTGCTAGCTGCTTCCTTCTGAAGTAAGTTGGACACATTTATTGCCTCTGTTCCATCATGTGCTTGAATAAAACATTGCGCCGGTTGAACACGAAAGGATCCAAGATTGCATCATTGTTGGTCTTATCTCTTTCCCTTCTCAATACACGGTCGTTACACAAACACGGAGTGGAAATTGCGGATTTAACCAATGATCTCAGACCAGATTTTTTTCAGCATAACCGAAACCTGGCTCAACTCCGACTTACCCACCCAAGCCACACTCTCCACGCCCGATGACTACACCCTTTATAGAGCAGATCGCTCGCAGCAAAAGGTGGCGGAGTTGCACTGATGTGCAAGTCCAGCCTTGAATGTTATGAAATTCCCCATGCTTCTCCAGAGTGTTCTGTGAGACTTTATGGGTGAAAATAAAAACCTCCCCACATATTACTTTAAATACACTCACAATCTATCGTCCACCTCGAGTCATACCCCTCTTTGAAAAGCAGCTTAGTGATCTGCTGGCTCAGATTTGCACTGCTAAATGCCCCGTTATTGTCATGGGTGATTTCAACTTTTGGGCCAATGACCAACAGGACAAAGTGGGTACCAATCTTATGGACACCATCACCTCCCTTGGCCTTACTCAGTGGATGAAGTCTCCCACGCAAAATAAGGGTCACACCCTGGACTGGCTCTTGTCCCAAAATACCAACATCTCTGACATCTTGGCCATGCCATGCATTTGGTCTGACCACTTTCTCATCCAGGCCAAGATTTCATTACCCTCCTCCCCTCCTAAATTTAACAGCCACCCACGCGTTCAAAAAATGTTCCGCAACCTTAATAACCTACCAGCCCCTAAACTAGCCACACTGCTGTCAACCAAGCTTCAATCCCTAGATAACTTTGCTGACTCCTCAGAACTTATCAACTATCTGTCACTTAATATTAAAGAAGCAGTTAACAATCTTGCCCCATTGAAAATGAAGGCAATAAAGACCTAAACCACAAAGAACACTTGGTTCTCTAACGACATTCTTGATGCCAGACAAGAAAAAAGAGCTCTCGAAAAGAGCCTGGAGGAAGGATCCTAATGATAACACCTTAACAATCTACAAAAAATCCATCCTTAGCTACAAAAAACTCAACATTAAGGCCAAAGCCACACACTATAACAAAAGAATTGTGAATGCACAATCTAACACTGGTGAGCTATTCAAAATCCTAGCGGTGTTTCAAAATCATCCTCCACCCACTAATAACATCATCAATGATGATAAGTGGTGTCAGGGCATTCATGACGCCTTTTTATCCAAGATCGACTCTCACAAAGAAAAAATCAAGAAAGCCCTTGGCAATGTAGCACCGACGCAAACTTCTACAGACACCACTCCTTCCAACACTATTGAAAACACTATTCCTCATTTCTCATTCATGCACTACACCGAAGATGAAGTCTACAAAGTCATACAAGACCTCAAAGCCACTTCGTGTCCTGCTGATGACTGTCTCACAAGCATTCTTAAGGAGTCCTCGGAAACCTTGGTTCCATGGATCACCAAACTGGTAAATCTTTCCTTCGACGAGGGTTTGGTGCCCGACCTGTCAAAATCGGCATGAATTACACCTTTATTGAAAAAGGAAAACATTGATCCAACCAACAATGACAACTACAGGCCCATAACAAACGTGCCTTTTATCCTTAAATTTACTTGATAAACTTGCCTACCTGCAGTTACAGGCCCATGTTGAAAAACATAACATCCTGGGAACCAGTCAGTCGGGTTATAGAGCTCGTCACAGGACTGAGACAGCTATGCTAGATCTCAAATCCACCCTAGCTAGCATAGCTGACAAAAACCAAGCTGCATTGCCCATGCTATTGGACCTCTCCGCAGCCTTTGACCTGGTCGATCGCAGCTTACTGGTGTGAAGGCTTGGAGAGGTTGCTAACTGCTCTGTAATAGCATCCAGATGGATTGCCTCCTTTCTGGGTTCCAGAATGGTTAGGGTTTGCGTTGGCAATAATCAATCTTCCCCCATCTCTGAGACATGCAGAGTTCCTCAGGGCTCCTGACTGTCGCCTTTACTTTTTAATCTATACATCCGTCCCCTTCTCGACCTCCTAAGCAAATTAGGAGTGCAATACACAAACTACGCTGACGATACTCAGTTAGTCATACAGCTGAGTGGCTCTTATAGCAGTGATGTGGACACCATCAATAAAATATACAAAGCCATAAATGGACTGCAACTCCCTTGCTCTTAATGCCAAAAAGACCAAACTCCTCATTGTATCATCTAAACATTGTCGGACTAAACTTGACTCCAACTATGCCAGTTTCCCTATTGCAGATAATATTATCACCGTCCAAAAGAATGTCAAGCCCTTAGGAGTTGTTCTAGATGAAGAACTCTCCGTGAAGTCCCACGTTTCCAGCATTAAGTCTAGCTGCGGTCTCATAAACAAGCGAATAGGATACCTTCGCCCATTCATCTCGGAAGAGAACTGTGCTCTCCTGTCCACAGCACTGATTAATTCTAGATTAGACTACTGTAATAGTCTCCTAGCTGGTACCACAGCCTCCAACATCCAATCCCTACAAGTGGCTCAGAATAATGCTCTGCGTAATATCTTCAACCAATCTCATTGAACACACATCTCCACTTTTAGGAAAAAAACTTCATTGGCTTCCGGTCAAACATCATATAACACAGAAGGTGCTTACTATGACCCACAAATGCCTTAGTCTAAGAAGTCCTAAATACCTGTCAGCTCGCATTAGCACCAAGCCTAATGAGAGGAATCTTCGTTCATCCACTGCGATTGTCCTTAAACACCCAAAATTCAGGAAAGCCAAATTTGGATGTACCACTCTCGATGCTCAGGATCCCCTTCTTTGAAATACACTACCAGCCTGGATACGGCAGATCCAGAGCTATACTGTGTTCAAACGCACCATAAAAACTCACTTTTTTAATCTGGAATAACTCGTTGACTCTTTTCTCCTCTTCTGCCTTATGTGCCTGTTTGTCCTTGTCTTGCCTTTGTGTGCGCCCTGAGGCCCACGGGCATGTTGGCGCGTTACAAAAATTTAAATAAATACATAAATAAATAAATACATATCTGATATAGGTCTTCTTTGTTAATAACTATAGTTTCCTAAAGTTACATTTTTGTTTTCATTAACCAATGCATGTGTAAATTGTAATGCATGTAGGACCCATTTTGAATGTAGACTGCTCAGCCCCTACAAAGTGATTGTAAACGAGAAAATGTAGGTGCTAATACCCCACAAGACAAATAGACTGATTTGCTACACTTGTAAAACTAGACCTACTGACTTTTTGCCAGCAATTGTTGTTGTAGCTTTCCCATTGAAGATAATCTCCAGAAGGAGCCAAGAAGCTTTTTACCAGCTTGCTCTCATCCATATGTCAAGGCTTTCAGCTCTGCCTTGTTTCAGAACAGTTGTACAAGCCCTGGTCATCTTCCACCTTCACAGTGGAAACACCTTACTCAAAGGAGTGCCAGAAGCCACCTTAGTCTCCCTAAATGCTGTACAGCATTCTGCAGTATGCCTCATCACAACACTGAGAACATTCAACCACACCACTGTCATCTTGAAGGTGTTGCACTGGTTGCTCCTTCAAGAACATGTCATGTTCAAGACAGCCCCCATCACCTACCAAGCAGTCACAGCCACCACACCGCTCTACCTTTCTTAGAAACTGTTTATCTCTAGAGGGCAGCGCAGCACCAGAAGTCATAAGATTTCAAGGCTGGAAACAAAGAAATGCAGGAATGAAAAATCAAACTCTTTTATTGGTATGCATCATGTCCATGCAAATGGAAGAGATGTTGTCCACATGCCCACTTTAGCTGAAAGTGAGATATCAATGTGCAGTATTGAGGGGATATATAATGTGGAGAAAACTGACTTTTATAAAGACATGTTCCACTCTGCTGTCACTCTTAAATTAATCTTAACATGAAATCAACCACTTGCATTCTAAAAACGTTCTGCCCCTAATAAGGACATTGTCATGTGTGCCCTATGGGCATAATACTTTTGAAATGTACACCTGATCATACCGGACATTCACACAAACGTGGTATGTGACAATTCTTAAGTTTTCTCAATAGGATATTACTTTCCAAAGAGCAGTCCAGAACTGATCTTGACTTTACTTCTCTGGGCACCAGTGCAGTCACATGTAGATCACCTTCTCACGTATTAATTGGCATTGTGGGGGATATTCATGGTTTTAGTCTCTGACATTAGTGTCGGATAGATGACCAACTTGTCTCTTCCGTCTCTTGCTGCAGCGCCACATGTTAATTATTCAATTAGGCATAACCTCATTTGGTGTGTTTTGATACCAAACAAGTCTTTAATATTTCAAGTATTCGATGTATAATTATAGGCTAATGGATCCTGTGAATGTTTGTTATTTAAGCAAAGTCTATGACTGTCTCCCCTACTGCTGCCAGACAGAAAAGAAATACATTGTGCTCTATTGATTGTGCACAGGCTTTTAGACATCTTGGTTCTGTACTGTCAATTAGCTTGTTTACTTGTGTTTGATGATTCTGTTAATGTCCATGTGTTAGTAATTAAACATTTTCAGTCGATTTAAACAGGCAGGAAGAGAATGTTAGTGTTATCATTGATGTGCCACCAAGGTGACTTCAGAATATGAACATGAGAGCTGCCTAATGATTAAGCATTACATCTACCAGATATGAGCAAAATAATTTGTTGTTTTCTGTGAATAAGTACGGTTGTTGTGCTGCCAGCATATCGCAGTGGCTTCATGTCGATGTATATTGTGTGCTAAGAGCACCAACCTGCCCTTGGACATGTGATTTTCTTTTTTTTTTTTGGACTCAAACGTTCATATTAGTTAGCATGTTTGTGTTAATATGCTATTTATGGGATGTAGACAATATTATCATGACGAAGTATCTGTGCTCATTGTCATGCACAATTATGTTGTTTAAGGGATTGTGAGTCAATATAAGGGTTCTGGAAGTTGTAGTTTTATTGTTTTGCAAGTGGTTAGATTAATTCTGCTCCCCTCTTTTTATTCTTGTCCATCAGTTTCCGGATCTCCTGCGTTCCTTGAATTGCCTCTTTTTTTGTCTGTCTTGTTCTGTGTGTGTGCTTTGAGGCCTCTGGGCATGTGGCGCAGTTCATAAGATTTTTTTAAAAAAAATAATAATAATGCAAAGACCCTGAATCAATGTTGTGTGGTTTTAGTGCCATTTGGCATGACCAGGTGTTCAAAGACCAGTCCAGTGATTCTGCAGAGAGGACCATTGCAGTAGCTCTGAATTCAAGGGCACGAGGAAACACATTCAATATCATTCGTACATGCTATATCTCTGTTGATAGCATTTCAGCATTTGTAGAATTTACAAAACAGTTCTGATCAAGTTACATTAAGCATTCATTGAAGTACACACACAACTGTTTTATTTTAAGTCAACTTATTTTCTGGGGACAACATTGAGGTAAATGGAATGCCATAATATTGCAAACACAGAGTAATTGTTAAGTTATTTTGAATTTATATAGTACCTTATCTACCATTGAGATGATCTCAAAGTGCTGTGGGTTGAACACCCTCTGGCACAGAAGTACAGATCTGTGGAGACAGTAGGGTAGTTTACAGTGCTTGGGTGCACTTTGTATGTGTGCAGGCAGTGCGATTTAGGCAGTGTGTAGCTGCATTCTAATGTTAGGCATGGCGCAGTGGTTGTGTGAGATCAGTAGAATGTGTGACGAAAGGCCGTTGACCTCAGTCTGCATTCTTGCGGTGGTGGAGCTTGTATATGAGATTATGTGTGTAGATAGGCCGATTTCTTCGTCAAGGCATAGCTGCGATCTAAAGACTATTGAGGTGTTCATAGAGGTGTCTAGGTATGTGTGCTGCTAGGCCAAATTGATTGAGGGGTATTCTATTGTTTGTTGGGGTAGAGGAGAGAGTGAGCATATCCGTATACGCAAGTGTTTGTTCAAATTGGTGGGGTGCCCATTTTCCTGATTACCTTCCAGTGCCCACTGAGCTGGTTCTATTGTAGACGTTCGGAGTATCGTTCTCTGAGAGAAATTATCTGTCTAGTGAAAATTGGTGGGGTTCCCCTATTCCTGATTACCTGCCAGATTCTGCTGAGCTGACTATCTATTTTAGAGGATCGGAACATTGGGTCTCTGAGAGAAATCCTCTTTCTAATGCAGAGTAAGTTCTGATTACCGGGATTGAGGTTGTTTTTCCCTCCTTGACATTGTCTTCTGTGTTTAGTTGCTTTATTCATAATGTCTATTGGGTTAAGCGAATTGCAGTTCCATAGTCGTCCCTGTGTCTCGTTGAGTCTGCCAATTTTTATTGGATGATACCTTCTCATTGTGCAGCTACATCCAGTTTTATTCTATTGGACTTATTAATACTAATTCGATTTGATGACTGGTGTTCAGTGGACCCAAGGACCAGCAACAGCTAAAACGGTCATCCCTATGTCTCTTTGGGTCTGCAGATTACTTATAGCATGACATCTTCTCAGTGTGAATTTACTTCTGTTCTATCGGACATACAAGTACATCCTTGGTAAGAATGGTGTTAATGTTTGAGCTTGAAGCTTAAGCAATAGAACAGACTGTGATGATAGTGGTGTGTCTGACTGGCATTGTTATGTGAAGCGGGGGTTAGGGTGTTCCTGTAGTGGTGTGTGGTTAAATTGTTGATGACAGGCGGCCGCACCTCAATGTCAATTACAGGAGCTTGCCTTGCCAGGATCCTCGCCTGCTTCAGATAGCGTTCCCTTGAAGTGCAATAGAGTCAGTGTGTTACGGAAGCTTGGGTATAAGTGCTAAGGGGACCATTTTCCAGTTTCCAGGTAATTGTTTATAGTGGGTGGATGGGTATTCCTGTCATAGTTTATGGTTTGAATTGTCAAATTATATTGCATGATTGTCTCTTACAATCTTAGCTAAGGGTGCTAGAGAGATCATCTGATTGGAGGGTGTAGTGCATATCTGCAAGAGACAAAAGAGCAAGACCAACCAAGCATAGTTGACACTCTGCTCCGGTTGAAGAAGTTGTAGCACCAATCCTGGGCAGACCTGGGTAACCTGACTTGATCAGAGACCACCTTGTATGCCCGTTGGAACATATGATCCGGCCCAGTTGTTATGTTTCAACATAAGTGCTATTAGGCTCTGGGATTGTAGTTCTGCACATTAATTCCCACCCAGGTAACTAAAATTGACACAGGTCAATAAGTGCATGCCCAATCGTATTGTTAAAACATATGTGCTATGTTATGTT
This sequence comes from Ambystoma mexicanum, assembly GCF_040938575.1. Taxonomy (NCBI): domain Eukaryota; kingdom Metazoa; phylum Chordata; class Amphibia; order Caudata; family Ambystomatidae; genus Ambystoma; species Ambystoma mexicanum. The sequence goes on along the minus strand of NC_090923.1, from coordinate 860,897,449 downwards.
AATGCATTTGCAGAGCACAGCATTCACCAGCAAGGGCATCAAGGTGCTAGGCAGAGAGAGTACTGGGTCAACCAAGAAGGAAGGTGGGCGAAAGGGCCCACAGGAGTTCATTTGCAGAGAAAGAAGAGTCTTGAACTGGCAGCGGAAAGCAAGATTGTCCTGATCTTGATGCAACGAGAGGGGAAGAAAATTCCATAGCTGAGCGGTACAGAATAAAAAGGAGCAACCTACGAAGTGAGAACGTCAAATAGGGGGGGGCAGAAATGATGCAGGCAGAAGCTGAAAGAATAGAACAAGAGGGGGTGTAGTGAGTCAATTTAGCTTGAAGATAGGCAGGTCCATTCTTGTGACAGGCACGGTGGATGATACAAAGATTTAAAGTTAACCCTGCTAGCAACAGGTTGCAAGAGGTTGCCCCACAAAGGCAGTCCCGCATCGAAATGCCAGGCAAACCTCCTTTGAACAAGAGTACCAACAGCAAACCCATACATGTGTTTCAGCCTTGTTGGGCCTCATTAGTTAGGTGGAGCTATGCCTGTCTGAGCACAGTGTCCACGTCTGGGTTCCCCCAGGTAACTTAGGGTGACCAACCCCAAAATCCTTTACAAAAATGCAAAAAAAAAAAAAAAGCAAAAAAAAAATAGGTACCAGGCGCCCCTCTCTCGAATACAATGGTATGGGGTTGCTGCTGATACTCTTGTTCAGAAGGGAATTGCTATAGCATTTCGGTGCTGGACTGCCCATGTGGGCGGAACAAAGACTGATATGCAAATGGATATTTCCCATCTGTGAAAGGTACAGTGAGCTAAAGTGTGGCTGCGGACTCTAGAGTGGGTACCTTCCCATAAAACAGGCCATTAATGCGGTGTTCATTCGCATAGAGGGGTGCCCATGACTATTTGTTTTATTTTTCAAGGAGAAATAGTATCTTCCTCAGAAAAGGCTGGAAACTGCGACCAGCGAGTGGAAGGAGAGATAGCCAGATCAGTACAAGGAGACAGAGGGTCCAAGCACTGAGCAGCAAGGATATTCTGACAGATAAGAGACATTGGGCCTCATTACAACTCAGGCGGTAAGGGGTTTACGGCAGCGTTAACAGCGCCGACCCTTACCGCCTGATTACGAGGTCCCCTAGCGCCATGGTGCTTTTAACACCTGCTTTTAGCAGGTGTTAAAATCCATGGCGCTAAGGGACCATGGAGTTAATTACGCCACCGTAATTTACGGTGGCGTAATTAACGCCTTCCCCACTCCCATTATGCCCTATGGGGCAAAAATGGGAATGGGGAAGGGTAAATGGGGATTGGGGACTTACCGCCCGGCCTAGGTCGGAATGGGGCGGTAAGTCCGCCAACCACCATGGCGTAAACGTAGTTTACGCCATGGTGGTAAAGTCACGGCCCAGGCGGTAACTTACCGCCTGGGTCGTAATGAGGCCCATTGTATCATGGAAAAAAGTCAATAGAGAGCAACACAGAGACAGAGAAGGCAGAATAGCGTTGTCGGGAGGAAGTGTGGACAAGGCCTGCACTGTTTGAAACAGACTTTTCGGGGCATTAACGGCTGCTTCAATAGGGGAGGAGAGGTAAGCATGTTTAGCCTAAAAAACGGCAAGCTGATAGTTAGCTTCTGGTGATAGTAGCACCACGGAAGGCAGCCAGGGCACAGGGAGAATAATCGGTTCCCCACTTGCATTCAGGCCGGTGTTTCTGTGAACATAATTCAGCAAGGGAGGCAGAGAGCCAGGGTTGAGAAGGGCGACCGCAAGATTTATCCGGGTGAGGAGGAGCGAGATGGTTGGCAGCGTCAGTGAATGCTGAGGTCAAAGAAAGGACATCCAAGGACGCAGATGTAAAAATATGTTCAGTAATATTGCGAATAATGGCGGGCCGACTAACCATATTCCAGCGGCGAGCAGTAGGCTGACGCAAAGGGGGCACCAGAGGGTCTGGGAGAGCCTTGATAGAGAAAGGGATAACTAAATGATCAGGACAAGCAATGGGGTAGCCCGTGTGAATAATTACCAAATCGGAAGGGGCGAAAATCAAATCAAGAGTATTGCATGAGCAATGTGTCGGCCCTACAACAAGCTGCCTAAAACCAAAATCAGTGAGCACTGCCACAAATAGCAGGCTTAGAAGATCAGATGGGTGATTAGGTTAAAGTTAATATTGCCCAGAAAAAATGACAGAGTCGTAATGAAGCCTCAAGTCAGATAGAATTTCAAGAAAGCCAGGGATAAAAGCTGCATTGCGAGGGAGGCAATATACCAGCAGAAAGTGAAGGATGCAGGTGGCGGAGATAAACGCATGGAAGAGGCAAGCCTCCATATGCAGCACGTGAGAAAAAGCAATGTTAAAAATAAGGGCAATCCCGCCACCCTGACAACCGGATGTGCAGTCATATCTGAGAATAGCATAGTTAGGAGGTAATGCCGGAATAGCCAGAGCAGAGGAGTCCTTCAAACAGGTCTCCATAAAGGACCGAATATCAGGCAGAGTATCTTGAAGATGATCGAAGCAGTCTGGGGCATGAGCAACAAGAGAACATACATTAAGTTGAAAAGCAAGAAACCCCATCGGAAGGACAGGGAATTAGGTTTTAGGCGCGGAGCCTAAGCGCCAATTAGCAGGAAGAATAGTATAAGCCGGAGAGAGAAGCAACAAATCTGCATGAGAGTATCCATAAGCCCTGGGTGTAGTAAGGTGGCACCAGAGGCTGGCTGAGGCATGGATGGGCACAGAGGTGCAGGATTTATGCTGGACTTCAGCGGAGATGAGGCACTCACCCTGTTCGCCACCGATGCACACTCGCGAAATGGGACTTGCAGATGAAAGCAGGGGAGTTGCTAGGTCTGGAAAAGACCCGGGGCTACGCTGATGTCGGAACTGTTGGGACTCGGGGCTAGCTAGTCTTTTGGCTGTAGCTCCAGAGATTCTATCCGGGGCTACAACCAAAAGATCAGGGGCTATAGCCCCTTTAGCCCCCCCCTAGCGACGCCCCTGGATGAAAGTATGTTTTGGCAGGAGTCAATCAGCAGCAAGTCCCAATGGAATGCGAGGACAGACTAGCTTGGTGCTTTCAGGCAAGAAATGAAAGACAGGCGAGCAACTGGATGAGCCCCAATGCCACATGTGAGTCCAGGCAGCCTCAGACCACAGTAGCAGTTACAAGGAAACCAAATAAGGTAAATAAAGTTGGAGTCCAAATAAACAAACAGTAAGCTGTGTGGGTAAAATAACGTTGAAAAAAGGGGTAGCACACCAGTACAGACATTGGGTTTGTACTTCTCTGCATTGATTCACAGATAATTAAGATGAACATAGGTTGACATCTCCTGGACTGATAATGCAGTGTATGATTGGAGGAAGATAATAATTAAGCTCAGTTATGGTGAGGAGCATAAGTGCTGTTGGAACTCGGGTTTGGTATTCCTTTCCAAATATACAGATAGAGATAAATATCTCCTGGTCTTAGAGTGTGGCGCATGTCTGGTCAAGGACAGTGAGTAGCGCAACAGCATAAGTGTTGTTATATCCTGAGTTTGGAGTCATGGGTATTAGGATTATTGGGTTGTTTGGGGTGGCACAGACAGCTTATTGGCTCAAGAGAGCAGCTAGGCCATTATTGCAGAGCCTGCAGCTTTCTAACATTGAAACAGAGTGATCACTAGAGGCAGGTTCCATGTCCCGACTGTTACGTCCCCATGTTGAGGCAGTTCCAGCCAATTCTGGCCATTGGTGGTGGGTTGAGTGGCCCAAAGTGGTCCCTTAAATGATTTAGGGAAAGAGACAGGTTTTGAGTGCTTTCTCGAAAGTTCTGTAGTCTTGGCTGTGTTCAATGTGGGGAAGCATTGAGTTCCACAGTGTTGAAACCAGGGTTGAGTAGGCAGACCCTCCAATCCTGATTCTATTGAAGGCAGGAACAAGTAGGAGGAGGGCTGTGCTTGACCTTAGGCTGTGAGTTGGGATGTAAGGCATAAACTTTTCTTGTAGGTATATGGGGCTGGTTTTCTGCATCACTCAGTGATTAATGCACAGTATTTTGAAGTTGGCCCTTCATCCAATAGGCAGCCAGTGTAGTGTATATACATCAGGTGAGATGTGATACATTCAACCCAGTGCAAGAGGCAGTCTGGCGGCCATGTTTTGGACTTTTTGGAGTTTGTTTATTTGGTAGGCTGGTGCCCCCAAGAAGATGGAGTCCACATTTTCAATTCTGGACATTTCTATGGACACAATTGTAGCCAGTCTATTAGGGTAGGTGAGCTAAGGGAAGATGCGCTCCAGAAGCCTAAGGTGGTGACAGGATTTGGATACATTATTGATGTGGTGAGACTAGGTCTGAGTCCATTGTGCAGCCAGGGATTTTGACAGAGGTTGAGGTAGGTGGGGGGAGGGGAAAATGCTGAGGGAGGGAGGCCATGGGGATGGTTGCGTGAATCGAGATATATTGCCACACACCCTGATCTCTGTTTCCCCTGGGTTCAGAAGAAGATGGTTGCTTGTCATCCGTAAATCAATATCTTGAGACATGCTGCTAGTTGAGGGAGAGAATCGGAGCTCAATTTGGGAATTCTAAGGATGATTTGTGTGCCGTCAGTGTAGTTATAGCAGACCAAATGACCATAAACCACATTTAAAGCTCATATGTATAAGAGCATGTTTGTAATTTAGAAGTGTATTATAGAGCACTATTTTCCATTAACAGTTTAGTATTATAAATCAGGCCAATAGAAGTGCAATTCCTAAAGTGGCAATATAAATAATTTGTCTATCATATTAGTTTATCAATAAATACAGCAGCATCTTAAAAGGCAAAATATGTTTTAAATGTGTTAGACATGTTTAGTCCTAAAAAGCATCAATTTAAGGAACATCTACATTAAAGTGCAAATGTTCATCCTCAAAGTGCACTAACAAATATTAATGACAACAGTAGCCTTTTCATATAAAAAAGGTTTTTTTTAAAGTGCAAATACTAAATGCTGGTACCTCATGCATTTACAAAATTAGCAGAGATATAGTAGTATAGAAAGCAAAACTATTGGTCATCTTCTCCTGCCGGCTCGATAGAGTGATATTGATATTTGGCAAGGTTTTCCCCACCTTCTTTGAACATTTAACGTTATGTGTCCAGTTACAGTGTGGCAGGCACTGACACTTGGCGGTTTTGAACTGGTTCCTCAGCTGAAAGCACATATAAAACACACACACAGTTGCAAGCTACTGACCAGTCATAAAATCCACTCACCACTTCAACACTGCACATATACACAGCACACTGTTTCATCAAATACCAATAGCCAATACATGTCGAGTAAGAAATTATGTGCTGTGTGTATAGAATTGAGGTACGAGTGATCCTTATGGCTGGCTAGTAGCTTGCCACTTTAAGATTTGCCCCAATGTGTGCTTATTACAGGGCCTGCGGTAGTGGCCCTGTAATTATGGTTAAGTTGCTCAACTCATAAGAATAGCACTTTTTGGTTGGCTTATAACTTTGCCCCCCCCCGGACGAATCTTTACCAAACTTTGCAACAAAAAAAATATATGGCCCTGTCTGGATTTTTCTGGCAAATGATGGTGAGGTTTCATCAAGAGTAGCCAACATTTCTGTTTTTTCCATAGACGCAATGGAATTATTTTTTTTGCTCACGTCTACAGCCCAAACCTCTGGAAGGATTTTCACCAAATTTGCAGCAGGAGCGTCGGTTTGTTTCTTGTTTCTGGAAGCATTCATTTGTAAATTTGGTGTAAATCTGTCCAGTAGTTTTCTTTAAAACGGGCCAAAGGTTGGTAACAACAAATTCGTGATATTTGGGTTCGGTCCACAGACTCACTTCCCTGTTCGCTCCGTGGACAGGCCTCCGATTGGCCCAGGGGCCAACATGATGTCCGCAGGCGTCAGGCACACCTACTTGATTGGATGGTGAAAAGCGTGAGGTGCATCATGTTTTCCGAAATGCCCACTGTGGGACATATTAACCCACTCAATGGCCTTACATCACTGAGCTGCCTGTGTGCAAGAAACAGTAACCTGGCTGCACTGGCTCCTGTGCGCACCAGGACCTCAAAACTGCTTTTGGCAGCAACAACAGAAAAATGGCTGTACCATTTTTCCTCACAAACTTCGGGCAAAATGGAACAAGGGGACACACTGAAAAATATGCTAGTGTGTTCTGAAAAATATACGGCATCAAGTGAAAAGGAAAGCCTGCCATTGCTGCAAAAGCCAACATCTCCTTCAAAATCAAACCATTTTCATCCTTTCAAAATGCTGCTTTGATGCCAATTTCATCTGTCATTCTGAAACCACTGTGAGTAAGAGTAAAAAGGGCCAGTTAAAACCACTCTCAGAGAAATCAAAAGCAACTTAATTTTCACTTGCACGGGGAACAGCATTTATTTCTTGACAAAATGTATCCAGGCGCAGCAGTTTTTACTCTCTGAGCCAGGTCAAGGAGAACTGTATCTATATTTTAGAAAAGAGTCCTGCTGCAAGGAAAATGATTACAGCTGCCAAGACAGTGGAAATCTGAGGAGCTGCAAACCGAATTAAAGTAAGAAAGTAAACAATTTAAAACACATAGGGTGGAGTTGCAAGCTCTTAGAAACCTGTAATTCCGGTTGCCAGCTATGAAACTCCTCCTAGGAAGGGAGATACACCCTAAATCCAGGACACTTAGGTGTGAAGTACCAGCTTGAAAAACTTTGAAAGGGATAGGACAATGACAGTTCACATTCTCACCAGACATTTATCTTTGCTCCAGGCTGGGACAATAGCAGTCCTGGGACACTCACCTGTCAAGTGTGAAGGGCAATAACACCTTCATTTAAGAGAGAGGCCCCCCATCCTGCTTGGATGAAACTGCCAGTTGGTGTTAGCTGGGAAGAAAAAAAATGACAGACAATGACTCCCATTTGTCTTAAGACTATTTTAGAAAGAACTTTAAAAAACATATCTCAGCTGTCAAAATGAGTAAAAATGGGGAATGTTCACAGCGCAAAAGTGGAATTGTGGGCTGTGTTTGAAAACTTGGTAGAATGTTGTGGCAAACTCTGGACAGAAACAGTGATATATGTTGTATTACCAGAAAAGCATCCATGTTGCAAATGTCAAATTTTGTACATACATCCCTGGGGACAATTTGCATCTGTGTATAAAATTGGAGAATTGTGGGCCAAATCATTAATGTGTAAAATTAACAAAATGTGTCAGAAAGATGAAACAAGGTCGCACAGACTGGAGGTTTGGACTAATTTGTGCTGCACAAAATATGTAACCGGTGTTACTAAGAGGTGGCAACTGCATAAATATCTGTTTTTGGCAAAATCGGATTTTCACTAAAGGAAATGTGGGATTTTCTAGATACAGTAAAAATCACCTCATAAACATGACATCACTTTTCTGATATCCAACCAATTATGAGCAAGGTGGAGACTATGCCATTGCCCAATCCTATTGTTAGGGACGTGGGTAGTGAATCCTGCCACTGTCATATACTGTAATGTTGTCATCTGGCATTATAAATAAGGTCCCCTGACTAGCACTCAGGACAAACACTGATTTCTGACTCTCTTCCTGAATTTCTGCGTGGCGTCCAGTTCCTGTTTCCTTCATTCTATTTTGATCCTGATTCCAGATTTTCTTCGCAGAGCCAAGGCCTATGCATTGCTGACCTCATTCCCAGCAAGGCCTCAATCTGAAACCTCCATTCTAAAATCCAATTACCCAAATTGTGGGAAGCTTCCTAAACCAGCTTGGCTTGCCACTCACTGCATGCTGCCGTCATCCTGCTACCCTGATGCCCTATGTTATCGAGTAACCAGAAGAACTACCAGGTATCCAGTCCATGCCCGCTGATTTTGTCTGGCTGTCCCGTGTTAGACCAGATCTGTGTGGTGACTGAGCGCCGACTGTCCAAAATCCAAATTAAAAATGGACTGTGAGTATCAATAGGAACCATTGCCTTGCCACCCCAATCTTTAAACCATCCTATCCTTACCTTAATAACTTGTAACACTGTCAGAATACTTATTGCAACCCTGTCATTCATTTATCTTGCTAAATGCCATTTCTTTAGTCATTTTATCTTGTCTTGTAAATCCTAAGCTATAAATCCTATTTCGAGTGATCGGACTGGTTCCGCCAGGGTGGGCGCTGGGGAATTAGGGTTGACCTAATGAATCAACCCTGTAGCTTACTGTGTCCGTCTTTGGTATTCTAGCCTGAATGCTCTAGTATAGAGCATTTAGTATATTCTTGTCCAAACCAAATTTCTTTTCTGTTTTCACTACCCGATGTTTCTAAAAATGCCTCTTATTCTACATTACCTATCTCCCTTAGTTTAATAGCTAGAGACTTCATTTTACCCATTTTTTATCAAAAACCATTTGGTTAATTTCAGACAGGAATGAGCATGTTTGCAAAGTTTTACACGTGTTATTTTTATAATAAATTGTTTTAAACTTTCCATTCATTTTCAAATTGTATGCTTTTGCTCAATCTATTGCTTATGATTGCTTGTAACTTTCCACTGTTGCTCCCATAGAGAATCGTACTTATTTAAGGATTTTTGCACACATTCATTGTTTTATTCAGCCATTTCCGAGTGTCATTTTAACATTGCAAGGGTTTGAATCCGTTTTTCTCTCTTGTTTGGGGTAAGAAGGTTGGATTTGAATTCTGTTTCTTATTCCTCATTCCTGATTACCTGTTGCTTCCTTATATCTATTTAGAATTGTTTACTTGTGCATTGAGGAATATTGCAGGGGGAAATCCTAACTTGAGTGCTATCTTTCAAAAATTCAAAAGTATCTCTATTCTCTGGTGTTTTCTATCCGTGTTGCTAAAGGGTTAATTTAAATGCATTGTTCACATTCCTATTGGTTATTGTCAACATATTGGTGATTGCGGCCCCATATATTAAAAAAGTGTATGATTTTCTTGAATTTCTAAATAAATAAATAAATATTGCCTTTACCCACCCACCTGGTTCCTGGTACATCGTGACCCGGGGTATTTGAAAAAGGGGTGTGATATGAGTGGTGTATCTCTCAAATATTGAACATATATATAGATATAACAAAATAGGCATTTCAGTTGTGCGCTGCATACTAGACTGAGACCAGGGTGTATTGCCTGATTGAAATACTTAACACCACCATGTTCTATCCACGGACAGCCGTGACTGGCTGAGGACAGTGCAGTGGGGAAAAGTCTGGAAAACAAATTTTGGGTCATTTGGTGGGGTTAAGAGGGGCTGGGAAGGGTGGGGGAGTGAAAAAAAGAGGATATAGGGCTGTTTACTTAGGTGTAAGAAGAGCGTATGGGTGGCGCGGCAATCCATGGACAGCAGGGTAGTCCGTGGACAGGGTCTTGGTCAGCCAGCTTCAGAAACACATCTGGGGTTATTTGGCGACTGAGAGAGGGCTTGGTCAGGATAGGGGAGTGGAATCTAAATGATATGAGGACATTTGCATAGGTGAAAAATAGTGTTGCTGGTCCTTTTCGATGTCTGCAGATGTCATTTGAATTGGGAGGGTCAGGGCAAGTTGTGGTGTGGTGTGGTGGTTGTGGCAAGATTCTTGGGTGCATAGCTGTGTTATGCTGTGGTGGTTGTGGCCAGTGCCTAGATTCTTGGGTGCAATAATATGTCTACAGAAATTGAATCCGACCATTGGATACAACCATTATAATAATATGTGTATTTTAAGGATTTATAGTGTATGGGCAGTATATAGTATTTGTAACATGGTGACAATACAATTGAAGTGCAAATAGTAGTTATGATTGCTGTACCATTTGGGGGTACAGGTTGAGTTTGTTGTACATGGTAATGAAGGAGAAATCTTTGCTTCTTTTTTCTGGGAAAAACAGTATAATATGTTACTTAGGATAGTTTACAATGTCTCATTGAATACAATCTCACATATTAATGTACTTTTTAGACCTTCATAATCAGTACATTCTAAGTACTTTGTTTGAAACAACATTACTGTACGTTCTGCACCGTTGCTGTTTTTGTTTGCATAATCATTGGGTCATTGGGAAAAAAGGATTCAAATAAACTACTACATTTATTTGACGTTACGTGTCACACTATGTTTGTTTGAAGTGTGCAGTACCTAAGGGAATGTTTATGGTGCACAATAAGAGTATTTGTTGTCATAAGCAGTGTTGCAGTAGGAAGAATCACAATGGCGTATTTGCAAAGAAGTGAAATGAAGCATATTTTTCAAGTACTTAAGATACCTGTTGGTGTATTGTAACTGTTTTGTTTTTCAAAAGTGCTGTTGGAATCTTTTTTTAACAGATGTTTTGAAGCACTTAGATATCTGTTGGCGTATTGCAACTGTTTTCAATTTCAAAAATACCATTGCAGTACTATAAATGTTGTTAGATACCAGTTGCCATATTCTAACTGTTGATATTTTTATAGTTCTAAAGGGTATTGTTTGAAGCAATTAGATACCTGTTGGTGTATTGTAACACTTTTGCTATTCAAAAGTAGCATTGCAGTACTATTGATGCAGTTAGATACCAGTTTGCATATTGTAACTCTTAATAGTTTTAGAGTTCTGAAGGGTATTTCTTGAAGCAGTACAATTCCTGTTGGTGTATTCAAACTATTTTGCTATTTAAAAGTAGCCTTGTAGTACTATGGATGCAGTTAGATACCAGTTGGCATATTCCAACTGTTCAAAATTATAGCGGGCAGTGACTACACTTTGTAGACCTTCATAATCAGTACATTCTAGTTGGTGTATTCTAACTGTGGATAGTTTAGTTCTGAAGGTTTTTTTTTTTTAATCAGTTACATTCCTGTTGGTGCATTTTAACCATTTTCCTACTCAAAAGTGACATTGCAGTATTGTAGATGCAGTTAGATACCAGTTGGCATAGTCTAACTGTTGATAGTTCTACAGGTCAGTGACTAAACTTTGTAGACCCTCATAATTAGTACATTGATTGTAAGTACTATGGTTGAAACAAAATTGCTGTGTGTTTTGCACAGTTGTTGTTTCTGTTTGCATACTCATTGGGAAAGAAATTGATACAGCATTAAAAAAACGTTCTACATTTATGTGAATTTTACTTTCACAGTACTATGTTTGTTTGAAGTGTATATGATTAAGGGAATGTTTAAAGTGCACTAACTGTTGATAGTTTCACAGGTCAGTGACTACATTTAGGTATCAGGAATATTAAGTAGGCATTTGTTAGATTTGCTGGTAGTGTTTGTTTTAGAGTAATGAAAGTGTTGTTGAGTTCAAACCAACCATATCTTTTAAGTATGCAGCGTAGTATCCTGCAGTGGTTGTGGCACCAGTGTGGTATAGTATGCCTACTGTTGTGAAGGTTTTCTTGCCAAGAGATACTTGCCCATGTGTGAAGCTAGTTAGCTTGCAGTTGTTTTTTGTACCATCTGCGTTATACCTTAAATGCATTAATATTACATATTGGCTATGTGAGTTTATGTGCAAGGTGGAACAATTGTCTGAAATGCAAAAAGTGCACAATATGGCATGATTTGCATTTTGCACCAGCTGATGAAATGGAATGGATTCACAATTTAGTGTAGATACATACACAAATCATTCATTAGGGATGTGTTCTTGTGCAACATGTTTGCAGTAAGTGCATGTATGTTTCCATGTGTATGGAATCTGGAAGATTTTATTTATACGTATGTGTTTGGTTTCCAGTACTTGCAGTAAGTACATTAGAAATTTGTGTGGTGTTCCTATGTGTTTATGGTGCATTTTACCATTCCTGCACAGTCCTCCAAGTCTTGCCTTATTCCTGTGACACAAAGTGTTGTCAGGTATATATGTAGCAATTTACACCAGTTGTGTTGGAAAATGTAAATGGACCAGATAGTTCTGTCTTTGTGTCATTTGCTGGACCTCCACTTGTTTTTTTTTACAATAAATATTTCTCTTTATATCTGCTGCTGGATGTGCACTTGTGTTTGCACTACATCGTTTTCTGGTTTAGAGCTTGATGGAGTAGCACTTGTTTTTAGTTTATTTGGTGGTATTGCTGTAAGATCTGTTATAAGTTCATTATTTTTCTTTTCAAAACTTTACCTTTTTCAGGAACTGGGTACATATCGAGATGGGGTGTGTATACTCCATCTAGTCTGCTGTACTCTACGATGCAAGGAATGTCAGCTTTGACTTTGTTTGCATCATAATTGACTAGAAATAGTCCTTCGAGTGTATGTAGACATAATCGAAAGAGAAAGTATATCGTGTCTCCTCTTGTAATAAATATGTTAATATTGGCCTGTGCCAAGCTGCTCGAAAGTCGCTTGCGAAAGAAATCCGTGTTGCAAGGTCCTGACCTTAAATCCATGTAAGCCGCCATTTTAGGTCAAACCGCCATTTTAGGCTTCGCTTTGTAAAAGTCACCCTGTGAGTTAAAATGGTGGACGATGTCATTTCAGAATACAACATGGACGTCTTGACCTCTGTACATAGCTAATGTGTAACTTGCCTGCAGGCCACTTGTTGAGGTCGTGAACTGAGACCTTGTCCTTCGTTGACCTATGTGTAGAAGGATTACTTGTGCAATGAAACTAATCCACAAGCATATGTTGAGACAATGTATTCAAATACTGAACGAAGAACATTTGTTTAACTACATTGTATTAATGTTTGAGAAGGCCTGCATGGAAAATCTTAAAATACACAGTTATTGCATAGGCTTGTTGATACATGTATTAAAGGCAAACCAGTTACATGCAGTTGTTTGAGACTTGGCACAAACCTTAGATCGGTGATGTATTAAAAAGGAATATTAACCTGAAGTGGGGCTGGACATCGTGCCCAACAAATGTATGAAAAGCGAATGGATTCTAATGTACAGGGTCTCTCACTGAACACACTGAACCACGGGGGAGTTCGTTGTGTTGTACTGAGGGCCGATAGCTATCTGATTTTGCTATGTTTTTGTAACTGGATTCAGTATAAAATAAAGTACTTTGTATGTTCCTTTGTAACCCGTGTCCGGTGTATTTCCTTGTGGGGTACTCAGCCTCGATAGTTTGGTTCTGTTTTCACAGTTGGCACCCGAATAGGGACCCTCAAGGTTGATGCCGGATTGTTGAAGGTTGACGCACGCTATCGGACCGGGATCGGACGGTGTGAAATAAGAGGCCCCCTGAATGAGACGCAACACCTCAGCAGTGCTGCACGACCCGATCCTTCGACGATAAGCGTGTGGTCCGAGACGGCATCTTGACAAGGGTCCACTTATCGGGGCGGGCAGATTTGCCGAAATCACCATACACGAGGTAAAATTAGTTAGGTAAGATTCTTAGAAATCCGATCGGACCTCCTTAGGTTGGGTCAGGTGCGTCGTTACCCGATTCTTAATTTAACCCTGACAATTTGAATTTTGGCGCATTGTATCTGCAGACACAATTATTGACCAGGTAACACCAAGAATTTGAGATATGCCTAGGAAATTGTCTGCCTGCTTTAGGGCATTATTCCGCAGTGATAGACAATCTTTGGAATTTAGCCATCCCGCACCACAGGAGGGGTCGCCGACATGTACTATGTACTGTAAGCATGGCATTGGAAGTATAGTATTTAATGACATTTGGCACAGACAAACCAGACATGCCTACGAACTTCAGTGGCCAATAAATGGTAGTTTTGAAATCCCTCGTATTGAGTATTTCGAGTCAATTCTATTAAAGAAAAAGGTGAGACCTGCAGCATTTGATGTTTTGCAGAATTGGAAAAAAGAAGCGTTGCAACAACTCAAAAGTAGAGAGAAACATGCACGTCGTTATAAAACGAACGCTGAAAAAGCGTTGTTATATGATCAGGACAAACAGTCTGAGGCGACTAAAAATATGGATAGGGCTTTCTCACTCGGTATTCAGAAAATCTATCCTTCTAAAGATCTTCATATTTCTGATGAGTTTATTGACAAAATATTAAATGAACGAAGGCCTGGTGCCTCTGCGCCACCTCCGTATCTTCCTCTTCCTGCTGCTTTGTCTCTTCCTCCTGTTATTCCTGCGCCACCTGTTGTTCCCGTTGTTCTTGCTCCGCCTAATGTTCCCCTTCCTCCAGCTCCCCCACCTCTTTTTATCGCACCGGTTATAGTACCTCCATCAAATATGCCTGCTCCCTCTCTTCCAAGTGGTCCTGAGCCGCTTGTAATCGATCGAGGTGCAGGAACAAAGGTTGTCACTCGCAATACTGTACAGCCGGAGAAGAAACGTGAGTTAATTGCATGGGCTAAGCATTGTATGGAGAAGGATGATCAAGCTAGAATTTTTGCCACACTTTGTAATACGGATAATTTTCCTGAGAAAAATATTTTTATTGAAGGTTTAGGGATTCAGTTATGTATAATGTGGGGAAGATTAAATAATGAAGATCTTCCGCAAGGGTTAAGGGATCTAAATACTCTAGCGCTTTCTAGAGACACTGTGGAGAAGGTAAATGAGCATGTCAAGAGGTTATTTGGGTATAGAAAGGAGTTCGAAAAGTTACAGAATGAGGATGACGAGGAGGAAAATATGTATATACAGAAACGGTTCCTTCCGTGTCGTAAATCGATATCTGAGGAAACGCGAATTTGTAAGAAAGACGCGATTAGATGGATTTCAGACATATCGATAACTCCAGTTGAGGTATATGACACATATAGTTAATATACGCTAGAAATACAGAGGAAAGTGATACAGGTAATGGTAGAGTACCTGCAGGATGAGTGTGTAAAAAAGGAAGATTAGTTGTCCCACAGAGTTATTGAGCATTTATAAGAGAGCTTTTTCACTTGACACTTCTTCGACTGCCTTAGCTCTCGACTTGGCTCTGTTGCTTAGTAAGCGTTCAGAGTCACCTACTTCTCAGTTGCCTATGAGAGAGGTTCCTCCGACACTTGTCCCGAAGGTTGAGATTGCGGCTGATCCTGCACATAATATAGTCGCTGTGAACATTCCTGCACCTTATGTATCACAGTTTGTTCACATCCCGTTTTCACGGCAGGAAGTGAACACAATTAGACAGTTTATTCCTGACATTAGGAAAAATCTGACAGGGTTCTATAAAGAGATAGAGTCCGTTTTGCAGTCCTCAGTGTTCACCCTGGGCGACATTGATTTGTTGTTTCCTCTTCTCCTGCTCGTAGATTTATGGAAGCAAGTTAGAACTATTGACAACGTACCCGGGTTGGGAGATACATGGGTAAATATAACAAGACTCGAAGGGGAAAGGCCAGCTGGTGAAAGACCGCCTCAGTTGATATTAACTTTGCCTGACAGAATCGCTGCTAAATTAAAAGCCATAATTCCGGAAAAGAGAATTATTTGGGACAAGCTTACAGCCTGTGTCCAAGGAAAGTCTGAGGGTGCTACCGAGTTCTTTAATCGGTTCGAACAGGTATTCCCGGATTTCAGTGGACAAGACTTAGGCACAGAGTCTGGGAAAAGATTATTTGTGGACACATTTGTACGTGGATTGCTGCCTGACATCCCGTCACAAATTATGTCTTCTGAGAGCGCTTGGCAGGCGAAATCACAATCAGAAGTACTGCACATGGCTCAGTACTACGAGAACCGTGTCAATAATGAAAAAGATAGGATTGAAAAATGGAAAGGCGATTTGAAAACTAAAGTGCTATTGCAGAAAATTGTTAGGGGCCCCAGAGGGGGTAGTTCTCAGGATAGAGGTCAGTATGTCCCACAGGGGAATGTGCCCTCGGGTCCTGTGAACATTAACCAGTGCGCGTATTGTCGCCGAGAGGGTCATTGGCGAGCAGAATGTCCCATCCTTCAACAAAGGTCAAATAATACATTTGGTAATATGGGTAGGTGATCCAGAGGTCGCCCGGGCATAGGGGGCCCTGGTAGAGGTCAGTTTACACAGGACCCTCAGCAACCTTTCTCGCAGGACAATCTGGCTCCGAGTGTGGACACCAGGAACATATTTGATCATCCTTCCGCTGCATATTTATCTGAAGAGCTTCCTTTTGATGATATTCTGTTTCATTAGGTTTGCCCGAAGCAGGGTTTGGAACCTACACCTATTCCCATCAATCAGAAAGGTCCCTATGTTGAAATGGTGGTGGGAAATAGGAAACATCAGTTTTTGATAGACACTGGAGCACAGAAGAGTTCCATTGATTATTCACGGGTTCCAAACATTCCACTGTCAGGGCAAACCAATGTTTCTGTAGGGTTTTTTGGTACACCAGTTGTTTGTCCGGTTTCTATGCCGGTACCTATTTCTTTGGGTCCCTTTACGGACCATTGTCCATTTCTGTGGACTTCGGATTGCGGAGAGAACTTGCTGGAAATGTATCTGTTAAAATAATTAAATGCAGTGATTTATTGTTCTTCTGATGGAGTACGCTTGATGATTTCACCACAGCAATTTTCTGCCCTGCAATTCTTGACTAGACCTTTGCCTCCAGAATTCATTAATGTACCAGAGAGCTTGTGGGCTGTCGATGACAATGATGTCAGTGTTTTACTGATTGAGCCTGTCAAGTTAGTTTTGAAACATGGAATTGAGCTGCCACGCATTCCCCAGTATAAGATTTCGGTTGAGGGCGAGCGAGCTTTGAAATGTATTGTTTCCAATTTTGTGCATCGAGGGGTGATTGAAGAAATTGCAGGAAGTTTGTGTAACAGTCCGATTTTACCCGTGTACAAGAAAGGCGATAATGCAATTCCATTCCGGTTCATAATTGATTTACGTACCATTAATAAAGTTGTGGCACCACAATTTCCAATTGTGCCTGATGTAACGACAATCCTAACCATGATTCCAGCTACAGCTACTTACTTTAGTGTTGTGGACCGGTATTACCCAAATTATTCGTTTACAATTGTTCGAAAGAACAATTGACCGAATTTAAAGGGTCACAATTGACCTTTTCACAATTGACCGTATGTATGTATATGTATATATATATATATATATATATATATCTCTATATATATATATATATATATGTATATATATATATATATATATATATTCAGTGAAAAAACTTTGTTAAAGGGACGTTATGGTTAAGTTGCGCTACTAAAAACCTATGAAATTCAGTGAAAAAACTTTGTCAAAGGGACGTTATGGTTCCAAGTAAAACCAAAAAACCCTTGAAATTCGCCATTTATGGTAAGCTAAGCAACCATAACTCGTGCCACCACCGTGCACTGCTAAGACTAACACCCAGGACATCAAAGATGACATCACAAATGTCATTGATGACATCACTGATGACATCACATGTGTATGTACTTTTCATGAAATATGTGTACAAGGGATTCTTATTATAATGTTGCGAAACAAGTGTCAAGGATCATTGCAATACATATCATACCCTAATTAGTGCATTGAACGATGCATTGATATAAATAGCATTCTATTATTGGGTTCTATCTAGTATACTAAGCTACTCATACAGAAACATAACATTGTGTGCAGTGTACAAGATGAAGGTATAATATTCATAATGTTAATATGTTGAATAATGAAATGATAATTGTTTTCTTATTAGATTTGTGTGTACTGTTAAATATGTAATAAGTAGCTAATAAAACACATGTATTACATAATTGCATTACTATAGACAAAACACAAAGACACAAGAACACATACCAATATGGGTATATACAGGGAAAGTGAAGTTAGCAAAAAAGCACAAGAGGTAGCAGAAACAATTCATAACTTAACTGATTATTTTCATGCAAATAAATGATTGCTCTGTTTTAAAGCTGCTATTTACCCTAGGTATATGTATCACTTGATGTGATTGGACCCTAAGGAAAGTAGTGTGAGTACAATGTATACAAACATGACCATATACAGGGAAAGTACAGCCATAAAAAAAAAAAAACAACAGAACTATCAGAAAGTGCTCATAAGTCTATTGATTATCTTTATGCACAAAAAGGATTGCTGTCTTTGAAGCTTGTGTCTTCCCATATGTATATGTTTCATATGATGTGACTGGACTCTAAGGGAAATACTGTAAGAACCTACTTGAAGGATACGCCTACAAATAAAATAACATTTTTGGTTACTGACTGTTACTGAAGAAAACCATGTGGCCTAGATATGTCAGCAAAAGAAAAAAGAGTGAGCCAGACATGTGATGTCATCAGTGATGTCATCAATGACATTTGTGATGTCTTCTTTGATGTCCTGGGTGTTAGTCTTAGCAGTGCATGGTGGTGGCACGAGTTATGGTTGCTTAGCTTACCATAACTGGCGAATTTCAAGGGTTTTTCGGTTTTACTTGGAACCATAACGTCCCTTTAACAACGTTTTTTCACTGAATTTCATTGATTTCTATTAGTCCAACTTAAAAATAACGTCCCTTTAACAAAGTTTTTTCAGTGAATTTCATAGGTTTTTAGCAGCGCAACTTAACCATAACGTCCCTTTAACAACATTTTTTCACTGAATTTCATTGGTTTTTAGCAGCGCAACTTAACCATAACGTCCCTTTAACAACGTTTTTTCACTGAATTTCATAGGTTTTTAACAGCGCAACTTAACCATAACGTCCCTTTAACAAAGTTGTTTCACTGAATTTCATAGGTTTTTAGTAGTGCAACTTAACAATAATGACTTTGACTTTATATGCATGTCATATGGAACTGACTGAATCTCTTCTACTGTACTTGATGTCCGCGAACTCATTTAATGTTCGCGGACATGTTCGAAAAAACAGTACCACTACCTAAAAACTCTGGGGGGGTATGTTTGATTGTTATATCATAACATAGGAACATTTAACAAATTCAAAAACATTATATGTACTAATACATAAGAAATGTAACCCATATATACAACACACTAACCATTCATTTAAATGCACTATGTTCTAAAATGGAATATATCACAAGAAGATAAATTGGCTTCCAACATAATAACCTCACAAATACGGCAGAACTGAGAACAAGAGCCCACCCACTGAGTACATCGGACATATCTTACCTGAAATAGTAAGTGTACTTAATTTTATTCATATATTTATAAACTTTCTGTATTAGATAAAAAAATATATTATCTTTTTCTTTTTTTCTCTCACAGAAATGTCTAGTACTCTGGAATGCAAATCCTTCAAAGAAAAGAAACAAAGGAAAAGGTTCATCAATTACCACAAACAAAGAAGAAGGTATTAGGGAAAGTAAACCAGGTACTTCTTCAAAGAAGGAAGAGAAACTCTGAAAAAAGCACTCTGAAACGGAACTAGCTGGTCCATTCAAATTCTGAACCGCGAGTGTTCTTAGAAGCGTCTTCAGAACACCCCCATTTTGTTTATTTGCGAACATTTCAGGACGCCGCGAGTGTTCCTTGAACAGATTCAACGTGACAGAGAACAATACGGACAGCGTCCTCAGAACACCCCCATTTTGTTTATTTGCGAACATTTCAGGACACCGCGAGTGTTCTTAGAACACATTCAACTTGCCAGCCACAACCCCCCATTCATATTTGCGAACATTTCAGGACACAGCGAATGTTCGACAATGTCTTCAGAACCCCCCCATTTTGTGTATTTGCGAACATTTCAGGACAACGAGAGTGTTCTAAGAACACATTCAACTTGACAGAGAACAATACGAACAGCATCTTCAGGACACCCCCTACGAACGTTTCAGAACAACTCGAAAGTTCTTAGAACACATTCAACGTGACAGAGAACAATGCGGACAGCGTCCTCAGGGCACCCCCATTTTCTTTATTTGCAAACATTTCAGGACACCACGAGTGTTCTTAGAACACATTCAACTTGCCAGCGAACAATACGGACTACGCCTTCAGGACACCCCCTACGAACATTCCAGGACACCGCAAGTGTTCTTAGAAACGTCTTCAGAACACCCTCATTTTGTTTATTTGCGAACATTTCAGGACACCGCGAGTGTTCTTAGAACACATTCAACTTGACAGAGAACAATACGGACAGTGTCCTCAGGACACCCCCATTTTGTTTATTTGCGAACATTTCAGGACACCGCGAGTGTTCTTAGAAGCGTCTTCAGAACACCACCATCGTGTTTATTTGCGAACATTTCAGGACACCACAAGTGTTCTTAGAACACATTCAACTTGCCAGCCACAACCCCCATTCATATTTGCGAACATTTCAGGACACAGCGAGTGTTCGACAACGTCTTCAGAACACCCCCATTTTGTGTATTTGCAAACATTTCAGGACACCAAGAGTGTTCTTAGAACACATTCAACTTGACAGAGAACAATACGGACAGCGTCCTCAGGACACCCCCTACGAACATTCCCCGGACACCACAAGTGTTCTTAGAAGCGTCTTCAGAACACCCCCATTTTGTTTATTTGCGAACATTTCAGGACACCGCGAGTGTTCTTAGAACACTTTCAACATGACAGAGAAAAATACGGACAGCATCCTCAGAACACCCACATTTTGTTTGTTGCCAACATTTCAGGACACCGCAAGTGTTCTTAGAACACATTCAACTTGCCAGCCACAACCCCCCATTCATATTTGCGAACATTTCAGGACACCGCGAGTGTTCTTAGAACACATTCAACTTGCCAGCGAACAATACGGACTACGCCTTCAGGACACCCCCTACGAACATTCCAGGACACCGCAAGTGTTCTTAGAAACGTCTTCAGAACACCCCCATTTTGTTTATTTGCGAACATTTCAGGACACCGCGAGTGTTCTTAGAACACATTCAACTTGACAGAGAACAATACGGACAGTGTCCTTAGGACACCCCCATTTTGTTTATTTGCGAACAATTCAGGACACCGCGAGTGTTCTTAGAAGCGTCTTCAGAACACCACCATCGTGTTTATTTGCAAACATTTCAGGACACTGCAAGTGTTCTTAGAACACATTCAACTTGACAAACAGCAATACGGACAGCGTCCTCAGGACACCCCCGGAAACCGCGAGTGTTCTTAGAAGCGTCTTCAGAACACCCCCATTTTGTTTATTTGCGAACATTTCAGGACACCGCGAGTGTTCTTTGAACACATTCAACGTGACAGAGAACAATACGGACAGCGTCCTCAGAACACCCGCATTTTGTTTATTTGTGAACATTTCAGGACACCACGAGTGTTCTTTGAACACATTCAACGTGACAGAGAACAATACAGACAGCGTCCTCAGGACATCCCTTACGAACATGCCCCGGACACCGCGAGTGTTCTTAGAAGCGTCTTCAGAACACCCACATTTTGTTTATTTGCAAACATTTCAGGACACCGCGAGTGTTCTTTGAACACATTGAACTTGCCAGCCACAACCCCCCATTCATATTTGCGAACATTTCAGGATACAGCGAGTGTTCGACAATGTCTTCAGAACACCCCCATTTTGTGTATTTGCGAACATTTCAGGACACCGCAAGTGTTCTTAGAACACATTCAACTTGACAGAGAACAATACGGACAGGGTCCTCAGGACACCCCCTACGAACATTCCCCGGACACCGCGATTGTTCTCAGAAGAGTCTTCAGAACACCCCCATTTGGTTTTTTTGCGAACATTTTAGGACACTGCAAGTGTTCTTAGAACACATTCAACATGACAGAGAACAATACGGACAGCATTCTCAGAACACCCACATTTTGTTTATTTGCGAACATTTCAGGACACCGTGAGTGTTCGACAACGTCTTCAGAACACCCCCATTTTGTGTATTTGCGAACATTTCAGGACACCGCGAGTGTTCTTAGAACACATTCAACGTGACAGAGAACAATACAGACAGCGTCCTCAGAACACCCCCTACCAACATTCCCCAGGCACCGCAAGTGTTCTTAGAAACGTCTTCAGAACCCCCCATTTTGTTTATTTGCGAACATTTCAGGACAACACAAGTGTTCTTAGAACACATTCAACTTGCCAGCCACAACCCCCCATTCATATTTGCGAACATTTCAGGACACAGCGAGTGTTCGACAACGTCTTCAGAACACCGCCATTTTGTGTATTTGCGAACATTTCAGGACACCGCAAGTGTTCTTAGAACACATTCAAAGTGACAGAGAACAATACAGACAGCTTCCTCAGAACACCCCCTACCAACATTCCCCAGGCACCGCAAGTGTTCTTAGAAACGTCTTCAGAACCCCCCCAATTTGTTTATTTGCAAACATTTCAGGACACCGCAAGTGTTCTTAGAACACATTCAACTTGACAGAGAACAATACAGACAGCGTCCTCAGGACACCCCCTAGGAACATTCCCCGGACACCGCGAGTGTTCTTAGAAGCGTCTTCACGACACCCCCATTTTGTTTATTTGCGAACATTTCAGGACACCGCAAGTGTTCTTAGAACACATTCAACTTGCCAGCCACAACTCCCATTCATATTTGCGAACATTTCAGGAAACAGCGAGTGTTCGACAACGTCTTCAGAACACCCCCATTTTGTGTATTTGCGAACATTTCAGGACACCGAGAGTGTTCTTAGAGCACATTCAACTTGACAGAGAACAATACGGACAGCGTCCTCAGGACACCCCCTACGAACATTCCCCGGACACCGCGAATGTTCTTAGAAGCGTCTTCATAACACCCCTATTTTGTTTATTTGCGAACATTTCAGGACACAGCGAGTGTTCGACAACGTCTTCAGAACACACTCAATTTGTGTATTTGCGAACATTTCAGGACACCGAGAGTGTTCTTAGAGCACATTCAACTTGACAGAGAACAATACGGACAGCGTCCTCAGGACACCCCCTACGAACATTCCCCGGACACCGCGAGTGTTTTTAGAAGCGTCTTCAGAACACCCCCATTTTGTTTATTTGCGAACATTTCAGGACACAGGGAGTGTTCGACAACGTCTTCAGAACACCCCCATTTTGTGTATTTGCGATCATTTCAGGACACCGAGAGTGTTCTTAGAACACATTCAACTTGACAGAGAAAAATACGGACAGCGTCCTCAGGACACCCCCTACGAACTTTCCCCAGACACCGCGAGTATTCTTAGAAGAGTCTTCAGAACACCCCTATTTTGTTTATTTGCGAACATTTCAGGACACCGCAAGTGTTCTTAGAGCACATTCAAATTGCCAGCCACAATCCCCCATTCATATTTGCGAACATTTCAGGACACCATGAGTGTTCTAAGAACACATTCAACTTGACAGAGAACAATGCGGACAGCGTCCTCAGGACACCTCCATTTTGTTTATTTGCGAACATTTCAGGACACCGCTAGTGTTCCTAGAACACATTCAACTTGCCAGTGAACAATACGGACTACTCCTTCAGGACACCCCCTACGAAGATTCCGGGACACCACAAGTGTTCTTAGAAACGTCTTCAAAACACCCCCATTTTGTTTATTTGCGAACATTTCAGGACACCGCAAGTGTTCTTAGAACACATTCAACTTGACAGAGAACAATACGGACAGCGTCCTCAGGACACCCCCATTTTGTTTATTTGCAAACATTTCAGGACACCGCAAGTGTTCGACAACATCTTCAGAACACCCCCATTTTGTGTATTTGAGAACATTTCAGGACACCGCGAGTGTTCTTAGAACACATTCAACTTGACAGAGAACAATACAGACAGCGTCCTCTGGACACCCCCTACGAACATTCCCCGGACACCGCGAGTGTTCTTAGAAGCGTCTTCACGACACCCCCATTTTGTTTATTTGCGAACATTTCAGGACAGCGTGAGTGTTCTTAGAACACATTCAACTTGACAGCCACAACCCCCATTCATATTTGCGAACATTTCAGGACACTGCGAGTGTTCGACAACATCTTCAGAACACCCCCATTTTGTGTATTTGCGAACATTTCAGGACCCCGCGAGTGTTCTTAGAACACATTCAACTTGCAAGCCACAACCCCCATTCATATTTGCGAACATTTCAGGACACAGCGAGTGTTCGACAACGTCTTCAGAACACCCCCATTTTGTGTATTTGCGAACATTTCAGGGCAGCGCAAGTGTTCTTAGAGCACATTCAAATTGCCAGCCACAATCCCCATTCATATTTGCGAACATTTCAGGACACCATGAGTGTTCTAAGAACACATTCAACTTGACAGAGAACAATACGAACAGCATCTTCAGGACACCCCCTACGAACATTTCAGAACAACGCGAGAGTTCTTAGAACACATTCAACTTGACAGAGAACAATGCGGACAGCGTCCTCAGGACACCCCCATTTTTTTTATTTGCGAACATTTCAGGACACCTCGAGTGTTCTTAGAACACATTCAACTTGCCAGCGAACAATACGGACTATGCCTTCAGGACACCCCCTACGAACATTCCGGGACACCACAAGTGTTCTTAGAAACGTCTTCAGAACACCCCCATTTTGTTTATTTGCGAACATTTCAGGACACCGCAAGTGTTCTTAGAACACATTCAACTTGACAGAGAACAATACGGACAGCGTCCTCAGGACACCCCCATTTTGTTTATTTGCAAACATTTCAGGACACCGCAAGTGTTCTTAGAAGCGTCTTCAGAACACCACCATCTTGTTTATTTGCAAACATTTCAGGACACCGCAAGTGTACTTAGAACACATTGAACTTGACAAAGAGCAATACGGACAGCGTCCTCAGGACACCCCCATTTTGTTTGTTTGCGAACATTTCAGGACACTGCGAGAGTTCTTAGAACACATTCAACTTGACAGCCACATCCCCCATTCATATTTGCGAACATTTCACGACACCGCGAGTGTTCGACAACATCTTCAGAACACCCCCATTTTGTGTATTTGCGAACATTTCAGGACACCGCGAGTGTTCTTAGAACACATTCAACTTGACAGAGAACAATACAGACAGCGTCCTCTGGACACCCCCTACGAACATTCCCCGGACACCGCGAGTGTTCTTAGAAGCGTCTTCACGACACCCCCATTTTGTTTATTTGCGAACATTTCAGGACACCGCGAGTGTTCTTAGAACACATTCAATGTGACAGAGAACAATACAGACAGCGTCCTCAGAACACCCCCATTTTGTTTATTTGCGAACATTTCAGGACACCGCGATTGTTCTTAGAACACATTCAACTTGCCAGCCACAACCCTCATTCATATTTGCAAACATTTCAGGACACAGCAAGTGTTCGACAACGTCTTCAGAACACCCCCATTTTGTGTATTTGCGAACATTTCAGGACACCTAGAGTGTTCTTAGAGCACATTCAACTTGACAGAGAACAATACGGACAGCGTCCTCAGGACACCCCCTACGGACCTTCCCCGGACACCGGGAGTGTTCTTAGAAGCTTCTTCAGAACACCCCCATTTTGTTTATTTGCGAACATTTCAGGACACCGCAAGTGTTCTTAGAACACATTCAACATGACAGAGAACAATACGGACAGCATCCTCAGAACACCCACATTTTGTTTATTTGCGAACATTTCAGGACACCGCGAGTGTTCTTAGAACACATTCAACTTGCCAGCCACAACCCCCCATTCATATTTGCGAACATTTCAGGACACCATGAGTGTTCTAAGAACACATTCAACTTGCCAGCGAACAATATGGACTACGCCTTCAGGACACCCCCTACGAACATTCCAGGACACTGCAAGTGTTCTTAGAAACATCTTCAGAACACTCCCATTTTGTTTATTTGCGAACATTTCAGGACACCGCGAGTGTTCTTAGAACACATTCAACTTGACAGCCACAACCCCCCATTCATATTTGCGAACATTTCAGGACACAGCGAGTGTTCGACAAAGTCTTCAGAACCCCCCCATTTTGTGTATTTGCGAACATTTCAGGACACCGCGAGTGTTCTTAGAACACATTCAACTTGACAGCCACAACCCCCATTCATATTTGCAAACATTTCAGGACACCGCGAGTGTTCGACAACATCTTCAGATCACCCCCATTTTGTGTATTTGCAAACATGTCAGGACACCGCAAGTGTTCTTAGAACACATTCAACTTGACAGAGAACAATACGGACAGCGTCCTCAGGACACCCCCTACGAAAATTCCCCGGACACCGCGAGTGTTCTTAGAAGAGTCTTCAGAAGACCCCCATTTTGTTTATTTGCGAACATTTCAGGACACCGAGAGTGTTCTTAGAACACATTCAACATGACAGAGAACAATACGGACAGCATCCTCAGAACACCCACATTTTCTTTATTTGCGAACATTTCAGGACACCGTGAGTGTTCTCAGAACACATTCAACTTGCCAGCCACAACGCCCCATTCATATTTGCGAACATTTCAGCACACCATGAGTGTTCTAAGAACACATTCAACTTGACAGAGAACAATGCGGACAGTGTCCTCAGGACACCCCCATTTTGTTTATTTGCGAACATTTCAGGACACCGCAAGTGTTCTTAGAACACATTCAACTTGCCAGCGAACAATACGGACTACGCCTTCAGGACACCCTCTATGAACATTCCAGGACACCGCAAGTGTTCTTAGAAACGTCTTCAGAACACCCCCATTTTGTTTATTTGCGAACATTTCAGGACACCGCGAGTGTTCTTAGAACACATTCAACTTGACAAAGAGCAATACGGACTGCGTCCTCAGGACACCCCCATTTTGTTTATTTGCGAACATTTCAGGACACCGCAAGTGTTCTTAGAAGCGTCTTCAGAACACCACCATCTTGTTTATTCGCAAACATTTCAGGACACTGCAAGTGTTCTTATAAAACATTCAACTTGACAAAGAGCAATACGGACTGCGTCCTCAGGACACCCCCATTTTGTTTATTTGCGAACATTTCAGGACACCGCGAGTGTTCTACAACATCTTCAGAACAACCCCATTTTGTGTATTTGCGAACATTTCAGGATACCGCGAGTGTTCTTAGAACACATTCAACTTGACAGCCACAACCCCCATTCATATTTGCGAACATTTCAGGACACAGCGAGTGTTCGACAACGTCTTCAGAACACCCCCATTTTGTGTATTTGCGAACATTTCAGAACACCGAGAGTGTTCTTAGAACACATTCAACTTGATAGAGAACAATACGGACAGCGTCCTCAGAACACCCACATTTTTTTTATTTGCGAACATTTCAGGACACCGCGAGTGTTCTTTGAACACATTCAACGTGACAGAGAACAATACGGACAGCGTCCTCAGAACACCCGCATTTTGTTTATTTGCGAACATTTCAGGACACCGCGAGTGTTCTTAGAACACATTCAACTTGCCAGCCACAACCCCCCATTCATATTTGCGAACATTTCAGGATACAGCGAGTGTTCTTAGAACACATTCAACTTGACAGAGAACAAAAAGGACAGCGTCCTCAGGACACCCCCTACCAACATTCCCCGGACACCACGAGTGTTCTTAGAAAAGTCTTCAGAACCCCCCCATTTTGTTTATTTGCGAACATTTCAGGACAATGCGAGTGTTCTTAGAACACATTCAACTTGACAGCCACAACCCCCATTCATATTTGCGAACATTTTAGGACACTGCGAGTGTTCGACAACATCTTCAGAACACCCCCATTTTGTGTATTTGCAAACATTTCAGAACACCGAGAGTGTTCTTAGAACACATTCAACTTTACAGAGAACAATACGGACAGCGTCCTCAGGACACCCCTTACGAACATTCCCCGGAAACCGCCAGTGTTCTTAGAAGCGTCTTCAGAACACCCCCATTTTGTTTATTTGCAAACATTTCAGGACACCGCAAGTGTTCTTTGAACACATTCAACGTGACAGAGAACAATACGGACAGCGTCCTCAGAACACCCACATTTTCTTTATTTGCGAACATTTCAGGACACCGCGAGTGTTCTTAGAACACATTCAACTTGCCAGCCACAACCCCCCATTCATATTTGCAAACATTTCAGGACACCATGAGTGTTCTAAGAACACATTCAACTTGACAGAGAACAATGCGGACAGCGTCCTCAGGACACCCCCATTTTGTTTATTTGCGAACATTTCAGGACACCGCGAGTGTTCTTAGAACACATTCAACTTGCCAGCGAACAATACGGACTACGCCTTCAGGACACCCTCTACGAACATTCCAGGACACCGCAAGTGTTCTTAGAAACGTCTTCAGAACACCCCCATTTTGTTTATTTGCGAACATTTCAGGACACTGCAAGTGTTCTTAGAACACATTCAACTTGACAGAGAACAATACGGACAGCGTCCTCAGGACACCCCAATTTTGTTTATTTGCGAACATTTCAGGACACCGCAAGTGTTCTTAGAAGCGTCTTCAGAACACCACCATCTTGTTTATTCACAAACATTTCAGGACACTGCAAGTGTTCTTAGAAAACATTCAACTTGACAAAGAGTAATACAGACAGCGTCCTCAGGACACCCCCATTTTGTTTATTTGCGAACATTTCAGGACACCGCGAGAGTTCTTAGAACACATTCAACTTGACAGCCACAACCCCCATTCATATTTCCGAACATTTCAGCACACCGCGAGTGTTCTACAACATCTTCAGAACAACCCCATTTTGTGTATTTGCGAACATTTCAGGATACCGCGAGTGTTCTTAGAACACATTCAACTTGACAGCCACAGCCCCCATTCATATTTGCGAACATTTCAGGACACAGCGAGTGTTCGACAACGTCTTCAGAACACCCTCATTTTGTGTATTTGCGAACATTTCAGAACACCGAGAGTGTTCTTAGAACAAATTCAACTTGGTAGAGAACAATACGGACAGCGTCCTCAGAACACCCGCATTTTGTTTATTTGCGAACATTTCAGGACACCGCGAGTGTTCTTAGAACACATTCAACTTGCCAGCCACAACCCCCATTCATATTTGCGAACATTTCAGGATACAGCGAGTGTTCGACAACGTCTTCAGAACACCCCCAGTTTGTGTATTTGCGAACATTTCAGGACACCGCAAGTGTTCTTAGAACACATTCAACGTGACCGAGAACAATACGGACAGCGTCCTTAGAACACCCGCATTTTGTTTATTTGCGAACATTTCAGGACACCGCGAGTGTTCTTTGAACACATTCAACTTGCCAGCCACAACCCCCCATTCATATTTGCGAACATTTCAGGATACAGCGAGTGTTCGACAACGTCTTCAGAACACCCCCATTTTGTGTATTTGCGAACATTTCGGGACACTGAGAGTGTTCTTAGAACACATTCAACTTGACAGAGAACAATACGGACAGCGTCCTCAGGACACCCCTTACGAACATTCCCCGGACACCGCGAGTGTTCTTAGAAGCGTCTTCCGAACACCCCCATTTTGTTTATTTGCGAACATTTCAGGACGCCGCGAGTGTTCCTTGAACACATTCAACGTGACAGAGAACAATACGGACAGCGTCCTCAGAACACCCCCATTTTGTTTATTTGCGAACATTTCAGGACACCGCGAGTGTTCTTAGAACACATTCAACTTGCCAGCCACAACCCCCCATTCATATTTGCGAACATTTCAGGACACAGCGAATGTTCGACAATGTCTTCAGAACCCCCCCATTTTGTGTATTTGCGAACATTTCAGGACACCGAGAGTGTTCTAAGAACACATTCAACTTGACAGAGAACAATACGAACAGCATCTTCAGGACACCCCCTACGAACGTTTCAGAACAACTCGAAAGTTCTTAGAACACATTCAACGTGACAGAGAACAATGCGGACAGCGTCCTCAGGGCACCCCCATTTTGTTTATTTGCAAACATTTCAGGACACCACGAGTGTTCTTAGAACACATTCAACTTGCCAGCGAACAATACGGACTACGCCTTCAGGACACCCCCTACGAACATTCCAGGACACCGCAAGTGTTCTTAGAAACGTCTTCAGAACACCACCATCGTGTTTATTTGCAAACATTTCAGGACACTGCAAGTATTCTTAGAACACATTCAACTTGACAGAGAACAATACGGACAGCATCCTCAGAACACCCACATTTTGTTTATTTGCGAACATTTCAGGACACCACAATTGTTCTTAGAAGCGTCTTCAGAACACCACCATCTTGTTTATTCGCAAACATTTCAGGACACTGCAAGTGTTCTTAGAAAACATTCAACTTGACAAAGAGCAATACGGACAGCGTCCTCAGGACACCCCCATTTTGTTTATTTGCGAACATTTCAGGACACCGCGAGTGTTCGACAACGTCTTCAGAACAACCCCATTTTGTGTATTTGCGAACATTTCAGGATACCGCCAGTGTTCTTAGAACACATTCAACTTGACAGCCACAACCCCCATTCATATTTGCGAACATTTCAGGACACAGCGAGTGTTCGACAACGTCTTCAGAACACCCCCATTTTGTTTATTTGCGAACATTTCAGGACACCGCAAGTTTTCTTAGAAGCGTCTTCAGAACACCACCATCTTGTTTATTCGCAAACATTTCAGGACACTGCAAGTGTTCTTAGAAAACATTCAACTTGACAAAGAGCAATACGGACAGCGTCCTCAGGACACCCCCATTTTGTTTATTTGCGAACATTTTAGGACACCGCGAGTGTTCTACAACATCTTCAGAACAACCCCATTTTGTGTATTTGCGAACATTTCAGGATACCGCGAGTGTTCTTAGAACACATTCAACTTGACAGCCACAACCCCCATTCATATTTGCGAACATTTCAGGACACAGCGAGTGTTCGACAACGTCTTCAGAACACCCCCATTTTGTGTATTTGCGAACATTTCAGAACACCGAGAGTGTTCTTAGAACACATTCAACTTGATAGAGAACAATACGGACAGCGTCCTCAGAACACCCGCATTTTGTTTATTTGCGAACATTTCAGGACACCGCGAGTGTTCTTTGAACACATTCAACGTGACAGAGAACAATACGGACAGCGTCCTCAGAACACCCGCATTTTGTTTATTTGCGAACATTTCAGGACACCGCGAGTGTTCTTAGAACACATTCAACTTGCCAGCCACAACCCCCCATTCATATTTGCGAACATTTCAGGACACCGCAAGTGTTCTTAGAACACATTCAACTTGACAGAGAACAAAAAGGACAGCGTCCTCAGGACACCCCCTACCAACATTCCCCGGACTCCACGAGTGTTCTTAGAAAAGTCTTCAGAACCCCCCCATTTTGTTTATTTGCGAACATTTCAGGACAATGCGAGTGTTCTTAGAACACATTCAACTTGACAGCCACAACCCCCATTCATATTTGCGAACATTTCAGGACACTGCGAGTGTTCGACAACATCTTCAGAACACCCCCATTTTGTGTATTTGCAAACATTTCAGAACACCGAGAGTGTTCTTAGAACACATTCAACTTTACAGAGAACAATATGGACAGCGTCCTCAGGACACCCCTTACGAACATTCCCCGGAAACCGCCAGTGTTCTTAGAAGCGTCTTCAGAACACCCCCATTTTGTTTATTTGCGAACATTTCAGGACACCGCAAGTGTTCTTTGAACACATTCAACGTGACAGAGAACAATACGGACAGCGTCCTCAGAACACCACATTTTCTTTATTTGCGAACATTTCAGGACACCGCGAGTGTTCTTAGAACACATTCAACTTGCCAGCCACAACCCCCCATTCATATTTGCAAACATTTCAGGACACCATGAGTGTTCTAAGAACACATTCAACTTGACAGAGAACAATGCGGACAGCGTCCTCAGGACACCCCCATTTTGTTTATTTGCGAACATTTCAGGACACCGCGAGTGTTCTTAGAACACATTCAACTTGCCAGCGAACAATACGGACTACGCCTTCAGGACACCCTCTACGAACATTCCAGGACACCGCAAGTGTTCTTAGAAACGTCTTCAGAACACCCCCATTTTGTTTATTTGCGAACATTTCAGGACACTGCGAGTGTTCTTAGAACACATTCAACTTGACAGAGAACAATACGGACAGCGTCCTCAGGACACCCCAATTTTGTTTATTTGCGAACATTTCAGGACACCGCAAGTGTTCTTAGAAGCGTCTTCAGAACACCACCATCTTGTTTATTCACAAACATTTCAGGACACTGCAAGTGTTCTTAGAAAACATTCAACTTGACAAAGAGTAATACGGACAGCGTCCTCAGGACACCCCCATTTTGTTTATTTGCGAACATTTCAGGACACCGCGAGAGTTCTTAGAACACATTCAACTTGACAGCCACAACCCCCATTCATATTTCCGAACATTTCAGCACACCGCGAGTGTTCTACAACGTCTTCCGAACACCCCCATTTTGTGTATTTGCGAACATTTCAGAACACCGAGAGTGTTCTTAGAACACATTCAACTTGATAGAGAACAATACGGATAGCGTCCTCAGAACACCCGCATTTTGTTAATTTGCGAACATTTCAGGACACCGCGAGTGTTCTTAGAACACATTCAACTTGCCAGCCACAACCCCCATTCATATTTGCGAACATTTCAGGATACAGCGAGTGTTCGACAACGTCTTCAGAACACCCCCAGTTTGTGTATTTGCGAACATTTCAGGACACCGCAAGTGTTCTTAGAACACATTCAACGTGACAGAGAACAATACGGACAGCGTCCTCAGAACACCCGCATTTTGTTTATTTGCGAACATTTCAGGACACCGCGAGTGTTCTTTGAACACATTCAACTTGCCAGCCACAACCCCCCATTCATATTTGCGAACATTTCAGGATACAGCGAGTGTTCGACAACGTCTTCAGAACACCCCCATTTTGTGTATTTGCGAACATTTCGGGACACTGAGAGTGTTCTTATAACACATTCAACTTGACAGAGAACAATACGGACAGCGTCCTCAGGACACCCCTTACGAACATTCCCCGGACACCGCGAGTGTTCTTAGAAGCGTCTTCCGAACACCCCCATTTTGTTTATTTGCGAACATTTCAGGACACCGCGAGTGTTCTTAGAACACATTCAACTTGCCAGCCACAACCCCCCATTCATATTTGCGAACATTTCAGGACACAGCGAATGTTCGACAATGTCTTCAGAACCCCCCCATTTTGTGTATTTGCGAACATTTCAGGACACCGAGAGTGTTCTAAGAACACATTCAACTTGACAGAGAACAATACGAACAGCATCTTCAGGACACCCCCTACGAACGTTTCAGAACAACTCGAAAGTTCTTAGAACACATTCAACGTGACAGAGAACAATGCGGACAGCGTCCTCAGGGCACCCCCATTTTGTTTATTTGCAAACATTTCAGGACACCACGAGTGTTCTTAGAACACATTCAACTTGCCAGCGAACAATACGGACTACGCCTTCAGGACACCCCCTACGAACATTCCAGGACACCGCAAGTGTTCTTAGAAACGTCTTCAGAACACCACCATCGTGTTTATTTGCAAACATTTCAGGACACTGCAAGTGTTCTTAGAACACATTCAACTTGACAGAGAACAATACGGACAGCATCCTCAGAACACCCACATTTTGTTTATTTGCGAACATTTCAGGACACCACAATTGTTCTTAGAAGCGTCTTCAGAACACCACCATCTTGTTTATTCGCAAACATTTCAGGACACTGCAAGTGTTCTTAGAAAACATTCAACTTGACAAAGAGCAATACGGACAGCGTCCTCAGGACACCCCCATTTTGTTTATTTGCGAACATTTCAGGACACCGCGAGTGTTCGACAACGTCTTCAGAACAACCCCATTTTGTGTATTTGCGAACATTTCAGGATACCGCCAGTGTTCTTAGAACACATTCAACTTGACAGCCACAACCCCCATTCATATTTGCGAACATTTCAGGACACAGCGAGTGTTCGACAACGTCTTCAGAACACCCCCATTTTGTGCATTTGCGAACATTTCAGAACACCGAGAGTGTTCTTAGAACACATTCAACTTGATAGAGAACAATACGGACAGCGTCCTCAGAACACCCGCATTTTGTTTATTTGCGAACATTTCAGGACACCGCGAGTGTTCTTAGAACACATTCAACTTGCCAGCCACAACCCCCATTCATATTTGCGAACATTTCAGGATACAGCGAGTGTTCGACAACGTCTTCAGAACACCCCCAGTTTGTGTATTTGCGAACATTTCAGGACACCGCAAGTGTTCTTAGAACACATTCAACTTGACAAAGAGCAATACGGACAGCGTCCTCAGGACACCCCGATTTTGTTTATTTGCGAACATTTCAGGACACCGCGAGTGTTCTTTGAACACATTCAACGTGACAGAGAACAATACGGACAGCGTCCTCAGAACACCCGCATTTTGTTTATTTGCGAACATTTCAGGACACCGCGAGTGTTCTTAGAACACATTCAACTTGCCAGCCACAACCCCCCATTCATATTTGCGAACATTTCAGGATACAGCGAGTGTTCGATGTTAGGCGGAAACCTGTGCAGTTCCCTCTGGGACCACTGCAAAAGATTTAGGACTACAGGTGTTGCGATGAACCCACTTGGTAGCAGTCTGTACCACACAGATTCAATTGGTAGCTGTGGCTGAGCAGTCAGACTTCTCTCAAGAAAAGTTGGTCAGTATAGGGAGCATACAAGATAGGGTAATTCTTCGCAGCAAAACGAGTAAACACGCAACCAGGCTTTAGTATAAAGATTTTAAGTTATTTATTAATAACAGAACGTCTACGAAAAATACTAAAGTGAACCACGGCAAACAAATCAAAATACAATTACTCTGCGGAATGGAATAAAGCTCAACCCCCCGAAACACAATATCGACAACTCTAGGTTTTTACGGCACCACTTATTTGCAGACAGAGGTGTATACCCCAACCTAGATGACACTCGAATATTTTTGTGAGGAAGGGAGAGAAGAGAAAGGCAGGTAATGAAGTCAACACGGTTCGTACTGAAGCGGGTCAAAATGCAAGGCAAGAAAGCATTAATCACACTAGATCATACAGTTCGGCGGCCAGGCCCACTCGGTGAGAGTCAAGGCACGATGTCCTGGAAAGTCTCTATGGATGATGCACTCAAGTCTTGTTTAGCAATTTGGTTAGCGACAGGTTGAACCAGTTCAGAACAAAGAGTGAATAAAGCTTGGAGGCAACCCAACGGAGCGGAGAGGAATCAGATACCTCACACGGACCGATCGAAAAAGGGAAGCCAGGCGGTTACGGTACCTTGTTGTGGAAGACAGCTCCGACGGGGGCAGTTGTTCCTGGTGGTGGATGCACGTCGGGTCTTGGCCAAGAGAAGAGATGCTCTCGCCGTCGAAGAGAAGATGTCCGGTGTACCACCAGGGAAGAAACCAGCCGCGGAGTGCTTCGTCACAAGGCACCACCTTTCGATCACGGTGCAGGAGTAGTGGCTATCCGGTTGCCGGGTGCTCTGCACGGGCAATTCGACCACTGCGTCCTGGGCGACCAAAAAGCACAAAGAAGAAAAAGAAGACTGGTTGTCCCCACCAGCCAGGGAAAGAGCCTCTCCGGCAGGGAGATCTCTTCTGTCGTCGGGAGATTGTGAGACGATTCGGCAGGGCTTCACCGGAGGTGTTGTCGTGCAGGTCGGCTCAGCGTTACCCTCGTCGGATTCTTTAGGTCCAGTGGCGACTTCCTGAAGATCCAGTCCCAAAGCCCTGCTTTTATGCAGACGTCCCCCATTCATTCAGCCTAGCTTGTCAATCAACACATGCTAAGTGGTGAGCGGGAAGGCTCACCACCTGGGCCAATCACTTCAGAGTGCGACCTGAGTTGGCAAGGCAACTCGGTCCAGGGTGTCTAAACCCCCTCCCACACCCCTGAGGTAACCCAGACAGAATGGCACCACTTTGGAGGGTCTCTGTCCAGAGGCCCGCCAAAAGTGGAACAAAGGGCTCAACCTTTGGTTTAGGAGTCACAGAGAAAAACACAGACGCCATTTTACAACCCGAGTTCTGGCAGAAAATACCACTCGATAAACCTATTTAAGATAAGTAGATCGGTGGTACGTTGGAGATTAACGAAAAACAGTATTAATCTTCAACAATGGGACGGATCCCATAGGGTTATGCCCGGGGTCGAACATAACAAGTAGTTTCCACTGCCACCAGCCAAAACTCGACGAGGAGGGACGGGACAGTGCCCCCTCGGGTAACAGATCCAGGAGTAATCGGATTACCCCTACTAGCACGTCCACAATAAGATGGTTGGTACTAGTTCTGTTAGCAAATTTAGGTCTAGTAAAGCCAATGGTGACTTTACATGCCCGGGGAGACGGTAGTCAGTCCCCGGGTATGGAGTCTATGGTGGGGGGACCAGCTAGGGTGCCCCCGTGTCACGACACGTAGGGTGCGGAGTGACACACATAGAAAAACTTATGAGACCCTATGGAGTAAAAGACCCCATAGCCCATCGAACACATTGTCAATTCAAAGGAATTCCACACATACATGTCGAAGAGTGAGAGGAAAAGGGTCCCACTCTTGGCAGGATGGAAAAAACAAACTCCAGAAATCCAGCAAAGCTGCTGGGGGACTCACTAGGTTAGGAAATTCAGCCTAAACAGAGAATTCTCCCTAACACTCGCCCCCCCCAGACTAAGGGACAGGAGGATTTAATCCACCCCTGGATGAATCTCATACCTCTAGTCGATGATATACATCCTAGAGAGACCATCAGCATTTTGGTGGTGACACCCTTACCTGTGCTCAATGGTGAAATCGAACCCTTGCAGGCAGATCGACCATCTCAGTAGTTTTGGGTTTTCCCCTTTCATTTGCATTAACCATCTCAAGGGTTGGTGGTCAGTCTGAATAACAAAAGTAGAACCATACAAGTACGGCCTAAACTTCTTCAGAGCCCAC
Source organism: Ambystoma mexicanum (assembly GCF_040938575.1). NCBI lineage: Eukaryota > Metazoa > Chordata > Amphibia > Caudata > Ambystomatidae > Ambystoma > Ambystoma mexicanum. The sequence goes on along the minus strand of NC_090923.1, from coordinate 860,860,660 downwards.
ACGATAGCAAAGCATTCTCTTTCGATTGTTGCCCACCTTGTTTCAGGATCCTTCAGCTTGCGGCTGATGTAGCAAACGGGGTGCTCCCTACCTTTCCCATCCAGTTGACTGAGTACGGCACCTATCCCTACATTGGAAGCGTCTGTCTGCACAATGAAGTGTTGGCGGTAATCAGGAGCTCTGAGTACTGGGGCTTGGCAAAGAGCCTTTTTCAGGTTTTCAAAAGCCTGATTGCACTCCTCGTTCCACTTAACCTTTTTAGGGAATTTGGGCGAGGAGATGACATTCAGTGGAGAAGCTATGGTCCCATAGTTCTCTATGAAATTCCTGTAATACCCGGTGAGGCCTAGGAAGGCTCTCACCTGAGTCTGAGTAGTCGGTGTTGTCCAATTTTGCACAGCTTCGATCTTACTGAGCAAAGGCCTTATTTCTCCACCGCCTACCTCATGCCCAAGGTAGACTACCTTACTCTGTCCAATTTGGCATTTACTCGCCTTTATGGTCAGATTGGCTCGTCCAAGAGCCTGCAAAACATCTCTCAGGTGGGTTACATGTTCGTCCCAGGAATTGCTGAACACTGCTATGTCATCCAAGTATGCCATGCAGAAGTCCTCCATCCCGGTTAGAACCTGGTTTACCATCCGTTGAAACGTAGCAGGTGCATTTTTTAGTCCGAAAGGCATTACCGTAAACTGGTATAAACCAACGGGGGTAGAAAATGCAGTTTTCTCCTTGGCATGGTTGGTCAGGGCTATTTGCCAATAGCCTGACGTCAAGTCAAATGTGCTGAGGAACTTGGCGGCGCCAAGTTTATCCACCAACTCATCTGTCCTTGGCAAAGGGTGGGCATCAGTCGTGGTGACTGCGTTAAGAGCTCTATAATCCACGCAGAATCTAAGTTCTTTAGATCCGGCCTTTGGTACTTACACAACTGGGCTAGACCATGGACTAGTAGAGGGCTCTATCACCCCGAGATCAAGCATCTTGCTGACCTCACCTTTGATGTGGGTTCTAACGTTTTCTGACATGCGATATCCTCTGCTTTTGACAGGCAGACAGTCACCAGTGAGTATCTCGTGCTGGCCCCAAGGGGTCAAGCCTGGTGAGAGCGAGAACAGAGAGGCAAACTGATTCAACATAGACTTGCACTCTTCTTGTTGCTCGGGTGTCAGATTGGAGGAGAGATTTACTCCTTCAATGTTTTCATCTAAAGGTAAGCCTCTGAGGAGATCCGGAAGAGTTTCACTCTCTTCTTCTTCCTCGGCTGATGCTAGAAGCAACGCTCCTACGTCAGGTCGGGAGACATACGCTTTAAGTCGGTTGGTGTGAAAGACTGTTGGAGCCTCCTTGGGATTGCCCAAGTCCACCAGATAGTTAACCTCACCGAGCTTACCCACTACTCGGTAGGGTCCCATCCATTTATCTTGCAAGGCCCTCTGCCTTGTGGGGATCATAACAAGAACAAGCTGGTTTTGAGCGAACTCAACCATGTTAGCCTTTTGATCGTGCCAGTGCTTGACCAATGCTTGTCCAGCTTTCAAGTTATCGCTTGCTTCTGTCATCAGGTGCGACATTCTCCTCCGGAGACCTATCACGTAGTCAGTCACTCTGACTGGCTTGGGGGAAGGAGCACTCTCCAACCCCTCCTTAATCAGGGCCAATGGACCTCTGACGGGATGACCATAGAGCAGTTCGAAGGGAGAGTAGCCTACTCCCTCCTGAGGGACTTCTCTATAAGCAAAAAGAAGGCATGGCAATAGAAGGTCCCACTTACGCTTAAGGGGTTCTTCTAGAGCACCTATCATGCTCTTCATGGTTCGGTTGAACCGTTCTACCAACCCATTGGTTTGTGGGTGGTAAGCCGTTGAGAACTTGTAAGTTACCCCGCAGGTTTTCCACATGGCTTTCATGTAGTGGGACATAAAATTTGACCCCCTGTCAGAGATAACTTCCTTAGGAAATCCGACCCTAGTAAAAATACCAAGGAGGGCCTTAGCCACAGCCGGAGCTGTAACAGTTCTCATAGGAATTGCCTTGGGATACCTAGTAGCATGGTCTACTACAACAAGTATAAACCTGTTGCCTGAGGAGGTTGGAGGATCAAGGGGACCAACGATATCAATCCCTACTCTCTCAAATGGGACTCCCACAACGGGAAGAGGCACTAACGGTGCCACATTCTTGGACCCAACCTTACCAGAGATCTGGCAGGTATGGCAGCTTCTGCAGTGTTTTTCTACTTCGGCCCCCATTTTTGGCCAATAGAAGTAGAGTGAGAGCCTTTCCTTAGTCTTCTTGAAACTCAAGTGACCAGCCAAAGGAATCTCGTGGGCTAACTGCAAGAACTGTGGTCTGTTCTCTTGGGGTACTACAAGGCGTTTGTAGTCTCCAGGTGCAGACTCGGTCGGTTCACTATAGAAGAGGCCATCTTCCCAGTGCAACCTATGTTTCCCAGGCTCTTGCCCTTCAGCCTGAGTTACTGCCTGACGGCGAAGACCTTCCAGAGTTGGACATTCTCTCTGTCCCTTACTGAAGTCTGCCCTGCTGGGTCCACCTTCTGCCAGTAACGACTGCAGCTCAGGATGGTCAACAGGATCCAGATCTCCAATGAGTTCCTGGCCTTCCATTAGCTCTTCTTCAGAGTCTAATTCTACCATACAGGGTTGTATTTCCCCCTCAGCCTCAGCTGGAGGTGGAGTTACGGGTGTGACGTTGGACAACCGCGGGGAAGTCCGTGTCGGCTGCATCGGAATGTGGGCTGTTGGTTTCGGTTTAGAAGTTTTAGGTTTCCCTTTGACTTCGGTGTTCCTAGAGACAGCGGCCGCCATTTCCGATGGAGCAGGAGTGATTTCTTTCTTCATCATCTCCCCGAGAGTACCGCGCAGGGTCCTCTCTCTTGCAGGTCTGGTTAACTCCTGTAACCGTTTACTAGGAGGTCTGGGAGTATGCGATACAACTCCGAGAGTTTTCAAATCGTTACCCAACAGTACGCGTCCTGGTACCTCACTCTGTATGCTGACAGGTATCTTTACAGTCATGTCGTTACACTGGATGAGAACTGGTAATTGGGGAAGCATCTGCACAGGCCCTCCAGCTAACTTGGTGAGGCGTTTGGGTGCCTTAGCAACATCCTCAGCCTGAAAAAACGATTTATCCACCACAGTTATGCTGGCCCCAGTGTCCCTAATGGCAGGCGTCTCCTGACCATTCACCTGGACACTGTCCTTATCATACTCTTTAGTATTATCGGGGATAGAATTATAGACATCTAAATTCTGTTGTTCCCACAACCCCAGAGATACTAAAGAAACGCTGGCTGAGACTCCAATGGGTTCGTCAGCTAGCAGTAGAAAGTTTCCACTTGCCATTTGGACTTCCTCCTCTGGAGCGAAGGCTAAGGAGACAAGCTGGACCCCTGAAGGTTTACCCTTACATCTGGGATCTCCTTTCACGTGATCAGTCGAGCCACAAACAAAGCATTTCCCGAATGCTCTCTGGAATGGTGGCTTGTTCTGACCTCCTTCCGGTTTGGCACCAGAAGAAACACTATTCTGCTGTGGTTTTCCCGGTGGCTTACCCTTCTGGTTTTGTTTGGGGCCCTCTTTGGAATGTGAGTTATTCGAATTCTCCTTTGAGTCTTTTTTAGGCTGTTTTCCCTCGTCCTTTTTCTGAGTTACCCCAGAATCCTTGTGAGTAGCCCTGTTGGCAACCCACAAGTCAGCAGCCTTAGCTAGAGCCCTGGAATCTAATTCCTTCGAATCAGCCAAGTGCTGTCTGAGCTCAGGAGAACAGGCATCATAAATCGACTCCAACATAAAAAGATTTCGTATACCCTCGTAAGTGTTAACTTTGTAACCCTTAATCCATCCCTCTAAGTTTTTCAACCCTTCACTCACCCAGGTAGCCCAAGGGGTACCATCATGCTTTTTGAGGGTTCTAAACCTCTTAAGATACTGGGAAGGGGTCTTCCCGAATCTAGCTATTAAAGCTAGTTTCACACTTTCGTAATCCGTCTTATCCACCTCCCCCAATTCCATTACCACATCAGTCACAACAGGAGGAAGCCTAGAGAACAACCAGGGAAGCAACGCATTCCCGGTGATGTCCTGGAGCCCATGATTGTATTCAAACAGTTTCAACCAATCCAACACATCCAATCTCGGTTCGTACATACCCACTAATTCCTTCGGCATCCGGGGTCTTTTGGGACTGGAGCTCCTAGAGGAACCAGAGGAGAGAGAAGCATTTTCCATAGACAACTTTTTCATTTGTAACTCATGATTAAGCTCTATTTCTCTGAGTTTCAACTCAGCCTGTTTCTGCTCAGCCTGGGCATTCGCATTCATTCGTCTGAACTCGAGCTCTTGGTTTCGTTCAGATTGAGCCAAAAACCGTTTATATTCTAATTCGAGCTTCATTTTCTCAAGTTCAAAATAAGCAGGGTTACTTGTGGGACCTGGTATTGGCCCCGTAGGCACAGTTGGTAAGGCAGGTAGAGGAACAGGTGAGACAGTTTCGTTAGCCTCGCCGTCCTCGTCAGCCTCTTCATCGCTATCATCAGAATCACGATTTAGATCAACACCATTACTGTTATCTACAGTTGCTGGAGAGTTTGGTTCCTCTGAACCAGTACCCAGACTTTGGTTCGCCAGCAATCTCTCTATCAATTCTAACTTCTTGCCTTTTACAGGAAGATTCTCTTGTCTACAGAGAGCTCGCAGACTCTCTGTATTTTTATCCGACAAAGACTCTTGGCTGTAAATTTCCATCGTAGACATGTTTTTTGAAAGTTGCTTTCGTAAAGTTTTGTGGTTAGTCGTCCTACAGCGTCGAAAAACACTCTAAACTGTATACTCGATACTAATCCCACCGCTGTACACCAGTGTTAGGCGGAAACCTGTGCAGTTCCCTCTGGGACCACTGCAAAAGATTTAGGACTACAGGTGTTGCGATGAACCCACTTGGTAGCAGTCTGTACCACACAGATTCAATTGATAGCTGTGGCTGAGCAGTCAGACTTCTCTCAAGAAAAGTTGGTCAGTATAGGGAGCATACAAGATAGGGTAATTCTTCGCAGCAAAACGAGTAAACACGCAACCAGGCTTTAGTATAAAGATTTTAAGTTATTTATTAATAACAGAACGTCTACGAAAAATACTAAAGTGAACCACGGCAAACAAATCAAAATACAATTACTCTGCGGAATGGAATAAAGCTCAACCCCCGAAACACAATATCGACAACTCTAGGTTTTTACGGCACCACTTATTTGCAGACAGAGGTGTATACCCCAACCTAGATGACACTCGAATATTTTTGTGAGGAAGGGAGAGAAGAGAAAGGCAGGTAATGAAGTCAACACGGTTCGTACTGAAGCGGGTCAAAATGCAAGGCAAGAAAGCATTAATCACACTAGATCATACAGTTCGGCGGCCAGGCCCACTCGGTGAGAGTCAAGGCACGATGTCCTGGAAAGTCTCTATGGATGATGCACTCAAGTCTTGTTTAGCAATTTGGTTAGCGACAGGTTGAACCAGTTCAGAACAAAGAGTGAATAAAGCTTGGAGGCAACCCAACGGAGCGGAGAGGAATCAGATACCTCACACGGACCGATCGAAAAAGGGAAGCCAGGCGGTTACGGTACCTTGTTGTGGAAGACAGCTCCGACGGGGGCAGTTGTTCCTGGTGGTGGATGCACGTCGGGTCTTGGCCAAGAGAAGAGATGCTCTCGCCGTCGAAGAGAAGATGTCCGGTGTACCACCAGGGAAGAAACCAGCCGCGGAGTGCTTCGACACAAGGCACCACCTTTCGATCACGGTGCAGGAGTAGTGGCTATCCGGTTGCCGGGTGATCTGCACGGGCAATTCGACCACTGCGTCCTGGGCGACCAAAAAGCACAAAGAAGAAAAAGAAGACTGGTTGTCCCCACCAGCCAGGGAAAGAGCCTCTCTGGCAGGGAGATCTCTCCTGTCGTCGGGAGATTGTGAGACGATTCGGCAGGGCTTCACCGGAGGTGTTGTCGTGCAGGTCGGCTCAGCGTTACCCTCGTCGGATTCTTTAGGTCCAGTGGCGACTTCCTGAAGATCCAGTCCCAAAGCCCTGCTTTTATGCAGACGTCCCCCATTCATTCAGCCTAGCTTGTCAATCAACACATGCTAAGTGGTGAGCGGGAAGGCTCACCACCTGGGCCAATCACTTCAGAGTGCGACCTGAGTTGGCAAGGCAACTCGGTCCAGGGTGTCTAAACCCCCTCCCACACCCCTGAGGTAACCCAGACAGAATGGCACCACTTTGGAGGGTCTCTGTCCAGAGGCCCGCCAAAAGTGGAACAAAGGGCTCAACCTTTGGTTTAGGAGTCACAGAGAAAAACACAGACGCCATTTTACAACCCGAGTTCTGGCAGAAAATACCACTCGATAAACCTATTTAAGATAAGTAGATCGGTGGTACGTTGGAGATTAACGAAAAACAGTATTAATCTTCAACAATGGGACGGATCCCATAGGGTTATGCCCGGGGTCGAACATAACAAGTAGTTTCCACTGCCACCAGCCAAAACTCGACGAGGAGGGACGGGACAGTGCCCCCTCGGGTAACAGATCCAGGAGTAATCGGATTACCCCTACTAGCACGTCCACAATAAGATGGTTGGTACTAGTTCTGTTAGCAAATTTAGGTCTAGTAAAGCCAATGGTGACTTTACATGCCCGGGGAGACGGTAGTCAGTCCCCGGGTATGGAGTCTATGGTGGGGGGACCAGCTAGGGTGCCCCCGTGTCACGACACGTAGGGTGCGGAGTGACACACATAGAAAAACTTATGAGACCCTATGGAGTAAAAGACCCCATAGCCCATCGAACACATTGTCAATTCAAAGGAATTCCACACATACATGTCCAAGAGTGAGAGGAAAAGGGTCCCACTCTTGGCAGGATGGAAAAAACAAACTCCAGAAATCCAGCAAAGCTGCTGGGGGACTCACTAGGTTAGGAAATTCAGCCTAAACAGAGAATTCTCCCTAACATTCGACGTCTTCAGAACACCCCCATTTTGTGTATTTGCGAACATTTCAGGACACCGCAAGTGTTCTTAGAACACATTCAACTTGACAGAGAACAATACGGACAGAGTCCTCAGGACACCCCCTACGAACATTCCCCGGACACCGCGAGTGTTCTTAGAAGAGTCTTCAGAACCCCCCCATTTTGTTTATTTGCGAACATTTCAGGACAATGTGAGTGTTCTTAGAACACATTCAACTTGACAGCCACAACCCCCATTCATATTTGCGAACATTTCAGGATACAGCGAGTGTTCGACAACGTCTTCAGAACACCACCATCTTGTTTATTCGCAAACATTTCAGGACACTGCAAGTGTTCTTAGAAAACATTCAACTTGACAAAGAGCAATACGGACAGCGTCCTCAGGACACCCCCATTTTGTGTATTTGCGAACATTTCAGGATACCGCGAGTGTTCTTAGAACACATTCAACTTGACAGCCACAACCCCCATTCATATTTGCGAACATTTCAGGACACAGCGAGTGTTCGACAACGTCTTCAGAACACCCCCATTTTGTGTATTTGCGAACATTTCAGAACACCGAGAGTGTTCTTAGAACACATTCAACTTGATAGAGAAAAATACGGACAGCGTCCTCAGAACACCCGCATTTTGTTTATTTGCGAACAATTCAGGACACCGCGAGTGTTCTTTGAACACATTCAACGTGACAGAGAACAATACGGACAGCGTCCTCAGAACACCCGCATTTTGTTTATTTGCGAACATTTCAGGACACCGCGAGTGTTCTTAGAACACATTCAACTTGACAGAGAACAATACGGACAGAGTCCTCAGGACACCCCCTACGAACATTCCCCGGACACCGCGAGTGTTCTTAGAAGAGTCTTCAGAACACCCCCATTTTGTTTATTGCGAGTGTTCTTAGAACACATTCAACTTGCCAGCCACAACCCCCCATTCATATGTGCGAACATTTCAGGATACAGCGAGTGTTCAACAACGTCTTCAGAACACCCCCATTTTGTGTATTTGCGAACATTTCAGGACACCGCAAGTGTTCTTAGAACACATTTAAGTTGACAGAGAACAATACGGACAGAGTCTTCAGGACACCCCCTACGAACATTCCCTGGACACCACAAGTGTTCTTAGAAGAGTCTTCAGAACACCCCCATTTTGTTTATTTGTTATTTGCGAACATTTTAGGACACTGCAAGTGTTCTTAGAACACATTCAACATGACAGAGAACAATACAGACAGCATCCTCAGAACACCCACATTTTGTTTATTTGCGAACATTTCAGGACACCGCGAGTGTTCTTAGAACACATTCAACTTGCCAGCCACAACCCCCCATTCATATTTGCGAACATTTCAGGACACCATGAGTGTTCTAAGAACACATTCAACTTGACAGAGAACAATGCGGACAGCGTCCTCAGGACACCCCCATTTTGTTTATTTGCGAACATTTCAGGACACCGCGAGTGTTCTTAGAACACATTCAACTTGCCAGCGAACAATACGGACTACGCCTTCAGGACACCCCCTACGAACATTCCAGGACACCGCAAGTGTTCTTAGAAACATCTTCAGAACACTCCCATTTTGTTTATTTGCGAACATTTCAGGACACCGCGAGTGTTCCTGGAACACATTCAACTTGACAGAGAACAATACGGACAGCGTCCTCAGGACACCCCCATTTTGTTTATTTCCGAACATTTCAGGACACCGCAAGAGTTCTTAGAACACATTCAACTTGCCAGCCACAACCCCCATTCATATTTGCGAACATTTCAGGATACAGCGAGTGTTCGACAACGTCTTCAGAACACCCCCAGTTTGTGTATTTGCGAACATTTCAGGACACCGCGAGTGTTCTTAGAACACATTCAACTTGACAGCCACAACCCCCATTCATATTTGCGAACATTTCAGGACACTGCGAGTGTTCGACAACATCTTCAGAGCACCCCCATTTTGTGTATTTGCAAACATGTCAGGACACCGCAAGTGTTCTTAGAACACATTCAACTTGACAGAGAACAATACGGACAGCGTCCTCAGAACACCCCCTACGAAAATTCCCCGGACACCGCGAGTGTTCTTAGAAGAGTCTTCAGAACACCCCCATTTTGTTTATTTGCGAACATTTCAGGACACCGAGAGTGTTCTTAGAACACATTCAACATGACAGAGAACAATACGGACAGCATCCTCAGAACACCCACATTTTCTTTATTTGCGAACATTTCAGGACACCGCGAGTGTTCTTAGAACACATTCAACTTGCCAGCCACAACCCCCCATTCATATTTGCGAACATTTCAGGACACCATGAGTGTTCTAAGAACACATTCAACTTGACAGAGAACAATGCGGACAGCGTCCTCAGGACACCCCCATTTTGTTTATTTGCGAACATTTCAGGACACCGCGAGTGTTCTTAGAACACATTCAACTTGCCAGCCGCAACCCCCCATTCATATTTGCGAACATTTCAGGACACCATGAGTGTTCTAAGAACACATTCAACTTGACAGAGAACAATGCGGACAGCGTCCTCAGGACACCCCCATTTTGTTTATTTGCGAACATTTCAGGACACCGCAAGTGTTCTTAGAAGCGTCTTCAGAACACCACCATCTTGTTTATTCGCAAACATTTCAGGACACTGCAAGTGTTCTTAGAAAACATTCAACTTGACAAAGACCAATACGGACAGCGTCCTAAGGACACCCGCATTTGGTTTATTTGCGAACATTTCAGGACACCGCGAGAGTTCTTAGAACACATTCAACTTAACAGCCACAACCCCCATTCATATTTGCGAACATTTCAGGACACCATGAGTGTTCTAAGAACACATTCAACTTGACAGAGAACAATACGAACAGCATCTTCAGGACACCCCCATTTTGTTTATTTGCGAACATTTTTGGACACTGCAAGTGTTCTTAGAACACATTCAACTTGACAGAGAACAATACAGACAGCGTCCTCAGGACACCCCCTACGAACATTCCCCGGACACCGCGAGTGTTCTTAGAAACGTCTTCACGACACCCCCATTTTGTTTATTTGCGAACATTTCAGGACACCGCGAGTGTTCTTAGAACACATTCAACGTGACAGAGAACAATACGGACAGCATCTTCAGGACACCCCCTACGAACATTTCAGAACAACGCGAGAGTTCTTAGAACACATTCAACTTGACAGAGAACAATGCGGACAGCGTCTTCACGACACCCCCATTTTGTTTATTTGCGAACATTTCAGGACACCGCAAGTGTTCTTAGAACACATTCAACGTGACAGAGAACAATACGGACAGCATCTTCAGGACACCCCCTACGAACATTTCAGAACAACGCGAGAGTTCTTAGAACACATTCAACGTGACAGAGAACAATACGGACTACGCCTTCAGGACACCCCCTACGAACATTCCAGGACACCGCAAGTGTTCTTAGAAACGTCTTCAGAACACCCCCATTTTGTTTATTTGCGAACATTTCAGGACACCGCGAGTGTTCTTAGAACACATTCAACTTGACAGAGAACAATACGGACAGCGTCCTCAGGACACCCCAATTTTGTTTATTTGCGAACATTTCAGGACACCGCAAGTGTTCTTAGAAGCGTCTTCAGAACACCACCATCTTGTTTATTCGCAAACATTTCAGGACCCTGCAAGTGTTCTTAGAAAACATTCAACTTGACAAAGAGCACTACGGACAGCGTCCTCAGAACACCCGCATTTTGTTTATTTGCGAACATTTCAGGACACGGCGAGTGTTCTTAGAACACATTCAACTTGCCAGCCACAACCCCCATTCATATTTGCGAACATTTCAGGATACAGCGAGTGTTCGACAACGTCTTCAGAACATCCCCATTTTGTGTATTTGCGAACATTTCAGGACACCGCAAGTGTTCTTAGAACACATTCAACGTGACAGAGAACAATACGGACAGCGTCCTCAGAACACCCGCATTTTGTTTATTTGCGAACATTTCAGGACACCGCGAGTGTTCTTTGAACACATTCAACGTGACAGAGAACAATACGGACAGCGTCCTCAGAACACCCGCATTTTGTTTATTTGCGAACATTTCAGGACACCGCGAGTGTTCTTAGAACACATTCAACTTGCCAGCCACAACCCCCCATTCATATTTGCGAACATTTCAGGATACAGCGAGTGTTCGACAACGTCTTCAGAACACCCCCATTTTGTGTATTTGCGAACATTTCAGGACACCGCAAGTGTTCTTAGAACACATTCAACTTGACAGAGAACAATACGGACAGCGTCCTCAGGACACCCCCATTTTGTTTATTTGCGAACATTTCAGGACACCGCGAGTGTTCTTAGAACACATTCAACTTGCCAGCCACAACCCCCCATTCATATTTGCGAACATTTCAGGACACCGCGAGTGTTCTTAGAACACATTCAACTTGCCAGCCACAACCCCCATTCATATTTGCGAACATTTCAGGATACAGCGAGTGTTCGACAACGTCTTCAGAACACCCCCATTTTGTGTATTTGCGAACATTTCAGGACACCGCAAGTGTTCTTAGAAGCGTCTTCAGAACACCACCATCTTGTTTATTCGCAAACATTTCAGGACACTGCAAGTGTTCTTAGAAAACATTCAACTTGACAAAGAGCAATACGGACAGCGTCCTAAGGACACTCACATTTGGTTTATTTGCGAACATTTCAAGACACCGCGAGAGTTCTTAGAACACATTCAACTTGACAGAGAACAATACGAACAGCATCTTCAGGACACCCCCATTTTGTTTATTTGCGAACATTTTAGGACACTGCAAGTGTTCTTAGAACACATTCAACATGACAGAGAACAATACGGACAGCATCCTCAGAACACCCACATTTTGTTTATTTGCGAATATTTCAGGACACCGCGAGTGTTCTTAGAACACATTCAACTTGACAGAGAACAATACAGACAGCGTCCTCAGGACACCCCCTACGAACATTCCCCGGACACCGCGAGTGTTCTTAGAAGAGTCTTCAGAACACCCCCATTTTGTTTATTTGCGAACATTTTAGGACACTGCCTGTGTTCTTAGAACACATTCAACATGACAGAGAACAATACGGACAGCATCCTCAGAACACCCACATTTTGTTTATTTGCGAACATTTCAGGACACCACGAGTGTTCTTAGAACACATTCAACTTGACAGAGAACAATACGGACAGCGTCCTCAGGACACCCCCTACCAACATTCCCCGGACACCACGAGTGTTCTTAGAAAAGTCTCCAGAACCCCCCCATTTTGTTTATTTGCGAACATTTCAGGACAATGCGAGTGTTCTTAGAACACATTCAACTTGACAGCCACAACCCCCATTCATATTTGCGAACATTTCAGGACACTGCGAGTGTTCGACAACATCTTCAGAACACCCCCAGCCACAACCCCTCTTTTGTTTATTTGCGAACATTTCAGGACACCGCAAGTGTTCTTAGAACACATTCAACATGACAGAGAACAATACGGACAGCATCCTCAGAACACCCACATTTTGTTTATTTGCGAACATTTCAGGACACCGTGAGTGTTCTTAGAACACATTCAACTTGCCAGCCACAACCCCCCATTCATATTTGCGAACATTTCAGGACACCATGAGTGTTCTAAGAACACATTCAACTTGACAGAGAACAATACGAACAGCATCTTCTGGACACCCCCTACGAATATTTCAGAACAACGCGAGAGTTCTTAGAACACATTCAACTTGACAGAGAACAATGCGGACAGCGTCCTCAGGACACCCCCATTTTGTTTATTTGTGAACATTTCAGGACACCGCGAGTGTTCCTAGAACACATTCAACTTGCCAGCGAACAATACAGACTACGCCTTCAGGACACCCCCTACGAACATTCCAGGACACCGCAAGTGTTCTTAGAAACATCTTCAGAACACTCCCATTTTGTTTATTTGCGAACATTTCAGGACACCGCAAGAGTTCTTACAACACATTCAACTTGCCAGCCACAACCCCCCATTCATATTTGCAAACATTTCAGGACACAGCGAGTGTTCGACAAAGTCTTCAGAACCCCCCCATTTTGTGTATTTGCGAACATTTCAGGACACCGCGAGTGTTCTTAGAACACATTCAACTTGACAGCCACAACCCCCATTCATATTTGCGTACATTTCAGGACACCGCGAGTGTTCGACAACATCTCCAGAGCACCCCCATTTTGTGTATTTGCAAACATGTCAGGACACCGCAAGTGTTGTTAGAACACATTCAACTTGACAGAACAATACGGACAGCGTCCTCAGGACACCCCCTACCAACATTCCCCGGACACCACGAGTGTTCTTAGAAAAGTCTTCAGAACCCCCCCATTTTGTTTATTTGCGAACAATTCAGGACAATGCGAGTGTTCTTAGAACACATTCAACTTGATAGCCACAACCCCCATTCATATTTGCGAACATTTCAGGACACTGCGAGTGTTCGACAACATCTTCAGAACACCCCCATTTTGTGTATTTGTAAACATTTCAGAACACCGAGAGTGTTCTTAGAACACATTCAACTTTACAGAGAACAATACGGACAGCGTCCTCAGGACACCCCTTACGAACATTCCCCGGAAACCGCCAGTGTTCTTAGAAGCGTCTTCAGAACACCCCCATTTTGTTTATTTGCAAACATTTCAGGACACCGCGAGTGTTCTTAGAACACATTCAACATGACAAAGAACAATACGGACAGCATCCTCAGAACACCCACATTTTGTATATTTGCGAACATTTCAGGACACCGTGCGTGTTCTTAGAACACATTCAACTTGCCAGCCACAACCCCCCATTCATATTTCCGAACATTTCAGGACGCAGCGAGTGTTCGACAACGTCTTCAGAACACCCCCATTTTGTGTATTTGCGAACATTTCACGACACCGCGAGTGTTCTTAGAACACATTCAACTTGACAGAGAACAATACAGACAGCGTCCTCAGGACACCCCCTACGAACATTCCCCGGACACCGCAAGTGTTCTTAGAAGCGTCTTCACGACACTCCCATTTTGTTTATTTGTGAACATTTCAGGACATAGCGAGTGTTCTTAGAACACATTCAACGTGACAGAGAACAATACGGACAGCATCCTCAGAACACCCACATTTTGTTTATTTGCGAACATTTCAGGACACCGCGAGTGTTCTTAGAACACATTCAACTTGAGCCACAACCCCCCATTCATATTTGCGAACATTTCAGGACACCATGAGTGTTCTAAGAACACATTCAACTTGACAGAGAACAATACGAACAGCATCTTCAGGACATCCCCTACGAACATTTCAGAACAACGCAAGAGTTCTTAGAACACATTCAACTTGACAGAGAATAATGCGGACAGCGTCCTCAGGACACCCCCATTTAGTTTATTTGCGAACATTTCAGGACACTGCAAGTGTTCTTAGAACAAATTCAACTTGCCAGCGAACAATACAGACTACGCCTTCAGGACACCCCCTACGAACATTCCAGGACACCGCAAGTGTTCTTAGAAACGTCTTCAGAACACTCCCATTTTGTTTATTTTCGAACATTTCAGGACACCGCGAGTGTTCTTAGAACACATTCAACTTGACAGAGAACAATACGGACAGCGTCCTCAGGACACCCCCATTTTGTTTATTTCCGAACATTTCAGGACACCGCGAGTGTTCTTAGAACACATTCAACTTGCCAGCCACAACCCCCATTCATATTTGCGAACATTTCAGGACACCATGAGTGTTCTAAGAACACATTCAACTTGACAGAGAACAATGCGGACAGCGTCCTCAGGACACCCCCATTTTGTGTATTTGCGAACATTTCAGGACACCGAGAGTGTTCTTAGAACACATTCAACTTGAGAGAGAACATTACGGACAGCGTCCTCAGGACACCCCTTACGAACATTCCCCGGACACCGCGAGTGTTCTTAGAAGCGTCTTCAGAAAACACCCATTTTGTTTATTTGCGAACATTTCAGGACGCCGCGAGTGTTCCTTGAACACATTCAACGTGACAGAGAACAATACGGACAGCGTCCTCAGAACACCCCCATTTTGTTTATTTGCAAACATTTCAGGACACCGCGAGTGTTCTTAGAACACATTCAACTTGCCAGCCACAACCCCCCATTCATATTTGCGAACATTTCAGGATACAGCGAGTGTTCTTAGAACACATTCAATTTGACAGAGAACAATACGGACAGCTTCCTCAGGACAGCCCCTACGAACATTCCCCGGACACCGCGAGTGTTCTTAGAAGAGTCTTCATAACACCCCCATTTTGTTTATTTGCGAACATTTTAGGACATTGCAAGTGTTCTTAGAACACATTCAACATGACAGAGAACAATACGGACAGCATCCTCAGAACACCCACATTTTGTTTATTTGCGAACATTTCAGGACACCGCGAGTGTTCTTAGAACACATTCAACTTGCCAGCCACAACCCCCCATTCATATTTGCGAACATTTCAGGACACAGCGAGTGTTCGACAACGTCTTCAGAACACCCTCATTTTGTGTATTTGCGAACATTTCAGGACACCGCGAGTGTTCTTAGAACACATTCAACTTGACAGAGAACAATACAAACAGCATCTTCAGGACACCCCATACGACCGTTTCAGAACAACGCGAGAGTTCTTAGAACACATTCAACTTGACAGAGAACAATGCGGACAGCGTCCTCAGGACACCCGCATTTTGTTTATTTGCGAACATTTCAGGACACCGCAAGTGTTCTTAGAACACATTCAACTTGCCAGCCACAACCCCCTATTCATATTTGCGAACATTTCAGGATACAGCGAGTGTTCGACAACATCTTCAGAACACCCCCATTTTGTGTATTTGCGAACATTTCAGGACACTGCAAGTGTTCTTAGAACACATTCAACTTGACAGAGAACAATACGGACAGCTTCCTCAGGACACCCCCTACGAACATTCCCCGGACACCGCAAGTGTTCTTAGAAGAGTCTTCAGAACACCCCCATTTTGTTTATTTGCGAACATTTCAGGACACCGCGAGTGTTCTTAGAACACATTCAACTTGTCAGCGACAAATACGGACTACGCCTTCAGGACACCCCCTACGAACATTCCAGGACACCGCAAGTGTTCTTAGAAACGTCTTCAGAACACCCCCATTTTGTTTATTTGCGAACATTTCAGGACACCGCGAGTGTTCCTAGAACACATTCAACTTGACAGAGAACAATACGGACAGCGTCCTCAGGACACCCCCATTTTGTTTATTTGCGAACATTTCAGGACACCGCGAGTGTTCTTAGAAGCGTCTTCAGAACACCACCATCGTGTTTATTTGCAAACATTTCAGGACACCGCGAGTGTTCTTAGAACACATTCAACTTGACAAAGAGCAATACGGACAGCGTCCTCAGGACACCCCCATTTTGTTTATTTGCGAACATTTCAGGACACCGCGAGAGTTCCTTGAACACATTCAACTTGCCAGCCACAACCCCCATTCATATTTGCGAACATTTCAGGACACCGCGAGTGTTCTTAGAACACATTCAACTTGACCGCCACAGCCCCCATTCATATTTGCGAACATTTCAGGACACCGCGAGTGTTCGACAACATCTTCAGAACACCCCCATTTTGTGTATTTGCGAACATTTCAGGTCACCGCGAGTGTTCTTAGAACACATTCAACGTGACATAGAACAATACAGACAGCGTCCTCAGAACACCCCCATTTTGTTTATTTGCGAACATTTCAGGACACTGCAAGTGTTCTTAGAACACATTCAACTTGCCAGCCACAACCCCCATTCATATTTGCGAACATTTCAGGACACAGCGAGTGTTCGACAACGTCTTCAGAAAACCCCCATTTTGTGTATTTGCGAACATTTCAGGACACCTCCAGTGTTCTTAGAACACATTCAACTTGACAGAGAACAATACGGACAGCGTCCTCAGGACACCCCCCACCAACATTCCCCGGACACCACGAGTGTTCTTAGAAAAGTCTTCAGAACCCTCCCATTTTGTTTATTTGCGAACATTTCAGGACAATGTGAGTGTTCTTAGAACACATTCAACTTGACAGCCACAACCCCCATTCATATTTGCGAACATTTCAGGACACTGCGAGTATTCGACAACATCTTCAGAACCCTCCATTTTGTGTATTTGCAAACATTTCAGAACACTGAGAGTGTTCTTATAACACATTCAACTTTACAGAGAACAATACGGACAGCGTCCTCAGGACACCCCTTACGAACATTCCCCGGAAACCGCCATGTTCTTAGAAGAGTCTTGAGAACACCCCCATTTTGTTTATTTGCAAACATTTCAGGACACCGCGAGTGTTCTTTGAACACATTCAACGTGACAGAGAACAATACGGACAGCGTCCTCAGAACACCCGCATTTTGTTTATTTGCGAACATTTCAGGACACCGCGAGTGTTCTTAGAACACATTCAACTTGCCAGCCACAACCCCCCATTCATATTTGCGAACATTTCAGGATACAGCAAGTGTTCGACAACGTCTTCAGAACACCCCCATTTTGTGTATTTGCGAACATTTCAGGACACCGCAAGTGTTCTTAGAACACATTCAACTTGACAGAGAACAATACGGACAGAGTCCTCAGGACACCCTCTACGAACATTCCCCGGACACCGCGAGTGTTCTTAGAAGAGTCTTCAGAACACCCCCATTTTGTTTATTTGCGAACATTTTAGGACACTGCAAATGTTCTTAGAACACATTCAACATGACAGAGAACAATACAGACAGCATCCTCAGAACACCCACATTTTGTTTATTTGCGAACATTTCAGGACACCGCGAGGTTTCTTAGAACACATTCAACTTGCCAGCCACAACCCCCCATTCATATTTGCGAACATTTCAGGACACCATGAGTGTTCTAAGAACACATTCAACTTGATAGAGAACAATGCGGACAGCGTCCTCAGGACACCCCCATTTTGTTTATTTGCGAACATTTCAGGACACCGCGAGTGTTCTTAGAACACATTCAACTTGCCAGCGAACAATACGGACTACGCCTTCAGGACACCCTCTACGAACATTCCAGGACACCGCAAGTGTTCTTAGAAACGTCTTCAGAACACCCCCATTTTGTTTATTTGCGAACATTTCAGGACACCTCCAGTGTTCTTAGAACACATTCAACTTGACAGAGAACAATACGGACAGCGTCCTCAGGACACCCCCCACCAACATTCCCCGGACACCACGAGTGTTCTTAGAAAAGTCTTCAGAACCCTCCCATTTTGTTTATTTGCGAACATTTCAGGACAATGTGAGTGTTCTTAGAACACATTCAACTTGACAGCCACAACCCCCATTCATATTTGCGAACATTTCAGGACACTGCGAGTATTCGACAACATCTTCAGAACCCTCCATTTTGTGTATTTGCAAACATTTCAGAACACCGAGAGTGTTCTTATAACACATTCAACTTTACAGAGAACAATACGGACAGCGTCCTCAGGACACCCCTTACGAACATTCCCCGGAAACCGCCATGTTCTTAGAAGAGTCTTGAGAACACCCCCATTTTGTTTATTTGCAAACATTTCAGGACACCGCGAGTGTTCTTTGAACACATTCAACGTGACAGAGAACAATACGGACAGCGTCCTCAGAACACCCGCATTTTGTTTATTTGCGAACATTTCAGGACACCGCGAGTGTTCTTAGAACACATTCAACTTGCCAGCCACAACCCCCCATTCATATTTGCGAACATTTCAGGATACAGCGAGTGTTCGACAACGTCTTCAGAACACCCCCATTTTGTGTATTTGCGAACATTTCAGGACACCGCAAGTGTTCTTAGAACACATTCAACTTGACAGAGAACAATACGGACAGAGTCCTCAGGACACCCTCTACGAACATTCCCCGGACACCGCGAGTGTTCTTAGAAGAGTCTTCAGAACACCCCCATTTTGTTTATTTGCGAACATTTTAGGACACTGCAAATGTTCTTAGAACACATTCAACATGACAGAGAACAATACAGACAGCATCCTCAGAACACCCACATTTTGTTTATTTGCGAACATTTCAGGACACCGCGAGGTTTCTTAGAACACATTCAACTTGCCAGCCACAACCCCCCATTCATATTTGCGAACATTTCAGGACACCATGAGTGTTCTAAGAACACATTCAACTTGACAGAGAACAATGCGGACAGCGTCCTCAGGACACCCCCATTTTGTTTATTTGCGAACATTTCAGGACACCGCGAGTGTTCTTAGAACACATTCCACTTGCCAGCGAACAATACGGACTACGCCTTCAGGACACCCTCTACGAACATTCCAGGACACCGCAAGTGTTCTTAGAAACGTCTTCAGAACACCCCCATTTTGTTTATTTGCGAACATTTCAGGACACCGCGAGTGTTCTTAGAAAACATTCAACTTGACAGAGAACAATACGGACAGCGTCCTCAGGACACCCCAATTTTGTTTATTTGCGAACATTTCAGGACACCGCAAGTGTTCTTAGAAGCGTCTTCAGAACACCACCATCTTGTTTATTCGCAAACATTTCAGGACACTGCAAGTGTTCTTAGAAAACATTCAACTTGACAAAGAGCAATACGGACAGCGTCCTCAGGACACCCCCATTTTGTTTATTTGCGAACATTTCAGGACACCGCGAGTGTTCGACAACGTCTTCAGAACAACCCAATTTTGTGTATTTGCGAACATTTCAGGATACCGCGAGTGTTCTTAGAACACATTCAACTTGACAGCCACAACCCCCATTCATATTTGCGAACATTTCAGGACACCGCGAGTGTTCGACAACGTCTTCAGAACAACCCCATTTTGTGTATTGGCGAACATTTCAGGATACCGCGAGTGTTCTTAGAACACATTCAACTTGACAGCCACAACCCCCATTCATATTTGCGAACATTTCAGGACACCGCAAGTGTTCTTAGAAGCGTCTTCAGAACACCACCATCTTGTTTATTCGCAAACATTTCAGGACACTGCAAGTGTTCTTAGAAAACATTCAACTTGACAAAGAGCAATACGGACAGCGTCCTCAGGACACCCCCATTTTGTTTATTTGCGAACATTTCAGGACACCGCGAGAGTTCTTAGAACACATTCAACTTGCCAGCCACAACCCCCCATTCATATTTGCGAACATTTCAGCACACAGCGAGTGTTCGACAACGTCTTCAGAACCCCCCCCATTTTGTGTATTTGCGAACTTTTCAGGACACCGCGAGTGTTCTTAGAACACATTCAACTTGACAGCCACAACCCCCATTCATATTTGCGAACATTTCAGGACACCGCGAGTGTTCTACAACATCTTCAGAACACCCCCATTTTGTGTATTTGCGAACATTTCAGGACACCGCGAGTGTTCTTAGAACACATTCAACTTGAGAGAGAACAATACAGACAGAGTCCTCAGGACACCCCCTACGAACATTGCCCGGACAACGCGAGTGTTCATAGAAGCGTCTTCACAACACTCCCATTTTGTTTATTTGTGAACATTTCAGGACACCGCGAGTGTTCTTAGAACACATTCAACGTGGCAGAGAACAATACAGACAGCTTCCTCAGAACACCCCCATTTTGTTTATTTGCGAACATTTCAGGACACCGCGAGTGTTCTTAGAACACATTCAACTTGCCAGCCACAACCCCCATTCATATTTGCGAACATTTCAGGACACAGCGAGTGTTCGACAACGTCTTCAGAACACCCCATTTTGTGTATTTGCGAACATTTCAGGACACCGAGAGTGTTCTTAGAACACATTCAACTTGAGAGAGAACAATACGGACAGCGTCCTCAGGACACCCCTTACGAACATTCCCCGGACACCGCGAGTGTTCTTAGAAGCGTCTTCAGAAAACACCCATTTTGTTTATTTGCGAACATTTCAGGACGCCGCGAGTGTTCCTTGAACACATTCAACGTGACAGAGAACAATACGGACAGCGTCCTCAGAACACCCCCATTTTGTTTATTTGCAAACATTTCAGGACACCGCGAGTGTTCTTAGAACACATTCAACTTGCCAGCCACAACCCCCCATTCATATTTGCGAACATTTCAGGATACAGCGAGTGTTCGACAACATCTTCAGAACACCCCCATTTTGTGTATTTGCGAACATTTCAGGACACTGCAAGTGTTCTTAGAACACATTCAACTTGACAGAGAACAATATGGACAGCTTCCTCAGGACAGCCCCTACGAACATTCCCCGGACACCGCAAGTGTTCTTAGAAGAGTCTTCAGAACACCCCCATTTTGTTTATTTGCGAACATTTTAGGACACTGCAAGTGTTCTTAGAACACATTCAACATGACAGAGAA
Source organism: Ambystoma mexicanum (assembly GCF_040938575.1). Taxonomy (NCBI): domain Eukaryota; kingdom Metazoa; phylum Chordata; class Amphibia; order Caudata; family Ambystomatidae; genus Ambystoma; species Ambystoma mexicanum. The sequence continues at coordinate 860,839,152 of NC_090923.1, read as the reverse complement.
CAATACGGACAGCATCCTCAGAACACCCACATTTTGTTTATTTGCGAACATTTCAGGACACCGCAAGTGTTCTTAGAAAACATTCAACTTGACAAAGAGCAATACGGACAGCGTCCTAAGGACACCCACATTTGGTTTATTTGCGAACATTTCAAGACACCGCGAGAGTTCTTAGAACACATTCAACTTGACAGAGAACAATACGAACAGCATCTTCAGGACACCCCCATTTTGTTTATTTGCGAACATTTTAGGACACTGCAAGTGTTCTTAGAACACATTCAACATGACACAGAACAATACGGACAGCATCCTCAGAACACCCACATTTTGTTTATTTGCGAACATTTCAGGACACCGCGAGTGTTCTTAGAACACATTCAACTTGACAGAGAACAATACAGACAGCGTCCTCAGGACACCCCCTACGAACATTCCCCGGACACCGCGAGTGTTCTTAGAAGAGTCTTCAGAACACCCCCATTTTGTTTATTTGCGAACATTTCAGGACACCGCGAGTGTTCTTAGAACACATTCAACGTGACAGAGAACAATACGGACAGCATCTTCAGGACACCCCCTACGAACATTTCAGAACAACGCGAGAGTTCTTAGAACACATTCAACTTGACAGAGAACAATGCGGACAGCGTCTTCACGACACCCCCATTTTGTTTATTTGCGAACATTTCAGGACACCGCAAGTGTTCTTAGAACACATTCAACGTGACAGAGAACAATACGGACAGCATCTTCAGGACACCCCCTACGAACATTTCAGAACAACGCGAGAGTTCTTAGAACACATTCAACGTGACAGAGAACAATACGGACTACGCCTTCAGGACACCCCCTACGAACATTCCAGGACACCGCAAGTGTTCTTAGAAACGTCTTCAGAACACCCCCATTTTGTTTATTTGCGAACATTTCAGGACACCGCGAGTGTTCTTAGAACACATTCAACTTGACAGAGAACAATACGGACAGCGTCCTCAGGACACCCCAATTTTGTTTATTTGCGAACATTTCAGGACACCGCAAGTGTTCTTAGAAGCGTCTTCAGAACACCACCATCTTGTTTATTCGCAAACATTTCAGGACCCTGCAAGTGTTCTTAGAAAACATTCAACTTGACAAAGAGCACTACGGACAGCGTCCTCAGAACACCCGCATTTTGTTTATTTGCGAACATTTCAGGACACCGCGAGTGTTCTTAGAACACATTCAACTTGCCAGCCACAACCCCCATTCATATTTGCGAACATTTCAGGATACAGCGAGTGTTCGACAACATCTTCAGAACATCCCCATTTTGTGTATTTGCGAACATTTCAGGACACCGCAAGTGTTCTTAGAACACATTCAACGTGACAGAGAACAATACGGACAGCGTCCTCAGAACACCCGCATTTTGTTTATTTGCGAACATTTCAGGACACCGCGAGTGTTCTTTGAACACATTCAACGTGACAGAGAACAATACGGACAGCGTCCTCAGAACACCCGCATTTTGTTTATTTGCGAACATTTCAGGACACCGCGAGTGTTCTTTGAACACATTCAACGTGACAGAGAACAATACGGACAGCGTCCTCAGAACACCCGCATTTTGTTTATTTGCGAACATTTCAGGACACCGCGAGTGTTCTTAGAACACATTCAACTTGCCAGCCACAACCCCCCATTCATATTTGCGAACATTTCAGGATACAGCGAGTGTTCGACAACGTCTTCAGAACACCCCCATTTTGTGTATTTGCGAACATTTCAGGACACCGCAAGTGTTCTTAGAACACATTCAACTTGACAGAGAACAATACGGACAGCGTCCTCAGGACACCCCCATTTTGTTTATTTGCGAACATTTCAGGACACCGCGAGTGTTCTTAGAACACATTCAACTTGCCAGCCACAACCCCCCATTCATATTTGCGAACATTTCAGGACACCGCGAGTGTTCTTAGAACACATTCAACTTGCCAGCCACAACCCCCATTCATATTTGCGAACATTTCAGGATACAGCGAGTGTTCGACAACGTCTTCAGAACACCCCCATTTTGTGTATTTGCGAACATTTCAGGACACCGCAAGTGTTCTTAGAAGCGTCTTCAGGACACCACCATCTTGTTTATTCGCAAACATTTCAGGACACTGCAAGTGTTCTTAGAAAACATTCAACTTGACAAAGAGCAATACGGACAGCGTCCTAAGGACACTCACATTTGGTTTATTTGCGAACATTTCAAGACACCGCGAGAGTTCTTAGAACACATTCAACTTGACAGAGAACAATACGAACAGCATCTTCAGGACACCCCCATTTTGTTTATTTGCGAACATTTTAGGACACTGCAAGTGTTCTTAGAACACATTCAACATGACAGAGAACAATACGGACAGCATCCTCAGAACACCCACATTTTGTTTATTTGCGAACATTTCAGGACACCGCGAGTGTTCTTAGAACACATTCAACTTGACAGAGAACAATACAGACAGCGTCCTCAGGACACCCCCTACGAACATTCCCCGGACACCGCGAGTGTTCTTAGAAGAGTCTTCAGAACACCCCCATTTTGTTTATTTGCGAACATTTTAGGACACTGCCTGTGTTCTTAGAACACATTCAACATGACAGAGAACAATACGGACAGCATCCTCAGAACACCCACATTTTGTTTATTTGCGAACATTTCAGGACACCACGAGTGTTCTTAGAACACATTCAACTTGACAGAGAACAATACGGACAGCGTCCTCAGGACACCCCCTACCAACATTCCCCGGACACCACGAGTGTTCTTAGAAAAGTCTCCAGAACCCCCCCATTTTGTTTATTTGCGAACATTTCAGGACAATGCGAGTGTTCTTAGAACACATTCAACTTGACAGCCACAACCCCCATTCATATTTGCGAACATTTCAGGACACTGCGAGTGTTCGACAACATCTTCAGAACACCCCCAGCCACAACCCCTCTTTTGTTTATTTGCGAACATTTCAGGACACCGCAAGTGTTCTTAGAACACATTCAACATGACAGAGAACAATACGGACAGCATCCTCAGAACACCCACATTTTGTTTATTTGCGAACATTTCAGGACACCGTGAGTGTTCTTAGAACACATTCAACTTGCCAGCCACAACCCCCCATTCATATTTGCGAACATTTCAGGACACCATGAGTGTTCTAAGAACACATTCAACTTGACAGAGAACAATACGAACAGCATCTTCTGGACACCCCCTACGAATATTTCAGAACAACGCGAGAGTTCTTAGAACACATTCAACTTGACAGAGAACAATGCGGACAGCGTCCTCAGGACACCCCCATTTTGTTTATTTGTGAACATTTCAGGACACCGCGAGTGTTCTTAGAACACATTCAACTTGCCAGCGAACAATACAGACTACGCCTTCAGGACACCCCCTACGAACATTCCAGGACACCGCAAGTGTTCTTAGAAACATCTTCAGAACACTCCCATTTTGTTTATTTGCGAACATTTCAGGACACCGCAAGAGTTCTTACAACACATTCAACTTGCCAGCCACAACCCCCCATTCATATTTGCAAACATTTCAGGACACAGCGAGTGTTCGACAAAGTCTTCAGAACCCCCCCATTTTGTGTATTTGCGAACATTTCAGGACACCGCGAGTGTTCTTAGAACACATTCAACTTGACAGCCACAACCCCCATTCATATTTGCGTACATTTCAGGACACCGCGAGTGTTCGACAACATCTCCAGAGCACCCCCATTTTGTGTATTTGCAAACATGTCAGGACACCGCAAGTGTTGTTAGAACACATTCAACTTGACAGAACAATACGGACAGCGTCCTCAGGACACCCCCTACCAACATTCCCCGGACACCACGAGTGTTCTTAGAAAAGTCTTCAGAACCCCCCCATTTTGTTTATTTGCGAACAATTCAGGACAATGCGAGTGTTCTTAGAACACATTCAACTTGATAGCCACAACCCCCATTCATATTTGCGAACATTTCAGGACACTGCGAGTGTTCGACAACATCTTCAGAACACCCCCATTTTGTGTATTTGTAAACATTTCAGAACACCGAGAGTGTTCTTAGAACACATTCAACTTTACAGAGAACAATACGGACAGCGTCCTCAGGACACCCCTTACGAACATTCCCCGGAAACCGCCAGTGTTCTTAGAAGCGTCTTCAGAACACCCCCATTTTGTTTATTTGCAAACATTTCAGGACACCGCGAGTGTTCTTAGAACACATTCAACATGACAAAGAACAATACGGACAGCATCCTCAGAACACCCACATTTTGTATATTTGCGAACATTTCAGGACACCGTGCGTGTTCTTAGAACACATTCAACTTGCCAGCCACAACCACCCATTCATATTTCCGAACATTTCAGGACGCAGCGAGTGTTCGACAACGTCTTCAGAACACCCCCATTTTGTGTATTTGCGAACATTTCACGACACCGCGAGTGTTCTTAGAACACATTCAACTTGACAGAGAACAATACAGACAGCGTCCTCAGGACACCCCCTACGAACATTCCCCGGACACTGCAAGTGTTCTTAGAAGCGTCTTCACGACACTCCCATTTTGTTTATTTGTGAACATTTCAGGACATAGCGAGTGTTCTTAGAACACATTCAACGTGACAGAGAACAATACGGACAGCATCCTCAGAACACCCACATTTTGTTTATTTGCGAACATTTCAGGACACCGCGAGTGTTCTTAGAACACATTCAACTTGAGCCACAACCCCCCATTCATATTTGCGAACATTTCAGGACACCATGAGTGTTCTAAGAACACATTCAACTTGACAGAGAACAATACGAACAGCATCTTCAGGACATCCCCTACGAACATTTCAGAACAACGCAAGAGTTCTTAGAACACATTCAACTTGACAGAGAATAATGCGGACAGCGTCCTCAGGACACCCCCATTTAGTTTATTTGCGAACATTTCAGGACACTGCAAGTGTTCTTAGAACACATTCAACTTGCCAGCGAACAATACAGACTACGCCTTCAGGACACCCCCTACGAACATTCCAGGACACCGCAAGTGTTCTTAGAAACGTCTTCAGAACACTCCCATTTTGTTTATTTTCGAACATTTCAGGACACCGCGAGTGTTCTTAGAACACATTCAACTTGACAGAGAACAATACGGACAGCGTCCTCAGGACACCCCCATTTTGTTTATTTCCGAACATTTCAGGACACCGCGAGTGTTCTTAGAACACATTCAACTTGCCAGCCACAACCCCCATTCATATTTGCGAACATTTCAGGACACCATGAGTGTTCTAAGAACACATTCAACTTGACAGAGAACAATGCGGACAGCGTCCTCAGGACACCCCCATTTTGTGTATTTGCGAACATTTCAGGACACCGAGAGTGTTCTTAGAACACATTCAACTTGAGAGAGAACAATACGGACAGCGTCCTCAGGACACCCCTTACGAACATTCCCCGGACACCGCGAGTGTTCTTAGAAGCGTCTTCAGAAAACACCCATTTTGTTTATTTGCGAACATTTCAGGACGCCGCGAGTGTTCCTTGAACACATTCAACGTGACAGAGAACAATACGGACAGCGTCCTCAGAACACCCCCATTTTGTTTATTTGCAAACATTTCAGGACACCGCGAGTGTTCTTAGAACACATTCAACTTGCCAGCCACAACCCCCCATTCATATTTGCGAACATTTCAGGATACAGCGAGTGTTCTTAGAACACATTCAATTTGACAGAGAACAATACGGACAGCTTCCTCAGGACAGCCCCTACGAACATTCCCCGGACACCGCGAGTGTTCTTAGAAGAGTCTTCATAACACCCCCATTTTGTTTATTTGCGAACATTTTAGGACATTGCAAGTGTTCTTAGAACACATTCAACATGACAGAGAACAATACGGACAGCATCCTCAGAACACCCACATTTTGTTTATTTGCGAACATTTCAGGACACCGCGAGTGTTCTTAGAACACATTCAACTTGCCAGCCACAACCCCCCATTCATATTTGCGAACATTTCAGGACACAGCGAGTGTTCGACAACGTCTTCAGAACACCCTCATTTTGTGTATTTGCGAACATTTCAGGACACCGCGAGTGTTCTTAGAACACATTCAACTTGACAGAGAACAATACAAACAGCATCTTCAGGACACCCCATACGACCGTTTCAGAACAACGCGAGAGTTCTTAGAACACATTCAACTTGACAGAGAACAATGCGGACAGCGTCCTCAGGACACCCGCATTTTGTTTATTTGCGAACATTTCAGGACACCGCAAGTGTTCTTAGAACACATTCAACTTGCCAGCCACAACCCCCTATTCATATTTGCGAACATTTCAGGATACAGCGAGTGTTCGACAACATCTTCAGAACACCCCCATTTTGTGTATTTGCGAACATTTCAGGACACTGCAAGTGTTCTTAGAACACATTCAACTTGACAGAGAACAATACGGACAGCTTCCTCAGGACACCCCCTACGAACATTCCCCGGACACCGCAAGTGTTCTTAGAAGAGTCTTCAGAACACCCCCATTTTGTTTATTTGCGAACATTTCAGGACACCGCGAGTGTTCTTAGAACACATTCAACTTGTCAGCGACAAATACGGACTACGCCTTCAGGACACCCCCTACGAACATTCCAGGACACCGCAAGTGTTCTTAGAAACGTCTTCAGAACACCCCCATTTTGTTTATTTGCGAACATTTCAGGACACCGCGAGTGTTCCTAGAACACATTCAACTTGACAGAGAACAATACGGACAGCGTCCTCAGGACACCCCCATTTTGTTTATTTGCGAACATTTCAGGACACCGCGAGTGTTCTTAGAAGCGTCTTCAGAACACCACCATCGTGTTTATTTGCAAACATTTCAGGACACCGCGAGTGTTCTTAGAACACATTCAACTTGACAAAGAGCAATACGGACAGCGTCCTCAGGACACCCCCATTTTGTTTATTTGCGAACATTTCAGGACACCGCGAGAGTTCCTTGAACACATTCAACTTGCCAGCCACAACCCCCATTCATATTTGCGAACATTTCAGGACACCGCGAGTGTTCTTAGAACACATTCAACTTGACCGCCACAGCCCCCATTCATATTTGCGAACATTTCAGGACACCGCGAGTGTTCGACAACATCTTCAGAACACCCCCATTTTGTGTATTTGCGAACATTTCAGGTCACCGCGAGTGTTCTTAGAACACATTCAACGTGACATAGAACAATACAGACAGCGTCCTCAGAACACCCCCATTTTGTTTATTTGCGAACATTTCAGGACACTGCAAGTGTTCTTAGAACACATTCAACTTGCCAGCCACAACCCCCATTCATATTTGCGAACATTTCAGGACACAGCGAGTGTTCGACAACGTCTTCAGAAAACCCCCATTTTGTGTATTTGCGAACATTTCAGGACACCTCCAGTGTTCTTAGAACACATTCAACTTGACAGAGAACAATACGGACAGCGTCCTCAGGACACCCCCCACCAACATTCCCCGGACACCACGAGTGTTCTTAGAAAAGTCTTCAGAACCCTCCCATTTTGTTTATTTGCGAACATTTCAGGACAATGTGAGTGTTCTTAGAACACATTCAACTTGACAGCCACAACCCCCATTCATATTTGCGAACATTTCAGGACACTGCGAGTATTCGACAACATCTTCAGAACCCTCCATTTTGTGTATTTGCAAACATTTCAGAACACTGAGAGTGTTCTTATAACACATTCAACTTTACAGAGAACAAAACGGACATCGTCCTAAGGACACCCCTTACGAACATTCCCCGGAAACCGCCATGTTCTTAGAAGAGTCTTGAGATCACCCCCATTTTGTTTATTTGCAAACATTTCAGGACACCGCGAGTGTTCTTTGAACACATTCAACGTGACAGAGAACAATACGGACAGCGTCCTCAGAACACCCGCATTTTGTTTATTTGCGAACATTTCAGGACACCGCGAGTGTTCTTAGAACACATTCAACTTGCCAGCCACAACCCCCCATTCATATTTGCGAACATTTCAGGATACAGCGAGTGTTCGACAACGTCTTCAGAACACCCCCATTTTGTGTATTTGCGAACATTTCAGGACACCGCAAGTGTTCTTAGAACACATTCAACTTGACAGAGAACAATACGGACAGCGTCCTCAGGACACCCCCATTTTGTTTATTTGCGAACATTTCAGGACACCGCGAGTGTTCTTAGAACACATTCAACTTGCCAGCCACAACCCCCCATTCATATTTGCGAACATTTCAGGACACCGCGAGTGTTCTTAGAACACATTCAACTTGCCAGCCACAACCCCCATTCATATTTGCGAACATTTCAGGATACAGCGAGTGTTCGACAACGTCTTCAGAACACCCCCATTTTGTGTATTTGCGAACATTTCAGGACACCGCAAGTGTTCTTAGAAGCGTCTTCAGAACACCACCATCTTGTTTATTCGCAAACATTTCAGGACACTGCAAGTGTTCTTAGAAAACATTCAACTTGACAAAGAGCAATACGGACAGCGTCCTAAGGACACTCACATTTGGTTTATTTGCGAACATTTCAAGACACCGCGAGAGTTCTTAGAACACATTCAACTTGACAGAGAACAATACGAACAGCATCTTCAGGACACCCCCATTTTGTTTATTTGCGAACATTTTAGGACACTGCAAGTGTTCTTAGAACACATTCAACATGACAGAGAACAATACGGACAGCATCCTCAGAACACCCACATTTTGTTTATTTGCGAACATTTCAGGACACCGCGAGTGTTCTTAGAACACATTCAACTTGACAGAGAACAATACAGACAGCGTCCTCAGGACACCCCCTACGAACATTCCCCGGACACCGCGAGTGTTCTTAGAAGAGTCTTCAGAACACCCCCATTTTGTTTATTTGCGAACATTTTAGGACACTGCCTGTGTTCTTAGAACACATTCAACATGACAGAGAACAATACGGACAGCATCCTCAGAACACCCACATTTTGTTTATTTGCGAACATTTCAGGACACCACGAGTGTTCTTAGAACACATTCAACTTGACAGAGAACAATACGGACAGCGTCCTCAGGACACCCCCTACCAACATTCCCCGGACACCACGAGTGTTCTTAGAAAAGTCTCCAGAACCCCCCCATTTTGTTTATTTGCGAACATTTCAGGACAATGCGAGTGTTCTTAGAACACATTCAACTTGACAGCCACAACCCCCATTCATATTTGCGAACATTTCAGGACACTGCGAGTGTTCGACAACATCTTCAGAACACCCCCAGCCACAACCCCTCTTTTGTTTATTTGCGAACATTTCAGGACACCGCAAGTGTTCTTAGAACACATTCAACATGACAGAGAACAATACGGACAGCATCCTCAGAACACCCACATTTTGTTTATTTGCGAACATTTCAGGACACCGTGAGTGTTCTTAGAACACATTCAACTTGCCAGCCACAACCCCCCATTCATATTTGCGAACATTTCAGGACACCATGAGTGTTCTAAGAACACATTCAACTTGACAGAGAACAATACGAACAGCATCTTCTGGACACCCCCTACGAATATTTCAGAACAACGCGAGAGTTCTTAGAACACATTCAACTTGACAGAGAACAATGCGGACAGCGTCCTCAGGACACCCCCATTTTGTTTATTTGTGAACATTTCAGGACACCGCGAGTGTTCTTAGAACACATTCAACTTGCCAGCGAACAATACAGACTACGCCTTCAGGACACCCCCTACGAACATTCCAGGACACCGCAAGTGTTCTTAGAAACATCTTCAGAACACTCCCATTTTGTTTATTTGCGAACATTTCAGGACACCGCAAGAGTTCTTACAACACATTCAACTTGCCAGCCACAACCCCCCATTCATATTTGCAAACATTTCAGGACACAGCGAGTGTTCGACAAAGTCTTCAGAACCCCCCCATTTTGTGTATTTGCGAACATTTCAGGACACCGCGAGTGTTCTTAGAACACATTCAACTTGACAGCCACAACCCCCATTCATATTTGCGTACATTTCAGGACACCGCGAGTGTTCGACAACATCTCCAGAGCACCCCCATTTTGTGTATTTGCAAACATGTCAGGACACCGCAAGTGTTGTTAGAACACATTCAACTTGACAGAACAATACGGACAGCGTCCTCAGGACACCCCCTACCAACATTCCCCGGACACCACGAGTGTTCTTAGAAAAGTCTTCAGAACCCCCCCATTTTGTTTATTTGCGAACAATTCAGGACAATGCGAGTGTTCGACAACATCTTCAGAACACCCCCATTTTGTGTATTTGTAAACATTTCAGAACACCGAGAGTGTTCTTAGAACACATTCAACTTTACAGAGAACAATACGGACAGCGTCCTCAGGACACCCCTTACGAACATTCCCCGGAAACCGCCAGTGTTCTTAGAAGCGTCTTCAGAACACCCCCATTTTGTTTATTTGCAAACATTTCAGGACACCGCGAGTGTTCTTAGAACACATTCAACATGACAAAGAACAATACGGACAGCATCCTCAGAACACCCACATTTTGTATATTTGCGAACATTTCAGGACACCGTGCGTGTTCTTAGAACACATTCAACTTGCCAGCCACAACCACCCATTCATATTTCCGAACATTTCAGGACGCAGCGAGTGTTCGACAACGTCTTCAGAACACCCCCATTGTGTGTATTTGCGAACATTTCACGACACCGCGAGTGTTCTTAGAACACATTCAACTTGACAGAGAACAATACAGACAGCGTCCTCAGGACACCCCCTACGAACATTCCCCGGACACTGCAAGTGTTCTTAGAAGCGTCTTCACGACACTCCCATTTTGTTTATTTGTGAACATTTCAGGACATAGCGAGTGTTCTTAGAACACATTCAACGTGACAGAGAACAATACGGACAGCATCCTCAGAACACCCACATTTTGTTTATTTGCGAACATTTCAGGACACCGCGAGTGTTCTTAGAACACATTCAACTTGAGCCACAACCCCCCATTCATATTTGCGAACATTTCAGGACACCATGAGTGTTCTAAGAACACATTCAACTTGACAGAGAACAATACGAACAGCATCTTCAGGACATCCCCTACGAACATTTCAGAACAACGCAAGAGTTCTTAGAACACATTCAACTTGACAGAGAATAATGCGGACAGCGTCCTCAGGACACCCCCATTTAGTTTATTTGCGAACATTTCAGGACACTGCAAGTGTTCTTAGAACACATTCAACTTGCCAGCGAACAATACAGACTACGCCTTCAGGACACCCCCTACGAACATTCCAGGACACCGCAAGTGTTCTTAGAAACGTCTTCAGAACACTCCCATTTTGTTTATTTTCGAACATTTCAGGACACCGCGAGTGTTCTTAGAACACATTCAACTTGACAGAGAACAATACGGACAGCGTCCTCAGGACACCCCCATTTTGTTTATTTCCGAACATTTCAGGACACCGCGAGTGTTCTTAGAACACATTCAACTTGCCAGCCACAACCCCCATTCATATTTGCGAACATTTCAGGACACCATGAGTGTTCTAAGAACACATTCAACTTGACAGAGAACAATGCGGACAGCGTCCTCAGGACACCCCCATTTTGTGTATTTGCGAACATTTCAGGACACCGAGAGTGTTCTTAGAACACATTCAACTTGAGAGAGAACAATACGGACAGCGTCCTCAGGACACCCCTTACGAACATTCCCCGGACACCGCGAGTGTTCTTAGAAGCGTCTTCAGAAAACACCCATTTTGTTTATTTGCGAACATTTCAGGACGCCGCGAGTGTTCCTTGAACACATTCAACGTGACAGAGAACAATACGGACAGCGTCCTCAGAACACCCCCATTTTGTTTATTTGCAAACATTTCAGGACACCGCGAGTGTTCTTAGAACACATTCAACTTGCCAGCCACAACCCCCCATTCATATTTGCGAACATTTCAGGATACAGCGAGTGTTCTTAGAACACATTCAATTTGACAGAGAACAATACGGACAGCTTCCTCAGGACAGCCCCTACGAACATTCCCCGGACACCGCGAGTGTTCTTAGAAGAGTCTTCATAACACCCCCATTTTGTTTATTTGCGAACATTTTAGGACATTGCAAGTGTTCTTAGAACACATTCAACATGACAGAGAACAATACGGACAGCATCCTCAGAACACCCACATTTTGTTTATTTGCGAACATTTCAGGACACCGCGAGTGTTCTTAGAACACATTCAACTTGCCAGCCACAACCCCCCATTCATATTTGCGAACATTTCAGGACACAGCGAGTGTTCGACAACGTCTTCAGAACACCCTCATTTTGTGTATTTGCGAACATTTCAGGACACCGCGAGTGTTCTTAGAACACATTCAACTTGACAGAGAACAATACAAACAGCATCTTCAGGACACCCCATACGACCGTTTCAGAACAACGCGAGAGTTCTTAGAACACATTCAACTTGACAGAGAACAATGCGGACAGCGTCCTCAGGACACCCGCATTTTGTTTATTTGCGAACATTTCAGGACACCGCAAGTGTTCTTAGAACACATTCAACTTGCCAGCCACAACCCCCTATTCATATTTGCGAACATTTCAGGATACAGCGAGTGTTCGACAACATCTTCAGAACACCCCCATTTTGTGTATTTGCGAACATTTCAGGACACTGCAAGTGTTCTTAGAACACATTCAACTTGACAGAGAACAATACGGACAGCTTCCTCAGGACACCCCCTACGAACATTCCCCGGACACCGCAAGTGTTCTTAGAAGAGTCTTCAGAACACCCCCATTTTGTTTATTTGCGAACATTTCAGGACACCGCGAGTGTTCTTAGAACACATTCAACTTGTCAGCGACAAATACGGACTACGCCTTCAGGACACCCCCTACGAACATTCCAGGACACCGCAAGTGTTCTTAGAAACGTCTTCAGAACACCCCCATTTTGTTTATTTGCGAACATTTCAGGACACCGCGAGTGTTCCTAGAACACATTCAACTTGACAGAGAACAATACGGACAGCGTCCTCAGGACACCCCCATTTTGTTTATTTGCGAACATTTCAGGACACCGCGAGTGTTCTTAGAAGCGTCTTCAGAACACCACCATCGTGTTTATTTGCAAACATTTCAGGACACCGCGAGTGTTCTTAGAACACATTCAACTTGAGAGAGAACAATACGGACAGCGTCCTCAGGACACCCCTTACGAACATTCCCCGGACACCGCGAGTGTTCTTAGAAGCGTCTTCAGAAAACACCCATTTTGTTTATTTGCGAACATTTCAGGACGCCGCGAGTGTTCCTTGAACACATTCAACGTGACAGAGAACAATACGGACAGCGTCCTCAGAACACCCCCATTTTGTTTATTTGCAAACATTTCAGGACACCGCGAGTGTTCTTAGAACACATTCAACTTGCCAGCCACAACCCCCCATTCATATTTGCGAACATTTCAGGATACAGCGAGTGTTCTTAGAACACATTCAATTTGACAGAGAACAATACGGACAGCTTCCTCAGGACAGCCCCTACGAACATTCCCCGGACACCGCGAGTGTTCTTAGAAGAGTCTTCATAACACCCCCATTTTGTTTATTTGCGAACATTTTAGGACATTGCAAGTGTTCTTAGAACACATTCAACATGACAGAGAACAATACGGACAGCATCCTCAGAACACCCACATTTTGTTTATTTGCGAACATTTCAGGACACCGCGAGTGTTCTTAGAACACATTCAACTTGCCAGCCACAACCCCCCATTCATATTTGCGAACATTTCAGGACACAGCGAGTGTTCGACAACGTCTTCAGAACACCCTCATTTTGTGTATTTGCGAACATTTCAGGACACCGCGAGTGTTCTTAGAACACATTCAACTTGACAGAGAACAATACAAACAGCATCTTCAGGACCCCCCATACGACCGTTTCAGAACAACGCGAGAGTTCTTAGAACACATTCAACTTGACAGAGAACAATGCGGACAGCGTCCTCAGGACACCCGCATTTTGTTTATTTGCGAACATTTCAGGACACCGCAAGTGTTCTTAGAACACATTCAACTTGCCAGCCACAACCCCCTATTCATATTTGCGAACATTTCAGGATACAGCGAGTGTTCGACAACATCTTCAGAACACCCCCATTTTGTGTATTTGCGAACATTTCAGGACACTGCAAGTGTTCTTAGAACACATTCAACTTGACAGAGAACAATACGGACAGCTTCCTCAGGACACCCCCTACGAACATTCCCCGGACACCGCAAGTGTTCTTAGAAGAGTCTTCAGAACACCCCCATTTTGTTTATTTGCGAACATTTCAGGACACCGCGAGTGTTCTTAGAACACATTCAACTTGTCAGCGACAAATACGGACTACGCCTTCAGGACACCCCCTACGAACATTCCAGGACACCGCAAGTGTTCTTAGAAACGTCTTCAGAACACCCCCATTTTGTTTATTTGCGAACATTTCAGGACACCGCGAGTGTTCCTAGAACACATTCAACTTGACAGAGAACAATACGGACAGCGTCCTCAGGACACCCCCATTTTGTTTATTTGCGAACATTTCAGGACACCGCGAGTGTTCTTAGAAGCGTCTTCAGAACACCACCATCGTGTTTATTTGCAAACATTTCAGGACACCGCGAGTGTTCTTAGAACACATTCAACTTGACAAAGAGCAATACGGACAGCGTCCTCAGGACACCCCCATTTTGTTTATTTGCGAACATTTCAGGACACCGCGAGAGTTCCTTGAACACATTCAACTTGCCAGCCACAACCCCCATTCATATTTGCGAACATTTCAGGACACCGCGAGTGTTCTTAGAACACATTCAACTTGACCGCCACAGCCCCCATTCATATTTGCGAACATTTCAGGACACCGCGAGTGTTCGACAACATCTTCAGAACACCCCCATTTTGTGTATTTGCGAACATTTCAGGTCACCGCGAGTGTTCTTAGAACACATTCAACGTGACATAGAACAATACAGACAGCGTCCTCAGAACACCCCCATTTTGTTTATTTGCGAACATTTCAGGACACTGCAAGTGTTCTTAGAACACATTCAACTTGCCAGCCACAACCCCCATTCATATTTGCGAACATTTCAGGACACAGCGAGTGTTCGACAACGTCTTCAGAAAACCCCCATTTTGTGTATTTGCAAACATTTCAGAACACTGAGAGTGTTCTTATAACACATTCAACTTGACAGAGAACAATACGGACAGCGTCCTCAGGACACCCCCCACCAACATTCCCCGGACACCACGAGTGTTCTTAGAAAAGTCTTCAGAACCCTCCCATTTTGTTTATTTGCGAACATTTCAGGACAATGTGAGTGTTCTTAGAACACATTCAACTTGACAGCCACAACCCCCATTCATATTTGCGAACATTTCAGGACACTGCGAGTATTCGACAACATCTTCAGAACCCTCCATTTTGTGTATTTGCAAACATTTCAGAACACTGAGAGTGTTCTTATAACACATTCAACTTTACAGAGAACAAAACGGACATCGTCCTAAGGACACCCCTTACGAACATTCCCCGGAAACCGCCATGTTCTTAGAAGAGTCTTGAGATCACCCCCATTTTGTTTATTTGCAAACATTTCAGGACACCGCGAGTGTTCTTTGAACACATTCAACGTGACAGAGAACAATACGGACAGCGTCCTCAGAACACCCGCATTTTGTTTATTTGCGAACATTTCAGGACACCGCGAGTGTTCTTAGAACACATTCAACTTGCCAGCCACAACCCCCCATTCATATTTGCGAACATTTCAGGATACAGCGAGTGTTCGACAACGTCTTCAGAACACCCCCATTTTGTGTATTTGCGAACATTTCAGGACACCGCAAGTGTTCTTAGAACACATTCAACTTGACAGAGAACAATACGGACAGAGTCCTCAGGACACCCTCTACGAACATTCCCCGGACACCGCGAGTGTTCTTAGAAGAGTCTTCAGAACACCCCCATTTTGTTTATTTGCGAACATTTTAGGACACTGCAAATGTTCTTAGAACACATTCAACATGACAGAGAACAATACAGACAGCATCCTCAGAACACCCACATTTTGTTTATTTGCGAACATTTCAGGACACCGCGAGGTTTCTTAGAACACATTCAACTTGCCAGCCACAACCCCCCATTCATATTTGCGAACATTTCAGGACACCATGAGTGTTCTAAGAACACATTCAACTTGATAGAGAACAATGCGGACAGCGTCCTCAGGACACCCCCATTTTGTTTATTTGCGAACATTTCAGGACACCGCGAGTGTTCTTAGAACACAT
Source organism: Ambystoma mexicanum (assembly GCF_040938575.1). NCBI lineage: Eukaryota > Metazoa > Chordata > Amphibia > Caudata > Ambystomatidae > Ambystoma > Ambystoma mexicanum. Next base: position 860,822,680 of record NC_090923.1, on the reverse strand, counting down.
TCAACTTGCCAGCGAACAATACGGACTACGCCTTCAGGACACCCTCTACGAACATTCCAGGACACCGCAAGTGTTCTTAGAAACGTCTTCAGAACACCCCCATTTTGTTTATTTGCGAACATTTCAGGACACCTCCAGTGTTCTTAGAACACATTCAACTTGACAGAGAACAATACGGACAGCGTCCTCAGGACACCCCCCACCAACATTCCCCGGACACCACGAGTGTTCTTAGAAAAGTCTTCAGAACCCTCCCATTTTGTTTATTTGCGAACATTTCAGGACAATGTGAGTGTTCTTAGAACACATTCAACTTGACAGCCACAACCCCCATTCATATTTGCGAACATTTCAGGACACTGCGAGTATTCGACAACATCTTCAGAACCCTCCATTTTGTGTATTTGCAAACATTTCAGAACACCGAGAGTGTTCTTATAACACATTCAACTTTACAGAGAACAATACGGACAGCGTCCTCAGGACACCCCTTACGAACATTCCCCGGAAACCGCCATGTTCTTAGAAGAGTCTTGAGAACACCCCCATTTTGTTTATTTGCAAACATTTCAGGACACCGCGAGTGTTCTTTGAACACATTCAACGTGACAGAGAACAATACGGACAGCGTCCTCAGAACACCCGCATTTTGTTTATTTGCGAACATTTCAGGACACCGCGAGTGTTCTTAGAACACATTCAACTTGCCAGCCACAACCCCCCATTCATATTTGCGAACATTTCAGGATACAGCGAGTGTTCGACAACGTCTTCAGAACACCCCCATTTTGTGTATTTGCGAACATTTCAGGACACCGCAAGTGTTCTTAGAACACATTCAACTTGACAGAGAACAATACGGACAGAGTCCTCAGGACACCCTCTACGAACATTCCCCGGACACCGCGAGTGTTCTTAGAAGAGTCTTCAGAACACCCCCATTTTGTTTATTTGCGAACATTTTAGGACACTGCAAATGTTCTTAGAACACATTCAACATGACAGAGAACAATACAGACAGCATCCTCAGAACACCCACATTTTGTTTATTTGCGAACATTTCAGGACACCGCGAGGTTTCTTAGAACACATTCAACTTGCCAGCCACAACCCCCCATTCATATTTGCGAACATTTCAGGACACCATGAGTGTTCTAAGAACACATTCAACTTGACAGAGAACAATGCGGACAGCGTCCTCAGGACACCCCCATTTTGTTTATTTGCGAACATTTCAGGACACCGCGAGTGTTCTTAGAACACATTCCACTTGCCAGCGAACAATACGGACTACGCCTTCAGGACACCCTCTACGAACATTCCAGGACACCGCAAGTGTTCTTAGAAACGTCTTCAGAACACCCCCATTTTGTTTATTTGCGAACATTTCAGGACACCGCGAGTGTTCTTAGAAAACATTCAACTTGACAGAGAACAATACGGACAGCGTCCTCAGGACACCCCAATTTTGTTTATTTGCGAACATTTCAGGACACCGCAAGTGTTCTTAGAAGCGTCTTCAGAACACCACCATCTTGTTTATTCGCAAACATTTCAGGACACTGCAAGTGTTCTTAGAAAACATTCAACTTGACAAAGAGCAATACGGACAGCGTCCTCAGGACACCCCCATTTTGTTTATTTGCGAACATTTCAGGACACCGCGAGTGTTCGACAACGTCTTCAGAACAACCCAATTTTGTGTATTTGCGAACATTTCAGGATACCGCGAGTGTTCTTAGAACACATTCAACTTGACAGCCACAACCCCCATTCATATTTGCGAACATTTCAGGACACCGCGAGTGTTCGACAACGTCTTCAGAACAACCCCATTTTGTGTATTGGCGAACATTTCAGGATACCGCGAGTGTTCTTAGAACACATTCAACTTGACAGCCACAACCCCCATTCATATTTGCGAACATTTCAGGACACCGCAAGTGTTCTTAGAAGCGTCTTCAGAACACCACCATCTTGTTTATTCGCAAACATTTCAGGACACTGCAAGTGTTCTTAGAAAACATTCAACTTGACAAAGAGCAATACGGACAGCGTCCTCAGGACACCCCCATTTTGTTTATTTGCGAACATTTCAGGACACCGCGAGAGTTCTTAGAACACATTCAACTTGCCAGCCACAACCCCCCATTCATATTTGCGAACATTTCAGCACACAGCGAGTGTTCGACAACGTCTTCAGAACCCCCCCCATTTTGTGTATTTGCGAACTTTTCAGGACACCGCGAGTGTTCTTAGAACACATTCAACTTGACAGCCACAACCCCCATTCATATTTGCGAACATTTCAGGACACCGCGAGTGTTCTACAACATCTTCAGAACACCCCCATTTTGTGTATTTGCGAACATTTCAGGACACCGCGAGTGTTCTTAGAACACATTCAACTTGAGAGAGAACAATACAGACAGAGTCCTCAGGACACCCCCTACGAACATTGCCCGGACAACGCGAGTGTTCATAGAAGCGTCTTCACAACACTCCCATTTTGTTTATTTGTGAACATTTCAGGACACCGCGAGTGTTCTTAGAACACATTCAACGTGGCAGAGAACAATACAGACAGCTTCCTCAGAACACCCCCATTTTGTTTATTTGCGAACATTTCAGGACACAGCGAGTGTTCTTAGAACACATTCAACTTGCCAGCCACAACCCCCATTCATATTTGCGAACATTTCAGGACACAGCGAGTGTTCGACAACGTCTTCAGAACACCCCATTTTGTGTATTTGCGAACATTTCAGGACACCGAGAGTGTTCTTAGAACACATTCAACTTGAGAGAGAACAATACGGACAGCGTCCTCAGGACACCCCTTACGAACATTCCCCGGACACCGCGAGTGTTCTTAGAAGCGTCTTCAGAAAACACCCATTTTGTTTATTTGCGAACATTTCAGGACGCCGCGAGTGTTCCTTGAACACATTCAACGTGACAGAGAACAATACGGACAGCGTCCTCAGAACACCCCCATTTTGTTTATTTGCAAACATTTCAGGACACCGCGAGTGTTCTTAGAACACATTCAACGTGCCAGCCACAACCCCCCATTCATATTTGCGAACATTTCAGGATACAGCGAGTGTTCGACAACATCTTCAGAACACCCCCATTTTGTGTATTTGCGAACATTTCAGGACACTGCAAGTGTTCTTAGAACACATTCAACTTGACAGAGAACAATACGGACAGCTTCCTCAGGACAGCCCCTACGAACATTCCCCGGACACCGCAAGTGTTCTTAGAAGAGTCTTCAGAACACCCCCATTTTGTTTATTTGCGAACATTTTAGGACACTGCAAGTGTTCTTAGAACACATTCAACATGACAGAGAACAATACGGACAGCATCCTCAGAACACCCACATTTTGTTTATTTGCGAACATTTCAGGACACCGCAAGTGTTCTTAGAAAACATTCAACTTGACAAAGAGCAATACGGACAGCGTCCTAAGGACACCCACATTTGGTTTATTTGCGAACATTTCAAGACACCGCGAGAGTTCTTAGAACACATTCAACTTGACAGAGAACAATACGAACAGCATCTTCAGGACACCCCCATTTTGTTTATTTGCGAACATTTTAGGACACTGCAAGTGTTCTTAGAACACATTCAACATGACACAGAACAATACGGACAGCATCCTCAGAACACCCACATTTTGTTTATTTGCGAACATTTCAGGACACCGCGAGTGTTCTTAGAACACATTCAACTTGACAGAGAACAATACAGACAGCGTCCTCAGGACACCCCCTACGAACATTCCCTGGACACCGCGAGTGTTCTTAGAAGAGTCTTCAGAACACCCCCATTTTGTTTATTTGCGAACATTTTAGGACACTGCCTGTGTTCTTAGAACACATTCAACATGACAGAGAACAATACGGACAGCATCCTCAGAACACCCACATTTTGTTTATTTGCGAACATTTCAGGACACCACGAGTGTTCTTAGAACACATTCAACTTGACAGAGAACAATACGGACAGCGTCCTCAGGACACCCCCTACCAACATTCCCCGGACACCACGAGTGTTCTTAGAAAAGTCTCCAGAACCCCCCCATTTTGTTAATTTGCGAACATTTCAGGACAATGCGAGTGTTCTTAGAACACATTCAACTTGACAGCCACAACCCCCATTCATATTTGCGAACATTTCAGGACACTGCGAGTGTTCGACAACATCTTCAGAACACCCCCAGCCACAACCCCTCTTTTGTTTATTTGCGAACATTTCAGGACACCGCAAGTGTTCTTAGAACACATTCAACATGACAGAGAACAATACGGACAGCATCCTCAGAACACCCACATTTTGTTTATTTGCGAACATTTCAGGACACCGTGAGTGTTCTTAGAACACATTCAACTTGCCAGCCACAACCCCCCATTCATATTTGCGAACATTTCAGGACACCATGAGTGTTCTAAGAACACATTCAACTTGACAGAGAACAATACGAACAGCATCTTCTGGACACCCCCTACGAATATTTCAGAACAACGCGAGAGTTCTTAGAACACATTCAACTTGACAGAGAACAATGCGGACAGCGTCCTCAGGACACCCCCATTTTGTTTATTTGTGAACATTTCAGGACACCGCAAGAGTTCTTACAACACATTCAACTTGCCAGCCACAACCCCCCATTCATATTTGCAAACATTTCAGGACACAGCGAGTGTTCGACAAAGTCTTCAGAACCCCCCCATTTTGTGTATTTGCGAACATTTCAGGACACCGCGAGTGTTCTTAGAACACATTCAACTTGACAGCCACAACCCCCATTCATATTTGCGTACATTTCAGGACACCGCAAGTGTTCGACAACATCTCCAGAGCACCCCCATTTTGTGTATTTGCAAACATGTCAGGACACCGCAAGTGTTGTTAGAACACATTCAACTTGACTGAACAATACGGACAGCGTCCTCAGGACACCCCCTACCAACATTCCCCGGACACCACGAGTGTTCTTAGAAAAGTCTTCAGAACCCCCCCATTTTGTTTATTTGCGAACAATTCAGGACAATGCGAGTGTTCTTAGAACACATTCAACTTGATAGCCACAACCCCCATTCATATTTGCGAACATTTCAGGACACTGCGAGTGTTCGACAACATCTTCAGAACACCCCCATTTTGTGTATTTGTAAACATTTCAGAACACCGAGAGTGTTCTTAGAACACATTCAACTTTACAGAGAACAATACGGACAGCGTCCTCAGGACACCCCTTACGAACATTCCCCGGAAACCGCCAGTGTTCTTAGAAGCGTCTTCAGAACACCCCCATTTTGTTTATTTGCAAACATTTCAGGAGACCGCGAGTGTTCTTAGAACACATTCAACATGACAAAGAACAATACGGACAGCATCCTCAGAACACCCACATTTTGTATATTTGCGAACATTTCAGGACACCGTGCGTGTTCTTAGAACACATTCAACTTGCCAGCCACAACCCCCCATTCATATTTCCGAACATTTCAGGACACAGCGAGTGTTCGACAACGTCTTCAGAACACCCCCATTTTGTGTATTTGCGAACATTTCACGACACCGCGAGTGTTCTTAGAACACATTCAACTTGACAGAGAACAATACAGACAGCGTCCTCAGGACACCCCCTACGAACATTCCCCGGACACCGCAAGTGTTCTTAGAAGCGTCTTCACGACACTCCCATTTTGTTTATTTGTGAACATTTCAGGACATAGCGAGTGTTCTTAGAACACATTCAACGTGACAGAGAACAATACGGACAGCATCCTCAGAACACCCACATTTTGTTTATTTGCGAACATTTCAGGACACCGCGAGTGTTCTTAGAACACATTCAACTTGAGCCACAACCCCCCATTCATATTTGCGAACATTTCAGGACACCATGAGTGTTCTAAGAACACATTCAACTTGACAGAGAACAATACGAACAGCATCTTCAGGACATCCCCTACGAACATTTCAGAACAACGCAAGAGTTCTTAGAACACATTCAACTTGACAGAGAATAATGCGGACAGCGTCCTCAGGACACCCCCATTTAGTTTATTTGCGAACATTTCAGGACACTGCAAGTGTTCTTAGAACACATTCAACTTGCCAGCGAACAATACAGACTACGCCTTCAGGACACCCCCTACGAACATTCCAGGACACCGCAAGTGTTCTTAGAAACGTCTTCAGAACACTCCCATTTTGTTTATTTTCGAACATTTCAGGACACCGCGAGTGTTCTTAGAACACATTCAACTTGACAGAGAACAATACGGACAGCGTCCTCAGGACACCCCCATTTTGTTTATTTCCGAACATTTCAGGACACCGCGAGTGTTCTTAGAACACATTCAACTTGCCAGCCACAACCCCCCATTCATATTTGCGAACATTTCAGGACACCATGAGTGTTCTAAGAACACATTCAACTTGACAGAGAACAATGCGGACAGCGTCCTCAGGACACCCCCATTGTGTGTATTTGCGAACATTTCAGGACACCGAGAGTGTTCTTAGAACACATTCAACTTGAGAGAGAACAATACGGACAGCGTCCTCAGGACACCCCTTACGAACATTCCCCGGACACCGCGAGTGTTCTTAGAAGCGTCTTCAGAAAACACCCATTTTGTTTATTTGCGAACATTTCAGGACGCCGCGAGTGTTCCTTGAACACATTCAACGTGACAGAGAACAATACGGACAGCGTCCTCAGAACACCCCCATTTTGTTTATTTGCAAACATTTCAGGACACCGCGAGTGTTCTTAGAACACATTCAACTTGCCAGCCACAACCCCCCATTCATATTTGCGAACATTTCAGGATACAGCGAGTGTTCTTAGAACACATTCAATTTGACAGAGAACAATACGGACAGCTTCCTCAGGACAGCCCCTACGAACATTCCCCGGACACCGCGAGTGTTCTTAGAAGAGTCTTCATAACACCCCCATTTTGTTTATTTGCGAACATTTTAGGACATTGCAAGTGTTCTTAGAACACATTCAACATGACAGAGAACAATACGGACAGCATCCTCAGAACACCCACATTTTGTTTATTTGCGAACATTTCAGGACACCGCGAGTGTTCTTAGAACACATTCAACTTGCCAGCCACAACCCCCCATTCATATTTGCGAACATTTCAGGACACAGCGAGTGTTCGACAACGTCTTCAGAACACCCTCATTTTGTGTATTTGCGAACATTTCAGGACACCGCGAGTGTTCTTAGAACACATTCAACTTGACAGAGAACAATACAAACAGCATCTTCAGGACACCCCATACGACCGTTTCAGAACAACGCGAGAGTTCTTAGAACACATTCAACTTGACAGAGAACAATGCGGACAGCGTCCTCAGGACACCCGCATTTTGTTTATTTGCGAACAGTTCAGGACACCGCAAGTGTTCTTAGAACACATTCAACTTGCCAGCCACAACCCCCTATTCATATTTGCGAACATTTCAGGATACAGCGAGTGTTCGACAACATCTTCAGAACACCCCCATTTTGTGTATTTGCGAACATTTCAGGACACTGCAAGTGTTCTTAGAACACATTCAACTTGACAGAGAACAATACGGACAGCTTCCTCAGGACACCCCCTACGAACATTCCCCGGACACCGCAAGTGTTCTTAGAAGAGTCTTCAGAACACCCCCATTTTGTTTATTTGCGAACATTTCAGAACACCGCGAGTGTTCTTAGAACACATTCAACTGTCAGCGACAAATACGGACTACGCCTTCAGGACACCCCCTACGAACATTCCAGGACACCGCAAGTGTTCTTAGAAACGTCTTCAGAACACCCCCATTTTGTTTATATGCGAACATTTCAGGACACCGCGAGTGTTCCTAGAACACATTCAACTTGACAGAGAACAATACGGACAGCGTCCTCAGGACACCCCCATTTTGTTTATTTGCGAACATTTCAGGACACCGCGAGTGTTCTTAGAAGCGTCTTCAGAACACCACCATCGTGTTTATTTGCAAACATTTCAGGACACCGCGAGTGTTCTTAGAACACATTCAACTTGACAAAGAGCAATACGGACAGCGTCCTCAGGACACCCCCATTTTGTTTATTTGCGAACATTTCAGGACACCGCGAGAGTTCCTTGAACACATTCAACTTGCCAGCCACAACCCCCATTCATATTTGAGAACATTTCAGGACACCGCGAGTGTTCTTAGAACACATTCAACTTGACCGCCACAGCCCCATTCATATTTGCGAACATTTCAGGACACCGCGAGTGTTCGACAACATCTTCAGAACACCCCCATTTTGTGTATTTGCGAACATTTCAGGTCACCGCGAGTGTTCTTAGAACACATTCAACGTGACATAGAACAATACAGACAGCGTCCTCAGAACACCCCCATTTTGTTTATTTGCGAACATTTCAGGACACTGCAAGTGTTCTTAGAACACATTCAACTTGCCAGCCACAACCCCCATTCATATTTGCGAACATTTCAGGACACAGCGAGTGTTCGACAACGTCTTCAGAAAACCCCCATTTTGTGTATTTGCGAACATTTCAGGACACCTCCAGTGTTCTTAGAACACATTCAACTTGACAGAGAACAATACGGACAGCGTCCTCAGGACACCCCCCACCAACATTCCCCGGACACCACGAGTGTTCTTAGAAAAGTCTTCAGAACCCTCCCATTTTGTTTATTTGCGAACATTTCAGGACAATGTGAGTGTTCTTAGAACACATTCAACTTGACAGCCACAACCCCCATTCATATTTGCGAACATTTCAGGACACTGCGAGTATTCGACAACATCTTCAGAACCCTCCATTTTGTGTATTTGCAAACATTTCAGAACACTGAGAGTGTTCTTATAACACATTCAACTTTACAGAGAACAATACGGACAGCGTCCTCAGGACACCCCTTACGAACATTCCCCGGAAACCGCCATGTTCTTAGAAGAGTCTTGAGAACACCCCCATTTTGTTTATTTGCAAACATTTCAGGACACCGCGAGTGTTCTTTGAACACATTCAACGTGACAGAGAACAATACGGACAGCGTCCTCAGAACACCCGCATTTTGTTTATTTGCGAACATTTCAGGACACCGCGAGTGTTCTTAGAACACTTTCAACTTGCCAGCCACAACCCCCCATTCATATTTGCGAACATTTCAGGATACAGCGAGTGTTCGACAACGTCTTCAGAACACCCCCATTTTGTGTATTTGCGAACATTTCAGGACACCGCAAGTGTTCTTAGAACACATTCAACTTGACAGAGAACAATACGGACAGAGTCCTCAGGACACCCTCTACGAACATTCCCCGGACACCGCGAGTGTTCTTAGAAGAGTCTTCAGAACACCCCCATTTTGTTTATTTGCGAACATTTTAGGACACTGCAAATGTTCTTAGAACACATTCAACATGACAGAGAACAATACAGACAGCATCCTCAGAACACCCACATTTTGTTTATTTGCGAACATTTCAGGACACCGCGAGGTTTCTTAGAACACATTCAACTTGCCAGCCACAACCCCCCATTCATATTTGCGAACATTTCAGGACACCATGAGTGTTCTAAGAACACATTCAACTTGACAGAGAACAATGCGGACAGCGTCCTCAGGACACCCCCATTTTGTTTATTTGCGAACATTTCAGGACACCGCGAGTGTTCTTAGAACACATTCAACTTGCCAGCGAACAATACGGACTACGCCTTCAGGACACCCTCTACGAACATTCCAGGACACCGCAAGTGTTCTTAGAAACGTCTTCAGAACACCCCCATTTTGTTTATTTGCGAACATTTCAGGACACCTCCAGTGTTCTTAGAACACATTCAACTTGACAGAGAACAATACGGACAGCGTCCTCAGGACACCCCCCACCAACATTCCCCGGACACCACGAGTGTTCTTAGAAAAGTCTTCAGAACCCTCCCATTTTGTTTATTTGCGAACATTTCAGGACAATGTGAGTGTTCTTAGAACACATTCAACTTGACAGCCACAACCCCCATTCATATTTGCGAACATTTCAGGACACTGCGAGTATTCGACAACATCTTCAGAACCCTCCATTTTGTGTATTTGCAAACATTTCAGAACACCGAGAGTGTTCTTATAACACATTCAACTTTACAGAGAACAATACGGACAGCGTCCTCAGGACACCCCTTACGAACATTCCCCGGAAACCGCCATGTTCTTAGAAGAGTCTTGAGAACACCCCCATTTTGTTTATTTGCAAACATTTCAGGACACCGCGAGTGTTCTTTGAACACATTCAACGTGACAGAGAACAATACGGACAGCGTCCTCAGAACACCCGCATTTTGTTTATTTGCGAACATTTCAGGACACCGCGAGTGTTCTTAGAACACATTCAACTTGCCAGCCACAACCCCCCATTCATATTTGCGAACATTTCAGGATACAGCGAGTGTTCGACAACGTCTTCAGAACACCCCCATTTTGTGTATTTGCGAACATTTCAGGACACCGCAAGTGTTCTTAGAACACATTCAACTTGACAGAGAACAATACGGACAGAGTCCTCAGGACACCCTCTACGAACATTCCCCGGACACCGCGAGTGTTCTTAGAAGAGTCTTCAGAACACCCCCATTTTGTTTATTTGCGAACATTTTAGGACACTGCAAATGTTCTTAGAACACATTCAACATGACAGAGAACAATACAGACAGCATCCTCATAACACCCACATTTTGTTTATTTGCGAACATTTCAGGACACCGCGAGGTTTCTTAGAACACATTCAACTTGCCAGCCACAACCCCCCATTCATATTTGCGAACATTTCAGGACACCATGAGTGTTCTAAGAACACATTCAATTTGACAGAGAACAATGCGGACAGCGTCCTCAGGACACCCCCATTTTGTTTATTTGCGAACATTTCAGGACACCGCGAGTGTTCTTAGAACACATTCCACTTGCCAGCGAACAATACGGACTACGCCTTCAGGACACCCTCTACGAACATTCCAGGACACCGCAAGTGTTCTTAGAAACGTCTTCAGAACACCCCCATTTTGTTTATTTGCGAACATTTCAGGACACCGCGAGTGTTCTTAGAAAACATTCAACTTGACAGAGAACAATACGGACAGCGTCCTCAGGACACCCCAATTTTGTTTATTTGCGAACATTTCAGGACACCGCAAGTGTTCTTAGAAGCGTCTTCAGAACACCACCATCTTGTTTATTCGCAAACATTTCAGGACACTGCAAGTGTTCTTAGAAAACATTCAACTTGACAAAGAGCAATACGGACAGCGTCCTCAGGACACCCCCATTTTGTTTATTTGCGAACATTTCAGGACACCGCGAGTGTTCGACAACGTCTTCAGAACAACCCCATTTTGTGTATTTGCGAACATTTCAGGATACCGCGAGTGTTCTTAGAACACATTCAACTTGACAGCCACAACCCCCATTCATATTTGCGAACATTTCAGGACACCGCGAGTGTTCTTAGAACACATTCAACTTGACAGAGAACAATACAAACAGCATCTTCAGGACACCCCATACGACTGTTTCAGAACAACGCGAGAGTTCTTAGAACACATTCAACTTGACAGAGAACAATGCGGACAGCGTCCTCAGGACACCCGCATTTTGTTTATTTGCGAACATTTCAGGACACCGCAAGTGTTCTTAGAACACATTCAACTTGCCAGCCACAACCCCCTATTCATATTTGCGAACATTTCAGGATACAGCGAGTGTTCGACAACATCTTCAGAACAACCCCATTTTGTTTATTTGCGAACATTTCAGGACACCGCGAGTGTTCGACAACGTCTTCAGAACAACCCCATTTTGTGTATTTGCGAACATTTCAGGATACAGCGAGTGTTCTTAGAACACATTCAACTTGACAGCCACAACCCCCATTCATATTTGCGAACATTTCAGGACACCGCGAGTGTTCGACAACGTCTTCAGAACAACCCCATTTTGTGTATTTGCGAACATTTCAGGATACCGCAAGTGTTCTTAGAACACATTCAACTTGACAGCCACAACCCCCATTCATATTTGCGAACATTTCAGGACACCGCAAGTGTTCTTAGAAGCGTCTTCAGAACACCACCATCTTGTTTATTCGCAAACATTTCAGGACACTGCAAGTGTTCTTAGAAAACATTCAACTTGACAAAGAGCAATACGGACAGCGTCCTCAGGACACCCCCATTTTGTTTATTTGCGAACATTTCAGGACACCGCGAGAGTTCTTAGAACACATTCAACTTGCCAGCCACAACCCCCCATTCATATATGCGAACATTTCAGCACACAGCGAGTGTTCGACAACGTCTTCAGAACCCCCCCCATTTTGTGTATTTGCGAACTTTTCAGGACACCGCGAGTGTTCTTAGAACACATTCAACTTGACAGCCACAACCCCCATTCATATTTGCGAACATTTCAGGACACCGCGAGTGTTCTACAACATCTTCAGAACACCCCCATTTTGTGTATTTGCGAACATTTCAGGACACCGCGAGTGTTCTTAGAACACATTCAACTTGAGAGAGAACAATACAGACAGAGTCCTCAGGACACCCCCTACGAACATTGCCCGGACACCGCGAGTGTTCATAGAAGCGTCTTCACAACACTCCCATTTTGTTTATTTGCGAACATTTCAGGACACCGCGAGTGTTCTTAGAACACATTCAACGTGGCAGAGAACAATACAGACAGCTTCCTCAGAACACCCCCATTTTGTTTATTTGCGAACATTTCAGGACACCGCGAGTGTTCTTAGAACACATTCAACTTGCCAGCCACAACCCCCATTCATATTTGCAAACATTTCAGGACACAGCGAGTGTTCGACAACGTCTTCAGAACACCCCATTTTGTGTATTTGCGAACATTTCAGGACACCGAGAGTGTTCTTAGAACACATTCAACTTGAGAGAGAACAATACGGACAGCGTCCTCAGGACACCCCTTACGAACATTCCCCGGACACCGCGAGTGTTCTTAGAAGCGTCTTCAGAAAACACCCATTTTGTTTATTTGCGAACATTTCAGGACGCCGCAAGTGTTCCTTGAACACATTCAACGTGACAGAGAACAATACGGACAGCGTCCTCAGAACACCCCCATTTTGTTTATTTGCAAACATTTCAGGACACCGCGAGTGTTCTTAGAACACATTCAACTTGCCAGCCACAACCCCCCATTCATATTTGCGAACATTTCAGGATACAGCGAGTGTTCGACAACATCTTCAGAACACCCCCATTTTGTGTATTTGCGAACATTTCAGGACACTGCAAGTGTTCTTAGAACACATTCAACTTGACAGAGAACAATACGGACAGCTTCCTCAGGACAGCCCCTACGAACATTCCCCGGACACCGCGAGTGTTCTTAGAAGAGTCTTCAGAACACCCCCATTTTGTTTATTTGCGAACATTTTAGGACACTGCAAGTGTTCTTAGAACACATTCAACATGACAGAGAACAATACGGACAGCATCCTCAGAACACCCACATTTTGTTTATTTGCGAACATTTCAGGACACCGCAAGTGTTCTTAGAACACATTCAACTTGCCAGCCACAACCCCCCATTCATATTTGTGAACATTTCAGGACACAGCGAGTGTTCGACAACGTCTTCAGAACACCCTCATTTTGTGTATTTGCGAACATTTCAGGACACCGCGAGTGTTCTTAGAACACATTCAACTTGACAGAGAACAATACAAACAGCATCTTCAGGACACCCCATACGACTGTTTCAGAACAACGCGAGAGTTCTTAGAACACATTCAACTTGACAGAGAACAATGCGGACAGCGTCCTCAGGACACCCGCATTTTGTTTATTTGCGAACATTTCAGGACACCGCAAGTGTTCTTAGAACACATTCAACTTGCCAGCCACAACCCCCTATTCATATTTGCGAACATTTCAGGATACAGCGAGTGTTCGACAACATCTTCAGAACAACCCCATTTTGTTTATTTGCGAACATTTCAGGACACCGCGAGTGTTCGACAACGTCTTCAGAACAACCCCATTTTGTGTATTTGCGAACATTTCAGGATACCGCGAGTGTTCTTAGAACACATTCAACTTGACAGCCACAACCCCCATTCATATTTGCGAACATTTCAGGACACCGCGAGTGTTCGACAACGTCTTCAGAACAACCCCATTTTGTGTATTTGCGAACATTTCAGGATACCGCGAGTGTTCTTAGAACACATTCAACTTGACAGCCACAACCCCCATTCATATTTGCGAACATTTCAGGACACCGCAAGTGTTCTTAGAAGCGTCTTCAGAACACCACCATCTTGTTTATTCGCAAACATTTCAGGACACTGCAAGTGTTCTTAGAAAACATTCAACTTGACAAAGAGCAATACGGACAGCGTCCTCAGGACACCCCCATTTTGTTTATTTGCGAACATTTCAGGACACCGCGAGAGTTCTTAGAACACATTCAACTTGCCAGCCACAACCCCCGATTCATATTTGCGAACATTTCAGCACACAGCGAGTGTTCGACAACGTCTTCAGAACCCCCCCCATTTTGTGTATTTGCGAACTTTTCAGGACACCGCGAGTGTTCTTAGAACACATTCAACTTGACAGCCACAACCCCCATTCATATTTGCGAACATTTCAGGACACCGCGAGTGTTCTACAACATCTTCAGAACACCCCCATTTTGTGTATTTGCGAACATTTCAGGACACCGCGAGTGTTCTTAGAACACATTCAACGTGGCAGAGAACAATACAGACAGCTTCCTCAGAACACCCCCATTTTGTTTATTTGCGAACATTTCAGGACACCGCGAGTGTTCTTAGAACACATTCAACTTGCCAGCCACAACCCCCATTCATATTTGCGAACATTTCAGGACACAGCGAGTGTTCGACAACGTCTTCAGAACACCCCATTTTGTGTATTTGCGAACATTTCAGGACACCGAGAGTGTTCTTAGAACACATTCAACTTGAGAGAGAACAATACGGACAGCGTCCTCAGGACACCCCTTACGAACATTCCCCGGACACCGCGAGTGTTCTTAGAAGCGTCTTCAGAAAACACCCATTTTGTTTATTTGCGAACATTTCAGGACGCCGCAAGTGTTCCTTGAACACATTCAACGTGACAGAGAACAATACGGACAGTGTCCTCAGAACACCCCCATTTTGTTTATTTGCAAACATTTCAGGACACCGCGAGTGTTCTTAGAACACATTCAACTTGCCAGCCACAACCCCCCATTCATATTTGCGAACATTTCAGGATACAGCGAGTGTTCGACAACATCTTCAGAACACCCCCATTTTGTGTATTTGCGAACATTTCAGGACACTGCAAGTGTTCTTAGAACACATTCAACTTGACAGAGAACAATACGGACAGCTTCCTCAGGACAGCCCCTACGAACATTCCCCGGACACCGCGAGTGTTCTTAGAAGAGTCTTCAGAACACCCCCATTTTGTTTATTTGCGAACATTTTAGGACACTGCAAGTGTTCTTAGAACACATTCAACATGACAGAGAACAATACGGACAGCATCCTCAGAACACCCACATTTTGTTTATTTGCGAACATTTCAGGACACCGCAAGTGTTCTTAGAACACATTCAACTTGCCAGCCACAACCCCCATTCATATTTGCGAACATTTCAGGACACAGCGAGTGTTCGACAACGTCTTCAGAACACCCCATTTTGTGTATTTGCGAACATTTCAGGACACCGAGAGTGTTCTTAGAACACATTCAACTTGAGAGAGAACAATACGGACAGCGTCCTCAGGACACCCCTTACGAACATTCCCCGGACACCGCGAGTGTTCTTAGAAGCGTCTTCAGAAAACACCCATTTTGTTTATTTGCGAACATTTCAGGACGCCGCGAGTGTTCCTTGAACACATTCAACGTGACAGAGAACAATACGGACAGCGTCCTCAGAACACCCCCATTTTGTTTATTTGCAAACATTTCAGGACACCGCGAGTGTTCTTAGAACACATTCAACTTGCCAGCCACAACCCCCCATTCATATTTGCGAACATTTCAGGATACAGCGAGTGTTCGACAACATCTTCAGAACACCCCCATTTTGTGTATTTGCGAACAT
Organism: Ambystoma mexicanum; assembly: GCF_040938575.1. Taxonomy (NCBI): domain Eukaryota; kingdom Metazoa; phylum Chordata; class Amphibia; order Caudata; family Ambystomatidae; genus Ambystoma; species Ambystoma mexicanum. The sequence goes on along the minus strand of NC_090923.1, from coordinate 860,806,476 downwards.
TTCAGGACACTGCAAGTGTTCTTAGAACACATTCAACTTGACAGAGAACAATACGGACAGCTTCCTCAGGACAGCCCCTACGAACATTCCCCGGACACCGCGAGTGTTCTTAGAAGAGTCTTCAGAACACCCCCATTTTGTTTATTTGCGAACATTTTAGGACACTGCAAGTGTTCTTAGAACACATTCAACATGACAGAGAACAATACGGACAGCATCCTCAGAACACCCACATTTTGTTTATTTGCGAACATTTCAGGACACCGCAAGTGTTCTTATAACACATTCAACTTGCCAGCCACAACCCCCCATTCATATTTGCGAACATTTCAGGACACAGCGAGTGTTCGACAACGTCTTCAGAACACCCTCATTTTGTGTATTTGCGAACATTTCAGGACACCGCGAGTGTTCTTAGAACACATTCAACTTGACAGAGAACAATACAAACAGCATCTTCAGGACACCCCATACGACCGTTGCAGAACAACGCGAGAGTTCTTAGAACACATTCAACTTGACAGAGAACAATGCGGACAGCGTCCTCAGGACACCCGCATTTTGTTTATTTGCGAACATTTCAGGACACCGCAAGTGTTCTTAGAACACATTCAACTTGCCAGCCACAACCCCCTATTCATATTTGCGAACATTTCAGGATACAGCGAGTGTTCGACAACATCTTCAGAACACCCCCATTTTGTGTATTTGCGAACATTTCAGGACACTGCAAGTGTTCTTAGAACACATTCAACTTGACAGAGAACAATACGGACAGCTTCCTCAGGACACCCCCTACGAACATTCCCCGGACACCGCAAGTGTTCTTAGAAGAGTCTTCAGAACACCCCCATTTTGTTTATTTGCGAACATTTCAGGACACCGCGAGTGTTCTTAGAACACATTCAACTTGTCAGCGACAAATACGGACTACGCCTTCAGGACACCCCCTACGAACATTCCAGGACACCGCAAGTGTTCTTAGAAACGTCTTCAGAACACCCCCATTTTGTTTATTTGCGAACATTTCAGGACACCGCGAGTGTTCCTAGAACACATTCAACTTGACAGAGAACAATACGGACAGCGTCCTCAGGACACCCCCATTTTGTTTATTTGCGAACATTTCAGGACACCGCGAGTGTTCTTAGAAGCGTCTTCAGAACACCACCATCGTGTTTATTCGCAAACATTTCAGGACACCGCGAGTGTTCTTAGAACACATTCAACTTGACAAAGAGCAATACGGACAGCGTCCTCAGGACACCCCCATTTTGTTTATTTGCGAACATTTCAGGACACCGCGAGAGTTCCTTGAACACATTCAACTTGCCAGCCACAACCCCCATTCATATTTGCGAACATTTCAGGACACCGCAAGTGTTCTTAGAACACATTCAACTTGACCGCCACAGCCCCCATTCATATTTGCGAACATTTCAGGACACCGCGAGTGTTCGACAACATCTTCAGAACACCCCCATTTTGTGTATTTGCGAACATTTCAGGTCACCGCGAGTGTTCTTAGAACACATTCAACGTGACAGAGAACAATACAGACAGCGTCCTCAGAACACCCCCATTTTGTTTATTTGCGAACATTTCAGGACACCGCAAGTGTTCTTAGAACACATTCAACTTGCCAGCCACAACACCCATTCATATTTGCGAACATTTCAGGACACAGCGAGTGTTCGACAACGTCTTCAGAAAACCCCCATTTTGTGTATTTGCGAACATTTCAGGACACCTCCAGTGTTCTTAGAACACATTCAACTTGACAGAGAACAATACGGACAGCGTCCTCAGGACACCCCCCACCAACATTCCCCGGACACCACGAGTGTTCTTAGAAAAGTCTTCAGAACCCTCCCATTTTGTTTATTTGCGAACATTTCAGGACAATGCGAGTGTTCTTAGAACACATTCAACTTGACAGCCACAACCCCCATTCATATTTGCGAACATTTCAGGACACTGCGAGTATTCGACAACATCTTCAGAACCCCCCATTTTGTGTATTTGCAAACATTTCAGAACACCGAGAGTGTTCTTATAACACATTCAACTTTACAGAGAACAATACGGACAGCGTCCTCAGGACACCCCTTACGAACATTCCCCGGAAACCGCCATGTTCTTAGAAGAGTCTTGAGAACACCCCCATTTTGTTTATTTGCAAACATTTCAGGACACCGCGAGTGTTCTTTGAACACATTCAACGTGACAGAGAACAATACGGACAGCGTCCTCAGAACACCCGCATTTTGTTTATTTGCAAACATTTCAGGACACCGCGAGTGTTCTTAGAACACATTCAACTTGCCAGCCACAACCCCCCATTCATATTTGCGAACATTTCAGGATACAGCGAGTGTTCGACAACGTCTTCAGAACACCCCCATTTTGTGTATTTGCGAACATTTCAGGACACCGCAAGTGTTCTTAGAACACATTCAACTTGACAGAGAACAATACGGACAGAGTCCTCAGGACACCCCCTACGAACATTCCCCGGACACCGCGAGTGTTCTTAGAAGAGTCTTCAGAACACCCCCATTTTGTTTATTTGCGAACATTTTAGGACACTGCAAATGTTCTTAGAACACATTCAACATGACAGAGAACAATACAGACAGCATCCTCAGAACACCCACATTTTGTTTATTTGCGAACATTTCAGGACACCGCGAGGTTTCTTAGAACACATTCAACTTGCCAGCCACAACCCCCCATTCATATTTGCGAACATTTCAGGACACCATGAGTGTTCTAAGAACACATTCAACTTGACAGAGAACAATGCGGACAGCGTCCTCAGGACACCCCCATTTTGTTTATTTGCGAACATTTCAGGACACCGCGAGTGTTCTTAGAACACATTCAACTTGCCAGTGAACAATACGGACTACGCCTTCAGGACACCCTCTACGAACATTCCAGGACACCGCAAGTGTTCTTAGAAACGTCTTCAGAACACCCCCATTTTGTTTATTTGCGAACATTTCAGGACACCGCGAGTGTTCTTAGAACACATTCAACTTGACAGAGAACAATACGGACAGCGTCCTCAGGACACCCCAATTTTGTTTATTTGCGAACATTTCAGGACACCGCAAGTATTCTTAGAAGCGTCTTCAGAACACCACCATCTTGTTTATTCGCAAACATTTCAGGACACTGCAAGTGTTCTTTGAAAACATTCAACTTGACAAAGAGCAATACGGACAGCGTCCTCAGGACACCCCCATTTTGTTTATTTGCGAACATTTCAGGACACCGCGAGTGTTCGACAACGTCTTCAGAACAACCCCATTTTGTGTATTTGCGAACATTTCAGGATACCGCGAGTGTTCTTAGAACACATTCAACTTGACAGCCACAACCCCCATTCATATTTGCGAACATTTCAGGACACAGCGAGTGTTCGACAACGTCTTCAGAACACCCCCATTTTGTGCATTTGCGAACATTTCAGAACACCGAGAGTGTTCTTAGAACACATTCAACTTGATAGAGAACAATACGGACAGCGTCCTCAGAACACCCGCATTTTGTTTATTTGCAAACATTTCAGGACACCGCGAGTGTTCTTAGAACACATTCAACTTGCCAGCCACAACCCCCATTCATATTTGCGAACATTTCAGGATACAGCGAGTGTTCGACAACGTCTTCAGAACACCCCCAGTTTGTGTATTTGCGAACATTTCAGGACACCGCAAGTGTTCTTAGAACACATTCAACTTGACAAAGAGCAATACGGACAGCGTCCTCAGGACACCCCGATTTTGTTTATTTGCGAACATTTCAGGACACCGGGAGTGTTCGACAACGTCTTCAGAACAACCCCATTTTGTGTATTTGCGAACATTTCAGGATACCGCGAGTGTTCTTAAAACACATTCAACTTGACAGCCACAACCCCCATTCATATTTGCGAACATTTCAGGACACAGCGAGTGTTCGACAACGTCTTCAGAACACCCCCATTTTGTGCATTTGTGAACATTTCAGGACACCGCGAGTGTTCTTAGAACACATTCAACTTGACAGAGAACAATACAAACAGCATCTTCAGGACACCCCATACGACCGTTTCAGAACAACGCGAGAGTTCTTAGAACACATTCAACTTGACAGAGAACAATGCGGACACCGTCCTCAGGACACCCGCATTTTGTTTATTTGCGAACATTTCAGGACACCGCAAGTGTTCTTAGAACACATTCAACTTGCCAGCCACAACCCCCTATTCATATTTGCGAACATTTCAGGATACAGCGAGTGTTCGACAACATCTTCAGAAAACCCCCATTTTGTGTATTTGCGAACATTTCAGGACACTGCAAGTGTTCTTAGAACACATTCAACTTGACAGAGAACAATACGGACAGCTTCCTCAGGTCACCCCCTACGAACATTCCCCGGACACCGCAAGTGTTCTTAGAAGAGTCTTCAGAACACCCCCATTTTGTTTATTTGCGAACATTTCAGGACACCGCGAGTGTTCTTAGAACACATTCAACTTGTCAGCGACAAATACGGACTACGCCTTCAGGACACCCCCTACGAACATTCCAGGACACCGCAAGTGTTCTTAGAAACGTCTTCAGAACACCCCCATTTTGTTTATTTGCGAACATTTCAGGACACCGCGAGTGTTCCTAGAACACATTCAACTTGACAGAGAACAATACGGACAGCGTCCTCAGGACACCCCCATTTTGTTTATTTGCGAACATTTCAGGACACCGCGAGTGTTCTTAGAAGCGTCTTCAGAACACCACCATCGTGTTTATTTGCAAACATTTCAGGACACCGCGAGTGTTCTTAGAACACATTCAACTTGACAAAGAGCAATACGGACAGCGTCCTCAGGACACCCCCATTTTGTTTATTTGCGAACATTTCAGGACACCGCGAGAGTTCCTTGAACACATTCAACTTGCCAGCCACAACCCCCATTCATATTTGCGAACATTTCAGGACACCGCAAGTGTTCTTAGAACACATTCAACTTGACCGCCACAGCCCCCATTCATATTTGCGAACATTTCAGGACACCGCGAGTGTTCGACAACATCTTCAGAACACCCCCATTTTGTGTATTTGCGAACATTTCAGGTCACCGCGAGTGTTCTTAGAACACATTCAACGTGACAGAGAACAATACAGACAGCGTCCTCAGAACACCCCCATTTTGTTTATTTGCGAACATTTCAGGACACCGCAAGTGTTCTTAGAACACATTCAACTTGCCAGCCACAACCCCCATTCATATTTGCGAACATTTCAGGACACAGCGAGTGTTCGACAACGTCTTCAGAAAACCCCCATTTTGTGTATTTGCGAACATTTCAGGACACCTCCAGTGTTCTTAGAACACATTCAACTTGACAGAGAACAATACGGACAGCGTCCTCAGGACACCCCTTATGAACATTCCCCGGAAACCGCCATGTTCTTAGAAGAGTCTTGAGAACACCCCCATTTTGTTTATTTGCAAACATTTCAGGACACCGCGAGTGTTCTTTGAACACATTCAACGTGACAGAGAACAATACGGACAGCGTCCTCAGAACACCCGCATTTTGTTTATTTGCAAACATTTCAGGACACCGCGAGTGTTCTTAGAACACATTCAACTTGCCAGCCACAACCCCCCATTCATATTTGCGAACATTTCAGGATACAGCGAGTGTTCGACAACGTCTTCAGAACACCCCCATTTTGTGTATTTGCGAACATTTCAGGACACCGCAAGTGTTCTTAGAACACATTCAACTTGACAGAGAACAATACGGACAGAGTCCTCAGGACACCCCCTACGAACATTCCCCGGACACCGCGAGTGTTCTTAGAAGAGTCTTCAGAACACCCCCATTTTGTTTATTTGCGAACATTTTAGGACACTGCAAATGTTCTTAGAACACATTCAACATGACAGAGAACAATACAGACAGCATCCTCAGAACACCCACATTTTGTTTATTTGCGAACATTTCAGGACACCGCGAGGTTTCTTAGAACACATTCAACTTGCCAGCCACAACCCCCCATTCATATTTGCGAACATTTCAGGACACCATGAGTGTTCTAAGAACACATTCAACTTGACAGAGAACAATGCGGACAGCGTCCTCAGGACACCCCCATTTTGTTTATTTGCGAACATTTCAGGACACTGCGAGTGTTCTTAGAACACATTCAACTTGCCAGTGAACAATACGGACTACGCCTTCAGGACACCCTCTACGAACATTCCAGGACACCGCAAGTGTTCTTAGAAACGTCTTCAGAACACCCCCATTTTGTTTATTTGCGAACATTTCAGGACACCGCGAGTGTTCTTAGAACACATTCAACTTGACAGAGAACAATACGGACAGCGTCCTCAGGACACCCCAATTTTGTTTATTTGCGAACATTTCAGGACACCGCAAGTATTCTTAGAAGCGTCTTCAGAACACCACCATCTTGTTTATTCGCAAACATTTCAGGACACTGCAAGTGTTCTTTGAAAACATTCAACTTGACAAAGAGCAATACGGACAGCGTCCTCAGGACACCCCCATTTTGTTTATTTGCGAACATTTCAGGACACCGCGAGTGTTCGACAACGTCTTCAGAACAACCCCATTTTGTGTATTTGCGAACATTTCAGGATACCGCGAGTGTTCTTAGAACACATTCAACTTGACAGCCACAACCCCCATTCATATTTGCGAACATTTCAGGACACAGCGAGTGTTCGACAACGTCTTCAGAACACCCCCATTTTGTTTATTTGCGAACATTTCAGGACATCGCGAGTGTTCTTAGAACACATTCAACTTGACAGAGAACAATACGGACAGCGTCCTCAGGACACCCCCATTTTGTTTATTTGCGAACATTTCAGGACACCGCGAGTGTTCGACAACGTCTTCAGAACACCCCCATTTTGTTTATTTGCGAACATTTCAGGACATCGCGAGTGTTCTTAGAACACATTCAACTTGACAGAGAACAATACGGACAGCGTCCTCAGGACACCCCAATTTTGTTTATTTGCGAACATTTCAGGACACCGCAAGTGTTCTTAGAAGCGTCTTCAGAACACCACCATCTTGTTTATTCGCAAACATTTCAGGACACTGCAAGTGTTCTTAGAAAACATTCAACTTGCCAGCCACAACCCCCATTCATATTTGCGAACATTTCAGGACACAGCGAGTGTTCGACAACGTCTTCAGAAAACCCCCATTTTGTGTATTTGCGAACATTTCAGGACACCTCCAGTGTTCTTAGAACACATTCAACTTGACAGAGAACAATACGGACAGCGTCCTCAGGACACCCCCCACCAACATTCCCCGGACACCACGAGTGTTCTTAGAAAAGTCTTCAGAACCCTCCCATTTTGTTTATTTGCGAACATTTCAGGACAATGCGAGTGTTCTTAGAACACATTCAACTTGACAGCCACAACCCCCATTCATATTTGCGAACATTTCAGGACACTGCGAGTATTCGACAACATCTTCAGAACCCCCCATTTTGTGTATTTGCAAACATTTCAGAACACCGAGAGTGTTCTTATAACACATTCAACTTTACAGAGAACAATACGGACAGCGTCCTCAGGACACCCCTTACGAACATTCCCCGGAAACCGCCATGTTCTTAGAAGAGTCTTGAGAACACCCCCATTTTGTTTATTTGCAAACATTTCAGGACACCGCGAGTGTTCTTTGAACACATTCAACGTGACAGAGAACAATACGGACAGCGTCCTCAGAACACCCGCATTTTGTTTATTTGCAAACATTTCAGGACACCGCGAGTGTTCTTAGAACACATTCAACTTGCCAGCCACAACCCCCCATTCATATTTGCGAACATTTCAGGATACAGCGAGTGTTCGACAACGTCTTCAGAACACCCCCATTTTGTGTATTTGCGAACATTTCAGGACACCGCAAGTGTTCTTAGAACACATTCAACTTGACAGAGAACAATACGGACAGAGTCCTCAGGACACCCCCTACGAACATTCCCCGGACACCGCGAGTGTTCTTAGAAGAGTCTTCAGAACACCCCCATTTTGTTTATTTGCGAACATTTTAGGACACTGCAAATGTTCTTAGAACACATTCAACATGACAGAGAACAATACAGACAGCATCCTCAGAACACCCACATTTTGTTTATTTGCGAACATTTCAGGACACCGCGAGGTTTCTTAGAACACATTCAACTTGCCAGCCACAACCCCCCATTCATATTTGCGAACATTTCAGGACACCATGAGTGTTCTAATAACACATTCAACTTGACAGAGAACAATGCGGACAGCGTCCTCAGGACACCCCCATTTTGTTTATTTGCGAACATTTCAGGACACCGCGAGTGTTCTTAGAACACATTCAACTTGCCAGTGAACAATACGGACTACGCCTTCAGGACACCCTCTACGAACATTCCAGGACACCGCAAGTGTTCTTAGAAACGTCTTCAGAACACCCCCATTTTGTTTATTTGCGAACATTTCAGGACACCGCGAGTGTTCTTAGAACACATTCAACTTGACAGAGAACAATACGGACAGCGTCCTCAGGACACCCCAATTTTGTTTATTTGCGAACATTTCAGGACACCGCAAGTGTTCTTAGAAGCGTCTTCAGAACACCACCATCTTGTTTATTCGCAAACATTTCAGGACACTGCAAGTGTTCTTAGAAAACATTCAGCTTGCCAGCCACAACCCCCATTCATATTTGCGAACATTTCAGGACACAGCGAGTGTTCGACAACGTCTTCAGAAAACCCCCATTTTGTGTATTTGCGAACATTTCAGGACACCTCCAGTGTTCTTAGAACACATTCAACTTGACAGAGAACAATACGGACAGCGTCCTCAGGACACCCCCCACCAACATTCCCCGGACACCACGAGTGTTCTTAGAAAAGTCTTCAGAACCCTCCCATTTTGTTTATTTGCGAACATTTCAGGACAATGCGAGTGTTCTTAGAACACATTCAACTTGACAGCCACAACCCCCATTCATATTTGCGAACATTTCAGGACACTGCGAGTATTCGACAACATCTTCAGAACCCCCCATTTTGTGTATTTGCAAACATTTCAGAACACCGAGAGTGTTCTTATAACACATTCAACTTTACAGAGAACAATACGGACAGCGTCCTCAGGACACCCCTTACGAACATTCCCCGGAAACCGCCATGTTCTTAGAAGAGTCTTGAGAACACCCCCATTTTGTTTATTTGCAAACATTTCAGGACACCGCGAGTGTTCTTTGAACACATTCAACGTGACAGAGAACAATACGGACAGCGTCCTCAGAACACCCGCATTTTGTTTATTTGCAAACATTTCAGGACACCGCGAGTGTTCTTAGAACACATTCAACTTGCCAGCCACAACCCCCCATTCATATTTGCGAACATTTCAGGATACAGCGAGTGTTCGACAACGTCTTCAGAACACCCCCATTTTGTGTATTTGCGAACATTTCAGGACACCGCAAGTGTTCTTAGAACACATTCAACTTGACAGAGAACAATACGGACAGCGTCCTCAGGACACCCCTTATGAACATTCCCCGGAAACCGCCATGTTCTTAGAAGAGTCTTGAGAACACCCCCATTTTGTTTATTTGCAAACATTTCAGGACACCGCGAGTGTTCTTTGAACACATTCAACGTGACAGAGAACAATACGGACAGCGTCCTCAGAACACCCGCATTTTGTTTATTTGCAAACATTTCAGGACACCGCGAGTGTTCTTAGAACACATTCAACTTGCCAGCCACAACCCCCCATTCATATTTGCGAACATTTCAGGATACAGCGAGTGTTCGACAACGTCTTCAGAAAACCCCCATTTTGTGTATTTGCGAACATTTCAGGACACCTCCAGTGTTCTTAGAACACATTCAACTTGACAGAGAACAATACGGACAGCGTCCTCAGGACACCCCCCACCAACATTCCCCGGACACCACGAGTGTTCTTAGAAAAGTCTTCAGAACCCTCCCATTTTGTTTATTTGCGAACATTTCAGGACAATGCGAGTGTTCTTAGAACACATTCAACTTGACAGCCACAACCCCCATTCATATTTGCGAACATTTCAGGACACTGCGAGTATTCGACAACATCTTCAGAACCCCCCATTTTGTGTATTTGCAAACATTTCAGAACACCGAGAGTGTTCTTATAACACATTCAACTTTACAGAGAACAATACGGACAGCGTCCTCAGGACACCCCTTACGAACATTCCCCGGAAACCGCCATGTTCTTAGAAGAGTCTTGAGAACACCCCCATTTTGTTTATTTGCAAACATTTCAGGACACCGCGAGTGTTCTTTGAACACATTCAACGTGACAGAGAACAATACGGACAGCGTCCTCAGAACACCCGCATTTTGTTTATTTGCAAACATTTCAGGACACCGCGAGTGTTCTTAGAACACATTCAACTTGCCAGCCACAACCCCCAATTCATATTTGCGAACATTTCAGGATACAGCGAGTGTTCGACAACGTCTTCAGAACACCCCCATTTTGTGTATTTGCGAACATTTCAGGACACCGCAAGTGTTCTTAGAACACATTCAACTTGACAGAGAACAATACGGACAGCGTCCTCAGGACACCCCTTATGAACATTCCCCGGAAACCGCCATGTTCTTAGAAGAGTCTTGAGAACACCCCCATTTTGTTTATTTGCAAACATTTCAGGACACCGCGAGTGTTCTTTGAACACATTCAACGTGACAGAGAACAATACGGACAGCGTCCTCAGAACACCCGCATTTTGTTTATTTGCAAACATTTCAGGACACCGCGAGTGTTCTTAGAACACATTCAACTTGCCAGCCACAACCCCCCATTCATATTTGCGAACATTTCAGGATACAGCGAGTGTTCGACAACGTCTTCAGAACACCCCCATTTTGTGTATTTGCGAACATTTCAGGACACCGCAAGTGTTCTTAGAACACATTCAACTTGACAGAGAACAATACGGACAGAGTCCTCAGGACACCCCCTACGAACATTCCCCGGACACCGCGAGTGTTCTTAGAAGAGTCTTCAGAACACCCCCATTTTGTTTATTTGCGAACATTTTAGGACACTGCAAATGTTCTTAGAACACATTCAACATGACAGAGAACAATACAGACAGCATCCTCAGAACACCCACATTTTGTTTATTTGCGAACATTTCAGGACACCGCGAGGTTTCTTAGAACACATTCAACTTGCCAGCCACAACCCCCCATTCATATTTGTGAACATTTCAGGACACCATGAGTGTTCTAAGAACACATTCAACTTGACAGAGAACAATGCGGACAGCGTCCTCAGGACACCCCCATTTTGTTTATTTGCGAACATTTCAGGACACCGCGAGTGTTCTTAGAACACATTCAACTTGCCAGTGAACAATACGGACTACGCCTTCAGGACACCCTCTACGAACATTCCAGGACACCGCAAGTGTTCTTAGAAACGTCTTCAGAACACCCCCATTTTGTTTATTTGCGAACATTTCAGGACATCGCGAGTGTTCTTAGAACACATTCAACTTGACAGAGAACAATACGGACAGCGTCCTCAGGACACCCCAATTTTGTTTATTTGCGAACATTTCAGGACACCGCAAGTGTTCTTAGAAGCGTCTTCAGAACACCACCATCTTGTTTATTCGCAAACATTTCAGGACACTGCAAGTGTTCTTAGAAAACATTCAACTTGACAAAGAGCAATACGGACAGCGTCCTCAGGACACCCCCATTTTGTTTATTTGCGAACATTTCAGGACACCGCGAGTGTTCGACAACGTCTTCAGAACAACCCCATTTTGTGTATTTGCGAACATTTCAGGATACCGCGAGTGTTCTTAGAACACATTCAACTTGACAGCCACAACCCCCATTCATATTAGCGAACATTTCAGGACACAGCGAGTGTTCGACAACGTCTTCAGAACACCCCCATTTTGTGCATTTGCGAACATTTCAGAACACCGAGAGTGTTCTTAGAACACATTCAACTTGATAGAGAACAATACGGACAGCGTCCTCCGAACACTCGCATTTTGTTTATTTGCAAACATTTCAGGACACCGCGAGTGTTCTTAGAACACATTCAACTTGCCAGCCACAACCCCCATTCATATTTGCGAACATTTCAGGATACAGCGAGTGTTCGACAACGTCTTCAGAACACCCCCAGTTTGTGTATTTGCGAACATTTCAGGACACCGCAAGTGTTCTTAGAACACATTCAACTTGACAAAGAGCAATACGGACAGCGTCCTCAGGACACCCCGATTTTGTTTATTTGCGAACATTTCAGGACACCGAGAGTGTTCGACAACGTCTTCAGAACAACCCCATTTTGTGTATTTGCGAACATTTCAGGATACCGCGAGTGTTCTTAAAACACATTCAACTTGACAGCCACAACCCCCATTCATATTTGCGAACATTTCAGGACACAGCGAGTGTTCGACAACGTCTTCAGAACACCCCCATTTTGTGCATTTGTGAACATTTCAGAACACCGAGAGTGTTCTTAGAACACATTCAACTTGATAGAGAACAATACGGACAGCGTCCTCAGAACACCTGCATTTTGTTTATTTGCGAACATTTCAGGACACCGCGAGTGTTCTTAGAACACATTCAACTTGCCAGCCACAACCCCCATTCATATTTGCGAACATTTCAGGATACAGCGAGTGTTCGACAACGTCTTCAGAACACCCCCAGTTTGTGTATTTGCGAACATTTCAGGACACCGCAAGTGTTCTTAGAACACATTCAACGTGACAGAGAACAATACGGACAGCGTCCTCAGAACACCCGCATTTTGTTTATTTGCGAACATTTCAGGACACCGCAAGTGTTCTTTGAACACATTCAACGTGACAGAGAACAATACGGACAGCGTCCTCAGAACACCCGCATTTTGTTTATTTGCGAACATTTCAGGACACCGCGAGTGTTCTTATAACACATTCAACTTGCCAGCCGCAACCCCCCATTCATATTTGCGAACATTTCAGGATACAGCGAGTGTTCGACAACGTCTTCAGAACACCCCCATTTTGGTTATTTGCGAACATTTCAGGACACCGCAAGTTTTCTTAGAACACATTCAACTTGACAGAGAACAATACGGACAGAGTCCTCAGGACACCCCCTACGAACATTCCCCGGACACCGCGAGTGTTCTTAGAAGAGTCTTCAGAACCCCCCCATTTTGTTTATTTGCGAACATTTCAGGACAATGTGAGTGTTCTTAGAACACATTCAACTTGACAGCCACAACCCCCATTCATATTTGCGAACATTTCAGGATACAGCGAGTGTTCGACAACGTCTTCAGAACACCACCATCTTGTTTATTCGCAAACATTTCAGGACACTGCAAGTGTTCTTAGAAAACATTCAACTTGACAAAGAGCAATACGGACAGCGTCCTCAGGACACCCCCATTTTGTGTATTTGCGAACATTTCAGGATACCGCGAGTGTTCTTAGAACACATTCAACTTGACAGCCACAACCCCCATTCATATTTGCGAACATTTCAGGACACAGCGAGTGTTCGACAACGTCTTCAGAACACCCCCATTTTGTGTATTTGCAAACATTTCAGAACACCGAGAGTGTTCTTAGAACACATTCAACTTGATAGAGAACAATACGGACAGCGCCCTCAGAACACCCGCATTTTGTTTATTTGCGAACAATTCAGGACACCGCGAGTGTTCTTTGAACACATTCAACGTGACAGAGAACAATACGGACAGCGTCCTCAGAACACCCGCATTTTGTTTATTTGCGAACATTTCAGGACACCGCGAGTGTTCTTAGAACACATTCAACTTGACAGAGAACAATACGGACAGAGTCCTCAGGACACCCCCTACGAACATTCCCCGGATACCGCGAGTGTTCTTAGAAGAGTCTTCAGAACACCCCCATTTTGTTTATTGCGAGTGTTCTTAGAACACATTCAACTTGACAGCCACAACCCCACTTCATATTTGAGAACATTTCAGGACACTGCGAGTGTTCGACAACATCTTCAGAACACCCCCATTTTGTGTATTTGCAAACATTTCAGAACACCGAGAGTGTTCTTAGAACACATTCAACTTTACAGAGAACAATATGGACAGCGTCCTCAGGACACCCCTTACGAACATTCCCCGGAAACCGCCAGTGTTCTTAGAAGCGTCTTCAGAATACCCCCATTTTGTTTATTTACGAACATTTCAGGACACCGCAAGTGTTCTTTGAAGACATTCAACGTGACAGAGAACAATACGGACAGCGTCCTCAGAACACCCGCATTTTGTTTATTTGCGAACATTTCAGGACACCACAAATGTTCTTAGAACACATTCAACTTGCCAGCCACAACCCCCCATTCATATGTGCGAACATTTCAGGATACAGCGAGTGTTCGACAACGTCTTCAGAACACCCCCATTTTGTGTATTTGCGAACATTTCAGGACATCGCAAGTGTTCTTAGAACACATTCAAGTTGACAGAGAACAATACGGACAGAGTCCTCAGGACACCCCCTACGAACATTCCCTGGACACCACAAGTGTTCTTAGAAGAGTCTTCAGAACACCCCCATTTTGTTTATTTGCGAACATTTTAGGACACTGCAAGTGTTCTTAGAACACATTCAACATGACAGAGAACAATACAGACAGCATCCTCAGAACACCCACATTTTGTTTATTTGCGAACATTTCAGGACACCGCGAGTGTTCTTAGAACACATTCAACTTGCCAGCCACAACCCCCCATTCATATTTGCGAACATTTCAGGACACCACGAGTGTTCTAAGAACACATTCAACTTGACAGAGAACAATACGAACAGCATCTTCAGGACACCCCCTACGAACATTTCAGAACAACGCGAGAGTTCTTAGAACACATTCAACTTGACAGAGAACAATGCGGACAGCGTCCTCAGGACACCCCCATTTTGTTTTTTTGCGAACATTTCAGGACACTGCGAGTGTTCTTAGAACACATTCAACTTGCCAGCGAACAATACGGACTACGCCTTCAGGACACCCCCTACGAACATTCCAGGACACCGCAAGTGTTCTTAGAACACATTCAACTTGCCAGCCACAACCCCCCATTCATATTTGCGAACATTTCAGGACACAGCGAGTGTTCGACAAAGTCTTCAGAACCCCCCCATTTTGTGTATTTGCGAACATTTCAGGACACCGCAAGTGTTCTTAGAACACATTCAACTTGACAGCCACAACCCCCATTCATATTTGCGAACATTTCAGGACACCGCGAGTGTTCGACAACATCTTCAGAGCACCCCCATTTTGTGTATTTGCAAACATGTCAGGACACCGCAAGTGTTCTTAGAACACATTCAACTTGACAGAGAACAATACGGACAGCGTCCTCAGGACACCCCCTACGAAAATTCCCCGGACACCGCGAGTGTTCTTAGAAGAGTCTTCAGAACACCCCCATTTTGTTTATTTGCGAACATTTCAGGACACTGAGAGTGTTCTTAGAACACATTCAACATGACAGAGAACAATACGGACAGCATCCTCAGAACACCCACATTTTCTTTATTTGCGAACATTTCAGGACACCGCGAGTGTTCTTAGAACACATTCAACTTGCCAGCCACAACCCCCCATTCATATTTGCGAACATTTCAGGACACCATGAGTGTTCTAAGAACACATTCAACTTGACAGAGAACAATGCGGACAGCGTCCTCAGGACACCCCCATTTTGTTTATTTGCGAACATTTCAGGACACCGCGAGTGTTCTTAGAACACATTCAACTTGCCAGCCACAACCCCCCATTCATATTTGCGAACATTTCAGGACACCATGAGTGTTCTAAGAACACATTCAACTTGACAGAGAACAATGCGGACAGCGTCCTCAGGACACCCCCATTTTGTTTATTTGCGAACATTTCAGGACACCGCAAGTGTTCTTAGAAGCGTCTTCAGAACACCACCATCTTGTTTATTCGCAAACATTTCAGGACACTGCAAGTGTTCTTAGAAAACATTCAACTTGACAAAGAGCAATACGGACAGCGTCCTAAGGACACCCGCATTTGGTTTATTTGCGAACATTTCAGGACACCGCAAGAGTTCTTAGAACACATTCAACTTAACAGCCACAACCCCCATTCATATTTGCGAACATTTCAGGACACCATGAGTGTTCTAAGAACACATTCAACTTGACAGAGAACAATACGAACAGCATCTTCAGGACACCCCCATTTTGTTTATTTGCGAACATTTTAGGACACTGCAAGTGTTCTTAGAACACATTCAACTTGACAGAGAACAATACAGACAGCGTCCTCAGGACACCCCCTACGAACATTCCCCGGACACCGCGAGTGTTCTTAGAAACGTCTTCACGACACCCCCATTTTGTTTATTTGCGAACATTTCAGGACACCGCAAGTGTTCTTAGAACACATTCAACGTGACAGAGAACAATACGGACAGCATCTTCAGGACACCCCCTACGAACATTTCAGAACAACGCGAGAGTTCTTAGAACACATTCAACGTGACAGAGAACAATACGGACTACGCCTTCAGGACACCCCCTACGAACATTCCAGGACACCGCAAGTGTTCTTAGAAACGTCTTCAGAACACCCCCATTTTGTTTATTTGCGAACATTTCAGGACACCGCGAGTGTTCTTAGAACACATTCAACTTGACAGAGAACAATACGGACAGCGTCCTCAGGACACCCCAATTTTGTTTATTTGCGAACATTTCAGGACACCGCAAGTGTTCTTAGAAGCGTCTTCAGAACACCACCATCTTGTTTATTCGCAAACATTTCAGGACCCTGCAAGTGTTCTTAGAAAACATTCAACTTGACAAAGAGCACTACGGACAGCGTCCTCAGAACACCCGCATTTTGTTTATTTGCGAACATTTCAGGACACCGCGAGTGTTCTTAGAACACATTCAACTTGCCAGCCACAACCCCCATTCATATTTGCGAACATTTCAGGATACAGCGAGTGTTCGACAACGTCTTCAGAACACCCCCATTTTGTGTATTTGTGAACATTTCAGGACACCGCAAGTGTTCTTAGAACACATTCAACGTGACAGAGAACAATACGGACAGCGTCCTCAGAACACCCGCATTTTGTTTATTTGCGAACATTTCAGGACACCGCGAGTGTTCTTTGAACACATTCAACGTGACAGAGAACAATACGGACAGCGTCCTCAGAACACCCGCATTTTGTTTATTTGCGAACATTTCAGGACACCGCGAGTGTTCTTAGAACACATTCAACTTGCCAGCCACAACCCCCCATTCATATTTGCGAACATTTCAGGATACAGCGAGTGTTCGACAACGTCTTCAGAACACCCCCATTTTGTGTATTTGCGAACATTTCAGGACACCGCAAGTGTTCTTAGAACACATTCAACTTGACAGAGAACAATACGGACAGCGTCCTCAGGACACCCCCATTTCGTTTATTTGCGAACATTTCAGGACACCGCGAGTGTTCTTAGAACACATTCAACTTGCCAGCCACAACCCCCCATTCATATTTGCGAACATTTCAGGACACCATGAGTGTTCTAAGAACACATTCAACTTGACAGAGAACAATGCGGACAGCGTCCTCAGGACACCCCCATTTTGTTTATTTGCGAACATTTCAGGACACCGCAAGTGTTCTTAGAAGCGTCTTCAGAACACCACCATCTTGTTTATTCGCAAACATTTCAGGACACTGCAAGTGTTCTTAGAAAACATTCAACTTGACAAAGAGCAATACGGACAGCGTCCTAAGGACACCCATATTTGGTTTATTTGCGAACATTTCAGGACACAGCGAGAGTTCTTAGAACACATTCAACTTGACAGAGAACAATACAAACAGCATCTTCAGGACACCCCCATTTTGTTTATTTGCGAACATTTTAGGACACTGCAAGTGTTCTTAGAACACATTCAACATGACAGAGAACAATACGGACAGCATCCTCAGAACACCCACATTTTGTTTATTTGCGAACATTTCAGGACACCGCGAGTGTTCTTAGAACACATTCAACTTGACAGAGAACAATACAGACAGCGTCCTCAGGACACCCCCTACGAACATTCCCCGGACACCGCGAGTGTTCTTAGAAGAGTCTTCAGAACACCCCCATTTTGTTTATTTGCGAACATTTTAGGACACTGCCTGTGTTCTTAGAACACATTCAACTTGACAGAGAACAATACAGACAGTGTCCTCAGGACACCCCCTACGAACATTCCCCGGACACCACGAGTGTTCTTAGAAAAGTCTTCAGAACCCCCCCATTTTGTTTATTTGCGAACATTTCAGGACAATGCGAGTGTTCTTAGAACACATTCAACTTGACAGCCACAACCCCCATTCATATTTGCGAACATTTCAGGACACTGCAAGTGTTCGACAACATCTTCAGAACACCCCCAGCCACAACCCCTCTTTTGTTTATTTGCGAACATTTCAGGACACCGCAAGTGTTCTTAGAACACATTCAACATGACAGAGAACAATACGGACAGCATCCTCAGAACACCCACATTTTGTTTATTTGCGAACATTTCAGGACACCGTGAGTGTTCTTAGAACACATTCAACTTGCCAGCCACAACCCCCCATTCATATTTGCGAACATTTCAGGACACCATGAGTGTTCTAAGAACACATTCAACTTGACAGAGAACAATACGAACAGCATCTTCTGGACACCCCCTACGAATATTTCAGAACAACGCGAGAGTTCTTAGAACACATTCAACTTGACAGAGAACAATGCGGACAGCGTCCTCAGGACACCCCCTACGAACATTCCAGGACACCGCAAGTGTTCTTAGAAACATCTTCAGAAAACTCCCATTTTGTTTATTTGCGAACATTTCAGGACACCGCAAGAGTTCTTAGAACACATTCAACTTGCCAGCCACAACCCCCCATTCATATTTGCAAACATTTCAGGACACAGCGAGTGTTCGACAAAGTCTTCAGAACCCCCCCATTTTGTGTATTTGCGAACATTTCAGGACACCGCGAGTGTTCTTAGAACACATTCAACTTGACAGCCACAACCCCCATTCATATTTGCGTAAATTTCAGGACACCGCGAGTGTTCGACAACATCTCCAGAGCACCCCCATTTTGTGTATTTGCAAACATGTCAGGACACCGCAAGTGTTGTTAGAACACATTCAACTTGACAGAGAACAATACGGACAGCGTCCTCAGGACACCCCCTACGAAAATTCCCCGGACACCGCGAGTGTTCTTAGAAGAGTCTTCAGAACAACCCCATTTTGTTTATTTGCGAACATTTCATGACACCGAGAGTGTTGTTAGAACACATTCAACATGACAGAGAACAATACGGACAGCATCCTCAGAACACCCACATTTTCTTTATTTGCGAACATTTCAGGACACCGCGAGTGTTCTTAGAACACATTCAACTTGCCAGCCACAACCCCCCATTCATATTTGCGAACATTTCAGGACACCATGAGTGTTCTAAGAAGACATTCATCTTGACAGAGAACAATGCGGACAGCGTCCTCAGGACACCCCCATTTTGTTTATTTGCGAACATTTCAGGACACCGCGAGTGTTCTTAGAACACATTCAACTTGCCAGCCACAACCCCCCATTCATATTTGCGAACATTTCAGGACACCATGAGTGTTCTAAGAAGACATTCATCTTGACAGAGAACAATGCGGACAGCGTCCTCAGGACACCCCCATTTTGTTTATTTGCGAACATTTCAGGACACCGCGAGTGTTCTTAGAACACATTCAACTTGCCAGCGAACAATACGGACTTCGCCTTCAGGACACCCTCTACTAACATTCCAGGACACCGCAAGTGTTCTTAGAAGCGTCTTCAGAACACCACCATCTTGTTTATTTGCAAACATTTCAGGACATTGCAAGTGTTCTTAGAAAACATTCAACTTGACAAAGAGCAATACGGACAGCGTCCTCAGGACACCCCCATTTTGTTTATTTGCGAACATTTCAGGACACCGCGAGAGTTCTTACAACACATTCAACTGGACAGCCACAACCCCCATTCATATTTGCGAACATTTCAGGACACCGCAAGTGTTCTACAACATCTTCAGTACAACCCCATTTTGTGTATTTGCGAACATTTCAGAATACCGCGAGTGTTCTTAGAACACATTCAACTTGACAGCCACAACCCCCATTCATATTTGCGAACATTTCAGGACACAGCGAGTGTTCGACAATGTCTTCAGAACACCCCCATTTTGTGTATTTGCGAACATTTCAGGACACCTCGAGTGTTCTTAGAACACATTCAACGTGACAGAGAACAATACGGACAGCGTCCTCAGGACACCCCCTACGAACATTCCCCGGACACCGCGAGTGTTCTTAGAAGAGTCTTCAGAACACCCCCATTTTGTGTATTTGCGAACATTTCAGGACACCTCGAGTGTTCTTAGAACACATTCAACTTGACAGAGAACAATACGGACAGCGTCCTCAGGACACCCCCTACCAACATTCCCCTTACACCACGAGTGTTCTTAGAAAAGTCTTCAGAACCCCCCCATTTTGTTTATTTGCGAACATTTCAGGACACCGAGAGTGTTGTTAGAACACATTCAACATGACAGAGAACAATACGGACAGCATCCTCAGAACACCCACATTTTGTTTATTTGCGAACATTTCAGGACACCGCGAGTGTTCTTAGAACACATTCAACTTGCAAGCCACAATCCCCCATTCATTTTTGCGACATTTCAGGACACTGCGAGTGTTCGACAACGTCTTCAGAACACCCCCATTTTGTGTATTTGCGAACATTTCAGGCCACCTCGAGTGTTCTTAGAACACATTCAACTTGACAGAGAACAATACGGACAGCGTCCTCAGGACACCCCCTACCAACATTCCCCGGACACCACGAGTGTTCTTAGAAAAGTCTTCAGAACCCCCCATTTTGTTTATTTGCGAACATTTCAGGACAATGCGAGTGTTCTTAGAACACATTCAACTTGACAGCCACAACCCCCATTCATATTTGCGAACATTTCAGGACACCGAGTGTTCGACAACATCTTCAGAACACCCCCATTTTGTGTATTTGCAAACATTTCAGAACACCGAGAGTGTTCTTAGAACACATTCAACTTTACAGAGAACAATACGGACAGCGTCCTCAGAACACCCGCATTTTGTTTATTTGCGAACATTTCAGGACACTGCAAATGTTCTTAGAACACATTCAACTTGCCAGCCACAACCCCCCATTCATATTTGCGAACATTTCAGGACACCATGAGTGTTCTAAGAACACATTCAACTTGACAGAGAAATATACAAACAGCATCTTCAGGACACCCCCTACGAATGTTTCAGAACAACGCGAGAGTTCTTAGAACACATTCAACTTGACAGAGAACAATGCGGACAGCGTCCTCAGGACACCCCCATTTTGTTTATTTGCGAACATTTCAGGACACCGCGAGTGTTCTTAGAACACATTCAACTTGCCAGCGAACAATACGGACTACGCCTTCAGGACACCCCCTACGAACATTCCAGGACACCGCAAGTGTTCTTTGAAACGTCTTCAGAACACCCCCATTTTGTATATTTGCAAACATTTCAGGACACCGCGAGTGTTCCTAGAACACATTCAACTTGACAGAGAACAATACGGACAGCGTCCTCAGGACACCCCCATTTTGTTTATTTGCGAACATTTCAGGACACCGCGAGTGTTCTTAGAAGCGTCTTCAGAACACCACCATCGTGTTTATTTGCAAACATTTCAGGACACCGCAAGTGTTCTTAGAACACATTCAACTTGACAAAGAGCAATACATACAGCGTCCTCAGGACACCCCCATTTTGTTTACTTGCGAACATTTCAGGACACCGCGAGAGTTCCTTGAACACATTCAACTTGCCAGCCACAACCCCCTATTCATATTTGCGAACATTTCAGGACACAGCGAGTGTTCGACAACGTCTTCAGAACACCCCCATTTTGTGTATTTGCGAACATTTCAGGACACCGCGAGTGTTCTTAGAACACATTCAACTTGACAGAGAACAATACGGACAGCGTCCTCAGGACACCCCCTACGAACATTCCCCGGACACCGCAAGTGTTCTTAGAAACGTCTTCAGAACACCCCCATTTTGTTTATTTGCGAACATTTCAGTACACCGCGAGTGTTCTTAGAACACATTCAACTTGACCGCCACAGCCCCCATTCATATTTGCGAACATTTCAGGACACCGCGAGTGTTCGACAACATCTTCAGAACACCCCCATTTTGTGTGTTTGCGAACATTTCAGGACACCGCGAGTGTTCTTAGAACACATTCAACTTGACCGCCACAGCCCCCATTCATATTTGCGAACATTTCAGGACACCGCGAGTGTTCGACAACATCTTCAGAACACCCCCATTTTGTGTGTTTGCGAACATTTCAGGACACCGCGAGTGTTCTTAGAACACATTCAACGTGACAGAGAACAATACAGACAGCGTCCTCAGAACACCCCCATTTTGTTTATTTGTGAACATTTCAGGACACTGCAAGTGTTCTTAGAACACATTCAACTTGCCAGCCACAACCCCCATTCATATTTGCGAACATTTCAGGACACAGCGAGTGTTCGACAACGTCTTCAGAAAACCCCCATTTTGTGTATTTGCAAACATTTCAGGACACCGCAAGTGTTCTTAGAACACATTCAAGTTGACAGAGAACAATACGGACAGAGTCATCAGGACACCCCCTACGAACATTCCCTGGACACCACAAGTGTTCTTAGAAGAGTCTTCAGAACACCCCCATTTTGTTTATTTGCGAACATTTTAGGACACTGCAAGTGTTCTTAGAACACATTCAACATGACAGAGAACAATACAGACAGCATCCTCAGAACACCCACATTTTGTTTATTTGCGAACATTTCAGGACACCGCGAGTGTTCTTAGAACACATTCAACTTGCCAGCCACAACCCCCCATTCATATTTGCGAACATTTCAGGACACCATGAGTGTTCTAAGAACACATTCAACTTGACAGAGAACAATACGAACAGCATCTTCAGGACACCCCCTACGAACATTTCAGAACAACGCGAGAGTTCTTAGAACACATTCAACTTGACAGAGAACAATGCGGACAGCGTCCTCAGGACACCCCCATTTTGTTTATTTGCGAACATTTCAGGACACCGCGAGTGTTCTTAGAACACATTCAACTTGCCAGCGAACAATACGGACTACGCCTTCAGGACACCCCCTACGAACATTCCAGGACACCGCAAGTGTTCTTAGAAACATCTTCAGAACACTCCCATTTTGTTTATTTGCGAACATTTCAGGACACCGCAAGTGTTCCTAGAACACATTCAACTTGACAGAGAACAATACGGACAGCGTCCTCAGGACACCCCCATTTTGTTTATTTCCGAACATTTCAGGACACCGCAAGAGTTCTTAGAACACATTCAACTTGCCAGCCACAACCCCCCATTCATATTTGCGAACATTTCAGGACACAGCGAGTGTTCGACAAAGTCTTCAGAACCCCCCCATTTTGTGTATTTGCGAACATTTCAGGACACCGCGAGTTTTCTTAGAACACATTCAACTTGACAGCCACAACCCCCATTCATATTTGCGAACATTTCAGGACACCGCGAGTGTTCGACAACATCTTCAGAGCACCCCCATTTTGTGTATTTACAAACATGTCAGGACACCGCAAGTGTTCTTAGAACACATTCAACTTGACAGAGAACAATACGGACAGCGTCCTCAGGACACCCCCTACGAAAATTCCCCGGACACCGCGAGTGTTCTTAGAAGAGTCTTCAGAACACCCCCATTTTGTTTATTTGCGAACATTTCAGGACACCGAGAGTGTTCTTAGAACACATTCAACATGACAGAGAACAATACGGACAGCATCCTCAGAACACCCACATTTTCTTTATTTGCGAACATTTCAGGACACCGCGAGTGTTCTTAGAACACATTCAACTTGCCAGCCACAACCCCCCATTCATATTTGCGAACATTTCAGGACACCATGAGTGTTCTAAGAACACATTCAACTTGACAGAGAACAATGCGGACAGCGTCCTCAGGACACCCCCATTTTGTTTATTTGCGAACATTTCAGGACACCGCGAGTGTTCTTAGAACACATTCAACTTGCCAGCCACAACCCCCCATTCATATTTGCGAACATTTCAGGACACCATGAGTGTTCTAAGAACACATTCAACTTGACAGAGAACAATGCGGACAGCGTCCTCAGGACACCCCCATTTTGTTTATTTGCGAACATTTCAGGACACCGCAAGTGTTCTTAGAAGCGTCTTCAGAACACCACCATCTTGTTTATTCGCAAACATTTCAGGACACTGCAAGTGTTCTTAGAAAACATTCAACTTGACAAAGAGCAATACGGACAGCGTCCTAAGGACACCCGCATTTGGTTTATTTGCGAACATTTCAGGACACCGCGAGAGTTCTTAGAACACATTCAACTTAACAGCCACAACCCCCATTCATATTTGCGAACATTTCAGGACACCATGAGTGTTCTAAGAACACATTCAACTTGACAGAGAACAATACGAACAGCATCTTCAGGACACCCCCATTTTGTTTATTTGCGAACATTTTAGGACACTGCAAGTGTTCTTAGAACACATTCAACTTGACAGAGAACAATACAGACAGCGTCCTCAGGACACCCCCTACGAACATTCCCCGCACACCGCGAGTGTTCTTAGAAACGTCTTCACGACACCCCCCATTTTGTTTATTTGCGAACATTTCAGGACACCGCAAGTGTTCTTAGAACACATTCAACGTGACAGAGAACAATACGGACAGCATCTTCAGGACACCCCCTACGAACATTTCAGAACAACGCGAGAGTTCTTAGAACACATTCAACCTGACAGAGAACAATACGGACTACGCCTTCAGGACACCCCCTACGAACATTCCAGGACACCGCAAGTGTTCTTAGAAACGTCTTCAGAACACCCCCATTTTGTTTATTTGCGAAATATTTCAGGACACCGCGAGTGTTCTTAGAACACATTCAACTTGACAGAGAACAATACGGACAGCGTCCTCAGGACACCCCAATTTTGTTTATTTGCGAACATTTCAGGACACCGCAAGTGTTCTTAGAAGCGTCTTCAGAACACCACCATCTTGTTTATTCGCAAACATTTCAGGACCCTGCAAGTGTTCTTAGAAAACATTCAACTTGACAAAGAGCACTACGGACAGCGTCCTCAGAACACCCGCATTTTGTTTATTTGCGAACATTTCAGGACACCGCGAGTGTTCTTAGAACACATTCAACTTGCCAGCCACAACCCCCCATTCATATTTGCGAACATTTCAGGATACAGCGAGTGTTCGACAACGTCTTCAGAACACCCCCATTTTGTGTATTTGCGAACATTTCAGTACACCGCAAGTGTTCTAAGAACACATTCAACTTGACAGAGAACAATACGGGCAGCGTCCTCAGGACACCCCCATTTTGTTTATTTGCGAACATTTCAGGACACCGCGAGTGTTCTTAGAACACATTCAACTTGCCAGCCACAACCCCCCATTCATATTTGCGAACATTTCAGGACACCATGAGTGTTCTAAGAACACATTCAACTTGACAGAGAACAATGCGGACAGCGTCCTCAGGACACCCCCATTTTGTTTATTTGCGAACATTTCAGGACACCGCAAGTGTTCTTAGAAGCGTCTTCAGAACACCACCATCTTGTTTATTCGCAAACATTTCAGGACACTGCAAGTGTTCTTAGAAAACATTCAACTTGACAAAGAGCAATACGGACAGCGTCCTAAGGACACCCACATTTGGTTTATTTGCGAACATTTCAGGACACCGCGAGAGTTCTTAGAACACATTCAACTTGACAGAGAACAATACAAACAGCATCTTCAGGACACCCCCATTTTGTTTATTTGCGAACATTTTAGGACACTGCAAGTGTTCTTAGAACACATTCAACATGACAGAGAACAATACGGACAGCATCCTCAGAACACCCACATTTTGTTTATTTGCGAACATTTCAGGACACCGGGAGTGTTCTTAGAACACATTCAACTTGACAGAGAACAATACAGACAGCGTCCTCAGGACACCCCCTACGAACATTCCCCGGACACCGCGAGTGTTCTTAGAAGAGTCTTCAGAACACCCCCATTTTGTTTATTTGCGAACATTTTAGGACACTGCCTGTGTTCTTAGAACACATTCAACTTGACAGAGAACAATACAGACAGCGTCCTCAGGACACCCCCTACGAACATTCCCCAGACACCACGAGTGTTCTTAGAAAAGTCTTCAGAACCCCCCCATTTTGTTTATTTGCGAACATTTCAGGACAATGCGAGTGTTCTTAGAAC
Source organism: Ambystoma mexicanum (assembly GCF_040938575.1). NCBI lineage: Eukaryota > Metazoa > Chordata > Amphibia > Caudata > Ambystomatidae > Ambystoma > Ambystoma mexicanum. Next base: position 860,779,882 of record NC_090923.1, on the reverse strand, counting down.
ACATTCAACTTGACAGCCACAACCCCCATTCATATTTGCGAACATTTCAGGACACTGCGAGTGTTCGACAACATCTTCAGAACACCCCCAGCCACAACCCCTCTTTTGTTTATTTGCGAACATTTCAGGACACCGCAAGTGTTCTTAGAACACATTCAACATGACAGAGAACAATACGGACAGCATCCTCAGAACACCCACATTTTGTTTATTTGCGAACATTTCAGGACACCGTGAGTGTTCTTAGAACACATTCAACTTGCCAGCCACAACCCCCCATTCATATTTGCGAACATTTCAGGACACCATGAGTGTTCTAAGAACACATTCAACTTGACAGAGAACAATACGAACAGCATCTTCTGGACACCCCCTACGAATATTTCAGAACAACGCGAGAGTTCTTAGAACACATTCAACTTGACAGAGAACAATGCGGACAGCGTCCTCAGGACACCCCCTACGAACATTCCAGGACACCGCAAGTGTTCTTAGAAACATCTTCAGAAAACTCCCATTTTGTTTATTTGCGAACATTTCAGGACACCGCAAGAGTTCTTAGAACACATTCAACTTGCCAGCCACAACCCCCCATTCATATTTGCAAACATTTCAGGACACAGCGAGTGTTCGACAAAGTCTTCAGAACCCCCCCATTTTGTGTATTTGCGAACATTTCAGGACACCGCGAGTGTTCTTAGAACACATTCAACTTGACAGCCACAACCCCCATTCATATTTGCGTACATTTCAGGACACCGCAAGTGTTCGACAACATCTCCAGAGCACCCCCATTTTGTGTATTTGCAAACATGTCAGGACACCGCAAGTGTTGTTAGAACACATTCAACTTGACAGAGAACAATACGGACAGCGTCCTCAGGACACCCCCTACGAAAATTCCCCGGACACCGCGAGTGTTCTTAGAAGAGTCTTCAGAACAACCCCATTTTGTTTATGTGCGAACATTTCAGGACACCGAGAGTGTTATTAGAACACATTCAACATGACAGAGAACAATACGGACAGCATCCTCAGAACACCCACATTTTCTTTATTTGCGAACATTTCAGGACACCGCGAGTGTTCTTAGAACACATTCAACTTGCCAGCCACAACCCCCCATTCATATTTGCGAACATTTCAGGACACCATGAGTGTTCTAAGAAGACATTCAACTTGACAGAGAACAATGCGGACAGCGTCCTCAGGACACCCCCATTTTGTTTATTTGTGAACATTTCAGGACACCGCGAGTGTTCTTAGAACACATTCAACTTGCCAGCGAACAATACGGACTTCGCCTTCAGGACACCCTCTACGAACATTCCAGGACACCGCAAGTGTTCTTAGAAGCGTCTTCAGAACACCACCATCTTGTTTATTTGCAAACATTTCAGGACATTGCAAGTGTTCTTAGAAAACATTCAACTTGACAAAGAGCAATACGGACAGCGTCCTCAGGACACCCCCATTTTGTTTATTTGCGAACATTTCAGGACACCGCGAGAGTTCTTACAACACATTCAACTGGACAGCCACAACCCCCATTCATATTTGCGAACATTTCAGGACACCGCAAGTGTTCTTAGAACACATTAAACTTGCCAGCGAACAATACGGACTACGCCTTCAGGACACCCCCTACGAACATTCCAGGACACCGCAAGTGTTCTTTGAAACGTCTTCAGAACACCCCCATTTTGTATATTTGCAAACATTTCAGGACACCGCGAGTGTTCCTAGAACACATTCAACTTGACAGAGAACAATACGGACAGCGTCCTCAGGACACCCCCATTTTGTTTATTTGCGAACATTTCAGGACACCGCGAGTGTTCTTAGAAGCGTCTTCAGAACACCACCATCGTGTTTATTTGCAAACATTTCAGGACACCGCAAGTGTTCTTAGAACACATTCAACTTGACAAAGAGCAATACATACAGCGTCCTCAGGACACCCCCATTTTGTTTACTTGCGAACATTTCAGGACACCGCGAGAGTTCCTTGAACACATTCAACTTGCCAGCCACAACCCCCCATTCATATTTGCGAACATTTCAGGACACAGCGAGTGTTTGACAACGTCTTCAGAACACCCCCATTTTGTGTATTTGCGAACATTTCAGGACACCGCGAGTGTTCTTAGAACACATTCAACTTGACAGAGAACAATACGGACAGCGTCCTCAGGACACCCCCTACCAACATTCCCCGGACACCACGAGTGTTCTTAGAAAAGTCTTCAGAACCCCCCCATTTTGTTTATTTGCGAACAATTCAGGACAATGCGAGTGTTCTTAGAACACATTCAACTTGATAGCCACAACCCCCATTCATATTTGCGAACATTTCAGGACACTGCGAGTGTTCGACAACATCTTCAGAACACCCCCATTTTGTGTATTTGTAAACATTTCAGAACACCGAGAGTGTTCTTAGAACACATTCAACTTTACAGAGAACAATACGGACAGCGTCCTCAGGACACCCCTTATGAACATTCCCCGGAAACCGCCAGTGTTCTTAGAAGCGTCTTCAGAACACCCCCATTTTGTTTATTTGCAAACATTTCAGGACACCGCGAGTGTTCTTAGAACACATTCAACATGACAGAGAACAATACGGACAACATCCTCAGAACACCCACATTTTGTATATTTGCGAACATTTCAGGACACCGTGCGTGTTCTTAGAACACATTCAACTTGCCAGCCACAACCCCCCATTCGTATTTGCGAACATTTCAGGACACAGCGAGTGTTCGACAACGTCTTCAGAACACCCCCATTTTGTGTATTTGCGAACATTTCACGACACCGCGAGTGTTCTTAGAACACATTCAACTTGACAGAGAACAATACAGACAGCGTCCTCAGGACACCCCCTACGAACATTCCCCGGACACCGCAAGTGTTCTTAGAAGCGTCTTCACGACACTCCCATTTTGTTTATTTGTGAACATTTCAGGACACCGCGAGTGTTCTTAGAACACATTCAACGTGACAGAGAACAATACGGACAGCATCCTCAGAACACCCACATTTTGTTTATTTGCGAACATTTCAGGACACCGCGAGTGTTCTTAGAACACATTCAACTTGCCAGCCACAACCCCCCATTCATATTTGCGAACATTTCAGGACACCATGAGTGTTCTAAGAACACATTCAACTTGACAGAGAACAATACGAACAGCATCTTCAGGACATCCCCTACGAACATTTCAGAACAACGCAAGAGTTCTTAGAACACATTCAACTTGACAGAGAATAATGCGGACAGCGTCCTCAGGACACCCCCATTTAGTTTATTTGCGAACATTTCAGGACACCGCGAGAGTTCTTAGAACACATTCAGCTTGCCAGCCACAACCCCCCCATTCATTTTTGCGAACATTTCAGGACACAGCGAGTGTTCGACAAAGTCTTCAGAACCCCCCCATTTTGTGTATTTTCGAACATTTCAGGACACCGCGAGCGTTCTTAGAACACATTCAACTTGACAGCCACAACCCCCATTCATATTTGCGAACATTTCAGGACACCATGAGTGTTCTAAGAACACATTCAACTTGACAGAGAACAATACGGACAGCATCCTCAGAACACCCACATTATGTTTATTTGCGAACATTTGAGGACACCGCGAGTTTTCTTAGAACACATTCAACTTGCCAGCGAACAATACGGACTACGCCTTCAGGACACCCCCTACGAACATTCCAGGACACCGCAAGTGTTCTTAGAAACGTCTTCAGAAAACCCCCATTTTGTTTATTTGCGAACATTTCAGGACACCGCGAGTGTTCTTAGAACACATTCAACTTGACAGAGAACAATACGGACAGCGTCCTCAGGACATCCCCATTTTGTTTATTTGCGAACATTTCAGGACACCGCAAGTGTTCTTAGAAGCGTCTTCAGAACACCACCATCTTGTTTATTCGCAAACATTTCAGGACACTGCAAGTGTTCTTAGAAAACATTCAACTTGACAAAGAGCAATACGGACAGCGTCCTCAGGACACCCCCATTTTGTTTATTTGCGAACATTTCAGGACACCGCGAGAGTTCTTAGAACACATTCAACTTGCCAGCCACAACCCCCATTCATATTTGCGAACATTTCAGCACACAGCGAGTGTTCGACAACGTCTTCAGAACCCCCCCCATTTTGTGTATTTGCGAACTTTTCAGGACACCGCGAGTGTTCTTAGAACACATTCAACTTGACAGCCACAACCCCCATTCATATTTGTGAACATTTCAGGACACCGCGAGTGTTCTACAACATCTTCTGAACACCCCCATTTTGTGTATTTGCGAACATTTCAGGACACCGCATGTGTTCTTAGAACACATTCAACTTGCCAGCCACAACCCCCATTCATATTTGCGAACATTTCAGGACACAGCGAGTGTTCGACAACGTCTTCAGAAAACCCCCATTTTGTGTATTTGCAAACATTTCAGGACACCGCAAGTGTTCTTAGAACACATTCAAGTTGACAGAGAACAATACGGACAGAGTCCTCAGGACACCCCCTACGAACATTCCCTGGACACCACAAGTGTTCTTAGAAGAGTCTTCAGAACACCCCCATTTTGTTTATTTGCGAACATTTTAGGACACTGCAAGTGTTCTTAGAACACATTCAACATGACAGAGAACAATACAGACAGCATCCTCAGAACACCCACATTTTGTTTATTTGCGAACATTTCAGGACACCGCAAGTGTTCTTAGAACACATTCAACTTGCCAGCCACAACCCCCCATTCATATTTGCGAACATTTCAGGACACCATGAGTGTTCTAAGAACACATTCAACTTGACAGAGAACAATACGAACAGCATCTTCAGGACACCCCCTACGAACATTTCAGAACAACGCGAGAGTTCTTAGAACACATTCAACTTGACAGAGAACAATGCGGACAGCGTCCTCAGGACACCCCCATTTTGTTTATTTGCGAACATTTCAGGACACCGCGAGTGTTCTTAGAACACATTCAACTTGCCAGCGAACAATACGGACTACGCCTTCAGGACACCCCCTACGAACATTCCAGGACACCGCAAGTGTTCTTAGAAACATCTTCAGAACACTCCCATTTTGTTTATTTGCGAACATTTCAGGACACCGCGAGTGTTCCTAGAACACATTCAACTTGACAGAGAACAATACGGACAGCGTCCTCAGGACACCCCCATTTTGTTTATTTCCGAACATTTCAGGACACCGCAAGAGTTCTTAGAACACATTCAACTTGCCAGCCACAACCCCCCATTCATATTTGCGAACATTTCAGGACACAGCGAGTGTTCGACAAAGTCTTCAGAACCCCCCCCATTTTGTGTATTTGCGAACATTTCAGGACACCGCGAGTGTTCTTAGAACACATTCAACTTGACAGCCACAACCCCCATTCATATTTGCGAACATTTCAGGACACCGCGAGTGTTCGACAACATCTTCAGAGCACCCCCATTTTGTGTATTTGCAAACATGTCAGGACACCGCAAGTGTTCTTAGAACACATTCAACTTGACAGAGAACAATACGGACAGCGTCCTCAGGACACCCCCTACGAAAATTCCCCGGACACCGCGAGTGTTCTTAGAAGAGTCTTCAGAACACCCCCATTTTGTTTATTTGCGAACATTTCAGGACACCGAGAGTGTTCTTAGAACACATTCAACATGACAGAGAACAATACGGACAGCATCCTCAGAACACCCACATTTTCTTTATTTGCGAACATTTCAGGACACCGCGAGTGTTCTTAGAACACATTCAACTTGCCAGCCACAACCCCCCATTCATATTTGCGAACATTTCAGGACACCATGAGTGTTCTAAGAACACATTCAACTTGACAGAGAACAATGCGGACAGCGTCCTCAGGACACCCCCATTTTGTTTATTTGCGAACATTTCAGGACACCGCGAGTGTTCTTAGAACACATTCAACTTGCCAGCCACAACCCCCCATTCATATTTGCGAACATTTCAGGACACCATGAGTGTTCTAAGAACACATTCAACTTGACAGAGAACAATGCGGACAGCGTCCTCAGGACACCCCCATTTTGTTTATTTGCGAACATTTCAGGACACCGCAAGTGTTCTTAGAAGCGTCTTCAGAACACCACCATCTTGTTTATTCGCAAACATTTCAGGACACTGCAAGTGTTCTTAGAAAACATTCAACTTGACAAAGAGCAATACGGACAGCGTCCTAAGGACACCCGCATTTGGTTTATTTGCGAACATTTCAGGACACCGCGAGAGTTCTTAGAACACATTCAACTTAACAGCCACAACCCCCATTCATATTTGCGAACATTTCAGGACACCATGAGTGTTCTAAGAACACATTCAACTTGACAGAGAACAATACGAACAGCATCTTCAGGACACCCCCATTTTGTTTATTTGCGAACATTTTAGGACACTGCAAGTGTTCTTAGAACACATTCAACTTGACAGAGAACAATACAGACAGCGTCCTCAGGACACCCCCTACGAACATTCCCCGGACACCGCGAGTGTTCTTAGAAACGTCTTCACGACACCCCTATTTTGTTTATTTGCGAACATTTCAGGACACCGCAAGTGTTCTTAGAACACATTCAACGTGACAGAGAACAATACGGACAGCATCTTCAGGACAACCCCTACGAACATTTCAGAACAACGCGAGAGTTCTTAGAACACATTCAACGTGACAGAGAACAATACGGACTACGCCTTCAGGACACCCCCTACGAACATTCCAGGACACCGCAAGTGTTCTTAGAAACGTCTTCAGAACACCCCCATTTTGTTTATTTGCGAACATTTCAGGACACCGCGAGTGTTCTTAGAACACATTCAACTTGACAGAGAACAATACGGACAGCGTCCTCAGGACACCCCAATTTTGTTTATTTGCGAACATTTCAGGACACCGCAAGTGTTCTTAGAAGCGTCTTCAGAACACCACCATCTTGTTTATTCGCAAACATTTCAGGACCCTGCAAGTGTTCTTAGAAAACATTCAACTTGACAAAGAGCACTACGGACAGCGTCCTCAGAACACCCGCATTTTGTTTATTTGCGAACATTTCAGGACACCGCGAGTGTTCTTAGAACACATTCAACTTGCCAGCCACAACCCCCATTCATATTTGCGAACATTTCAGGATACAGCGAGTGTTCGACAACGTCTTCAGAACACCCCCATTTTGTGTATTTGCGAACATTTCAGGACACCGCAAGTGTTCTTAGAACACATTCAACGTGACAGAGAACAATACGGACAGCGTCCTCAGAACACCCGCATTTTGTTTATTTGCGAACATTTCAGGACACCGCGAGTGTTCTTTGAACACATTCAACGTGACAGAGAACAATACGGACAGCGTCCTCAGAACACCCGCATTTTGTTTATTTGCGAACATTTCAGGACACCGCGAGTGTTCTTAGAACACATTCAACTTGCCAGCCACAACCCCCCATTCATATTTGCGAACATTTCAGGATACAGCGAGTGTTCGACAACGTCTTCAGAACACCCCCATTTTGTGTATTTGCGAACATTTCAGTACACCGCAAGTGTTCTTAGAACACATTCAACTTGACAGAGAACAATACGGACAGCGTCCTCAGGACACCCCCATTTTGTTTATTTGCGAACATTTCAGGACACCGCGAGTGTTCTTAGAACACATTCAACTTGCCAGCCACAACCCCCCATTCATATTTGCGAACATTTCAGGACACCATGAGTGTTCTAAGAACACATTCAACTTGACAGAGAACAATGCGGACAGCGTCCTCAGGACACCCCCATTTTGTTTATTTGCGAACATTTCAGGACACCGCAAGTGTTCTTAGAAGCGTCTTCAGAACACCACCATCTTGTTTATTCGCAAACATTTCAGGACACTGCAAGTGTTCTTAGAAAACATTCAACTTGACAAAGAGCAATACGGACAGCGTCCTAAGGACACCCACATTTGGTTTATTTGCGAACATTTCAGGACACCGCGAGAGTTCTTAGAACACATTCAACTTGACAGAGAACAATACAAACAGCATCTTCAGGACACCCCCATTTTGTTTATTTGCGAACATTTTAGGACACTGCAAGTGTTCTTAGAACACATTCAACATGACAGAGAACAATACGGACAGCATCCTCAGAACACCCACATTTTGTTTATTTGCGAACATTTCAGGACACCGCGAGTGTTCTTAGAACACATTCAACTTGACAGAGAACAATACAGACAGCGTCCTCAGGACACCCCCTACGAACATTCCCCGGACACCGCAAGTGTTCTTAGAAGAGTCTTCAGAACACCCCCATTTTGTTTATTTGCGAACATTTTAGGACACTGCCTGTGTTCTTAGAACACATTCAACTTGACAGAGAACAATACAGACAGCGTCCTCAGGACACCCCCTACGAACATTCCCCGGACACCACGAGTGTTCTTAGAAAAGTCTTCAGAACCCCCCCATTTTGTTTATTTGCGAACATTTCAGGACAATGCGAGTGTTCTTAGAACACATTCAACTTGACAGCCACAACCCCCATTCATATTTGCGAACATTTCAGGACACTGCGAGTGTTCGACAACATCTTCAGAACACCCCCAGCCACAACCCCTCTTTTGTTTATTTGCGAACATTTCAGGACACCGCAAGTGTTCTTAGAACACATTCGACATGACAGAGAACAATACGGACAGCATCCTCAGAACACCCACATTTTGTTTATTTGCGAACATTTCAGGACACCGTGAGTGTTCTTAGAACACATTCAACTTGCCAGCCACAACCCCCCATTCATATTTGCGAACATTTCAGGACACCATGAGTGTTCTAAGAACACATTCAACTTGACAGAGAACAATACGAACAGCATCTTCTGGACACCCCCTACGAATATTTCAGAACAACGCGAGAGTTCTTAGAACACATTCAACTTGACAGAGAACAATGCGGACAGCGTCCTCAGGACACCCCCTACGAACATTCCAGGACACCGCAAGTGTTCTTAAAAACATCTTCAGAAAACTCCCATTTTGTTTATTTGCGAACATTTCAGGACACCGCAAGAGTTCTTAGAACACATTCAACTTGCCAGCCACAACCCCCCATTCATATTTGCAAACATTTCAGGACACAGCGAGTGTTCGACAAAGTCTTCAGAACCCCCCCATTTTGTGTATTTGCGAACATTTCAGGACACCGCGAGTGTTCTTAGAACAGATTCAACTTGACAGCCACAACCCCCATTCATATTTGCGTACATTTCAGGACACCGCGAGTGTTCGACAACATCTCCAGAGCACCCCCATTTTGTGTATTTGCAAACATGTCAGGACACCGCAAGTGTTGTTAGAACACATTCAACTTGACAGAGAACAATACGGACAGCGTCCTCAGGACACCCCCTACGAAAATTCCCCGGACACCGCGAGTGTTCTTAGAAGAGTCTTCAGAACAACCCCATTTTGTTTATTTGCGAACATTTCAGGACACCGAGAGTGTTGTTAGAACACATTCAACATGACAGAGAACAATACGGACAGCATCCTCAGAACACCCACATTTTCTTTATTTGCGAACATTTCAGGACACCGCGAGTGTTCTTAGAACACATTCAACTTGCCAGCCACAACCCCCCATTCATATTTGCGAACATTTCAGGACACCATGAGTGTTCTAAGAAGACATTCAACTTGACAGAGAACAATGCGGACAGCGTCCTCAGGACACCCCCATTTTGTTTATTTGCGAACATTTCAGGACACCGCGAGTGTTCTTAGAACACATTCAACTTGCCAGCGAACAATACGGACTTCGCCTTCAGGACACCCTCTACGAACATTCCAGGACACCGCAAGTGTTCTTAGAAGCGTCTTCAGAACACCACCATCTTGTTTATTTGCAAACATTTCAGGACATTGCAAGTGTTCTTAGAAAACATTCAACTTGACAAAGAGCAATACGGACAGCGTCCTCAGGACACCCCCATTTTGTTTATTTGCGAACATTTCAGGACACCGCGAGAGTTCTTACAACACATTCAACTGGACAGCCACAACCCCCATTCATATTTGCGAACATTTCAGGACACCGCAAGTGTTCTTAGAACACATTCAACTTGACAGCCACAACCCCCATTCATATTTGCGAACATTTCAGGACACAGCGAGTGTTCGACAATGTCTTCAGAACACCCCCATTTTGTGTATTTGCGAACATTTCAGGACACCTCGAGTGTTCTTAGAACACATTCAACGTGACAGAGAACAATACGGACAGCGTCCTCAGGACACCCCCTACGAACATTCCCCGGACACCGCGAGTGTTCTTAGAAGAGTCTTCAGAACACCCCCATTTTGTGTATTTGCGAACATTTCAGGACACCTCGAGTGTTCTTAGAACACATTCAACTTGACAGAGAACAATACGGACAGCGTCCTCAGGACACCCCCTACCAACATTCCCCGGACACCACGAGTGTTCTTAGAAAAGTCTTCAGAACCCCCCCATTTTGTTTATTTGCGAACATTTCAGGACACCGAGAGTGTTGTTAGAACACATTCAACATGACAGAGAACAATACGGACAGCATCCTCAGAACACCCACATTTTGTTTATTTGCGAACATTTCAGGACACCGCGAGTGTTCTTAGAACACATTCAACTTGCAAGCCACAATCCCCCATTCATTTTTGCGACATTTCAGGACACTGCGAGTGTTCGACAACGTCTTCAGAACACCCCCATTTTGTGTATTTGCGAACATTTCAGGACACCTCGAGTGTTCTTAGAACACATTCAACTTGACAGAGAACAATACGGACAGCGTCCTCAGGACACCCCCTACCAACATTCCCCGGACACCACGAGTGTTCTTAGAAAAGTCTTCAGAACCCCCCATTTTGTTTATTTGCGAACATTTCAGGACAATGCGAGTGTTCCTAGAACACATTCAACTTGACAGCCACAACCCCCATTCATATTTGCGAACATTTCAGGACACCGAGTGTTCGACAACATCTTCAGAACACCCCCATTTTGTGTATTTGCAAACATTTCAGAACACCGAGAGTGTTCTTAGAACACATTCAACTTTACAGAGAACAATACGGACAGCGTCCTCAGAACACCCGCATTTTGTTTATTTGCGAACATTTCAGGACACTGCAAATGTTCTTAGAACACATTCAACTTGCCAGCCACAACCCCCCATTCATATTTGCGAACATTTCAGGACACCATGAGTGTTCTAAGAACACATTCAACTTGACAGAGAACAATACAAACAGCATCTTCAGGACACCCCCTACGAACGTTTCAGAACAACGCGAGAGTTCTTAGAACACATTCAACTTGACAGAGAACAATGCGGACAGCGTCCTCAGGACACCCCCATTTTGTTTATTTGCGAACATTTCAGGACACCGCGAGTGTTCTTAGAACACATTCAACTTGCCAGCGAACAATACGGACTACGCCTTCAGGACACCCCCTACGAACATTCCAGGACACCGCAAGTGTTCTTTGAAACGTCTTCAGAACACCCCCATTTTGTATATTTGCAAACATTTCAGGACACCGCGAGTGTTCCTAGAACACATTCAACTTGACAGAGAACAATACGGACAGCGTCCTCAGGACACCCCCATTTTGTTTATTTGCGAACATTTCAGGACACCGCGAGTGTTCTTAGAAGCGTCTTCAGAACACCACCATCGTGTTTATTTGCAAACATTTCAGGACACCGCAAGTGTTCTTAGAACACATTCAACTTGACAAAGAGCAATACATACAGCGTCCTCAGGACACCCCCATTTTGTTTACTTGCGAACATTTCAGGACACCGCGAGAGTTCCTTGAACACATTCAACTTGCCAGCCACAACCCCCCATTCATATTTGCGAACATTTCAGGACACAGCGAGTGTTCGACAACGTCTTCAGAACACCCCCATTTTGTGTATTTGCGAACATTTCAGGACACCGCGAGTGTTCTTAGAACACATTCAACTTGACAGAGAACAATACGGACAGCGTCCTCAGGACACCCCCTACGAACATTCCCCGGACACCGCGAGTGTTCTTAGAAACGTCTTCAGAACACCCCCATTTTGTTTATTTGCGAACATTTCAGTACACCGCGAGTGTTCTTAGAACACATTCAACTTGACCGCCACAGCCCCCATTCATATTTGCGAACATTTCAGGACACCGCGAGTGTTCGACAACATCTTCAGAACACCCCCATTTTGTGTGTTTGCGAACATTTCAGGACACCGCGAGTGTTCTTAGAACACATTCAACGTGACAGAGAACAATACATACAGCGTCCTCAGAACACCCCCATTTTGTTTATTTGCGAACATTTCAGGACACCGCAAGTGTTCTTAGAACACATTCAACTTGCCAGCCACAACCCCCATTCATATTTGCGAACATTTCAGGACACAGCGAGTGTTCGACAACGTCTTCAGAAAACCCCCATTTTGTGTATTTGCAAACATTTCAGGACACCTCCAGTGTTCTTAGAACACATTCAACTTGACAGAGAACAATACGGACAGCGTCCTCAGGACACCCCCTACCAACATTCCCCGGACACCATGAGTGTTCTTAGAAAAGTCTTCAGAACCCCCACATTTTGTTTATTTGCGAACAATTCAGGACAATGCGAGTGTTCTTAGAACACATTCAACTTGATAGCCACAACCCCCATTCATATTTGCGAACATTTCAGGACACTGCGAGTGTTCGACAACATCTTCAGAACACCCCCATTTTGTGTATTTGTAAACATTTCAGAACACCGAGAGTGTTCTTAGAACACATTCAACTTTACAGAGAACAATACGGACAGCGTCCTCAGGACACCCCTTAGGAACATTCCCCGGAAACCGCCAGTGTTCTTAGAAGCGTCTTCAGAACACCCCCATTTTGTTTATTTGCAAACATTTCAGGACACCGCGAGTGTTCTTAGAACACATTCAACATGACAGAGAACAATACGGACAGCATCCTCAGAACACCCACATTTTGTATATTTGCGAACATTTCAGGACACCGTGCGTGTTCTTAGAACACATTCAACTTGCCAGCCACAACCCCCCATTCGTATTTGCGAACATTTCAGGACACAGCGAGTGTTCGACAACGTCTTCAGAACACCCCCATTTTGTGTATTTGCGAACATTTCACGACACCGCGAGTGTTCTTAGAACACATTCAACTTGACAGAGAACAATACAGACAGCGTCCTCAGGACACCCCCTACGAACATTCCCCGGACACCGCAAGTGTTCTTAGAAGCGTCTTCACGACACTCCCATTTTGTTTATTTGTGAACATTTCAGGACACCGCGAGTGTTCTTAGAACACATTCAACGTGACAGAGAACAATACGGACAGCATCCTCAGAACACCCACATTTTGTTTATTTGCGAACATTTCAGGACACCGCGAGTGTTCTTAGAACACATTCAACTTGCCAGCCACAACCCCCCATTCATATTTGCGAACATTTCAGGACACCATGAGTGTTCTAAGAACACATTCAACTTGACAGAGAACAATATGAACAGCATCTTCAGGACATCCCCTACGAACATTTCAGAACAACGCAAGAGTTCTTAGAACACATTCAACTTGACAGAGAATAATGCGGACAGCGTCCTCAGGACACCCCCATTTAGTTTATTTGCGAACATTTCAGGACACTGCAAGTGTTCTTAGAACACATTCAACTTGCCAGCGAACAATACAGACTACGCCTTCAGGACACCCCCTACGAACATTCCAGGACACCGCAAGTGTTCTTAGAACACATTCAACTTGACAGAGAACAATACGGACAGCGTCCTCAGGACACCCCCATTTTGTTTATTTCCGAACATTTCAGGACACCGCGAGAGTTCTTAGAACACATTCAGCTTGCCAGCCACAACCCCCCCATTCATTTTTGCGAACATTTCAGGACACAGCGAGTGTTCGACAAAGTCTTCAGAACCCCCCCATTTTGTGTATTTTCGAACATTTCAGGACACCGCGAGCGTTCTTAGAACACATTCAACTTGACAGCCACAACCCCCATTCATATTTGCGAACATTTCAGGACACCATGAGTGTTCTTTGAACACATTCAACGTGACAGAGAACAATACGGACAGCGTCCTCAGAACACCCGCATTTTGTTTATTTGCGAACATTTCAGGACACCGCGAGTGTTCTTAGAACACATTCAACTTGCCAGCCACAACCCCCCATTCATATTTGCGAACATTTCAGGATACAGCGAGTGTTCGACAACGTCTTCAGAACACCCCCATTTTGTGTATTTGCGAACATTTCAGGACACCGCAAGTGTTCTTAGAACACATTCAACTTGACAGAGAACAATACGGAGAGAGTCCTCAGGACACCCCCTACGAACATTCCCCGGACACCGCGAGTGTTCTTAGAAGAGTCTTCAGAACACCCCCATTTTGTTTATTTGCGAACATTTTAGGACACTGCAAGTGTTCTTAGAACACATTCAACATGACAGAGAACAATACGGACAGCATCCTCAGAACACCCACATTTTGTATATTTGCAAACATTTCAGGACACCGCGAGTGTTCTTAGAACACATTCAACTTGCCAGCCACAACCCCCCATTCATATTTGAAAACATTTCAGGACACAGCGAGTGTTCGACAACGTCTTCAGAACAACCCCATTTTGTGTATTTGCGAACATTTCAGGACACCGCGAGTGTTCTTAGAACACATTCAACTTGACAGAGAACAATACAGACAGCGTCCTCAGGACACCCCCTACGAACATTCCCCGGACACCGCAAGTGTTCTTAGAAGCGTCTTCACGACACTCCCATTTTGTTTATTTGCTAACATTTCAGGACACCGCGAGTGTTCTTAGAACACATTCAACGTGACAGAGAACAATACGGACAGCGTCCTCAGGACACCCCCTACGAACATTCCCCGGACACCGCGAGTGTTCTTAGAAGCGTCTTCAGAACACCCCCATTTTGTTTATTTGCGAACATTTCAGGACACCGCAAGTGTTCTTAGAACACATTCAACATGACAGAGAACAATACGGACAGCATCCTCAGAACACCCACATTTTGTTTATTTGCGAACATTTCAGGACACCGCGAGTGTTCTTAGAACACATTCAACTTGCCAGCCACAACCCCCCATTCATATTTGCGAACATTTCAGGACACCATGAGTGTTCTAAGAACACATTCAACTTGACATAGAACAATGCGGACAGCGTCCTCAGGACACCCCCATTTTGTTTATTTGCGAACATTTCAGGACACTGCAAGTGTTCTTAGAACACATTCAACTTGCCAGCGAACAATACAGACTACGCCTTCAGGACACCCCCTACGAACATTCCAGGACACCGCAAGTGTTCTTAGAAACGTCTTCAGAACACTCCCATTATGTTTATTTGCGAACATTTCAGGACGCCGCGAGTGTTCCTTGAACACATTCAACGTGACAGAGAACAATACGGACAGCGTCCTCAGAACACCCCCATTTTGTTTATTTGTGAACATTTCAGGACACCGCGAGTGTTCTTAGAACACATTCAACTTGCCAGCCACAACCCCCCATTCATTGTTGCGAACATTTCAGGATACAGCGAGTGTTCGACAACATCTTCAGAACACCCCCATTTTGTGTATTTGCGAACATTTCAGGACACAGCGAGTGTTCTTAGAACACATTCAAGTTGACAGAGAACAATACGGACAGCGTCCTCAGGACACCCCTTACGAACATTCCCCGGAAACCGCCAGTGTTCTTAGAAGCGTCTTCAGAACACCCCCATTTTGTTTATTTGCAAACATTTCAGGACACCGCTAGTGTTCTTAGAACACATTCAACTTGCCAGCCACAACCCCCATTCATATTTGCGAACATTTCAGGACACAGCGAGTGTTCGACAACGTCTTCAGAACACCCCCATTTTGTGTATTTGCGAACATTTCAGGACACCGCAAGTGTTCTTAGAACACATTCAACTTGACAGAGAACAATACGGACAGAGTCCTCAGGACACCCCCTACGAACATTCCCCGGACACCGCGAGTGTTCTTAGAAGAGTCTTCAGAACACCCCCATTTTATTTATTTGCGAACATTTTAGGACACTGTAAGTGTTCTTAGAACACATTCAACTTGACAGAGAACAATACAGACAGCGTCCTCAGGACACCCCCATTTTGTTTATTTGCAAACATTTCAGGACACCGCGAGTGTTCTTTGAACACATTCAACGTGACAGAGAACAATACGGACAGCGTCCTCAGAACACCCCCATTTTGTTTATTTGCAAACATTTCAGGACACCGCTAGTGTTCGACAACGTCTTCAGAACACCCCCATTTTGTGTATTTGCGAACATTTCAGGACACCGCAAGTGTTCTTAGAACACATTCAACTTGACAGAGAACAATACAGACAGCGTCCTCAGGACACCCCCTACGAACATTCCCCGGACACCGCAAGTGTTCTTAGAACCGTCTTTACGCCACTCCCATTTTGTTTATTTGCGAACATTTCAGGACACCGCGAGTGTTCTTAGAACACATTCAACGTGACAGAGAACAATACGGACAGCGTCCTCAGGACACCCCCTACGAACATTCCCCGGACACCGCGAGTGTTCTTAGAAGCGTCTTCAGAACACCCCCATTTTGTTTATTTGCGAACATTTCAGGACACCGCAAGTGTTCTTAGACCACATTCAACATGACAGAGAACAATACGGACAGCGTCCTCAGAACACCCCCATTTTGTTTATTTGCAAACATTTCAGGACACCGCTAGTGTTCGACAACGTCTTCAGAACACCCCCATTTTGTGTATTTGCGAACATTTCAGGACACCGCAAGTGTTCTTAGAACACATTCAACTTGACAGAGAACAATACAGACAGCGTCCTCAGGACATCCCCTACGAACATTCCCCGGACACCGCAAGTGTTCTTAGAAGCGTCTTTACGCCACTCCCATTTTGTTTATTTGCGAACATTTCAGGACACCGCGAGTGTTCTTAGAACACATTCAACGTGACAGAGAACAATACGGACAGCGTCCTCAGGACACCCCCTACGAACATTCCCCGGACACCGCGAGTGTTCTTAGAAGCGTCTTCAGAACACCCCCATTTTGTTTATTTGCGAACATTTCAGGACACCGCAAGTGTTCTTAGACCACATTCAACATGACAGAGAACAATACGGACAGCATCCTCAGAACACCCACATTTTGTTTATTTGCGAACATTTCAGGACACCGCAAGTGTTCTTAGAAAACATTCAACTTGCCAGCCACAACCCCCCATTCATATTTGCGAACATTTCAGGACACCATGAGTGTTCTAAGAACACATTCAACTTGACAGAGAACAATACGAACAGCATCTTCAGGACACCCCCTACGAACATTTCAGAACAACGCAAGAGTTCTTAGAATACATTCAACTTGCCAGCGAACAATACAGACTACGCCTTCAGGACACCCCCTACGAACATTCCAGGACACCGCAAGTGTTCTTAGAAACGTCTTCAGAACACTCCCATTTTATTTATTTTCGAACATTTCAGGACACCGCGAGTGTTCTTAGAACACATTCAACTTGACCGCCACAGCCCCCATTCATATTTGCGAACATTTCAGGACACCGCGAGTGTTCGACAACATCTTCAGAACACCCCCATTTTGTGTATTTGCGAACATTTCAGGACACCGCAAGTGTTCTTAGAACACATTCAACGTGACAGAGAACAATACAGACAGCGTCCTCAGAACACCCCCATTTTGTTTATTTGCGAACACTTCATGACACCGCGAGTGTTCTTAGAACACATTCAACTTGCCAGCCACAACCCCCATTCATATTTGCGAACATTTCAGGACACAGCGAGTGTTCGACAACGTCTTCAGAACACCCCCATTTTGTTTATTTGCAAACATTTCAGAACACCGAGAGTGTTCTTAGAACACATTCAACTTGACAGAGAACAATACGGACAGTGTCCTCAGGACACCCCTTACGAACATTCCCCGGAAACCGCGAGTGTTCTTAGAAGCGTCTTCAGAACACCCCCATTTTGTTTATTTGCGAACATTTCAGGACACCACAAGTGTTCTTTGAACACATTTAACGTGACAGAGAACAATACGGACAGCGTCCTCAGAACACCCGCATTTTGTTTATTTGCGAACATTTCAGGACACTGCGAGTGTTCTTAGAACACATTCAACTTGCCAGCCACAACCTCCCATTCATATTTGCGAACATTTCAGGATACAGCGAGTGTTCGACAACGTCTTCAGAACACCCCCATTTTGTGTATTTGCGAACATTTCAGAACACCGAGAGTGTTCTTAGAACACATTCAACTTGACAGAGAACAATACGGACAGTGTCCTCAGGACACCCCTTACGAACATTCCCCGGAAACCGCGAGTGTTCTTAGAAGCGTCTTCAGAACACCCCCATTTTGTTTATTTGCGAACATTTCAGGACACCGCGAGTGTTCTTTGAACACATTCAACGTGACAGAGAACAATACGGACAGCGTCCTCAGAACACCCGCATTTTGTTTATTTGCGAACATTTCAGGACACTGCGAGTGTTCTTAGAACACATTTAACTTGCCAGCCACAACCCCCCATTCATATTTGCGAACATTTTAGGATGCAGCGAGTGTTCAATAACGTCTTCAGAACACCCCCATTTTGTGTATTTGCGAACATTTCAGGACACCGCGAGTGTTCTTTGAACACATTCAATGTGACAGAGAACAATACGGACAGCGTCCTCAGAACACCCCCATTTTGTTTATTTGCAAACATTTCAGGACACTGCAAGTGTTCTTAGAACACATTCAACTTGACAGAGAACAATACGGACAGTGTCCTCAGGACACCCCCTACGAACATTCCCCGGACACCGCGAGTGTTCTTAGAAGAGTCTTCAGAACACCCCCATTTTGTTTATTTGCGAACATTT
Source organism: Ambystoma mexicanum (assembly GCF_040938575.1). Classification (NCBI taxonomy): domain Eukaryota; kingdom Metazoa; phylum Chordata; class Amphibia; order Caudata; family Ambystomatidae; genus Ambystoma; species Ambystoma mexicanum. The sequence goes on along the minus strand of NC_090923.1, from coordinate 860,760,799 downwards.
TAGGACACTGCAAGTGTTCTTAGAACACATTCAACATGACAGAGAACAATACGGACAGCATCCTCAGAACACCCACATTTTGTTTATTTGCGAACATTTCAGGACACCGCGAGTGTTCTTAGAACACATTCAACTTGCCAGCCACAACCCCCCATTCATATTTGCGAACATTTCAGGACACAGCAAGTGTTCGACAACGTCTTCAGAACACCCTCATTTTGTGTATTTGCGAACATTTCAGGACACCGCGAGTGTTCTTAGAACACATTCAACTTGACAGAGAACAATACGGACAGCGTCCTCAGGACACCCCCTACCAACATTCCCCAGACACCGCGAGTGTTCTAGAAACGTCTTCAGAACCCCCCCATTTTGTTTATTTGCGAACATTTCAGGACCACGCTAGTGTTCTTAGAACACATTCAACTTGACCGCCACAGCCCCCATTCATATTTGCGAACATTTCAGGACACCGCGAGTGTTCGACAACATCTTCAGAACACCCCCATTTTGTGTATTTGCGAACATTTCAGGATACCACGAGTTTTCTTAGAACACATTCAATGTGACAGAGAACAATACAGACAGCGTCCTCAGAACACCCCCATTTTGTTTATTTGCGAACATTTCAGGACACCTCAAGTGTTCTTAGAACACATTCAACTTGCCAGCCACAACCCCCATTCATATTTGCGAACATTTCAGGACACAGCGAGTGTTCGACAACGTCTTCAGAAAACCCCCATTTTGTGTATTTGCGAACATTTCAGGACACCTCGAGTGTTCTTAGAACACATTCAACTTGACAGAGAACAATACGGACAGCGTCCTCAGGACACCCCCTACCAACATTCCCCGGACACCACGAGTGTTCTTAGAAAAGTCTTCAGAACCCTCCCATTTTGTTTATTTGCGAACATTTCAGGACAATGCGAGTGTTCTTAGAACACATTCAACTTGACAGCCACAACCCCCATTCATATTTGCGAACATTTCAGGACACTGCGAGTATTCGACAACATCTTCAGAACCCCCCATTTTGTGTATTTGCAAACATTTCAGAACACCGAGAGTGTTCTTAGAACACATTCAACTTTACAGAGAACAATACAGACAGCGTCCTCAGGACACCCCTTACGAACATTCCCCGGAAACCGCCAGTGTTCTTAGAAGCGTCTTCAGAACACCCCCATTTTGTTTATTTGCAAACATTTCAGGACACCGCGAGTGTTCTTTGAACAGATTCAACGTGACAGAGAACAATACGGACAGCGTCCTCAGAACACCCGCATTTTGTTTATTTGCGAACATTTCAGGACACCGCGAGTGTTCTTAGAACACATTCAACTTGCCAGCCACAACCCCCCATTCATATTTGCGAACATTTCAGGATACAGCGAGTGTTCGACAACGTCTTCAGAACACCCCCATTTTGTGTATTTGCGAACATTTCAGGACACTGCAAGTGTTCTTAGAACACATTCAACTTGACAGAGAACAATACAGACAGCGTCCTCAGGACACCCCCTACGAACATTCCCCGGACACCGCAAGTGTTCTTAGAAGCGTCTTCACGACACTCCCATTTTGTTTATTTGCGAACATTTCAGGACACCGCGAGTGTTCTTAGAACACATTCAACGTGACAGAGAACAATACGGACAGCGTCCTCAGCACACCCCCTACGAACATTCCCCGGACACCGCAAGTGTTCTTAGAAGCGTCTTCAGAACACCCCCATTTTGTTTATTTGCGAACATTTCAGGACACCGCGAGTGTTCTTAGAACACATTCAACTTGCCAGCCACAACCCCCCATTCATATTTGCGAACATTTCAGGACACCATGAGTGTTCTAAGAACACATTCAACTTGACAGAGAATAATACGGACAGCATCCTCAGAACACCCACATTTTGTTTATTTGCGAACATTTCAGGACACCGCGAGTGTTCTTAGAACACATTCAACTTGCCAGCCACAACCCCCCATTCATATTTGCGAACATTTCAGGACACCATGAGTGTTCTAAGAACACATTCAACTTGACAGAGAACAATACAGACAGCGTCCTCAGGACACCCCCTACGAAAATTCCCCGGACACCGCGAGTGTTCTTAGAAGAGTCTTCAGAACACCTCCATTTTGTTTATTTGCAAACATTTCAGGACACCGAGAGTGTTCTTAGAACACATTCAACATGACAGAGAACAATACGGACAGCATCCTCAGAACACCCACATTTTGTTTATTTGCGAACATTTCAGGACACCGCGAGTGTTCTTAGAACACATTCAACTTGCCAGCCACAACTCCCCATTCATATTTGCGAACATTTCAGGACACCATGAGTGTTCTAAGAACACATTCAACTTGACAGAGAACAATGCGGACAGCGTCCTCAGGACACCCCCATTTTGTTTATTTGCGAACATTTCAGGACACCGCGAGTGTTCTTAGAACACATTCAACTTGCCAGCCACAACCCCCCATTCATATTTGCGAACATTTCAGGACACCATGAGTGTTCTAAGAACACATTCAACTTGACAGAGAACAATACGGACAGCATCCTCAGAACACCCACATTTTGTTTATTTGCGAACATTTCAGGACACCGCGAGTGTTCTTAGAACACATTCAACTTGCCAGCGAACAATATGGACTACGCCTTCAGGACACCCCCTACGAACATTCCAGGACACCGCAAGTGTTCTTAGAAACGTCTTCAGAAAACCCCCATTTTGTTTATTTGCGAACATTTCAGGACACCGCGAGTGTTCTTAGAAGCGTCTTCAGAACACCACCATCTTGTTTATTCGCAAACATTTCAGGACACTGCAAGTGTTCTTAGAAAACATTCAACTTGACAGAGAGCAATACGGACAGCGTCCTCAGGACACCCCCATTTTGTTTATTTGCGAACATTTCAGGACACTGCGAGAGTTCTTAGAACACATTCAACTTGCCAGCCACAACCCCCCATTCATATTTGCGAACATTTCAGGACACAGCGAGTGTTCGACAACGTCTTCAGAACCCCCCCATTTTGTGTATTTGCGAACTTTTCAGGACACCGCGAGTGTTCTTAGAACACATTCAACTTGACAGCCACAACCCCCATTCATATTTGCGAACATTTCAGGACACCGCGAGTGTTCTACAACATCTTCAAAACACCCCCATTTTGTGTATTTGCGAACATTTCAGGACACCGCGAGTGTTCTTAGAACACATTCAACTTGCCAGCCACAACCCCCATTCATATTTGCGAACATTTCAGGACACAGCGAGTGTTCGACAACGTCTTCAGAACACCCCCATTTTGTGTATTTGCGAACATTTCAGGACACTGAGAGTGTTCTTAGAACACATTCAACTTGAGAGAGAACAATACGGACAGCGTCCTCAGGACACCCCTTACGAACATTCCCTGGACACCGCGAGTGTTCTTAGAAGCGTCTTCAGAAAACACCCATTTTGTTTATTTGCGAACATTTCAGGACACCGCGAGTGTTCTTAGAACAGTTTCAGCTTGCTTGTGAACAAAATGGACACATATTGAGTCCTCAGGACACCCCCCATTCAGTTGATTTAGAACATTTCAGAACACCTGTGATGTCCGCAAACAAAAAGAATGTCTGACACATAAAAAAACACAACTTTCATCTCATACACTCCCACCATCCCCAAACACTCCTACACACCAACACACTCTACTAAATACAAATTTTGAACAAAGTTTCACCACGCTGTCCGTGGACATCCGCGAATCCAAGATGGCGGGCGCTACCGTAAATCTGACGCGCTTCACGCTCCACGCCGTCCAATCAGCGAACACGTTGCATGTCCGTGGACATCACGCAAGCCGATTGGCCAATTAGGACACTGTCCGCAGAGCGAACAGGGAAGTGTGTCCGCAGACCGAACACAGATATCACTACTTTTTTTACATAATTTTTGGTTATTTTAAAAAAAAAAACTACTGGATGGATTTTCACCAAATTTACAAAAGCACGCTTTCGCGACCAAGACGCTGCTCCTGGTCCAAATTTGGTGAAAATCCATCCAGCGGTTTGGGCTATAAACGCGAGCAAAAATGTTTTCCCATTCAGTCTATGGGGAAAAAAAAGTTTTGGGACCCCCCCTATAACTTTGCCCCCCCTGGACGAATGCAAAGTTTGGTGAGGATTCGTCCAGGGAGAGCGAAGTTATAAGCCACCCAAAAAGTGCTCTTCCTATGGAAACACCAACTTAACCATAACTACATGGCCACTACCGTGGCCATGTAATATATATATATATATCGGTTTGGTAATATATATATAGGGGTTTTGGTGGGTTTGGCGTTGGGTGGGGAGCTGTGGGGGGTTCCCCCCACATATATGTTACAATTGACCTTCACAATTCGGTCAATTGTGAAAAGGTCAATTGTAATTCGAACAGTTGTAAAACGAACAATTCGTATACAACCTTGTGGACCTGAAGAAAGCTTTCTTTAGTATTCCTATATACAAGGATAGTAGATATTTGTTCGCATTCACCTTAGGGGGACGCTCGTTCACATTTACTCGTGCACCTCAAGGGTACACAGAGAGTCCTAGCATTTACAGTAGGGCTTTAAAAGAACAGCTTGATACCCTTGAATTGCCCTCTACCTGTACCTTGCTTCAGTACGTTGATGATTTGCTTCTAGCTGCTGACTCTGAGAGTGCCTGCAAGGAAGGCACTGTGTCATTACTTTTTCATCTAGCTAAGCATGGTCACAAAGCTTTGCTTAAAAAAACGTCAATATTGTTGTCAGGAGGTCGCCTGTTTAGGCTATCTCCTGTCAAAGGAGGGAAGAAGATTGACACCTGAAAGAATAAAACGCATTTCTGGCATGTCTGTCCCAAATACACAGAAGGAAGTTAGGGCCTTGATAGGTATGGCTTCTTACTGTAGGTTGTGGATCCCAAATTTTTCACTAGTGATCAAACCGATGTTGGCTTTGACGAAGAAGGGCATTTCTTCGCCATTGCCATGGAACACGGTACACCAGCAGTCGTTTGACTTGCTTAAGACTGCATTATGCTCTGCACCAGTTTTGGGCACACCAAACTATGAAAAGGCCTTTGTGTTGTTTGTGCATGAATGTGATGGATGTGCTTTGGCTGTATTAACGCAGGAACATGGAGGGAAGAATAGGCCATGCGGTTACTTTTCTTCTGCCCTTGATCCTGTAGCATGGGCTTTGCCAAGATGTTTGCGAGCTGTCGCTGCTGCTGCCGCGTCTGTAAAACAGAGTGAGGGAATGGTCCTAGGACATGATCTAACCCTGATGGTGCCTCACTCTGTAGATGTTCTACTGTACCTAACTCAAACGCAACACCTCACTTCTGCACGGTTGACAAGATATGAATTCATCTTGTTTGCTCCTCACATTCAAATTAAGATGTGTTGTGCTCTTAATCCGGCTGAACTCCTACCTTTCCCGCAAGATACTACTTGCGACGATGAAGTGCCACATGATTGTTTGGATATGACCGAACAAAAGACAAAGGGTAGAATTGATTTGAAAGATACTCCCTTGGATAATCCGCAAGGAGAGCTGTTTTGTGACGGCTCCTCCTTCAAACTTCCAGATGGTACATCCACAGCTGCTTACGTGATCTCTAAATTGAGCACGGTTGAGGAAACTAAGAGAATCACGCATAATTCTGCACAGGCCGCAGAGATTATAGCATTGACCCGAGCTTGTGAACTTTCCGAAGGGCTTGCAGTAAATATATATACTGATAGTCAGTATGCCTTTGGGGTAGTCCACAACTTTGGGAGACTTTGGGAGACTTTGGTCAGAGAGAGGGTTCCTAACTTCGCATGGCACCAAAATTCAAAATGGCTCCCTAATAGTACAACTACTCTCAGCGCTTGCGCTCCCTACTCAGTTAGCAGTCATGAAATGTGCAGCACATCGAAAGATTACAGATGATATAGGGAAAGGGAATGCTTTCACTGATCAGATAGCTAGGCAAACTGCTACTGATCTCCTTAAGGAGATGTATGTTTCAAGGGAATCTGTAGATGCTTATGCAATAGATGGGGTTGTTGGGTCTGTACGGGATATCCAAGCTGATGCCACGTTAGAAGAATCCAAAAGGTGGGCTGAAGGCTTGGGGAAACTTGATGATGACAGGTGTTGGGTGGACATAGTAGAAGGGAAATGGCTACTCCCTGACGCGTACGTCATGATGATGGTTATCATGGCCCATGGTTCTACGCATGTATGTGCCCAGAAAATGACAAAAATGTTAGAGAAAGTTTGGGTAAATGACAAAATTTTGAAAATTGCCCAGCGCTACGTCCGGGAGTGCATGATTTGCCTACAACACAACTTGGGAAAGGGGACAGTAACTCCAAGGGGTAGTTTTGGGCCACCCTCTGTCCCCTTTGAAGTGATCCACTTTGATTTCATTGAAATGGAACGATGCAATAATAAGAAATAAGTACTGGTGGTTATCTGTGCTTTTAGTAAATGGGTTGAGGCTTTCCCTGTTAAAGATGCTACAGCTATGACTACTGCAAAAACCATGTTAAAAGAATACTTCCCGCGGTTCGGTTTGCCAAGAGTTATCTGGTCGGAAAATGGTCCACATTTTGTCGCTGCTGTAATTCTGCAGATATGTACAGCATTACGAATTGACAAACGGTTCCTTTTGGCCAGACATGCTCAGAGCGCCGGACTAGTAGAAAGACACAACAGTATCATCAAGAACAAGCTCGCTAAGACGTGTGCCGGCACCAAACTAAAATGGCCGGACGCCTTACCGATTGTGTTGTTATCCATGCGCACAACCCCTCAATCTAAGACTGGGCTCTCTCCATTTGAGGTGGTAATTGGGAGACCTGCCAATATTTGGAACCTTCCTAAATGTAACTCGTTGACAAATGTTGAAAATGTACTACTTTCAGATTATTGTAGCCAATTGACTAAAAACCGGTATTTGATTTATGACCAGGTACGAGAAGCTTTATCTGTGCGATACGAGGGCCCGGGCCACAGCATACAGCCTGGAAGTTGGGTGCTCGTCAAATCGTTTGAAGGCTCCTCTTGCCTTGCGCCTCGCTGGCGTGGGCCATTCCAAGTCCTGTTGGTCACCCAGACAGCGGTGCGGGTCGCAGGGAGAAAGAACTGGATACACTTGTCCCACATCAAGAAACTTCCTCACCCTGTGCCACACATTACAGAAGAAACAGAACCCCTCACTGACACTGCAACCAATGATCCCAAAGCAATAAGTGTCACTGAGAGTGTGTCAGAGAATTTCTCTGAGCCCGTGAGGCTTGGGGAAGCTGCCATTTTGTCTCCACACTCTCCACAAATTTTGCATCCGGAAACTGCTATTTCGAATTCAGTACCTTCACTTGCTTCCGACGCGTTGCTTCCAGCAGGAAGTGACGACATCTTGGTTCCGGATCAATCAATACCAGGAAAAGTACGATATAATCTACGACCACGAAGATAGACTTACGGCACGGTTTTCCTGTGCATCCGATAGACTTACGGCACGGTTCGGCTGTGCATTGGGAGAAAGAAAAGAGTCATCGAGGGTTTGCTCTTTGCCCAAATTTGAGAAAGGGGATTCTGTTGGCTAGGGTTGTGGAAGGACTAAGAAGTCGCTCGACCGGGAGGTCGCCAGCAACAAACTTTGGAGTATCCGTTTGAATACTACGATGCCCGCCACCACTACTGTTCGTATGGGACTTGTAAATAAGGGAGTGACCAACCGGGACAATGGACAAAATGCCTGGGCCCCGAAAATGTATTGCTGTATTTTAATAATGATATTTGGGTTTTAAATATTCGCTGCCTTAGGATTGTGGTACCTCGAGGAAAATCACTCTTTAGAACTTTTGTTGCCTACTGAAAGTGCACCCATTGTTCCTACTCCCTTTGTACATTTGCATACTCTATCCCCTAGGGATTCACAGCACAGACAAAGGTACCACAATAACACTTTACTGCTTATCATGAATGCTACACATGCCATTTTTAATAAATCTAACTGTAGGGTCTGCTCACATTTACCGCAACACGGGGATAAGGGGCTAGGTTGGTATATTCATCCTTTACCGTTGACAACTGCTTGCTATGCTTCTCTTAGAGCACTGTTCTTTGGCCGATGGAATGATAGCATCTCAGGGAACTTTGATGGCACCAATTTGAATAGTTTTGAGAAACGTGTTTTGACTCCCCTGGGATGCTCGCTTTTTGCAAATAGGAGTAAACCGAAAGTTGCTTCTATTAGGCCTTCTGATAAACTGTCTCGTCCTTTCTAATCTTTGATTTCCTTTAAGATGGCTCCAATAGGCAATACGGATGCCATGCCTCCTTCTTACACTGTTAACCATAGCCCCGATTCAGTTTCTTTTTGCATACAGAGGAATGGAACTCAGTCAATGGGAAATTTTCTAGGTTGTGCCAACGTTGCAAATTTGACTGGGGAAAGCAAACCTTTGTATGTAGGCGAACCTGTCTACTTTGTCTGCGGTAATGTAGCATTCCCATGGTTGCCCAGGGATTGGCAGGGAACCTGTTATTTAGGGATCCTGTTACCTGGGGTGTTTATAGCTAGTACAAAAGAAGTTTTGAAGGCTCGTCCACGACGGGACGAGAATGGTGACACCCCAGCACAAATCTTGGGAGATATAGCTAAATCAGTTGTGCCAGTTTGTGGGCAGATAGTGAATTCGGAAGATATCAGAAAACTAGCGAGAGTACTGGAGAGAACCATCAAACGGATCACGGAATAAGATTAGTAGCACTTCAAAACCGAATGGCATTAGATGTCATTCTAGCTGAGCGTGGAGGAGTGTGCAAGTTAGTGGGGTCCGCTTGATGTGTTTTCATACCAGATTCCTCCCCAACTATCTTCAAGGCAATACAGAATCTGCACGTCCTTAGTTCCTAAGTGCATGTTTTCGTGGGAAATTGGGATCTAAGCGCTTGGTTCTGGGACTTCTTGCGATCTTGGGGTTGGAAGGTACTTTATGTTTTACTAATTATTTTAGGAATCCTGTTGTTTCTTTGTTGCTGTATTCAGTATCTACCTGGTATGTGTTCGATGGTAGGGGGATGTTGCGCACAAGCGATAGGTTCGATAGGACATAAAGTGTATTCCCCGGATAAAACTTCCAAAGAATATCTGTTGAAAGAGATTGTAGCAAATGACCTAATGGCAATAGATATTTCCGATAGTGATTCAGGGTGCATGGACGATGATGCATGGAGTTATTTGCAAGGAGTTCCAAAGTAGTTTTTAGCACTTGGCATAGGCCAAAAGGAGGGTTTGTCGAAATAGAAAGTATATTGTGTCTCCTCTTGTAATAAATATATTAATATTGGCCTACGCCAACCTGCTCGAAAGTCGCTTGCGAAAGAAATCCGTGTTGCAAGGTCCTGATCTTAAATCCATGTAAGCCGCCATTTTAGCTCAAACCGCCATTTTAGGCTTCGCTTTGTAAAAGTCACCCTGTGAGTTAAAATGGTGGACGATGTCATTCCAGAATACAACATGGCTGTCTTGACCTCTGTACATAGCTAAAGTGTAACTTGCCTGCAGGCCACTTGTTGAGGTCGTGAACTGAGACCTTGTCCTTCGTTGACCTATGTGTAGAAGGATTACTCGTGCAATGAAACTAATCCACGAGCATATGTTGAGACAATGTATTCAAATACTGAACGAAGAACATTTGTTTAACTACATTGTATTAATCTTTGAGAAGGCCTGCATGGAAAATCTTAGAATACACAGTTATTGCATAGGCTTGTTGATACATGTATTAAAGGCAAACCAGTTATATGCGGTTGTTTGAGACTTGGCACAAACCTTAGATCGGTGATGTATTAAAAGGAATATTAACCCGAAGTAGGGCTGGACATCGTGCCCACCAAATGTATAAAAAGCGAATGCATTCTAATGTACAGGGTCTCTCACTGAACAAACTGAACCACTCGAGAGTTTGTTGTGTTGTACTGAGGGCCGATAGCTATCTGATTTTGCTATGTTTTTGTAACTGGATTCAGTATAAAATAAAGTACTTTGTATGTTCCTTTGTAACCCGTGTCCGGTGTATTTCCTTTTGGGGTACTCAGCCTCGATATTTTGATTCTGTTTTCACAACGTGAAGTGCTACACAATCATACCTTCTTTGAAGACTGTGCAGCCAATGTCAATCAATACCTGATCTAGGGTTAGAACTTGTGATTTATGAATAGTGACTACATATGAAAGAGACAGAGAGAATTGCTCTATGCATACATGCATGTCTTTGAAAAGAAGAAATCCTGCTTTTGAGCATCCTATACATTTAACTTCTAAAAGTTTGTAAGGTGGATGTTGACAACTGAATTTTGTCATGTGGATATGTCCAACAACTGTACAAATTGCTCCATTGACTAAACCGTGCTCTACATCAAGGTGACGTTCCAGAATTATTCTGCAGTTTGAACACAACATTAAAAAATGGCCCAACCAGTTGCATTGGAGATGCATTTTCCTTAGCTATTAAGTTGTGCTGTTGCTTGTTGACACATAGGGAGTGGCATTCCGTGCACCTCCAGTTTGTATGTGGAGCTAATATGCACTATTGGTTGCATTTCTTTTTTTTTTTTTAACATTGTCTCATTGAATTGTATACAGCTTGCTAGGGTTGGCATTACGGACATACATTTTACATTTGTTTGTGCTAATTGTGCTAATTGTTCCATAACATCAGGAGCAGATGTGTCATATGCCCCTATAGCTCATGAATGAGTCTCATATTAAAGATAGATTGTGCCTCTTTAGAAAGAAGACAAGTCCTAATGTTTTGTTTTTTTAAAATGTTAGCATAGGTGAGGTCTGCAGACTGACACATGGTTTGAGTTAGTTCTCTGTACTGGAAATGTTGCCAGAGATTTAGATGTCCTGTGCTGCCAAGAGTGTTGCAGGACTGTTTGTGTCCCAAGGTTTTAAAAATAGGTTCACCTTTCACGGGTGTTAATTTATAAGATATGAATTGTAGGAGATCTCCAAAAACAATGTGTTTTCCTCCAAAGAGTTCTTCGTAGTCTGTTCTTGCAGTCTGAGGTGAACTAAAGCCAACATTAGGTTGGAAACCATGCTTATCTCGTCTATTAGGAGCATTTTAATTTGTTTCAGAATTCTGCATACTTAAGTAGCAGCTACTGTTGATAGGCTGTAGTACTCTAATTTAGTTTGGCGTTCTACTGGAAGGAGCAGTAGTTGGTGTAAAGTAACACCTCATATGTTTAGGCAGCTAAACCTGTGGGTGCTGTTACAACACCTGGAAGGTTGTTTGTTAACTTTGGTAGGCATTTGGTGATGATATTAATTAACAATGTTTTTCCAGAACCAGCTTCACCACTTACATAAAGTAGAGGTTTACAATTTTGACAACAACAAGCATTACTTTCATGCTGGAAACCATGTTCAATTTCTTTAGTGACTTCTAGGAAAATGCTATGTTGCTGATCATTTACCTATGATTTCAGCACTGACAAGTTTTCTTCTGATTGCTCATATTGATACATGGTGTTCTCTACTTCAGTCATGGCTAATGCTGCTTCATTTACAAAGAGTGGCACTTCAAGTGGTTCTTTGTTTCCTGTAACAGAAAGTGGTCTGCCCTCTGGAGTGACTTAATTTAGTTGTGCTTGAACTTCTTCCTCTTGTTGGCATTCATTTTCCAACATGTTTTTAAACTGCTTGAAAATGACATTTGTCATGCAGCTTTCATTTACATTGAATGCAGATTTCAATGATTCGTGGTTACCTAATCATCTGTGTATTTTCTCCATGGTTTAAAATGTAGCAGTAGGGCCATATAGTACAGTTCTCTATGTTTTTTTTTTTATAACATATTTTATTGGTTGATTTTTAAACATTCATGCAACATACCAACAGTTTCCCCCTCGCCCTCCATCCCCCTGTCACCAGGTTGGTTCATCGATCTGCTCGTGTCTTGCCACTCTATTCCTCACTTTCCAGTAATATGTTACTTGCTGTGTTCCGTGTTGCGCTCAGGCGCTTCCCCCTCTCCCCCTACCCTTTGCTGGCAGTTCTCAGGTCACACGTTCTTCCCACTTTCCCCAGATTCTTGAAGCCTTTGCCGGGCACCCCCGTGCTATGTATATTCTGTATTCTTTCGGTGCGCAAATGTCCATTTCGTTAGACCATTGGGCCACTGTTGGGCACTCCGGGGATCCCCATTTCTGTGCTGTATCACGCTTTATCAGGCCCATTGTTGTGGAGAGAAAAATACCATCCCATTTGTTTGAGGTGTTTTCATCTGGGGCCCCCTATAAAGGTTGTAATGCTATTGTGCGACCCAGAGTCCTCCCTAGTATTTGAAAGCATTGTGTCCAGAAGGTCTTGATTTTGGGGCATTCCCAGAGGAGATGGATGAAGGTGCCTTCCTCCCCTCAGCATTTCAAGCAGTTGGGATCCGTTGCCCTTCCCCAACCGAAAAGGGCGACATGGGGGTAGTATACCCTATGGAGTATCTTGAGTTGAATCAGTCTTATTCTGGAGTTTATTGCAATTTTGCGTGGGTGCATGAGAACCTGAATCCAGTCCTCAGGTTCAATGGCCCCAACATCCCGTTCCCATCTGGCTTTAAGGCTGACCAGTTCCGGGGTAGCGAATGCATTAATAGCTTTATATAGAATAGTTGTTACCTTGGTGGGGATGTGTTGTGTAAGTAGGTTGCGTTCTAGGGGTGTGTAATCTGGTGCATCGGTAAGTGCTTGCCTGTGACCATTGAGGGCGTGTGTTAATTGTGTATAATGGTAGTGTTCTGCTGCTGGGATTCCAAATTTCTGCTGGAGCGTTTCAAACGGGAGGATGCAACCATCGGTAACAACATCTCCTATCGTGGTTACCCCTACCCTCACCCACCGGGTCCATGCGGTCAGTTTTCTACCTCCGACAACATGTGGTTGTTCCACAGCGGTTGTGCCGTGGTGATCCTGTTCCCCCAGCCTATGTGAATGTGTGCATGCCTCCAGATGGTCGTGGTGTCGGACGACATTGTTTGTGTGGGGGGTCTGGGTAGGCTCTGGTATATTCTTTCGAGTGGTGGGATGTCCTGAGTAATAGGTAGTTCCGCTCTAATGTGTGGAAGTTTGCGATCCCCGTGGAGGTGGTCATTGACTACATTTAATTGGCTGGCCCAGAAGTAGGACCTAAGGTGTGGGACTCCAATACCCCCCTTCCAGATAGATCATTGCAGCGTGGTCAGAGCAATTCAAGGCTGCCCTCCCTTCCACATCAGTTTCCTAAGGAGGCGTTCCACCCGGACGAATTCCGAATTTGGTATAGCTAGTGGGGCATTTTGCAGTATGTAAAGGAAACGTGGAAGTGGGCCGCTCTGCCCATAAGCGTAAGGGGGAGGAGCATCCAATGTTGTACATCACCAGCGAAGCGGTTAATTGGTGGATGCAGGTTGTGAAGCCCACAGTCCGATAGAGCCCCCGAGACCCATATGCCCAGTTAGCGGATGCCCTCTCTCTCTACTCGATATAGGATGTCCTGGGGAATTGCTAGGCCACCGCCTCTTACTGGGAAGAGAATTGACTTTCCCCAGTTTACTCTGAGGCCACTGAAGTCCTCATAGGTCTTTAGCATTCGGGTTATGATTTGACATGCGTGGACTGGGTTGCTTAGATAGAGTAATAGGTCGTCTGCATAAAGGGAGAGCTTGTCCTCTTGTCCGTCTGGCCAGTGGAATCCAGACCATGTGGTGACCTGTCGGAGCCATCAGGCCAGTGGCTCAATTGCAAGGGCAAAAGCAGGGGGTACAGAGGACAACCCTGCCGGGTGCCTCTACTCAGCAGGAAGGTCCCGAAGGTCCAGCCGTTCACCCTGACTGCGGCTAATGGGGCCTCGTATAGAAGTTGAACCCAGCTAAGAAAGGCTTCGCCGATGCCCATGCGCCTCATTGTTGCCCAGAGACTTGCCGATACCACCGAGTCGAACGTTTTCTCGAAATCAATTGCGAGTAGCGCAAGTGGTGTATTGAGATTTGGGGCCCTTTCCAATAGCAGGTGTAATCGGCGTAAGTTCATTCTAGTTGATCTTTGCGGCATGAAGCTGCATTGATCTTGATGAACCAGTGAGGATATGACCAGTTGGAGCCTATTAGCCAGTACTTTGGCCAGGATTTTGGCTTCACTGTTAATAAGCGATATCGGTCTATATGATGTGCACCGGTCAGGGGGTTTGCCTTGTTTGGGAATGACCACAATGTTGGCCGTTTGTAGGCTGGAAGGGTGCCCTGTTCCCTTGCGGCAAGGAACAGGTTACGAAAGGGGGTGGCCATCTTGTTGCTGCCCAGCTTCTTCCAGGTCTCGGCCGGGAAACCATTTGGGCCTGGTGTTTTCCCGGATTGTAGCTGGGTCATAGCCTCCGCCATTTCTTCTTCATCTAATTCCCTATCTACGTGTGTTTTCTGCACTTCCGATAATTGTGGGAGCATGATCTCATCTAGGAGGAATGAGTCTATAGGGGCCGTTGGAGCAGCACAGAGCGTGGCATAAAAGTTGGCGATTGCCTCCGCTATCTCTGGGTCTGTTTGGGCTGGCTCATTTTGGCTGTCAGTAACCTTTCTAACGTGTCTGTGCCCTTCGTCACGTCGTTCCAGCCACGCCAATAGTTTGCCTGCTTTGTCGCCCAGCTCATATATTTTGGTCTTTGACTCCCTGTGCGCCTGTCTTGCGTTATCTAGCGCTGTATTATGGAGGGCTGCTCTCGCCTTCAAGAGGGAGCAATGTGTTTCAAGAGTAGCGTCGGAGATGTATCTGGTTTCTCATTTCTCTGCCTCATCCTCCGCCTCTCTCCTATGGTGTTCTCTCCTTTTATTGCACGTCCAGGCAGTCATTTCCCCTCTAAGTACCGCCTTATGTGCCTCCCATAGTATCACTGGGTCCTCTAGCAAGCCTGTGTTTAATTCGAAGAATTTGTTAGATTTTTCTGTGATGTGTTCCACAAACTCGGGGAGGCCCAGGTAGTGGTTATTTAGCCGCCATGTTTTAGGCGCCACCTCCAAGGGAGAGTGATCTGATATGCAAAGGGGAAGGAATTCTGCCATTCTTACCCTATATGCTTCGGGGGTTGGGAGGAAGAAGTAATCTAATCTGGATAAGGATGCGTGGGCACCCGAGTGGAAGGAAAATCCTTGGTCTGTAGGGTGGAGTTCTCTCCACACATCACTCAAACCAAGCGCTGATGCAAAGGTCGCCAGCCTTATGGGCCGGTTTGGGTTCCGGTTGCGGATGTGGGTCCGGTCTAGTGTGTTGCACATAACATCATTGATATCCCCTCCCAAGGTCCATACATCCGATTGTTGTAGTGCCATCAAGGCCGTCGCCTCCCTCAGGAGACCCTCCCCCAACCCCGGTGGGGAATATATTGCTAGAATGACCACTGTCTCCCCCTAGAGTGTGCCCCGGAGCATCACGAAACGGCCACAGGGGTCCTGCACCACAGCAGATAATTCAAAAGGGAGTCACTTATGTAAGAGGATCAGGATGCCCCGGGACTCCATTGTGTACCCCGTGTGGTATGCTAGTCGATAGTTGGTTCTGCGGAAGAATTGGCAGGTGGAGCCATCTAAGTGGGTCTCGGTTAGGAGGGCTATGTCGGGAGAACGTCTATTAAGGAGTTGCATGATCAGCCAGCGTTTTATACTTGAGCCCATGCCATATACGTTCCAGGTAAGGATTTTAAGGGACCTGTGGCGTTCGTTGGTTATCATTGGGGCTTGTGCATTTCCACTAGTGGAATCTTCATGGTACCTGTGTGGCCATTACTGTCTAAGAATCTGGGATGTTGTACCAGGTAAGGGCGTGGTGCGTTTGGCCGTGGGGACACAGCTTTTGTGCTTGGTGGGGGCATGAGCAGCGAGCACGGTATGTTTGGTGGAATCTTGATAGACATTGGTATGGTGTGACCTCCTGGAAAATAACTAACATAAAACTCTTTCCCTCCCCCCCCATACTCCTCCCCAACATGAAGTATCTGTCGCCCAAACTCTACTGGCATTTAAAAACTATGTCGCCAGATTAACTTAGTATGAACTGTTTTCCCCTTCCCACCGACTTACTTCTCCTTTGTGGGTCTGGTGTCTCGAGTCGGGGGTGTGGTGTCCGCCAATGGCATGGTGTGTTAATGGTGAAAGCATGTGACTCTTGTGATCCTTTATACAGGAGCAAAGGCAACTCACTGCTACTGTTGCATCAGGAGGTGTGTTGCATTACGGGTGGTTCTTAGAAAAAGGGTTGGCTCTTGAGTGTGTTAGGGAGAATTCTCTGTTTAGGCTGAATTTCCTAACCTAGTGAGTCCCCCAGCAGCTTTGCTGGATTTCGGGAGTTTGTTTTTTCCATCCTGCCAAGAGTGAGACTCTTTTTCTCCCACTCTTGGTGTGTAATTCCTTTGAATGTGAATGTGTTCTATGGGCTATGGGGTCTTTTACTCCATAGGGTCTCATATGTTTTTCTATGTGTGTTACACCGCACCCTACGTGCCGTAGCACTGGGGCGTCCTAGCGGACCCCCACCATAGACTCCATACCCGGGGACTGACTATTGTCTCCCTGGGCATGTAAAGTCACCATTGGCTTTACTAGACCTAAATTTACTAACAGAACTAGTACAAACCATCTTATTGTGGACGTACTAGTAGGGGTAATTTGATTACTCCTGGATCTGTTACTCGAGGGGGCACTGTCCCGTCCCCCCTTGTCGAGTTTTGGCTGGTGGCAGTGGAAACTACTTGTTATGTTCTACCCCGAACATAACCCTATGGGATACGTCCCATTGTTGGAGATTGATACTTTTTCTCGTTAATCTCTAACGTGCCACCGATCTACTTATCTTCAATAAGTTTATCGGATGGTATTTTCTGCCAGAACTCGGTTTGTAAAATGGCGTCTGTGTTCGTCTCTGTGACTCCTAAACCAAAGGTCGAGCCCTTTGTTCCACTTTTGGCGGGCTCTGTACAGAGACCCTCCAAAGTGATGCCATTCTGTCTGGGTTACCACAGGGGTGTGGGAGGGGGTTTAGGCACCCTGGACCGAGTTGCCTTGCCAACTCCGGTCGCACTCTGGAGTGATTGGCCCAAGTGGTGAGCCTCCCCGCTCACCACTTAGCATGTGTTGATTGACAGCTAGGCTGACTGAATGGGGGTTTTTTTGCATAAAAGCAGGGCTTTTGGGACTGGATCTTCAGAAGTCGCCACAGGACCTAAGAATCCGACGAGGGTAACGCTGAGCCGACCTGCACGACGACTCCTCCGGTGGAGCCCTGCGGAACCGACTCACCATTCCCGACGACAGAGGAGATCTCCCTGCCGGAGAGTCTCTTCCCCTGGCTGGTGGGAACAACCAGTCCCCTTTGCTTTTTATTCGTCTCAGGACGCAGTGGTCTAATTGCCCGTGCAGAGCACCTCGGCAACTGGATAGCCACTACCCCTGTATCGCGACCAAAAGGTGGTGCCTTGTGACGGAGCACTCCGCGGCTGGTCTCTTCCCTGGTGGTGCACCGGACTTCACTTTTCATCGACGACATCATCTCTACTATTGGCAAAGACCCGACGTGCATCCACCACCAGGAACAACTGCCCCCGCCGGAGCTGCCCTCCACAACAAGGTACCGTGTCCGCCTGGCTTCCCTTTCGATCGGTTCGAGTGAGGTGTCTTAATCCTCTCCTTTCCGTTGGGTCGCCTCCAAGCTTTCTCACGTATTGTTCTGAACTGGTTCAATCTGCCGATAACAATTTGCTACAAAGACTCGAACGCATTTCCACTAGAGACTTTTGGGACATATCACCTTGCCTCTCTCCGAGTGGGCCTGGCCTCTGAACTTTATGATCTATTGTGGTTCTTGCCTTGCATTTTTTTCCCGTGAAGTATTGAACTGTGTTGATTTCGTAACCTGCCTATTTTTCTCTCCCGTCCTAACTAATATTAGAGTGCCATCTAGGTTGAGGCATACACCTCTGTCTGTAAATAAGTGGTGCCGGTAAAACCTAGACTTGTCGAAATATTGCTAGGGGGATTGATCGTTTCTTCTTCGTCGAGTAATTGTGTTTGATTTGTTTGCCATGATATTGCTATAGTGTTTTTGATAGATTTTTCGTTATAAATAAATACCTTAATATCTTTACACTGAGCCTTGTTGCGTGTTTGCTTTTCTTACTGTGAAGAATTGCCCTATCTTGTATACTCCACATACTGCTTAACTCTTCTTGAGAGAAGTCTGACTGCTCAGCCACAGCTACCAACAGTGAATCTGTGCGGTGCGGACTGCTACCAAGTGGGTTTACTGCCAAACACCTGTAGTCCTAAATATTTTGCAGTGGTCCCTGAGGGAACTGCACAGGTTTCCGCCTAACAGAGTGCACTAGTGGTTCAGTCCGTTCCCGCATCTGGCCGGTGTTTCCTGTTTAAACCTTTCTAGGGATTGGGGTCTCCGTCTGGCTCAATTGGGATCTCTGGTATAGGTTGCTGGACTGGTCTTTCTCCCCGCGGTCGGGGTCTTGGTCTACCACTGCATTTTGATCGTGTCTGGTCCAGTCACCTCCGATGTGGGTCTCCGCCCATTTCCAGGCTTCCTGTGGATCGGTGAAGTGTACAGTTTTTCCTTCATGTTGGATTTTCAACTGGCCTGGGAACAGCAGCCCGTATCTCACATTCATGAAATGAAGCTTCCTTTTTAAGTGTTCAAATGATTGTCTGGCTTTCTGGACTTTGCAAGTATAATCTGGAAAGAAGGCGATTCTGGCTCCGTTATATGTCATTGACCCTTTTGTTCGGGCCATTTGTAGAATGGTGTCTCTATCATGATAATTAAGAAGCCTTGCGATGATTGTCCTTGGGGGTGCACCCGGGGCCGGGCGACCCGCAGGCATGCGGTGTGCACGTTCCACTGAGAAAAGGTTTGAGAAGGTCTTTGGCGCAAAGAGGTCTGACTACCACTCTTCCAGAAAGAGTTCTACACTGGGTCCCTTCGTGCGTTGCGGCAGTCCCAGGATGCAAATATTTTTGCGGTGGGACCTGCCTTCTCCCTCGTCAACTCGGGCTTCCAGGGTTTTCAGTCGGGTTAATGCTTGTATAAGTTGTTGGTGCACCCCACCAAGGTCGTCCTCCATGACGGAAATTCGTTGTTCCACTTCCCCGTTCCGAGACAAACGTTTCTGGAGGTCATGGTGGAGGAAGGAGACCTCAGCAGAGATGGTGTCCATTTTCTGTTCCACCGAGGAGTACAAGCTGGCGATGTTGGCCATTACATCTTTTAGCGACAGAGGCTCGTCGGGCGGAGGGGGGATCACCCCCGGGTCCTCGACGCTTGGTGCTGTAGATGTGCTCATAGCATATTGGTCCATAGTGCGTTGCGTTGAGGTTTTCTTGCTCTTTTCTTTGCCCATGATGTTGCTTTGCGCGGGTCGTCCAGTGCAAGTTTTGGAGGGGCACTCCTTCTCGTGGCGTTGTCCGAACTTTTACCAGTGCTTGCAGTGCCTTTGCTGCGTTGCTTCTGTGTTGAAGTTTGAGCTGCTGTGGCCTCCTAGAGATGCGGCAGGGGTTCCGTTGACTTAGGCTCAGGTGT
Source organism: Ambystoma mexicanum (assembly GCF_040938575.1). Lineage (NCBI taxonomy): Eukaryota > Metazoa > Chordata > Amphibia > Caudata > Ambystomatidae > Ambystoma > Ambystoma mexicanum. The sequence continues at coordinate 860,741,155 of NC_090923.1, read as the reverse complement.
GAGTTCCTGTCTCTGCGACCAACCCTCAGTGAGGGACACCTCAGTGGTGTCGGTCTCCTTACAGATAGTCTGTTCTGGTTGTCCCAGCAAGGTGGACTGGTATGTCTAGTGCAGGGCTGTGTCGCCGTCGCAAGGGGAGGCCAGATCCGCCCCCAGTTGTGGCTGTAGCAGGTACTCACTCAGTGTTGGCTGCAGGCGGTAGATAGCGTATCGGGGTGTCGCAAGCAAGATTAACACATTTTTGCTCGGTGCGTGGTCTGGGGCTGTTCGTGGAGGTGTATGCTGAGGCGTGTTGGAGGATCGCCGCGGGTCACCCCAATCTGTCTCAGTAGGGCTATTAATGTTCCCGTTGCCATCCGGGGGCTCGCGGCGCCAGCCCTCTGGAGACCAGCACATGGCTCTGTGTACAACGGTATCACTGTGCAGAGCCACCGGGGTAGTTGCCCCGTACCTTGTGGGATATCCGTCTATCCATCCATTGCACCTTGGCTCAGGTTGCCTGTGTGCACATCAGTGCCAGTATGGAAGGCCCAGTTTGTCCGCTTAGATCTTTCCCTTTCATTCAGAGGTGGCGCCACTCCAGTGTTTAGTACTGCCTTTATTTGCTGCTACCTCCTCAGCCTCAGGAATTGCGTATATATATTTGAGTTCAGGCTGAGAATTCCCACGCGGCAGTTTACCAATTGCCGGCAGAGTCCACGTCTCTCCCCGGCCATCGAGAGCATAAGTATGGCGCCGGGGGTGTCACTGCCCGCGTCACCTTCACTCACAGGAGGAGATCGTTCTCTATCCTAGTCCCGGGCTGCTCCCCGGGGGCAGGCCCGGGTCATCCGCTCCTTATCTGCGGGAAGTGCTGTGCGGCTCCGGTGGCCGCCCCGGCAGATGTCACAAGCTGGTGCCGCAGCAGCATACCACGGCACGGGGGATCGCCCACTCCACTCACCCCCGCTGCACACAGGGACAGCAGCAGGACTCAGCGGCTGCATGCCTCCAGGCTGCTTCAAGGGCACTGGTACAGCTGCTGATCTGGGGGTCGGGGTCGCAAGCCACCTCCATTTGTCCCCGCCGCAGTTCACTGCGTCTCAATGGTGGCCATCTTGATTGGGGCCGGGCAAAGTTCCCGCCAGTCTTCCAGCACAGATATCTTGTGTTTCCCTTCACGGATTCGGTTCCCTTCACTGCCAGGCGTTGCCCCAAGGTTCCGCTGCCTGGAATTGTCGTTTTTAAGCATTTTAACATTCCATATCACAGGATATTGCAGGATATTTCAGGTGGCCACGGGAGCGCTGAAGAATCACGTCTCCATTACGTGCTTGCTCGCTCGCCAGCCCCCCCCCTAGTTCTCTATGTTGAGGAGTTTTAAATGATAATTTCATATGATTTATTAGGCTGGGTTTGGTAAGTTTGACAAGGCTTTCTTCAAAACCAGAGACCATGTATTTTCCACAATTTTCATCTGGTTTTACATTGTTTTTGTAGGAGCAATTTTGTGCTATGTGGTACAGGCACATGTTTTCCAAATCAGTACTTCTGTTTGGGTAGTATGTGTCTAATAAATTGTTTTTTAAAAATGGCCTGGCTGTTGGGATCATTTTTGGCTATTGTTTCTATGTAGGTTTTCAGCACTCTTTTTCTGGATGTAGCTGGACCGAGGCTTAGCCAGATTGCGTTCAGATTAACCATGTAAGGCTGTTCCTGTTAAACGGTCTGCACTTCATAGCATCCACATTCTCTTTTGGACAGCATTTATATGCCAAAGCTGTGCAATTTTTGTTACAGTGTTTTGTGAGATGATATGTCATCCCAGAGGTATTTTAGCTCTGTTCTCTCAGCTTTGGTTAGGTAGGCTATGACATATCTTGCAACAGCAGTGGAATTATCTGCATTATATTGTATATCTAGGTTTGCATTCCACGAGAGGTCAATGATTGCATTGATGTACTTTGAAGCTTTGCTTTTTTTTAATGCTGTATGTGTTTTTAGGTGATTTGCATTTCACACTGTGTCTTAGAGAAGCCATGAAGCTGTTTACGTGTCCTTTTACTGAAACTGTTCTAGGAAAACCAAAGCAGCATTTGGTGTAGTATTTACCTTTGTTTTTATATCTGTGTCAGCAGTATTTGCCATATTTATGTTTTTGGAAGTGTAACAAGGTCAGTATGTGTGGTTTCTGAAGGGATGTCGCTGGATATGTATTTGTGAATGAACTGCAATACAGTGGCATCACTATCATGACCTAATTTAGGAGCATCTTTTATCCAAAAAAGCATGTACATGTGTGGTGCTCCTCTGGATTGATATTCTTTTCTCTAAAAGAAGTGTTTCACTTCTCCGAGGGGAGGGATATTTTTGTTACAGATGAAGTGCAGCATGGCAATAATGTGTTGGTGAAAGTATCTTGATACATTTACAGGGTCAAGAGAGCAGATTTCTCCTGGTGTTTATGTCTATTCCTTCTTTGTTTTGGTTTGCTACACGTAGGAAGTCATGCAAGTCATCCCATGCATATTCTGCACAACTCAAAGTAGCAAACCATGTGGGTGGGTCAAAGTTCCTTAGCATACAACGTACATCAGCGTGATGACAGAATCAGTATTCTTTTGTACCATGCATGTTGCCAAGAGATTTGTGATACTTGACTCCAAAACCTCATCTTTGTCTTTTATCTATGAGTAGTTGGGTAGTAGACATGATTAAAAAAAATTGGAGCCTGTTTTCAATGCCTGTGCAACTTCGTAAAAGAGTTGGTAGTTCACTTTCGAACAGGAGGTGGAATTTGTCTTCAGCATTTTGAATGAATCTGGGGTCTTCAGAATACATTTGTAAAGAGTGATATTCTGATGCTGTTATTTGTGTGTATCTTTCATCATATCTTCCCACTTTTCCTGTAGAAAGAAGAGAGTAGAGGAAAGGCACATGCTTCTACACGTGTCTGCCATATGCTGATTGGATCTTTTGGCTTGATGAATTTGAAATGTTTCTAATGCTTCGTCTATGGTGTCCTTGGAGTGTATTGGGGAATTGTATACTGCTCTAAAATATGCTCTAAAATATTGGATGCACTCATAGGATCTACAAGTTCACATTGGCCAGTTGGTGATGAATCCTGTATTTTATGTAGTGGTTTCCCTTAAGTTCTGTTCAATGTTTATAATTTCTAGTACTCATTGTTTTCTTTTAGATATTGTAGTGCTTTTCTAGCATTGTTTAAATCTACTAGTTGTTGCCAAATGTGTATGTCTTTCATTGGTACAGCATTAAATAGGATAATCAAAGATTTATCTATTGGATGTTGCACTCCTAGAGTTTCTAAATTGTTGTTAAGATCTAATGGCAAATATGCTACTTTGGCACAAATACCTTTTAGTAATTCAGAAGGACGCAATTTGGCTGGTTTGGGTTGAAGGTGTATTATAGCTTAAAATGGGTGTTCTGCTTGTATTATAATGCTCTCATACAAATGAAGATGTTGGAGAGGTTTTGGAAGTGGGAATATTTCCAAGTTATTAGTGACAGCACAAGAAGGTATTTGGTTATTATCAAGCTTTTTATTGCAGTATATGCAAAGTATTCAGGGGTCACTTATTTGGATTTATTTTCTGTTATAAGAAATTAGAGCTAATTGGAACCATTGGGATTCCTTATTGTCTTCTATTTTGTAAGTCATATCTACAATGTATGTGCTCGTTTTAATCAAAAGTTCTGCGACAACACAGGCATACTTGTTTTGGTTCCTCTGCAGATCTGCTTTTAAATTTCTTTTTTGGATGTGTTTATTAGAAGATTGGTGTTTGTAAGGTAATGTTCTCTAAAGTTACTGAATTTTTGAAGTCTTCTTCACTTCCAAAGTATTTACTTTGGATGTGTTTTATTTGTTGAAGGAGTTATTTGGCTGTCCCATGTAGGAGAATGTTATCAAAATGCAAATGTTGCATAGTACAGTCTCTGCAGAAGATTCCTTATAGTGGAATGGTGTGTTGCTAACATTTTGATGTGGCAGAAGTTGCTTTTGCAAGCAGATCCCGAAATGCAGGCTAATGAACGTCCTTGCAGTCCAGTCTAGTTGTGCACTGGACAAGAGTCCATGGTGGGTAAAGTTTTTATTCTAATTTTGTCTTTTACTTTCACATCGTGATTGAGGAATTGTAAAGATTTGAAGAATTGTTTCTGTATGTTACACTTTGAGCTGCAGGGCCATTTGTAGACTGGACAGATTGGTTGGGTGGAAGGAACAGTCGATTGCATGTTTGTTGGGGATTATTTTTCAATAAGGATTTCTTGTGACATAAAGGTGTTTTCTAGCATTTCATACCTTTGGCCACTGCACTATAATATATGTACCACAACCATCAAGTCAGGCTTGTCAGTAGATAACACCTCTTCCCCTTATGCTCCAGTGACAGTGGGAAGACTGTCTTCTCCTCCACCTTTTCCTCCTCTGGCTGCAATAGCTGAATATATGCAACATAATCTAGCACAGTAGAGTTACGTGTGAGTTAAGGAGCTGCTGCTGAATGACTGTGAATGTGAAATTCATAACTTCAATTTGCACCACATACTAAAAGAAAATGTCCTCCAGTCACATGCATCCCTCTCCCCTTGGCGCTTTAACTTTCTCTGTACATATTGGTACTCAAAATGTTCACTGCTAAATACCAACACAAAGAAGGTATTTTTTGCACTGAAGTATAGGCATTGAATAATATTGCCTCATGTCTCCAAAGAATTTGAAGTTTGTTTTTCTGCAGCTAGTAAAAACGCTGGGTGTCCTGCTATGCACCAACCTAGCAATGACTAAACAGGTTAACGCCCTTGCATCAACCACCTCATACACAGCTAAGCTCATCGTGCAAAGTCGTCAATTTCTTACCCAACAGAATTGTATCACACTTGCCGTGCGCTTAGTCTGTCAAAAATAGACTGTGCAATGTACTAGTGTTAGGCTCCTCAAATACCAAAATATTGCCAAACTCCAACTAGTGCAAAACAAAGCGCTGCAGGCAGCACTAGGAATATAAAAGTCTGATCACATAACCAAGATCAGAAGGGAAGCTCACTGGCAACCTGTGAAAGCAAGAATCTTCTTAAAAAAACCTGTATCACACACAAATGTCTCTCCAAGAAGCACCTACTAATCTAAACAATGCCATCACCATCAATAGTGCCACTAGAATTCTTATATCTAACAACTGTCCCCTGTTGTTTGTCCCACGCTTCAAACTCTGAAGGCAAGAGGAAGCAGTTGCCCAGTGTTGGCACCCAAATTCTGGAACTCCCTTCCTATGCACACCAGAAATGAGCCATCCCACCAGAAATTCGAAAAGCTACTAAAAACCTGGCTTTTTAACAAATACTAAACTGAAGTAGTCACCCCACTAGGTTGGAAGGACTAGACAGCCAAACAAACTATGCTTTTATTGTGCTTTACTAACTTGCTTCTGAGAAAGTCTCTCCCCACACATGTAACTATATAAATGTTAACCAATTACCTAAACTTGCCATCCATTTAATGCCGGAATGTTCTATGTATGCATGTATTTTACCCACTATAACCAGAATATTAAGCTCTCTGTAACCTACGCCATGATACCTCAGAGTTTGGGCAAACAACAAATGCAATAAATAGTATGTTTCTTATTCATCACAAAAAGATGCAGATGGTGTAGTAAATTCAGACAAAGAATGTTATTGCCACCTGCTACCAAAGAATGTTAGGACTATTTCAACATTCTTGCTACTAGTACTTTCTCTCGTCACAAGAAGATGACACTCTCATCTACCACTGCTGTATGTAATAGCTTCCCGCTTGTAAAGAATTCTAAGACTTTTTTTATTATTGTTTTATTTTATTTTTTATTTGATATAGCTGGCATACCAGCCTTTCAATTTTTTACATTGAATACAAAAGAAAACAAACACAACTCTTTAACTACATACAAAAAGGAATATAAAATTAAAACCATTCCATTTAACAATTTACAATTTCACAATATTGCAGTATTCTCCAAATTATCAGTAGCTTTTTAAAACTAGTTTACCTAGCATATGATTAGTTGTCATTAATCACACATTTAGCAACTTCGGTTAGATTTAGGGCTTGCTTGAAATTCACCATTGCTATATTCGTTCCAGCCTTGTGACTATCAAACAGAGCTCTCCACAATAATTCTGTACCGACAATTTGCAATTCCTTAAAGAGATGATAAAAATGCCTAATTCTCAAAGTGATCAGAGCCATGCACTCAACAACCAGGTGTTTTATTGACTCTCGTTGAGGGATTTTATGACAAAACCTGCAGTCATTACTCTGTGTGATTTTACGCATATATAAGACACCATTTGTGGACCATAAGTTCAACCTTAGTCTCATAAAGAGGTTTTGCCATTTAGGATCTGGGAATCTTAGCAGATAAGGCTCAGTGGTGTTTAGTTTTTTTACCCCAAAAATCTGCACCCTGAAAAAAGACAATTCGCTGAAATTTTCTCTGGTTGTTATCCAATTACTCAGCCATAGCCTATTTTTAGCTCTAACCAGATCCGCTACCAGAAGGCTCTCATGGATCCCCTCCATATACATTATGGACTGTATTTTGAGCCTCCATGTCTGCATTTTTGTATGTTTAGTCATTAATACTTACTTTGATAAAGTATTTTAGATGCATTTTGGGGTGGTGGACATTAAATATTTCCTCTATAAGGATAACATTTTCCAAAAGGCTTACAAGGAGACCATTCCTAATTTGTGTCGTATCGCAAACATAGGTACGGTCTGTGTGAGGCCCAAAACTGATCTCAAAAAGGAGCCCTCCATTCTTTGCCAAACCAATTCTGGCTGCCACTGACAAGTTTCAGCTCTATAAGTTAAAATAGGAGCTGCTTTTTGCTTAAAGAAGGTCATAGCCGGGGCAAAGGAAAACTTACCATACTTTGCCTGTATGATCCAGGCTTGGGAAATACATGTCTTTAACTTATGTTGCAAGGCACAATGGTGACACAATGGTACGGTCTATCATTCGTATAAGAGCTAATAAATATTCCCAGATATTTGTACTTGTGTACTACCTCAAGGTTACTATTTTGCAGGGTCCAAGGCAATATCTGAAGGGGCCTCGTCTGGTTTGTGGTGATCTCCATGATTTTACATTTTGAGTGGTTAATCTTCAACCCATTTGCCTCCACATAACCACCAAGCTGCGATAGGAGGGCATGCAAACCCCTGTGAGTACTAGCCAACAACACAAGGTGGCCGGCACAGAACAACCAGGAGACTGCCCACTCCCCCAGTTTTGGTGTATCCAAAACAACTCCCACAAGATGAAGGGGCATGTCGGTGATGAAGAAATTGAACAAGGTTAAAGCCAAGAAACCTTTGCTTTAAGCCCCTAAAGGTTTCGATTGGCTCCGATAGATTGCCATCCAGAGACAGCCTCACCTGGATAGTGGTGTGCAAGTGCAACTCTTTAATCCAATAGATAACATTTTCAGGGCAGGCAGCATTCCTTAGTTTATCAATCAGTAACTCTCTACTAATGGAGTTGAATGCTGCTTGGGAGTCAATAAAAGTCATAAAACAGTATTGTTCATGCTGTTTTATTGCTTCCAGGGCATGCTAGTTTATAGCTGTACCCAGGCCAGGCAAGAAGCTAGCCTGGTTTGAACCTTGCAACTTGGTGGAATCAAGCCAATTATTGATATCTCTAAGGATCAGCTGAGCAAAAAGCTTCCCTGGGATATCCAGCAATGTAATCAGACGGTAGTTCCCAGGATTCAAACAGTCCCCTTTCTTGTATATTGGCAACAGGATGGATTTCCTCCAAGAAGGGGGAAGTTTTCCTGTCCTAACTGCCTGTCCATAAATAACTGAGATTATATTAGCCCAGGCTAATGGATGTTGCTTGATTATACAATTCGATAGGCCATCAGGGCCAGGTGCCCGAGAAGTACTAAGCTTCAAAATATAGTAAATAATATCCTCCAAGTTGACGTCTAGGTTAGTCACACATGCAACAATTTGCCTAGGAGGGGGGGGGCTACTGCATAGAGTGATTTATAAAATGAGGCCCATGCTTCCTCTGGGACTACATTTATGTGTACCACTAAGTGGGCTTGGCCCTGGGCTTGATTAAGGAGACCCCAGATTCTAGCTGAGCTTTTAGAAGCCATTGAGGCTACCATCTCCTCTGCATCCCTCTGCAGCATCAGAGCTCTCCTTGCTTTCAGCCAATTCTTAGGCAATCTTAGGTTTCCCCATGTTTTATACTAGGGCATTGGCAGATTTTCCTTTTGTCTGCGCAATAGGTGGCCTTCCTTTCTGCCACCTCGGGATCGCAGACATGGAGCATGCTTTTCAGTGTATGGTTATATGTATGTTTCGGAGTAGCAAAAATCCTCATAACATCTACATATGAAGTGGGGACTCCCACAGCTGTCTGACTAGAGTATTTTACTAATGAAGTTAAACTCTTCCAGTAGACCCGGGGTCCAATGAACCAGATTCCCAGCACTATTGAGAATCAGGCCGGTTATAGCAGAATCATGATGTTTTTTCCTAGGGTTAGACCATGTCCATGTAACTACTAATATGCCATGATCACTGATGGATTGTGCCTTTATCTGAAAGTTACTAATAAGGTTAAAGAGCCCACCATCAGGGAAGACATAGTCGATCAGGGATGTTTGGGACCCTCTATGCCAGGTGTTAGTCAGCGGAATATCTATCTGGACACTAAAATTCAACATATAGAGCTGATGCTCCTTCATTAGCAAATTCCAACGTATAGCGACTGGGGAAAACTGAGCCAAATTTCCTGGAAGAAAACAATATCATACCCCTGAAGGAGGTTGGCTTTAGTGGAGGTGGGGCATTTAAAGCCTCTTATATTCCACAAGGCTAGGGAGATAGTGGTGATTTGCCTGGATTGTTAATGGTGATTTTGCAGGATGCTTTGCAAACCTGGCTCAACAAAGTTAACGATTAATTAACAAAATGCCCATATTGTACAATTCAATCCGGGCTTGCCACCAGGCATTCCCAACCAGACCTGACTTCATCCACAATTTTACCACGGACAGATCCTTGTCATGTAAGAACTCAATCTGCTCTATGCCATTTGAGGAGAGATCTTCTAATGCTGGTATCGCTGCAAATATATTCTTTATTCTTTACTGACTGCCTGTTCAGATCATATGTGGGAAATGGGTAAGAACAACATTGCAAAATTAGGTGTGTTAGATTTAGATTTGAAAGGGGCAGTTTGACATTTTGCTTTGAATCCATTACAGGATGTGACAGCGCTGAGTCTCCAGCCTCCTAATGTTGGCCGAAAACACTGGAGCCCTTATTGGCTGTTTTTCACGAATAGACACGGACTCCTGACTGGGGTTGGGAGAAAAAACGCTTCAGGGATCGGTTCAATTCTTCCCGCCATCCCTCTAAAGTCAATTCCTTCCCCATATTTTGGCCAATCGCCTGCACTGCGGGCATTGTTTGGGTTACAATCTTGGGCAAAAGAACAGCCTTCGACACAGGCAAGGCAAACTCTGTAACTCTGTAGAGACCCCAGGCTGTTAGGTAAGATTTCCACAGAGCTGGCAAATCTTCCTTTCCTGGTTCAACTCCAGAACTTTTTGCTTTTCTAGTGGGATATTTTTCATTAATACCTCAGTGAGTGGGTACCTTTTTCCACAATCACCTGTCTTTAACTCTTTTTATGGGTGTCATTTTTAAGACTCTCCATAGTGTGTTTTTCAAAGTTATCATGTCTAACAACTTATTGGCAATAAGTGCCTGTTGTTGCTGGGTTGCCCTAGGGGCCCCCCATTTAACTTTCTTGTGCTAACCTTGAGTGAACTACAGTTCCCAAGGGTAGAATGGATCTTTGGATCCCTTTTACATTTTATTCTGTGAAACCAGCACACCCCACCTTATGTGGATTGCTGGGGAGATACAAGGTATCCCCTTTCACATTAAAACTGTAACAATTCTGTTACAGTGACGTAACAATTCTGTTACAGTGACAAGCTTACCTTTAATGGCTGGTGGCAGTGATACCGTTTACTAATTTGGTGCAGCTTTACCGCGGGCTATAATCAACGCTACAGTAAAGGCACCTAAGGGTGCTCATTTTACCAAAATTGCCCCTGTCTTCTTTTTCTGCCATTTTAGTGTTTCTTGTCATTTCTTGTTCCTTCCCCTGACATCCAGGGTGGGAAATTCCTTTGTTTGAGCTTTGCCTTTGGCGGGAGTCCACTGGACACCCCGCACAGGCTCCAATCAGTCTGTAAGCACAGGAAGTGGGGGAGGAGTCCAAAACTTCCCCCTCCTTTGTCTTAGGTCTTCCTTCAACTGGGCCATATCCCAGTGGGAGGTTGGCTGTCCTGATTGGACAGCCAGACGCCCCTTTCTAGTAAAATGCGGGGAGAGAATGCAGAGATTGTGTTGCAGTTCCTGATAAATACTAGAAACCTGGAAGCTGAATTCATATCGACCACTGGAACAGAAACCTGAAGAGGATGACAAAGGAAAAGCAGTGGGAATGATTTCCAGCGACCGGAAAGCCTGCTCTGTAACCGGAGCCTGCTGCAGCCCTTCCTTCCAATCGACCTGGGGTCTCCGAATACGGTTACCTGAACCCAGAGCCTGGTGAGACCCAGTAGACTCAAGAAGACCTGAATTTTGAGCTATTACAGGGGTTGCTGCGACCTTGCGTTCTTGCAATACCCTAATACCCTGGGACCTCCAGCCACTGTGCGGTGCACGGTCATCCGAATTCCAAATCTCACTGAAACTTCGTGGGCATCCTGGTCTCGAGAGACACTAATCGAGTCCAATAAGTCCCCTCACAAGAGTGCTGGACCTTTTTAATGACAAGAATTCAACTGTGATTTTCTGTCTTCTTCTGTGCTCCTTGAAAAGGCGCCAAACCCGCAGAACCGCATTCAGCTGTGAGAGAAATCTTGCCTAGAGCCTTCTTCATTGATCCCTGCTGCAAAGTCCCTTCTGAGGTCTTGTGGTCCGTCTCCAAGACAAGGAATCCAGTGACCGGGTATTTGGCTGCAGTCCCTGAAGTTCGCCTGCTGAAATCTCTTCTTCATTGCTGAGGTACTGTGTTGGCTTGGGTATATACTTACCTTAAGCCTGTTGGGATTTCTGTGTAGGCCTTGGGGTGGTTTCTGTGATTGGGAGGACCCGTGTCCAGTACACCCAGTCCCACTGCTAGAATCCTGCTGGGGTGTCTTCTGTGAAGCCCCTGGACCCTCTTTTAACCCTAGAAGTAAAGTACTCACTTGTTTGCCATTTTTCCTAAGGAATTTCTGACTTTTGCTACTAAAGAACTTATTCTAAAACTGCCTGTTGGACACTAGTCCTAGTGACCCCCCTTCTGCCACTGAGAACACTCATGCTCTAAGGGAAAGACTTTGAAGGGATTGGGACTTCGGCCTAGAAAGAAATCAAGTGTTTTACTCACTTGTAAAGAGTTGGTTGGTTTGTAACTGTAATTCTAAGAGTGAACAGTTACAAAAGTTCTTACTGATCTTGAAGGTGTGAAAGTATGGATAACATCTTTTCTTCCTTAGCCACTGTTTTACCAGTCTAAAAGAAAGTAGATGTGAAGGTATTTTACTCTCCTGTGATTAGGTTGTGCCTCTTTACAAAAGTAATGTGTTGGTTTCACCAGATTATTCCTGTAGGGTAATTGTAGGAGTGTCCTCCAACTGTTGGTATCACCAGGTTAGTCCTGTTAGGATAACTGTATGAGTGGCCCCAACTGGGTCTTGCTTCCCCTGACTTGCTGCTAGCCTGTCCTTAATAAGTCTACATTAGGTTGTTGCCTACCTAGAATAATTATTCAGTAAAGTGTGACATTGGGTTTTACTTTCCCCCTCATTGTGAAGTTAAAGTAAGTGGGTTTTACTTACCTTGTGTTAGCTGTGTGCCCTCCAAAACAAGTTACCAGAGTTATTGCTTACCTCAATCTGGGGTTCCCTGATTTCCAAAGCATCTGTAATGGTACATTACATTCTTAGGTTTTACTCACCTGGTATAATTGTGTGTTATGACAAAAGTAGTTATACTGCACCTAGAATAAGTGTTTCACTATTCACCAAAAGTATATTGTCTAGTTGACTGTCCATGTGATTTGTTCCAAGAGTCACTGTACAACTGGACGGGCCTACTGCCCTTGTATTACCAAAAGTAATCTGAAAGTAACCATTGGTCTTTTACTCCCAAAGAATAGGCTTGACCTATACTAAATGTGTATAACAAGGTTTTGTCTTCCCTAGAACTACTGTGTTCCAAATAAGGTCTATACTTGGGTCTGTGTACTTTCAAGTATAGTGTTGTGTTTTATATTGTAATTTTATATAATGTGTTAGTACATACTTAACCTCTAGATTTATCTGGGCCTACTAGTATTTAAATAAATCCTTTATTTTTACAATACATAGTGTTTCAGTGTTTCTTTGGATCATTTGTATTACAATTTCACTTGTACTGTATCTACTGCCCTCTCTCCCTCCTAAAATAAGCCTGGCTGCTCTGTCTACGCTACCCCGAACTCAGGTGAGGTGGTACAGCCTTATACTAAGAGTGGAGTCTTGTACTGCCTCAGTAGAATGGTTTTGCTAGGCCCTTAACTGGACTTCAGAAAAACTGTCCTAACACAGGCATTAAGGGCAAAGTAGACTCCTGGACAGCCCCCTTCTGCTGCTATCCCCTTGAGGATAAACTGGGCTTCAATAGGGGCACTTTTCTATATTTATCAACAATTGCGGCAGGCGCTAATCCGGCATCTGACTTGGAAGCGTCAAGTTTTGTATAAATTGCCGTGTTCCTGTAGCTTTTTTCCCCAGATATTACTTTAGTATTTTTAGTTTTTATTAAAGGGGGGGGTCAAAGCTACGGCCTTCCTTTTAGTTTCAAAGATTGTGAAATTAGGGGCACAATGCAAGGTGGCGTTTATTTGTAGGTTGAGAGCATCTGTTAACACTCTCAACCACCACTATATAGATGGGATTTTTGATTTTTCTTCTTTAGGCAAGGCTGACCATGATGGCAAGGTGAAATATCGGGGTCATTCTTGTTAGCTGCAACCTCGCTTGCTGTTTTGCTATTATCACAGATGACAGAGTTTTGCCGTGATTGCTTTGATGTTTTTGCTTGTTCCCTGTATTGAGCCAATTTAGCAGGTTGAGTAATAGAACAATCAATGAGCAAAGCTTCCTCAATTGTCACTGCTGCTGACACAGGTATATTTGGCAAAATAACAGGAGTAACATCAGTTTGTACTGTAGAGTGGCTAACTACAGACTTCCCTTTCTGCAATTGTCCCAGCTGATCTAATAGGGCACATTGTACACTTGCTATCCAATGTTTCAAATAATCTCGTAAGCGAGAAAAGGGCTGCATTCGTTGATTCATTGTCTGCAAAGAAGGGTCTACTCCCACTACATATTCCACCCCCCACAGCCCTCCCTCCTAACCTGTGCTTTGGTTGAGTGAAATCACACCTGTTCTTTAAAAGCAATCGGGACGTCTCATGCAAATTAAACGTTCCACAACAAACGTAGATTTTATAACAACGATATTACAATATAAATAAAAACTCCAAAATAAACAAACACAACAGCCCATGTACTGAAATAAGAATGAAACAGCTAACAAACAAACAAAAGATAGAAATTACGGACCGAAGTCCACAGGCTCCTGCCTCCAACAGCCGACAGGCACTTACAAAAGCACTTGGGAAAATGCGCGTCCACTGTTGAAATGGAATGCTGGGAAGTGGGAGGGGCTTGAGGACGTTTCCACTAAAACAAGAAAGCAAATAAATAAAACAGAGTAAATATATACTGCTTTAAGCAGTTATAGATATAGTAGTAGTCTCCAGTTGTCCATGCCATCAAATCCATACCAATTAGGTATTTTTCCAGTCTTTGACAAAACGGGATTCCAGCAGTCTCCAACAGCTGACAGTCACTTACAAAAGCACTTGCCAAAATGTGCGCGCCCGCTGCTTAAATGGAATTCTGGGCAAGTGGGAGGGGCTTGAGGAATGTTTCCACAATTAGGTATTTTTCCAGTCTTTGACAAACGTGATTCCAGCAGTCTCCAGTAGCCTCCAACAGCGATAGGCACTTACAAAAGCACTTGCCAAAATGCGCGTTCTAATTTCTCTACTAATACCGTATTTACTTCATCACAAGGAGACGATGTACCGAGTTTTAGCCACCGAATAAAATGTCCTATTACAACAAATACATTTGAAGGCTTTATCTACTTACTTGGTATTAGCATTTCTCCAATTTCACTAAAGATGATGCACTGAGTTACAAACACTCATGTTGTTTCCAAAGAATACAAAGGCGCTTTCAATTGCTCATTGCTAGTAATTTATTTTGTCACAAAATGAGGATCCGCTGAATAAGAGCCATGGTATGTAATCTCCTCGTGCCACCAAAGAATTGTAATATTTGTTTTCTAGCTGTTCAGTGTTAGTTTGTTCTGCCATCCCAAAATGATTGTGCAATGAGTTACAGCCACCCAGCATAAAATTATTGTGCCACAAAGTTATCCAAAGATGCGTTATTCCTAATTGTCTACTAGTATTTCCCTTATCAGGAAATGATAGCACACTGGCCCTCATTACGACCCTGGCGGAATTCGCGGTGCTAAATGCTCCGCGGAGCATGGCGGAAAGCCGCCGATAGCGCCATGGGGGTTGGCGGATTTACCACCCCATGCCGACCTTGGCGGAGCGGTAAATCCCCAATCCCCATTTTACCCTTCCCCATTCCCATTCTTGCCCCATAGGGTATAATGGGAGTGGGGAAGGAGTTAATTACGCCGCCGTAAAGTACGGCGGCGTAATTAACAACGAGGTCCCTTAGCGCCATGGTTATCTCCGCCCGGTAAAACCAGGCGGAGAAAACCTCCATGGCGCTAAGGGAACTCGTAGTAGGGCGGACGGGTCCGCCGCGATTACCGCTGGCGGTAACCCACTCCGCCAGGGTCGTAATGAGGGCCACTGAGTCACAATCAAATAATATGGATCTATGTGATTATTGCGACAGCCGAAAATGCCGACTTTTTAAAAACATCTTTACACCACATATATTTGCGGGGGAAGAACCCTGCAGATCCCCCCCTATATTAATATTATATTCTATACCCCGCCCATAAATATGTGGTGTAAGGGGGGGTTAAAAAAAAAGATGGCATTTTCAGCCGTCGTAACTGTGAGGGTGACATTTTGGTATGATTCCAATAATATAAAGTTATCTCCTCCTTCCTCCAAAGAATTCAAAGTCATCATCATGTTGCTTCCTACTATTATTTTCTCTTGTCAAAAACTATATCTCACTGAGTTACAGGGACTGCATAAATGTTTTTCTAGTTGCTTTTACTAATATTTTCTCTCTTGACAAAAACATGATTTACTGATTTAATGAGTGTTTGCAAATGGACCTAATCCCCAAATATCACCAACAAATTCTAAGACTTCTTTATTGAAACTAGTATGTTCAGCCATTCATCACAGTTGTGCATTGAGTTACAGACATTGAATATAATCTCCTCCTGTATCCAAATAAGTCCTAGACTATTTCTGTTCAACCAGCTTCTTCGATTGGATTGTTGTGAGGACTCTTCTTATTTTGCAAATGTTTCTTCAGAACTAACAATGCTAACTGCACTGCTTAGCGGGTCAGTCTTCAATATTCATGACATTAACCGTGCAGCCGGCCATTCATGAAACATGGATCACATTGCAGGGCCAAGCACAGAAAGATCTTTAATGCATTCCCTGGCACCATAACCATGTGTTAAAGCTCCCTCCCAAGGGGTTTATTGTGATAAGTACACATGGACAATGAGTTAGTTGGCGAGGGCCCAAGGTATTCATACAAAGAGGAGCAAAAGGAGCACTTTTAAAAATGGAAGTCTAATGAAACGAGCTGCGCCTGGCAGGGCGTGCTGGAAGAAGGCAGAGTAGGGCTTACGGACATAAAAGGACAAGAGAGAAAGGAGGTCACTGAGAGATTGCAGCATTGGATTAGGTATGTTGCAGTGAGAGAGTGGTGGGGAAAACGGAATGACCAACCAATCAGGGAGCAGAAAGCATCCACTGTATTTACTAATGCTAAATAAATGCATCTTTCAAACAACTTCATGATTGTATGATTATCATTTGTACCAATTGTAATTGTTCATAATTTCTCACTGTGATGCACCAACTTGCCCAATACTGGTGAAAGGTGGTTGATTTATCTGAGGAGGCTGTTGGGACGATATGCAGTAGCTTCAGTGGTGCTGCTGCTTAGCATCTTGCTTCCCACCTCTGGGACAGAGAGCTCTGGGTTTGGGCTCAGAAGCCAGGCTAGGGTTTGCATATGACTCTTGGACACTACCTCCAACACAACACAGGAAATATTCACGGTGGCAGATGCTATCAGAATTACTAAAAACTGTGTATTCATCTCCCTTTCCAAATAACTATGATATTGTCCTTATTATAACCAAACCAATATGTACCATAATTATTGTTTCTGAGGGTCAATTTGCAAAATGTGAAAATTGCATGCAATTTCCCACATTTACAAAACAGAGTGAAACATGAAAGAGTAAAAGCAGAGGAAATCAGCTTGACTATCATTTAGTTTCAAGTGAATGTAAATACTACCAGTGAATTACACTGTGTAGGCAGAAGTTTAAAATAATTCATAGGGAATCCACCTTTTTTTAAGCTAAAACAAGCAGATTCCATCGGAATCCAAAAGAGTAACGCCTGCTTGAAAATGCATTACAGGTGATAAACTATGTAGTACTTGAAGGCCAAGCAGGAATGCAGAACGGAAACTTTATTTCTGATTCATGTCCTTTCCCTTGCTTTATATAAAATGAAAATGTCCCGAAGTGTAAATGTCGTGAATGGTTTACGCCTTGTATTTAAGCCTCACTCTGGCACCTTCAGGACTTTTACAATGTGCTAGTGTTTATCTAGAATTATGATATCCTTTGTTCAGGAATTGATGGGAGGTCTGCGATGAAATGACTATTGCTATTCTATAGAACAGTTTAGAGCAATAGCTTCTAAGCCTTATGTTCCAACCAGCACTACTACTAGCAACGCACAGATCAGGTCATAATGGTGAAACAGGGATCTGAAGATGTATACCTCCTTTCCCTTTTAAGGTAGCATGGGCCATGGGCAGGCTATGCTCTTCAAGGGTGTGTGAACCAGTATATGCTAACTCTGACTATTCAATGACAACAGGGAGGGAAAAACAGACATTTGTTACTTATAAAGGTTTTATTTTAATAGACAATGGTGTTTTTACTGCCTCTGGTGCCCAAGGTATAAAAACCAAGGGGTCAGTCCCTAGCAAACGTTTTTTAGCGGTCTCTAAACCATTAAAAAATCTACCTTAGTCATTTGTAGATGCTCAAAGGTGTCAAGCCAGGGGCTTGAGTTGTGATTTAAAGCAGGAGGTCAGCTCAACTTGATTGATGATGTCCGGATTCAAGCAGCAGCGCTTCAAGTTGTTGTGGATCAAACACTCGTCAGGTGGCTTCATGAGGAAAAGTAAACAATTCCCTTGTTATGGTATGATGCAGTGAGTCACACTTGATGGTATGGGATCAGTCGCAACAGGCTTCTATGGCAGATCTAAACTTTATTATATGTTCAGTGCAATGAGGAGAACCATGGCTGAAAGCAAGCTGATGGAGTTAGTATCAACAGCTCAACGGTAGTTCAATTTCTGCTCCATCGACTTGATATAGCTCAGTTCAGGAAATGCTGAGTTGTGTAACCTGCATTGACAAAGATACTATGTTTGTGCATGCAGCACACTGTGGTTGATTTCACTGAGTTCCATGAAGAAAATGATGCTTGACCTGTTTTTTCTAGTCCATTGAAGTAAATGACAGGTGCTTGCAGGGTCTTGGCCCAACCCAGCAAGGTGACCCCTTGGTATCAGCAGTTTTAGGAAGCTGGTAAACTTTCTTACCAGCAGTCCACTCTGCTGGCCCTCAGAAGTGGTTGTGGTTAGCATTGCAAGCACTCTTAGAAATCTTGTCTTCACACTACGCAAGAGACTTTGGCAGGTTTAGCTCTACAAAGAGACCCATCTGGATCCTACTTCTGTTCAAAGATGAGTCAAAAAGAGGAGTAACATATATAGACATATCCATACATGGGACTGACTCCTTTCCAAACCTTCCGTTAAAGGCCAGTGTCTCTATTACAGATTGTCCCTCCTGCCTGGTTCGATAGTTAGAACAATTTATATGTAGTGTGCAAGTTGAGGGTTTAGAAGGAAGTGGTATACAACAGAATCCAAGATGTAAAAAGTCTTAATTCAGTAGGATTTTGGGGTCTTGACTTTATGTGACCGCTCCACATCATTTTTGTCCCATATCAAATTGTCTCCATGCTAATGATCCCCTTTCAAGTATTTCCCCTGTGTCCTTCAGCCTTCCTGAAGTACTTGTTCCCAACCCTACCTTCTGAGAGATGCAGCCTTTTATCCTGGGGAAATTGCCACAATCCACACAAGGAGCACAACAGGATTCCTGTGTGTAACTACATACATTTGTTGTGGAATCACCATCAAGAACCCTGCATTTGACGTCTCTTTCATCTGTGGGTAAAAGGTGAAAGCAAGAGGGGTAGACCGTATGTTAGCACTTTTTATTATGTCTGTTCAATTTATTCCCTTCAATAATTCCTTTTTATGTATTTTAATTGTTTTATCTTTACTTCAGCACTTCATTGCCCCTAGGTTAATGCAATGGTCTTACATCTACACTGGCATGGATTTACATGCTGGCGCAAATGCTGGAGTACCCCATGGGGTCCTCCTGTTTTATGCATCAGCATAAAGCAGGCGGACCCCATAGGGATGCATTGCACACACTCAGCAGGGAGCGTGTACAATGACAATTAATCCATCCCTGACATGAGGGTTTAATAATTAGCAACACTGCTTACCATGCGTGCATGGTAAGCAGTGTTCCCAGTTGAAATAAAACCCTCCCTGGCGTGCAAGCATGTCGTGGATGGTTTCATTTAATTTGTGAGCACTGCTTGGGATGCTGCACTCACAAACAAACTTTGCACTGCGGAGTGCATACGTGAAGGGCAAATCAATTTGCCCTTTACATTTGCACCTGCAGTGCAAATGATGATAATTTGATGGCAGGGAGCGCTTAAATTACAGTGTACATGTAATGGCTGCCCACCCTCAAATTACGAATTTGACAAACAGGATGAGCCACAGAGTGCGCACTGAAAGTGAGACCTTCTAGCAGATTTGACTTTAATGTCAAAATCCTTTTACTTTGGCTCCTGAACTTTCAAAAATCGGGGCGATTGCCCCAGCCAGATATACATCTGTCACAGGTTACGTTTATATGTGATACAGTGGGAACTGAAGGAATAAAAGCAAGACCTAATGCTTGCATGCCTGCATTTACTTCCCACCCCATTTATATTTCCTTTCAAAGCGGACAACCAGCACAAAGCAGAGTTATCTGTGACATGGTTTCCTCCTCCATCTTAAAAGTAGTTTTGTTTTACACCTGCATGCAGGGGTGCTGCTTGGTCTGGAAAAGACCCAGGGATACGCTAATGTCGGGACTGTCGGGACTCACGGCTAGCTAGCCTTTCTTTGTGGCCCATGAGATTCTATCGGGGCTACAACCAAAAGACTGGGGGTTATAGCCCGCTAAACTGCCCCCATCCCTTCCGCAGCAACGCCTCTGCCTGCATTTTTTTTAAGCTCAGTAGTGCTCTATCACGGAAGCGACATTA
This sequence comes from Ambystoma mexicanum, assembly GCF_040938575.1. Classification (NCBI taxonomy): domain Eukaryota; kingdom Metazoa; phylum Chordata; class Amphibia; order Caudata; family Ambystomatidae; genus Ambystoma; species Ambystoma mexicanum. The sequence goes on along the minus strand of NC_090923.1, from coordinate 860,721,338 downwards.
AAGGTAGGGGTGTGCCAAATAGGAGACTTAAGTATTTGGCCGAATACAGGATGGTTATAAAAGTATGAGTCTGGGGCCAAATACGGAGCCAATAGTTGCTGTGTGAATAAATGAAGCTATGTAGACAACAAAAACACTTTGTAAATAAATGTACACTTTAAAATATGTATATCCAACTCATATTGCATTTCTTTTCTTTGTTGTCTAAAGAAGATGTTTGTGTAAACTATGAAATTAATACATTAGCAGTTCAATAACAGCACAGTTTGCATGTGTGTGCATTCATAGGTGTCTCTTGTTGGGCAGGGCCCAAGTAACTAAGAGTAGCCCAAAAGTATAGTATGTATGCATCCAATCACTGTCAGGGGAGCTATTCTTTCTACTATCACACTGAGTGGGGATGAGGCATTTGAATAATTTCCTTTAATTAATAGGTAGTATTTTTCTTTCGTTTTCTGGTGAGGTATGTTTGTGTGTTTTGGGGGCATGGAAAAATAAACCAGACGAAATAATGTAGGGAATGCTGAGTCCTCCATGGATACTGCTGATTTTCAGATCTTTAATTGGCATATGCATGTTTATTTTATGTATTTGCTTCACTTGTACTTCCATTTAGTCAATGTTTCTAAATTGTAAACGGTATCTCCTTGTCTATCTTACAGTCACAAGCTAACTCTGGCATCATGAGAAAGTCGGTGAGCAGGATTATGTTGTTAGGGTACAGGTTCAACTTTGCCAAGGGGGGCACACATACTAGTTGCGCAAGTAGAGTGGTGGCGGGTGACATCGGGAGTGGTGATGTCATTGGGCGTGGCACAGGTAGTATAGATATAGTTTGTCACAGCACAGGGGCTAGCGCAGCGGACATAGTCACACGGGGAAACGGAATGGCGGGTAGGAAATTTGTTTAGTGAGGTGGGTAGTTGGTGCAGCATGGTCAGAGGTGTTTTAGGGGGTGTATTTGTAGGGGGAATTTGAACAGTATGTGCACAGTAGAGAAGCTATGTTTTGCAGGCACATATTAGGAAAGCATTTTTGCAGCCAGCTCATAATAAAGGGCTGCGGGCTGTTGTGACAGCAGTGTGTATATCAGAAACATTCAGCAGACACAGTGCACAGTAATGCTGCAAGACTGAAGTTTCCCAGGATAATGCAGTACCATCAAAGTCACTCCAGAACATACTCTTGAGGTACACTGAGGTAGGCACCTGGGTACATGAGATGAATTGGCAGAGGAATAGAAATCAAATACAGTTAATTCAAATCGAGCCATGGTGTGGTACAGTTTTTTTAGAGTACACTTTCCAGAAAGGTTTGAGAAGGGAGATGGGGGTCCAGAGCAATTGGGTAAGGGTTGCGCTGCGTGCGACAAAGATCCAATAAGTGGAGAGGGGTTCTGGTGTCCCCAGGGTGCAACATTATATATAATATGTTCTCGCTGGTGTCCGCAAGGCACCTGATTGTTTGGACTCAGTGAAAATGTCTCGTCTGGTGCCATCTCAAGATGCCATATCCAATCAGTATGCACCAGGTTGTCCATGTGCTAAGTGGGCAGTGCCAACCAATGGCAAAGAAGTGTTTTTTTACTGATCAGCACAATCACATAATTGTGGGGCGGTGTGGGACGGTTTGTGATGCCACAAGTGGTGTTAATGTGATTGTGTTCAAGAACTGGTTTATCAAACAAAGGTCACCTGGAATGCCCATTCCTATAGGGGGTCTGACATAGTTCCACCAATCAGCTCCTGTGACCTACCCTAAAGATTTAACTATGTTCATTTTGTAATTGGTGAATAAAAGGTCCAGCCACACTAGGTTGTGGAGAGAGCTCATTTCATTCAGTTCAGTTCCACTGTGCTGCCTGAACTGTGTTTACCAGCAGTTTTTGGTCCAATAAATCTGTGTGACTTCTTGCTTGGTGTTCGTTCCTTTTTTTGATTACTCTCCTTTCTTGGGATTACTTTTTGGTAGAGGTCCCCATGTACATTGTGTATTCCGCAGCGAGATCCTCAGTTCCCTCTGCAACCTAAAGGCATTGTTGCTGCACTCCTGAGGGTGCGGGCCAGCTGGCTGAGACCAGTTCAAAATGCATTAAGGAGGAGGCCCTGCAGACACCAAGTTTGTGAAGGTCTGCCTGATCCTAAGCGCTTCGCGCACTCAAAGGGAGGTGCAGGCCATGGGAGAAGACTCAGTGTTGAGAGGACTCGAGGATCTCTAGAAGACATGGATGTTCCCTTGCATGAACACGCAGCACCGGACATGGGTGCATGTGGCAGATGTCTTTAAGGTGTAAGCTAGGTCCTTTCTTTTCTTCTGCCAATAAAGGTACTCAGGAAAACCCCAAAAAATTCAATGCACTGGATACAAGAAATATCGAACCAAATATGTATTACACACTGCTTAAGCAGGGAATTATCCACAGACATGTAATGGTGTGAGTACAGGCTTATAGTACATTTTACAGAAAGTAAAAGCAAGACTTTTAAACAATGCATCCTCATGATTGGCTGGTTTAAAAATGATATAATTTGTTATATTCATTATAGATTTTTTGTTGACCTATACTAAACATGTGGTACAACATCAGTTTAGCTCAATCTAATGAGGTAATTTTGTTTAACACAAGTTGGGATTCATTGAAGAATAGTAGACACATGCAGCTAATTAGATTGCAATTTCCATTGATTGCCTTAGAAGGGGTAAGAATGAGTGGTATGAATGCAATTGTTAGAACAAATTATCTATGTGTGAGGTAATCCATGTGACACATAAAATATAACTTTTTAGTTCCATCCAGATCCCTCTTCTGGTTGGCACTTAAAAACACCATTCTTTGCATTGACATCTATGTTACATTTTGTAACTCTGCTTGGTGGAAACATTACTTGCATGCCGTTTGCCTTTTCTCATGGGTCATCTTTACCCTGTCTCTGATGTTACATGCAGGGCTTGGCTGCCAGGAAACTTGGCTCATTCATACACATATGATTTGTGCAATGCATATAATAACAGAATGGATTCATTTTCCTAATGCATTCAAACAGTGTGTCTTAAATGTGAATTACTGCATTGTCCTTAGGCACCTAGTTAATGCTAAGGTTATGAAAAAACAATGTAGATTTTGTATGGTGTGACATCACATGCTATCTTTAAATAAATGCATTCATATGGAAGTGTCTGTGATTTCCCTCTGTCTCTAAAAGGCCGGTGCTGTGCTCTTGAAGGTTATGTGGATTGTGGAGCAGTGGACAAATACATGAACCTTACAATGGCTCACTGGATGGGCATCTATGTATGCAGAAAGGATGTTGTGGACAAGTTGGTGACTGTAGGTGGCACTCAGCTATCCTCCGGCCCAGTGAACCAGTGCACAGAAGAAGTCATGCTATTATGCCAAGACGGGCACCAAGAGCATTTCTCATTCAACCTTATCAGCACCTCCCAGTTCCAGAGCATTTTAGGCATGCATGCCATAGCTAGAAAACTATAACCCTGGCAAAGATTGAAGAGCAAGAACTTTGACCTTTTGCTGTGACTGTGCCAAGACCTTTTACACTAGACCCCCAGTGTCTGGGTTGTTGGTACCAGCAGTTACACCCAACAAATCCAGTTCTGTCCTGGGCCTCATAGGAGTTCTGCCTATGGAATAGGCAGATTATAGGACATTATTTCAGAAAGAACAGGTGAATACTCTACCCCGGCACAGACCCTACGACTGCCAGATAGACCTGGTTCCAGGATCACAAGTCCCTTGCAGACATATCTATGCAATAACAGAGCAGGTGAACAAACATCTCTCTACATATCTGGACCATATCTGGACCAGTATACAGCTGTTAATGTCACCAGCAGCCTCACCCCTCTTCTTTGTGCCAAACAATGAAGGAGATTTATGAGCATGCATTGACTACAGAGCCCTGAATTGGATCACTGAGAAAAACAGATACCCTCTGTTGGTAATCCCAGTGCTCTTAGATCAAGTGAAGGACAAAAACATGTAGACAAAGCTAGACCTCAGGGGCGCATACCACTTAGCGTGGTTTAAGAAAGGCGATGAAGGAAAACCGCTTTCCCCACTAAGCATGGCTTATATGAATATTAGCTAAGGTCCTTCGGGCTATGCAATACACCAGCAGCGTTTCAGTATTTTATTAACAAAGTCGTACGAGAACTCCTTGATTTCTGCACAATATGGATGACATTGTAATCTACTCCATGTTGCCTTAAGAGCATGTGACAAATGTACGGGCAATGTTTGAGAAGCTGAGACAACATCAACTCTATGTGAAACTTGAGAAGTGCAGCTTCCATGTCACCAAGATGGAGATCTTAGGTTTCTTACTCTCACCACAAGGTATTCCCATTGACAATCACAAGGTCGAAACAATCCTTGCGTGGCCTTCATCGAACTCGGTTAAAACTGTCAAAAGTTTCCTGGGGTTGGCACATTTCTACTGATGCTTCATCCCAGACTTCTCAGGCATCATACATCCCATCACAAAACCTTTTTCTGGAATAGAGACACTGAACAGGCCTTTTCCATTCTAAAAACATGATTTAACACAGCACCAATCCTACAGCACCCAAAGCCTTAACTCCCCTATGCGGTTGAAACATCATGCCTCCAATGTCACCATGGCAGCAGTTCTGTCACAACGGAATCCAGACATGGGGAAGCTTCATCCAGTCGCCTTCTGTTCGAAACAATTCACACATATAGAAAGGAACAATGCTATAACTGAAAGAATAACTGGTCATCAAAGCCGCATTTAAAGAATCACTTGCTGGGAGCCTCACACACTGTCATGGTTCTCACAGACCACAGAAAGGTAGAATATCTCCAGACTGCTCAGGCCCAGTCCACTCAGCAACTACGCTGGGCACTTTCTTTGCTCAATTTGATTTTGGGTTCACCTACCGATCATTAGTGTGCAATGGCAAAGTGAATGCCTTATCCAGATTGTGTTACGAAAAAGGGGAGGAAGAAGAGGCTTATGCAGTTACAGAACCAGTGGCAATTCTTCCAGTGCACAAAATCTTAGGGGTCTTATATTCTACACCTGCAGAACTGACTTAGTTGCAAGACGCAATCCAAAAAAACATTTTCACAGGATCAGCTGCAAGCATTGGTCATGCAGTATCCAAAACGAAATAGCAAAAATGGTTTACTTTACTATGATGAACAAATGTATCTTCCTGAAGCTGAGGTGCACCTGCAAAATTGAAAAAATACCATGGCTTTATTTTAGGAGGCCATCCTGGAATCACCAAAAACCTTAACAAAGTTCAACATTACTACCATCTTCAAGAAAATGTGACTCTATATGTTAGCACCTGCAATGTGTATGCCTGGCATAAAAATGAAAGAAGAAACCACAAGAGCCAGTAAATCCGGCTCCAGGGCATACAGTGCCATTGGATTTTTTTACTGACTTACTGGTATGTCAAGGTTTTAACACCATGGTCAATCTGCTGTCAAACATGGTGCACTTTGAAGCACTGAAAGGTATTCCAAATGCCACTGTCTTGGCTCAATCCTTTTTGCATCAAGTGGTCAGACTCCATGGCTTTCCGTCCATAGTGATCGCCGACTCAGGCTGTCAATTCACTTCACGCTGCTGGAGGAAATGCAGCGCCCTTGTACGAATCGATGTCCGGCTGTCAACGAGCCGCCACCCCCAAACCGATGGCCAAACAGAAATAACCATTGTGAAGTTAGAGAAGTTCCTCTGTTGTACATTTCCCCAAACAGAGCATTATTGTGCGGATCTCCTCAGGGTAGTGGAGTATGCATAACATAACACCTTGCATTGTGCCACAGGCTTTACACCCTTCTATTTGTTACATAGCGCACATCCTCGAACATCAGTGAATGACCCAAAAAGGCCTTAGAAATTGTCCGCAGTAGCAATATTTTGTTTTAATTTTTATTAGCAATTAGCTGTAATTGAAACGTTTTATGCTACAATCAGATCATTTAAGATAACACCATCGAGAAAGAAAAGAGAAACAAAAATCAAGGAGGGAAGGGTGATGAATAAAACACATAATAAAACCAATCCCAAAAAGATAAGGCAGTATAAACTTTCCGAAACAAATACAAATGTACTACCTTTCGTTATATATTACCAGATAAAACCAACACAATGTAATCACCCTTACAACAATCCAAGATAGTTTGAAATATTTCCTTAATGAAAACAAGCAAAGCCTTAGTCACCGAAATTATTTTCCCCTGTTTTAGAGTGTCCCACCACTCTTTCTTCGTAGTCGTAGGTGAGTCGGTTATGAATGTTCCCAACAGTCTCATTCTATCAGGCATTAATTTTGGGCATAACAAAATTAAATGATACAGTGATTCAAAGTGCAGGTTACAAAATCTACAGTTGTAATCATGCTCATTTGATGGTTTCCTCAGTTCTTCTTTTGCAGGAAACAAGTTTAATCGAAATTGCATAGATTCATTTTGCAAATATGGAGAAGGAAACTTTGTCACATGCAGTGGAAGTGTTCCTCTTTCCCATTAGTCCTAAATGTTTTTTCCACAAATCTTGAAGTTATCAATCCGATCCTGGGTAATAATCCAGACCTGATCATATAACTTATTTTTCTCATATGTTGGATTCTTCAATGATGCGTCTTCTGTTAATGTTATACTTTTAAGGATTGCATGATATACATTTTTCCACTGTTCTAAAGTTCTTTCATGGCCTTCTCCCATGGCAGTTTGAAGGGTTACAAAACTGCCTACATTCGGTGAAATCAGGCATTTATGATAAAAGGATAAAGCCCTCCAAACTGTCACCACATACAATGATGTTAGACCCTACTCTTTTCTGATCAGATCGATGGGAAGTGATTTAGAAAGACCAATAACGTTCCTCCAACAATGAAAATTCTAATTTGGGCCATCCATATTGTCCTTAAGAGAGAAAGTGAGGTTCCAGCACCATAAGTTAGTATGGGCAGGCATCACCTACCGTTTGTAAAACTCAATTACAGGTACCAGCGAAAATTTACAATAGCGCTGTTTAATCATCATCGCCTGGGATGTCAGATTCTTTGTTTTGATCCACTGTGACTTAGTAAGCACCCCGACCTCGGCCTCCCCAGTACACACACTCTCCTCACCTGAGCTGCTGGAAGTGTCAAGGTCTTGCAGGTGCCGTCTCACTAGGTAATCCTTCTGTTTTTTGGGAAGATGGTGCTTGTCACGGAGGGAAGCCACAGTGACCGCTGTAAAAACAACTGTCCCGCGACTCCCTTCCGGACCCAAGCCAGAAATCAGGGAAAAACCCCCAAGGGGATAAAAACCCTGCAGTAGAGAAGTGACGCTCTTCAATCCAGATGTCGGTGTGGACCGTTGGCAATGTTCGAATCCGAGGCAGAGTATGGTATATTAAGAGAATGGATGGTCCAGATGCCAGGAGTGTAGTAGTACGGGAAGCTGTGACCAGAGTGACCAGAATGCGGCAGAGAGGAAGGCTAGACCTGGAATTGGGACCGCTGGAAGAGGAAGAGTCTCAGGGAAGCAGAGTGGCCAGGTAAGGAGAGGAAAGGAGAGAAAGAAAACAAGCGGCAGGAGCCGCGGAGGAGAGAGAGAGAGAGACCGGCAGAGCCCGGCTCTGCGTAGCGGGGAGAAGAAAGGTGCCGACAGCGAGGATCCGGAGAGAACAGGAGGGAAGCAGAGGCACCGAACAGCAAAGGTAGATTTCTGTAAGAAAGCCGAAGCCAGAGGACAGAAACAACACCGCGTGATAACCCGGAAGCAGGAAAACATCCGGAGGAGGGTTGCAACGCAGCGTCGTGCCGGAAGGCGGGGCCTTAAATACGACCGCCGCACTGCGCTGCATCGCTGGAGACGCAGAAACAAAGAAGGGACTAAACTCTACCTCAGCGTCTCCAGCTCCTACGGCCGGCCTGGCGGATGACATCCACAGAGTAGTTTATCTGTAGGAGTAATTTATGCTATCATTTAGACCCAGTTCTAAGTACATCAAAGAGGTCATCTTCATTATTTGTTCTCCTTTTATGTTCCAGGCCCTAGGGTGCAATCTACACCCTCTGATCTTACCTAGAACCAGGATTTTAGAGTTCTTTGTATTTATTTTAGGGGCGTTAGCCCAAACGTGAGCCAACAGAGCATCTGGTTGGCGCTGTAGACCTATTTGTGTTTGATCCATTAGTAGGAGATCGTCTGCATATAGGAGCCTATTCCAAGCAAATCCCGAAAGGCAGGGTGGAAAAGATCTTGTTTCTGAAAAAGCTTTTTCAATGTCCGAAATATATAGATTAAAGATCTCTGGTACCAATCTACAGCCTTGCCTAAGGCCTTTAGCTCCTGGGGATTTCATCTGTCAACATACCCCGGTTATCAAGTCTTTTTCTAAACGATGTGGCCATATGTAGAGTTTCCAGAGCTTCTCTTAAATATTGTGGGCAACCCCAGGCCTTCAACCTGGTCTATAGAATAGTTCTATCTACAGTTTCGAAGGCCTGTGCCAGGTCTATTGAGGCAATGTAAATATGTGTGGTCTTTTTCAATTTGACTCTACACTTGAGGAGGTTCACAAGGAAGAGGTTTAGGGCTGCCCCTACCCCTCTCACAAAGCCAGCTTGCCAGGTGTCAAAGTGATTGGTTGCTGCACTCTATTAAGATCATTCAGAGGTAAAGCAGCAGAAATCTTCCCCACCACATCAAGAAGGGCGATAGGTCTATAGTTTGCCGGATTAGACCTATCGCCCTTTTTAAAAATGAGAACAGCAATCGATTGTTTCCATGACGGTGGAATGGTCTTTGTGGTCCTGATTGTTGCAAAAGGATCCATCATAAAGGAGGCCCAAAGCTCTGATCCTTTTTGAGCATGAGGTTTGTAAGTCCATCAGGTCACACCACTCTAGAGGCACTTGCCTTCGCAATCAGGTCAATAATGTCACTTTTCTCAAATTGGAAAGACCAATTTATGTTGTCCCTCCATTGTTCTATCAAGACTTTTGGCATTGTTCGCAGACAACAGGCCATAATATTGCTTTAATGCCCTCGCAGATATAGAGTTAGATAGTGTTGATTGTTGTGGCGCAATCATGTTATTGAAGATTTTCCACATATTTTTAGAGGCTACTAATTTCAACAATGTCTCCACATCTCGTTGACAGAGTAAGAGTTTGTGATGCTTGAGCCAGTTATTGTAGCGTTGTTTGTGTACTCTTGCCACTTCCATGGAATTTCATTCTATATGCATTTTGCAATCCCTCAAAGACTTGTTTAATTTTCGTTTCATAGTTGACACCTTCAAGTCAAAAGTATGTTGAGCTGTGAATACTTTCTTCAAACCCACATGTCCCTTTTACCTGTAGGCCATCAGAGCCAAAAGATAATGAAGAACTGACAATGTTTCCAGTTCAGCTTCTTTAATCGAGTGACCTCTAAAAGTATTTGAGAAAGACGTTACGTCATTCCTACTTAATCTTAGGTGATTCCTCCCTGGTGTAATTCCAACAGCTTCACCAGTATGATCTACTGCCCACACTTCAGTTAGTTCCATTCAGTTAGTTCCACTTAACTTCAGAATGTTGTGATCACTAAATTTGGTCCTGATCACCTCTAGTTTATCACATTTTCCGTGGATACGATCCGAAACAATAATGTAATTGAGAACTTTTGAACTATTACCTCATTTCCATATTGCCAAAGGGTGGATGCCTCTCCTGATGTGTCCATTAATGAAGGATATATTTCTCCTCGTAAGTTCTTCCCTCCACGTAAGCCCTCTAAGTACACTCGGTTGCACGCCCTCTTGGTGATAATTTATTAACTCTGCTTCTTTGTTGAAACAGTGAATATTCAAATCACCACAGACCATAATATCAAGACTGGTCCAGATTGTCCTTGCTTCATCTATCTGATTCATGATGGTTGAGATGAAGTCTTTATTCTTCAGTACTAAAGGATTCCAATATAAGTTTCATAGTAACAAGTCCATTCTTTTGGGTCCTCACATCTAGGGGCCATTATTGTTACAATGTGGATCAAAGGAGATGGGATTATAGATGAAACAAGCATCAAGTCACTGGTTCTCTTGTCTGCAGTCAGAAACCAAGAGGTTGGTCTTCCTAAGCCACCTTTACGGGCCAGATTAATGCACACCTGAAAAACATCCAATAAGGGGCTTACCTGAGACAAGTTTCCTGTAAACAGAATATATTTTAATGGTCGTAACTCAGGTCGCTCCTTCCAAAAAGGAAGGCAAAACTCCTGGTGTTACAGGATCCAAAGGTTGTTCCCCTGCAAGCACCTTCTGTCCTATCCTTTGATCGTTATGAGCTGGAGGCCAAAGCTTTTGGAAGCCAACTACAATCATCTTTTAGTTGCTGTTTGGCTACCTGCACTAATGGATTATAGAGTAATATTTTAATTCCTTCATTACCAATCACAATGCACAACTCTTTCAGGCCCTTTTGATCTTCAAGATTAAATTTGTGGGGCACAATTTAATGAGGCCCCTTCTTAGGCCTCATTTCTTCATAATCCATAATCCGTACTTGTTTATTTTTGTCAGATTTTAAATTTGATGATATCATAATTTCTTCCAGCTGTATTTCTTTCAACATGAACCCCATCAGAAGTAATGTGTCCCCTTCATTCACTAGGAGCTGTTTTACCTCTTTTGATGAGAAATGAATCACCACACTATTTTATCTTTCTTCATCTGGGAACTTTATTAGGTCAAAGTCCCTGGATCGATGGCCTTTTAGGGTGGGGATACTATTAACGAGGTGCATAACATTTGCACGATTCAAAATTAGTTCATCCTTAATTGTTAAAATCCTCTCCAGAGACATTCTATAAATGTTGCCAGATCCTTTGGTACCTTTTGTAATTGCCATTATTAATAATTGCTTTTTTCCGTAGCCACCAATCCGGATGATCTAACATCTGTAGCAAGGCAGCCTTGTTAGCTCAGTCCTATGTTGCTCTAGAGCAGCGGTCTTTAAACTTTCTTGGCCTTTGCCCCCCCTGAGCAAGATTTGGGCAGGCCAGCCCCCTCAAAAATGCCAAATGGACAGTATGTACAAATGGCTATGAACTATTGCATGCCGTCACTGCACGCACCCTACTCCCAGTATAGTCCCTGTGCTCCCCCACCTGCTCCCATCACAGTCGCTGGGCTCCCTCATCCCACTCCTACCCAGTCCCAGGCTCTTCCCACCCCATCACAGACCCTGGGCTCTCCCCACCCTGCTCCCGTTACTACCCCAGTGCTCCCACCCATCCTGCTCCTACCACAGTCCCTGGGCACCCTTACCACATCCCCAACACAGTCTGAGGGCCAGCGAGAGCTGGTGAATTTTTTAAGTGGAGGGGCATAAATATTTGCCACAAAAATGCCATTGCGACCCAGCGCAGCGACCAAGCCCAAACCAATGAATGGGGGTTTGTGGTGGGTTATCCGCCCGTGAATCTTTTTTAAAAAATTGGTTAAAATGGTGCATTTTAATGCATACTTTAAAAAAAAAATGTAAAAGCCAAACAGTTTGCAGTTGGCGCTGGGGGGCCTAGAGGGAAAGCATGGTATTTTTGATTGGACATATATGATAGGCATCCAGTAAAAAAATACCATCCCTGTCCCCTGGGTTCCACAGAGCCTCAGAGGCAGAGCTGATTTTGGCAGTTGGTAGGGGGATTGTGCAACAAAGGCATTTTTTTAAATGCCTTTGTTGTACAACTCTCCTTCACCATTCTGCCCCCCACTCACCAAAATCAGCTCAATGGACCAAAACAAACATACACACATGAACACCCACAGACATTCATACAGCAATCACTCTATCATTCATGCAAGCACCCATCACCACACACACACTCAAAACACAAGCACACAAGCATCCATACATATATTTAAATAAAAAATAAATGAACATTAACGTACCTTCTACACGGGCCTGTGTCTGGGTGCTGAAAAGCCCTGCTTCATGTTGCTCTGCCGTATGTGCGAAGAGGGGCAGGAGCTCCCCCTCGCACATACAGACATGCAGTGCCACAGCCAGCATTTCCAATGAGCTATGCAAGGCTGGCGAAGAAAAACACCACCAGCGATGCATGGCTCAGTGAGCATGTGCGGGGAACTGAACTGATAAAGGGAAACAGCATTTCCCTTCGACAGTTCAGGCATCCCATGAGCAATCGCTCAGCTGGAACAATCAGCTGAGGGAGTGCTCAGTGTTTCACTGGGCTGGCTCCTCCATAATGGGTGAGGGGGCCACTGGGTTGATGCCCCCTCGCCCATTATGGATGAGCCACCGGGCTCGGACTGGCCTATAGACAAATAGGATGATGTCCATACCAAAAATGCAAAATGCTAGTGTAGGCCAGTCAAAATGGGCCACTTTTTTTGGCCAATGTGGGCCAGTTTGATGAGTTGCTTCACTATACAGCTAGTAGTTTTGACCATTGTTGCTGATTAAATATCACAATTTGCTTACATTTTAACAAGAAACACCCCCTTGGGTACTATCTGTGACTAAAGGAATGAATATCCATTTGCAACTGCAGTACACTTTTTCATTGGTGCTTGAGACAGTTTTATGGTTCAGACTGTTCATGCTGGGCTTTCGCCCCCCTCCTAACCCTAGGATGCAGCTGTGCCCCCTGGGCGGCGCACACCCACACCCCACAGTTTGAGGACCCCTGCCTTGAAGGTAAAGCACCAGAACTGACTCAACTGCTATTATATATCCTTGCTGTGCTAACAAACTGGATACTTTCAAAGATGTTTTCTCCGGTCTCACTTCTAACACCAGGAATAATGCTTCCAGCACTTCCAAAGATGGTTGACTGCAGTAGACTTGTGCAGTCCATGGTGTAGCAATACTGGTATCCTGTAAAACAGTCCTGCCAGCAATGCCCATGCCACACTGAGCGAGGTTGGATGCTCTACCCATTTCTACAAAGCAGCCCCGTCAGTGCTCAGGCACTGTTAATCGGCTTCACTTCAACACTACAGCTAAGTCAATGCCTAGTCTGGGATGCTGAGGGAAAGACTTATTGATATATTTTTAGGTCCAGTTCATGTACTCTGGATGACAACCCCTATATAACACCCCTCTCTTAGAATCCCCCTGACCCCACTGAGCCAAGAAGTAGGTTTGTTTTGCAAATTAAAAGGTTTATTTGAAAAATTAAACAATATATATATATATATATATATATATATATATATCACACTTTTATAATAAATTAATATCTGATAGTACACTGAGACATATGATGTGGATCCACAATGGGTAATGTTACAGTGGTACACCTGATTACTTAGGAGTAGTATAGAGGATGAGGTAGCTGAAAATGCTTTATGGTTTCAAGGAAATGCAAGGTGGAATAAAATGCAGTACAGCAAATAAACTTGATATGATTTCAACCAACAACAATGTAATCACGTTTTCTCTGGCAATTCACCCCCCCCTATGCAATATAAGAAATGGAAGGAGATGGAAAGAGGAGCACACAGTTCTCAGGAATGCAATCAAATACAATACGAAATTCAGTTCCCCCCAGCAAGCTTAGAGGAAACAGGTAAAAGTTTGAAACACAGGCCCAAAATGCTTTTAAATGTGATGGCAACGGATGGGATAATGTGCTAACTGATTTTCATTCCCTCTAGAGATTCAGGGTGAGTGAGAGATGCTTGTTGGTATTAGTTCAGGCTCACTTTAGCAATGCTCTATGAGTTATTACGAGGTTGCAAACGGATTTTAACAAAGGAAGGAATGGAGCTGCTATTTTGACAAGTGGAGAAATTGAGCCAAAATCGCAAATCACTGTAAATTTCGCGAGTGCGTAAATCGCGATTGCGGAAAAAGTATAGGGAGTAGGAAGTCGGTTCTAGGTTCGTTAAAATGAAAGTTAAATTTCGTTCCCCGCCCAAACGGTTCAAGAGATACGGACGATTTAATAAAGGTAGTTTTTCGGATTTAAAGTAAACTCAAAATGACAGGTGACAGCTTGCAGCTGAAGAATTGACAGGTGACAGTTGTGAAGCTTTAAAAATGAAAGATGACACGATTTCGAGGAGGCTGTTCTAATTAGGTTAAAATAGTTTGGATTAGATTATTTTAACTAAGAGATTGGTTTTGCACAGTTCTGCTAGGTACTCACAATATAAATTTGAAATAGGCCTCGTCACGGTCTGGTCAGGTTGGAATGGACTTTGGTGGTTCTTCTCACAGCGTCTGGGTCAGCTCTGCTCTGCTGGTCTAGCCTCTCTGGATACAGCGGCCTCTGGTTCTGGATACTGCTCTGCTTTCCGGTCCGGATCAAGTGGATTCTGGATTTAACACTGCTTTCTGGGTACTGGCAAAAGTTCTTGGCAAAAGAATTCAGACAGCTCGCCCGGCTGTGGAATAGCTTGCAAATGATTTTGAGGCCTACTGACAAATACTTTTGCTTGCAGTGGGCCTTCTTGGTTCAAAGTTCTGTAGTCTCTGTTTAGCTTGGAAGTCTAAGTGTTGGATCTCTGGATGTGAAGTTGTCGGTCAGCACGCTCCGCAGCAAATGGAATTGAATGTCTCTACCTGTCCCAGCAGTCTCTTTTTATGTGTTTTGAAAATGGGTGTGTGCCTGGCATAACTGAGCCTGCCCCTCTCTACTTGTCATTGGCCCAATTCTCCCCTCTCCCATGATTGGGGGAATTGGGTTGTGAGTCAGAGTGATAGGGTCTGTTTATGGGTCAGAGGATCCTCCCCTGGTCAATTTGCCCACAAATCTACATTTGATTCAAATACATATTTCCCAGATACACAATTTGTTGAAATGACATGTACAAATTATATATTCCTTATGTTCCATGCTTGTCCGCCTCTGATCTTCCTGGGGGCTTGCATTCAAAAATGACAACATTTTGCGCTTTTTGACTGGTTTACCAATATCAGACATTTACCAAAAATTACACACATGTGCGCAAGGAGTATGGACATAAATTGATGAAGTGTCAGTTTTTTAACATGCAGACATTTGGAGTAAGACCCTATTTTCCACTAGCAACCCCCCAGCATACACCACAGGGTCCTAACACCTCTTAAAACGTGCACAGACAAATCACAAGAATAATGATATTATTTATATAATTCTGACCAGTCCGTACTATGAATTATCCATCTTTTTTAAAATTATGCTCTGGCCCAGATGGGTGTGGTTTAGGTTCCAAAGCACATGGGGGAAGCTTCTGCCTGCCCCCGCCTCCAGCTCGGGTGGCTCCCAGAGGCACTTCTCCTCCCACTTCTCCCAAGAGGAAGCCACTTTACGTACCCCCCAATATAACATTTGCCTGAGTCCAGGACAAGGCTTTGTTCAACCTCCTGCGGTGCCCCTCCCTAATCTAATCAGAGAGGTGTCAACTCCTTTTAGTGGGGAAGCAGGATGCAGCTAGGCCTGGGAAGAGTGGCTGAGCAGGTTTCTCCTGTCGGGGGTAGTTGTCAGGCAGAATTCAGCTAAATGTCACTTTAGTTCCCAGTTTAAATCAAACTTACACTTTTTACATATACATTAAATAATTACTTCCTTCAAGTCATTTCAGAATATAGTTTTACATTGTATCCACCTCTTAGCAAGTCTTTCCTTGGCCTGGTTTGGGTTCCTCTGTTCAGTTTTACACAAAAGTCTGGTGGTTTTAAAACGCCGGCTTTCTGATAGTGGTGAGTACCGGTACTGCATCCATTTTTGGGATCTGTCTTGAATTACTGCATTTCAATAGAGTGGTCTTTTGCTTGATAGTATAGGACCCTTGCTTAACATTGTTTTGATGGCCTCCTTACATTAGAGTAGTGATGTGGAACCCCCCACAAGAAGGTTGTATCTTTGGAGTGGTCTTGTGCCAACTGCGCAGTTCTCTTGGATTCTGGCGTGAATGTGGGCAGCGATAGCTCATCCCCACATCCACCCAGTCTATTGATTTAGTTTGTTCTGGGATAGAATAATGGGCAGCGACAGCTCATCCCCACATCTACCCAGTCTAAGGATTCAACATGGGTCAAAACCACTGACAGCACCTTGCAGTATACCAAGCCACTCAGACCTGACCGCTCAGAGTCTGGCTGCCATGGCCTTCCAGCCCAACCTGCCATACTCGACGAACATCACATCAGCCCTCCATCGATCTCCTATGTACACACCGGATATCCTAGGCTACAGCCCCCTCTCTCACAACCACTAAGTGACTCACTTGCCCCATGCCCTTGAAATGGCGTTATTCAACCCCCTAGAAGTCCCATGTAACTGGTATCAATATCAACAAGACACCCACCAGCCACCCGACCTCCAATCCACTCAACCTGGTCATCACTAGGATTACTACTCCCCAGTCACATCCTGCCCTGGTTGCTAGTAGCCTAACAATGGATCATGCTCCCTTACCTGCCTCTAGCCTTCCTACTCGCAACAAGGCCCCTTCAAATGATACCACTAATTATGGTGACCTTAACATAGGCCTCCATGATCCAGAAGATACTAAAGCTGCCTCTGTAGCTAGCACCCTTCAAGGCAAGTACCTGAATGCTGACAGAAGATAAAATACAACCTCCTAGGGAATAAAGGCCCAAGTTGATCTTGTAAGGATAACAAGTTTTAATCTCAGATGCAGAGGAGAGCAACAGCAAAGAACTCCGCTGCTAAGAACATTCTGCCGAAAACTTGTACAAGCAGAATCCTATAAAGGAGAACATCACCATACATCACATCACCATACATGATGCAATATATACAGTAAAAACCTGTGTGGCTGGTTGGTGTGTGCCTATATATGATCTGCCTGCTCCATAAGAGATGCCAGGTCATTGGTTCCAGTACAGTCCGTCCGTCTTCCATCACGTGGGTGCTGCGGTGATCATCCTCTTCTCACGTTGAAGGTCAAAGAACTATTAACTATCCCTCTAACATAATGCTACTTAATTCACTATACTGTGCACCTGGCAGTTCTTAAAACGGGCACAGAGGAGGTTCTAGGGCACTGTAACCTTCACACGCACATTTCATTCACTCCCTTCCACGCCATCCAGCTACAAGGTATCCACCCTTGTTTTGAACTATAATTTATCCCTCCCAGCACCTCAAAATACAAATCACACAATTGTCACTCAATCATGTGCCCTGTCCGTTCTCTTTGAACATTTGCTTCTGGGTTGATGGTCAAAGGGCACCTGGTGCCATGGAATTCAGGAATCTTAAGGTTTTGTCAGTTATATGGGCTATTACTCGTAGTTGCCTGGGGATGGGCTGGGTCATGCTTTGGCCAGTGTGAAATAACATGCACACCAGGCGCCGGTGTGGTCAAGGCCTTGCAGGGTACATTCCTCTTGCATGAAAAACACATCTTTGCAACACTGTTAGAACAATGAATTGGTCTTGGGGTAGTTGGTGGTGTGGGCTGTCCTCATGGGAGCTCGGGCACGGCTGGAGATTTCCCTAGTCTTGCAATTTGGGCCTAGTGCATGCAATGTCACATTCACAGCGCAGGCCTTCCCTTCTACCTATGATTACCAATATCTACGCACAAAAATAGCAATGCTGCTTTCGCCTTGCGCTACACTATGTGGGTTGATTATATTTTATTATATTGAAGTGGGTTCCTTTGTATTGGGAGGTGGTGTTTTAACCGTTCCCCTTCCCCTGGCCCATCATAGTGCTTTGAATGCAACTCACCTCACTCTAAAGTGCTCAGGGGGGTGGCACAGGGCTGTCCCCTTCCCTACACCCTCAACAATCTAGGACTCAAACAGTGCATCACTGCACCTACCCACCTTAAGGGTCATACCTTGGACTGGCAATCTGACGTCAACTGTCAGGTCACTGTCCTCTCCAAACATCTCTGCCCCTGGATGGACCATCATGTCATCTCGTTTGCATTCTTGCACAACAGCCCACCCTCCCCTCACACTTAGTCTTTCCATTGCCGCCCAGCATCACATTAGGGTCACACAATTTTACTAAAGACCATATCCTGCCCCTGCTCAATGCACTCCAACTAGCACATCTACCTCACCCTGACCCAGACATGCTTGCCAACTTTTTCTCCAATGTGATGCTGCACATAGTCAACACCATTACATCCCTTGCACCTAAGAAATCCAAATCTACCATGCACCGCAATTTGTGGTTCATGTCTGACCTCTTTGTTCTGTGCAGTAAAAAATGCAAAGCTGAGGCCAAATGGAGAAAAAAAAAACCTCTGTAAATCACAAATCCTTATTCACCACTGCCGCAAGCTAGCAATCCTACAAGCTAAATCTACCACCTACAACACAAGAATTGCCAATGCTAAATCTAATACATAAGATATTTTCACCTTCCTCTAAGAGCTCAAATCCCATTCTTCCCCACACTCGACTTTGCCAAAGATGAGAATTGGAGCAACAAGATTCAAAATGACCTCCTTGATGAAATCTCTATGCCCCACATGAAAATCCAACAGAAACAAGTCACCACAATTATCAACAGACTACCACACATACCACCCTTCCTCCCACAGTCCTATGAGACCCCCCCCCTTTCTGCTCAATTTGGTCACCAAAGATGAGGTCAGATCCATACTGAAAGGCCTAAATCCATCAAGATGTAAAGGAGATGCTTGCCCAGCCCCAATTATTAACGACTATGAGGAAGTCCTGGTTCCTTTCATCACAACATTGATGAACTCCTCCTTCTCATCATGTCAGGTCCCCACCAACCTCAAGGAAGCTTGGGTACTACCATTGCTAAAAAAGCTGTCACTGGACCCTACCACCCCTACTAACTACGGACCCATTACAACAGTCCCCTTCCTCGTGAAGATTCTGTATAGGGCAGCCTACCTCCAAATCCAGCAATACCTTGAGGCCAGCCACATTTTGGGCAGCCGTCAATCCGAAATCTTGCCGGGGCATGGCACGGAATCAGCCCTGCTTGATTTGAAAAATCAGCTAGACAAGATCAAGAATGCAGGGAAGTCAGCTCTCCTGCTGCTCCTTGACCTCTCTGTAGCGTTCGACTTAGTAACCCCTAAGATTCTCTGTCAACAACTCACCTCTGCTGTCAACTTCTTGACAGAAGCATTTTCTTGGGTCATCTCCTTCATGAAGGACAGAATGATCCGAGTCATTGCAGAAAATGTAAGCACTTCCCGAGCAACTATCTTTTGTTGCATTTCCCAAGGCTACGGCGTCTCCCCGTCACTCTACCACAATTTCACAAAACCACTTTTTTAACTCCTAGAATTAATCAGCATCTCCTACACCAACTATGCTGATGGTATCCAGACTGCCCTCCCCCTCACTGACAATTACCCTCAAGACCCGAGAAGCTAAACACTGTTTACCAGATTATTCAAGCATGGATTGGCACAAATTCTCTTTGTCACAATGACATCGGCCTGCCCTCAGTGCTGAAATACATCAACCATCAATATGCCTCCCAGTCAGTGTAAACACTGTGATTCTACCTAGATGCCTCCCTCGCTCTTACATGCCAAGTCAACGCCATCTCTTTTTCAGCTGCGCAAATCCTCAAACTCATAATCACCTGCAGCCTCTCCTGTCTGCTGACAGTTGCCTCACCATTGGTCGAGCTGTCATAGGTTCTAGGCTAGATTATTGTAATGCCTTGATTGTGAGCACTACCAAGCACAATATCCACAAACTGAAAGTGATACAGAGCAATGCTCTACAATTGGTTCTGAACATTCTCAAATGAGCACGCATCTCCTTCTTCCTCTCTCTGCACCTCTTTTGCGATCTTTCCCACTCATCCCCTTTTCTCCTCATTCTCTCTGGCAACATCTGGCAAGTCCGATCTATGAAAGTGTCATCCAAACAGGTGCTCCCCTGCTCATCCAGAACCATCAAGGACCATATTGACACCCTCGCTCCAGCCTTTGACCGATTTCTGTAATCACTCAAGCACTCCCTTGTGCACCCCCTCCTCAAGAAGCCATTTGCTGATCCAACCTTTATGGCAAACTATCACCCGATCTCTATCCCTGCTTTCCTGGCCAAACTCCTGGAAATGCTGGACATCTCCCAGCTTACTCTCCACACTTAATATTTTGGTTTTCTCCAAGACTATCAGTCGTGAAACTGCTCTCCTGAACACCCATGAAGATCTGCTCTCTAACCTTGATTCCAGCATTCCTTCTGTCCTCATCCCCCTTGATCTGTCCTCTGCCTTTGACATGGTCAACCACACAATCCAGATTAATCGACTCCATGAGAACCTGGGGATCACGGATCAGGCCCTGGAATTGTTGACCTCCTTCCTTTTGGACTGCCCCTCCCATGTCCAACTTGGTTCCTTTCTCTCCACCACATCTCTCTCCACCTGTTGTGTTCCCCCAGGGCTCTATCCTCTCACCCTGGTTTTTCAACCTCTACTTGGCCCATTTGGCCCAATTGATCTCTACCTTCTCCTCTAACTTTCAGTGTTATGCGGATGACACTCAGCTCTCATTCAGACTGCTCTAAGCATCCTCTCCTCTCTCGCTCATTCCTGACTTTCTATCAGCGATTCAGGAGTGGTGTGCATCCAATGATATCTGCCTTAATGCCGGAGGGATGGAGATCCTTCTCATTGGGACACCTGCTCCCATTCTCCCTCTCTCAGTCTGGCTACACTCCTTGGGCCCTCTTCCTTTGACTTCCTGTGAGGCAAAACATCTTGGTGTCATCTTCAACTCCACCCTCTAATTCTCTCCTCACATCTCAGAGATATCGCCAAAAATTCCCACTACCAGCTGTACCTCCTCAAAGGTACTCTTCCTTTTCTCACCTTCCACTAGAAGCTCACTGTCTCCAGAAGCCCTGGTTCTCTCTAGGCTGGACTACTGAAAAAGCCTCTTTCTCAATCTGTCTTCCACTAGTCTCTGCCCTCTGCAACTAATACAGAATAGGACTGCAAGACTTATCCTAGGCACTACATCCAATGCTCTCTTCTGAAATGCCTTCCTTGTCGAGCTCTTCACTCAGCTACCTCCAATTCTCTAAGAGTCAGGCACTTCTTCATGCAAAGAGTGGGGGTATATCTCTCTCCTCTGCAGGTCCCTCACTATGGAATGGCCTCCCTGGCCCTCTAAAACGTGAGCTGGACAATCTGAAGTTCTGGAAGCAGCTCAAAACTTCCTCTTCTCCTCTGCTTTCTCTCTCTCGCACCCCTGCTGACCTACCGGGCTGCTGCACTGTCCAGTTGCTTGGGAACCCTCAAAGTCTCACTGGGTACCAAGCTCTCTCTTTATAGGTCCCCCATGCACTGCTTCCAGGCCTTCCACGCACCTAGGGGCTGTAACTGTAACCTGTACAGTCCCTTGCCTCCTTTGCACTTACCCAGATCTGCACAGCCCTGTGCTGCACTTACTCAGAGTATTGCTGCCCTGTTGTCGCTTCCCTCTCCGTGGCACTTCTCCCCCCCATCTCCTTGAACATCTCCTTCTCAAGGCCTAGTAAGTTTGTTTGTCTTGTCCTCCCTCTGTCTCCCTCCCTTGTCTTGCCATGCCTAAAAACACTTGTATACAGGCGCATTATAAATGAATTATCATATCATATCACTACTGCAAGGAAAAAGGCTCACTTGCTCCCTATTCAAGAATGGATTACATTTAAAACACTTTCCAGCATGCCTCTCTAACACCCCCCCACCCCTTGCTCAGAAATTTTCCAAGCACAGTCTACAAGACCGACAAGAACTCCCTATGGCAACTGACTCATCCTGCCTAATTTCAAACTCACCAGAGCTGGTGACTCCAGATTCCCAGTCATCATAGTGAAACTATGGAATGCACTACCACCCTCTCTAAGATCGGAACAATCATACTGGACCTTCTCGTAGAGCAACTGCCTATATGTCCTTCATATGTCTGTCTGCCATGTATGCCATGTATCCTGTTCCTGCAACAGCACCTTCATAAATAAATAAATACATAAACACTACATAAAACCATTCATCATACACTTAACAGGCATCATACACTTAAACAGGCATCCACACAACTGCAAAGGTCTCATACAAACAATTTTCAGACCAATAATACCGATGCTGCCCCACTTTACCAGATACCATGTCTGGTTAGCAACCAAACACATCCGAATACCACCCACCTTACACATTCATCCCATGCTCCACGTGTCATTGTTAAAGCTAGTTCAACCAGGAACATGAAACTCTATGTCCAATCGACCACCAATTCAGGCTGAAAATGCAGACCCTGACTACGTGGTGCACAATGGTCTAGATTAAAAATGGTGTGAGAACAGCACTGTACTACCTAATAGCCTAGAAAGTATATGATGTGTTAAACAGATCTTGAGCACCAGCTCAAAAGTCCATGCCCTGCACCTACTAGTTTGCTTTCACCAAACAAGAATAATGATATTATTTATATAATTCTGACCAGTCCGTACTATGAATTATCCATCTTTTTTAAAATTATGCTCTGGCCCAGATGGGTGTGGTTTAGGTTCCAAAGCACATGGGGGAAGCTTCTGCCTGCCCCCGCCTCCAGCTCGGGTGGCTCCCAGAGGCACTTCTCCTCCCACTTCTCCCAAGAGGAAGCCACTTTACGGCCCCCCCAATATAACATTTGCCTGAGTCCAGGACAAGGCTTTGTTCAACCTCCTGCGGTGCCCCTCCCTAATCTAATCAGAGAGGTGTCAACTCCTTTTAGTGGGGAAGCAGGATGCAGCTAGGCCTGGGAAGAGTGGCTGAGCAGGTTTCTCCTGTCGGGGGTAGTTGTCAGGCAGAATTCAGCTAAATGTCACTTTAGTTCCCAGTTTAAATCAAACTTACACTTTTTACATATACATTAAATAATTACTTCCTTCAAGTCATTTCAGAATATAGTTTTACATTGTATCCACCTCTTAGCAAGTCTTTCCTTGGCCTGGTTTGGGTTCCTCTGTTCAGTTTTACACAAAAGTCTGGTGGTTTTAAAACGCCGGCTTTCTGATAGTGGTGAGTACCGGTACTGCATCCATTTTTGGGATCTGTCTTGAATTACTGCATTTCAATAGAGTGGTCTTTTGCTTGATAGTATAGGACCCTTGCTTAACATTGTTTTGATGGCCTCCTTACATTAGAGTGGTGATGTGGAACCCCCCACAAGAAGGTTGTATGTTTGGAGTGGTCTTGTGCCAACTGCGCAGTTCTCTTGGATTCTGGCGTGAATGTGGGCAGCGATAGCTCATCCCCACATCCGCCCAGTCTATTGATTTAGTTTGTTCTGGGATAGAATAATGGGCAGCGACAGCTCATCCCCACATCTACCCAGTCTAAGGATTCAACATGGGTCAAAACCACTGACAGCACCTTGCAGTATACCAAGCCACTCAGACCTGACCGCTCATAGTCTGGCTGCCATGGCCTTCCAGCCCAACCTGCCATACTCGACGAACATCACATCAGCCCTCCATCGATCTCCTATGTACACACCGGATATCCTAGGCTACAGCCCCCTCTCTCACAACCACTAAGTGACTCACTTGCCCCATGCCCTTGAAATGGCGTTATTCAACCCCCTAGAAGTCCCATGTAACTGGTATCAATATCAACAAGACACCCACCAGCCACCCGACCTCCAATCCACTCAACCTGGTCATCACTAGGATT
The DNA here is from genome assembly GCF_040938575.1 of Ambystoma mexicanum. Classification (NCBI taxonomy): domain Eukaryota; kingdom Metazoa; phylum Chordata; class Amphibia; order Caudata; family Ambystomatidae; genus Ambystoma; species Ambystoma mexicanum. The sequence goes on along the minus strand of NC_090923.1, from coordinate 860,697,721 downwards.
ACTACTCCCCAGTCACATCCTGCCCTGGTTGCTAGTAGCCTAACAATGGATCATGCTCCCTTACCTGCCTCTAGCCTTCCTACTCGCAACAAGGCCCCTTCAAATGATACCACTAATTCTGGTGACCTTAACATAGGCCTCCATGATCCAGAAGATACTAAAGCTGCCTCTGTAGCTAGCACCCTTCAAGGCAAGTACCTGAATGCTGACAGCAGATAAAATACAACCTCCTAGGGAATAAAGGCCCAAGTTGATCTTGTAAGGATAACAAGTTTTAATCTCAGACGCAGAGGAGAGCAACAGCAAAGAACTCCGCTGCTAAGAACATTCTGCCGAAAACTTGTACAAGCAGAATCCTATAAAGGAGAACATCACCATACATCACATCACCATACATGATGCAATATATACAGTAAAAACCTGTGTGGCTGGTTGGTGTGTGCCTATATATGATCTGCCTGCTCCATAAGAGATGCCAGGTCATTGGTTCCAGTACAGTCCGTCCGTCTTCCATCACGTGGGTGCTGCGGTGATCATCCTCTTCTCACGTTGAAGGTCAAAGAACTATTAACTATCCCTCTAACATAATGCTACTTAATTCACTATACTGTGCACCTGGCAGTTCTTAAAACGGGCACAGAGGAGGTACTAGGGCACTCTAACCTTCACACGCACATTTCATTCACTCCCTTCCACGCCATCCAGCTACAAGGTATCCACCCTTGTTTTGAACTATAATTTATCCCTCCCAGCACCTCAAAATACAAATCACACAATCTACGCACAAAAATAGCAATGCTGCTTTCGCCTTGCGCTACACTATGTGGGTTGATTATATTTTATTATATTGAAGTGGGTTCCTTTGTATTGGGAGGTGGTGTTTTAACCGTTCCCCTTCCCCTGGCCCATCATAGTGCTTTGAATGCAACTCACCTCACTCTAAAGTGCTCAGGGGGGTGGCACAGGGCTGTCCCCTTCCCTACACCCTCAACAATCTAGGACTCAAACAGTGCATCACTGCACCTACCCACCTTAAGGGTCATACCTTGGACTGGCAATCTGACGTCAACTGTCAGGTCACTGTCCTCGCCAAACATCTCTGCCCCTGGATGGACCATCATGTCATCTCGTTTGCATTCTTGCACAACAGCCCACCCTCCCCTCACACTTAGTCTTTCCATTGCCGCCCAGCATCACATTAGGGTCACACAATTTTACTAAAGACCATATCCTGCCCCTGCTCAATGCACTTCAACTAGCACATCTACCTCACCCTGACCCAGACATGCTTGCCAACTTTTTCTCCAATGTGATGCTGCACATAGTCAACACCATTACATCCCTTGCACCTAAGAAATCCAAATCTACCATGCACCGCAATTTGTGGTTCATGTCTGACATCTTTGTTCTGTGCAGTAAAAAATGCAAAGCTGAGGCCAAATGGAGAAAAAAAAACCTCTGTAAATCACAAATCCTTATTCACCACTGCCGCAAGCTAGCAATCCTACAAGCTAAATCTACCACCTACAACACAAGAATTGCCAATGCTAAATCTAATACATAAGATATTTTCACCTTCCTCTAAGAGCTCAAATCCCATTCTTCCCCACACTCGACTTTGCCAAAGATGAGAATTGGTGCAACAAGATTCAAAATGACCTCCTTGATGAAATCTCTATGCCCCACATGAAAATCCAACAGAAACAAGTCACCACAATTATCAACAGACTACCACACATACCACCCTTCCTCCCACAGTCCTATGAGACCCCCCCTTTCTGCTCAATTTGGTCACCAAAGATGAGGTCAGATCCATACTGAAAGGCCTAAATCCATCAAGATGTAAAGGAGATGCTTGCCCAGCCCCAATTATTAACGACTATGAGGAAGTCCTGGTTCCTTTCATCACAACATTGATGAACTCCTCCTTCTCATCATGTCAGGTCCCCACCAACCTCAAGGAAGCTTGGGTACTACCATTGCTAAAAAAGCTGTCACTGGACCCTACCACCCCTACTAACTACGGACCCATTACAACAGTCCCCTTCCTCGTGAAGATTCTGTATAGGGCAGCCTACCTCCAAATCCAGCAATACCTTGAGGCCAGCCACATTTTGGGCAGCCGTCAATCTGAAATCTTGCCGGGGCATGGCACGGAATCAGCCCTGCTTGATTTGAAAAATCAGCTAGACTAGATCAAGAATGCAGGGAAGTCAGCTCTCCTGCTGGTCCTTGACCTCTCTGTAGCGTTCGACTTAGTAACCCCTAATATTCTCTGTCAACAACTCACCTCTGCTGTCAACTTCTTGACAGAAGCATTTTCTTGGGTCATCTCCTTCATGAAGGACAGAATGATCCGAGTCATTGCAGAAAATGTAAGCACTTCCCGAGCAACTATCTTTTGTGGCATTTCCCAAGGCTACGGCGTCTCCCCGTCACTCTACCACAATTTCACAAAACCACTTTTTTAACTCCTAGAATTAATCAGCATCTCCTACACCAACTATGCTGATGGTATCCAGACTGCCCTCCCCCTCACTGACAATTACCCCCAAGACCCGAGAAGCTAAACACTGTTTACCAGATTATTCAAGCATGGATTGGCACAAATTCTCTTTGTCACAATGACATCGGCCTGTCCTCAGTGCTGAAATACATCAACCATCAATATGCCTCCCAGTCAGTGTAAACACTGCGATTCTACCTAGATGCCTCCCTCGCTCTTACATGCCAAGTCAACGCCATCTCTTTTTCAGCTGCGCAAATCCTCAAACTCATAATCACCTGCAGCCTCTCCTGTCTGCTGACAGTTGCCTCACCATTGGTCGAGCTGTCATAGGTTCTAGGCTAGATTATTGTAATGCCTTGATTGTGAGCACTACCAAGCACAATATCCACAAACTGAAAGTGATACAGAGCAATGCTCTACAATTGGTTCTGAACATTCTCAAATGAGCACGCATCTCCTTCTTCCTCTCTCTGCACCTCTTTTGCGATCTTTCCCACTCATCCCCTTTTCTCCTCATTCTCTCTGGCAACATCTGGCAAGTCCGATCTATGAAAGTGTCATCCAAACAGGTGCTCCCCTGCTCATCCAGAACCATCAAGGACCATATTGACACCCTCGCTCCAGCCTTTGACCGATTTCTGTAATCACTCAAGCACTCCCTTGTGCACCCCCTCCTCAAGAAGCCATTTGCTGATCCAACCTTTATGGCAAACTATCACCCGATCTCTATCCCTGCTTTCCTGGCCAAACTCCTGGAAATGCTGGACATCTCCCAGCTTACTCTCCACACTTAATATTTTGGTTTTCTCCAAGACTATCAGTCGTGAAACTGCTCTCCTGAACACCCATGAAGATCTGCTCTCTAACCTTGATTCCAGCATTCCTTCTGTCCTCATCCCCCTTGATCTGTCCTCTGCCTTTGACATGGTCAACCACACAATCCAGATTAATCGACTCCATGAGAACCTGGGGATCACGGATCAGGCCCTGGAATTGTTGACCTCCTTCCTTTTGGACTGCCCCTCCCATGTCCAACTTGGTTCCTTTCTCTCCACCACATCTCTCTCCACCTGTTGTGTTCCCCCAGGGCTCTATCCTCTCACCCTGGTTTTTCAACCTCTACTTGGCCCATTTGGCCCAATTGATCTCAACCTTCTCCTCTAACTTTCAGTGTTATGCGGATGACACTCAGCTCTCATTCAGACTGCTCTAAGCATCCTCTCCTCTCTCGCTCATTCCTGACTTTCTATCAGCGATTCAGGAGTGGCGTGCATCCAATGATCTCTGCCTTAATGCCGGAGGGATGGAGATCCTTCTCATTGGGACTCCTGCTCCCATTCTCCCTCTCTCAGTCTGGCTACACTCCTTGGGCCCTCTTCCTTTGACTTCCTGTGAGGCAAAACATCTTGGTGTCATCTTCAACTCCACCCTCTAATTCTCTCCTCACATCTCAGAGATATCGCCAAAAATTCCCACTACCAGCTGTACCTCCTCAAAGGTACTCTTCCTTTTCTCACCTTCCACTAGAAGCTCAATGTCTCCAGAAGCCCTGGTTCTCTCTAGGCTGGACTACTGAAAAAGCCTCTTTCTCAATCTGTCTTCCACTAGTCTCTGCCCTCTGCAACTAATACAGAATAGGACTGCAAGACTTATCCTAGGCACTACATCCAATGCTCTCTTCTGAAATGCCTTCCTTGTCGAGCTCTTCACTCAGCTACCTCCAATTCTCTAAGGGTCAGGCACTTCTTCATGCAAAGAGTGGGGGTATATCTCTCTCCTCTGCAGGTCCCTCACTATGGAATGGCCTCCCTGGCCCTCTAAAACGTGAGCTGGACAATCTGAAGTTCTGGAAGCAGCTCAAAACTTCCTCTTCTCCTCTGCTTTCTCTCTCTCGCACCCCTGCTGACCTACCGGGCTGCTGCACTGTCCAGTTGCTTGGGAACCCTCAAAGTCTCACTGGGTACCAAGCTCTCTCTTTATAGGTCCCCCATGCACTGCTTCCAGGCCTTCCACGCACCGAGGGGCTGTAACTGTAACCTGTACAGTCCCTTGCCTCCTTTGCACTTACCCAGATCTGCACAGCCCTGTGCTGCACTTACTCAGAGTATTGCTGCCCTGTTGTCGCTTCCCTCTCCGTGGCACTTCTCCCCCCCATCTCCTTGAACATCTCCTTCTCAAGGCCTAGTAAGTTTGTTTGTCTTGTCCTCCCTCTGTCTCCCTCCCTTGTCTTGCCATGCCTAAAAACACTTGTATACAGGCGCATTATAAATGAATTATCATATCATATCACCACTGCAAGGAAAAAGGCTCACTTGCTCCCTATTCAAGGATGGATTACATTTAAAACACTTTCCATCATGCCTCTCTAACACCCCCCCACCCCTTGCTCAGAAATTTTCCAAGCACAGTCTACAAGACCGACAAGAACTCCCTATGGCAACTGACTCATCCTGCCTAATTTCAAACTCACCAGAGCTGGTGACTCCAGATTCCCAGTCATCATAGTGAAACTATGGAATGCACTACCACCCTCTCTAAGATCGGAACAATCATACTGGACCTTCTCGTAGAGCAACTGCCTATATGTCCTTCATATGTCTGTCTGCCATGTATGCCATGTATCCTGTTCCTGCAACAGCACCTTCATAAATAAATAAATACATAAACACTACATAAAACCATTCATCATACACTTAACAGGCACCATACACTTAAACAGGCATCCACACAACTGCAAAGGTCTCATACAAACAATTTTCAGACCAATAATACCGATGCTGCCCCACTTTACCAGATACCATGTCTGGTTAGCAACCAAACACATCCGAATACCACCCACCTTACACATTCATCCCATGCTCCACGTGTCATTGTTAAAGCTAGTTCAACCAGGAACATGAAACTCTATGTCCAATCGACCACCAATTCAGGCTGAAAATGCAGACCCTCAATACGTGGTGCACAATGGTCTAGATTAAAAATGGTGTGAGAACAGCACTGTACTACCTAATAGCCTAGAAAGGATATGATGTGTTAAACAGATCTTGAGCACCAGCTCAAAAGTCCATGCCCTGCACCTACTAGTTTGCTTTCACCAAAACATCCCAGACAAGCCACAACCCCAAATAAACCCCTTAAAGGTGGCCTTAGGGGGGCTTCTGTCATGATTACTGGGCCAGGGATCTCAACCACATTACAGACACAGTCCGCATTGGACTTCACTAATGCAGCAATGGCTTTAACATCAGCCTTTTTCATCTACCCAACCACCCTTTCAAGATGGCTGACGCTTTCAAGCAAGATCGGACCTCCTACATGACCTCCATAGAAGCCAAAGGCCACAAGCCTGGTATGATTGGGTGTTTTTTAAGTAAAAAAGATTTAGTTTTCTCACTAATCCAGTCATTGTCAAAAGCCTTATTGATACAAGTTTCAATCAGAGTTTGTGTTGCCGGCATAGGGTCCATGTCCAAAAGAACATATGTTGTCAAGTCACTGAGCATGTCGACACATTGCTTGTTATAGAAACTGGCATCCATAACTACCACTGCTCCACCCTTGTCTGCAGGTTTCAGAGTAAGAGTTTCATTTTTAAACAAGTAGTCACTATCTCTCAACTGAAAATCCATAATGTTGAATGGAGTTTGTTGTGTGTAGTTAATCTTTCTGAGATCACGTTCTACATTATGTTTGAACATGTTAATGACCGGATTCTGTATTGGAGGGTCAAAAAAGCTGTTTGGCTTATTTTCGAGTCTTTCATCAATATCCTCCTCCACGGGATCAGCCACTTGAGTTGCAAAAAATTATTTCAGTTTGATCTTACGCACAAGTAAATGTAGATTAACCTTTTCCTCAAACAGGGATGTGTTGCACGTTGGAACAAATGAAAATCCTTTATTCAGTATCTCAATTTGGCTAGATGTTAGAGGTGTACTGGAGATGTTAACCACAATAGATTTGCTTATTTGTTTTTCTTTTTTGACCTTGTTCCCACGTCTGGTCTTTTTTCTAAAAAAAAGGCACATGTCCACTGTTATGCTAGTTTGTACTGTAGCTGGTGTCTCAGTCTGATTAGTACTCTCACTCTGTTTTTGTGGAGGTGGTTTCTTATCAGGCAGTGGCTCGCCAATGCTGCCTTCACTGGTGTTATCTGAACTAGATGTAGGGGGACGTGGGTTGGGAAATCAGTTTTTCTTTCTTTGTGTGTAGTATTCCTGCCAGGAATAAACTATGCCATTGAGATAATTAAATGTATCTCTTTTAAACTTTCTCAATTTGCGTTGTTCTATATCGTTCTTGTATGAGGCTAACTTGCCATTAATATCATCTAGGATAGATTTTAAATCCTGCTCTGTTTTGAGTTTACTAAGTTGATTTGTTAGATCTGTAACCTCTTTGTCAATTGATACTAAAGATTTGGAGAGTTCTTCTATTGTCAAGAGAATGGGATCAAGGGAACATTTATTGAGGTTTGATCCCATTTAATTATAAAGTCCTTATTATCCTTGATTAATAGTATTCGACTAATGTCAACGCATGTAGCCTCTGCGAAATCTCGCGTCTGATGATGTGTTCCAATTTAGAGATCATTCCCTCTGGGTCTTCCTTTCTGTCTACCACTTTTTCTGTCTCTCCTATTAAGGCTAATATTCTTTTTGCTTCTTCACTAGAGAATGGCAATTTAGTGACATGCTTGTGAGTGTTTCATTCATTTTAGAGAATGACATCTCTCAAAACAAAAGAGGATGCTGCCTATAGTTTGTGTCAGACTAAGAATAGGGCCTCATCTGTATATACATTTTTGACTCCGTATTGGACGTTGGATTAGGGATTCATTGCCCTATCCTTTGACATTCATCCATAGGAACTACATGGTATACATGAACCTTCTGGAAGTGCCTTTAACACCCACAAGAAGGACCTAAGGATGTGTTTTCAGACTATGAATTCCTTTACCTTTTACTCGAGGGAATCTCCATCAAGTTAATGTGTCTATTTGCGAACTTTAATGTTCAGGTAAATTCTGTTTATTCATTTACCTAGACTAGATCTTACCATCAGATGAATACTAATCACTCCCCTTTGAGTCTAATCACGAGAATGAGTTTACGTTTCACTATAGGTAGACATGTCAGGTCTATGCACAGTGTGGGACCATAGAGGTATAGGCATCTCTTTAACCTCTTGATTTAAGCTTGGTACAATAGTCACCCAATATATGCCATTTATGAACTGAGTTTGAGTATACATTTGGATTTTCTATTCAGTGATGTCTTTGGTTTGGCTTTGTATCGCTTAGAGATTACACTTTTGATGCATTGTATTTATATGTCTTGATTGAATGTAACTGTAATGCTATGTCACCGATGAAATGAATAGAATATTGATAGGTTTTCTTAACATATGCTTTTACAGATTTTGCTACTGAAGAAGGGGTTGTCACCCCGAAACGTGTTGAGCTTGGAACTCTGGCATATCAAATTGTACCCTGTTATTTACAAGGCAACACCTATTGCCAATTAATTGCTTTTGATTTACTTGGTATTCTAAGAATATTTTGTATGTTACACAATAATTATGTGTGTTGAATTTTCAACTATTCATTGGAAAAATAATATGGATTTTGACCTTTATGAATTTTCTTGACTGATTTATTCAGCTTTGATGGTGTGCAGGGGACAGGAGTGTCTCTAGAGTTATATACTTTTCTTTTGTTTTTATGTATTTCATACTCCATGTTAGAGCTGTATTCCTCCCTTGTACCGTAAGTTTTCAACTTAATGCTTATACGCCTTAACTTGAAGTCTATTTTTATCTCCATTTGGTGTGCTCCGTTGTTTGCCATTTAAACTCCACCCTGGACCAAGGCCCTTGCTCCGCATTGCTAAAACTGGTAAGAACAAAGCTTACCAGCCGAAAGTCTCTGAAGACCCAGCTATAGCCATGAGACCACCTATTTGGAACTTTGACATTGATCTACATAACTGTGCCACCGCACAACCTAGTTTCTGCAATTCCAGATTGATCGCTTGCCTGCTATCAGAAGTGAGCTCCTGTGCGCCCCCCTGAATCTTATCACCAAAGCACTCACACACGCCACTGAGACTCGGGCTCTCACCTACCTGATTTGTCCCGCGGATGATCGGTGCTCCTCTCCGATGACTGAGACCTGCAATAGAAATATAAAATAGGTTAGTTGTGTTCACAACATGTTATATTGGAAGACATCTCAGTGTATGTGATTTTCAATACACAACAATTACCAAAGACCCAGCTATAGATGGTGAGTTCAACCTCCCACTAAATCTCCTGAGAAAAGACAGGAAAGGGTGTTCCCCAACAGTGCAGTGGTGATCCCTATGCACTCTCATTTCAGGGCTTCCTGCAAAACATTCATAAGACAACCACCCTGGTGTACCAATTCCAAGAAAATCCAGAGGAACACATTTTCTGTGTGTCATATGATGTGATTTTTTAACAAGAGGTGTGGGACACTCATGAATATATCCAGACGCCCCGTAAGATCTCAGATAAATGGTACAAGTAGGGACTGGACCCAAACCCTTAGAAATAAGACTGGAAGGATGGTGGTAGCCAACGCTGCCAAGGGTGGGCTGCCCAGCACCAGAAATAAAGCTGCCCCTGTTGCAGAAGGGCAGGTGAGGGGGGCAGAATATTCCATGGTAGAGCATTGACAGAGATAATCTGATGTACAGCTTGCCATCATCTCGCAGTGGGGCTAGGTCAATTGATATACACTCTCGAGAAAGAGATAGCAGGGATCACTGTGGCCATTGGTGATATGAAGAGCATATTCACTGCTCTAGTAGGCAAGCAAGGGGACAAAATATGGTAAGAGGCAGGATACAATGGAGTTGAATTGAGTAGTTTGATTGTTGCTTTGATTGGTGTACAGAGCCCTTATGCAACCTCGTGCCCTGACCTCCCACACCGAATTGCCACTCGCTTCTGTCTATATTCAGCACTTGCCTTGTCCTGGAGGCTTGCACTTCCCATTCCTTGCACTTCATCTGTTGCTCACCCATGAGCACCCCAGTACATACCCCCACTTCCCCCTCTCTTTAACACTTGCACATTTTGAATACTCACAAGGCGTAGTAGGTTTGTCCTTTTTATTTAATGCGTCTCATTCCCATGTCCCCTCCCTGATGCCCTTTGGGCACTTTGAAACAGAATGTACTTACTGTATAACCGCCTAACAAGCAAACAATAAATAAATAAAAAGTAACATTTATGATAGCGCACCCTTCAATAATTGCCAAACACATGTGTGGAAAGTATTGAAGACTATGTATCCAGACACATCCGACATGCATGTCGTTTTGGCACGCAAAATGAAACCAGATGTAGACCCGGCAGAATATATACAACAAATACAGGAGATATGGACATAAGAGACATGAAAATTGTGGGACTTGAACATACCAATATTTTATAACATATTACTCTGGGGCCACCCCTAGGATGTGCAAACATCTTTAGAAAATGTGGTTGGGATTCAGGCAAGTGGGTGGCCGGAGATACAGACCTATATCATACATTTGTGTAAGAGGAAACAGGAAAGAGAGGAAAACACAGCAGATAATGCAGTCAAGGCAGAGGTGAAATTGGTGCAAAAGAAATATGCAAAAATATCCATGGATGGGGGTTTCCCACATGGCGTGTGCCACAAGGAGGAGAACACTCACAGCAAGGAGGAGGGTTCCAGCAGCATGGGGGATATCTCCAGCAAGGGGCATATCAGTCATAAGGGTACTATAAACAGGATGGTACTACCCACAGATGGGATATTACCAACAAGGTAGACGATACTCCCAGAGGGGGAGGGAGTACAGATATGGAGGAGTGGGACCCAGATTTGTTTTATGTGCGAGCAGAGGGGACATTATGCACAGATATGTCCACCCGGACAACAAAAGAAGTATGGATAAGGGGGGTTTCAGGTATATGACCAACCGATGCAGCAGAAGTTCCAACCACAGCCCATGAAGCAACGGGTGCAACCCATGCAGCAACAGTTTCAACCACAGCAGGTTCCCCTCACACAGACAGTCCAACCAGCAGGACCCGTAATTTCCCACACCACAGACAAACACATAGTAACAAGCAACAGTACCACAGAACCGGTTACAGGCTCAAGCACAAATATATACACAGGGGGACAGCACATTGTTAGCATAGAACACAGTAACACACTACATGGGAGTGACCGTATTTGGAGGTGACCTGTTCCCATTTCAAGAACAAGGCCCAAATGCTCAATAGGCCAACCCACAGAGGACACGTGTCTGCCCAATCATTTTGGTAACTGAGACCCCGAAGAGGAAGTCGAGGTAGCCATCAAGATTTGACGAAAAGATTTCTCTTTTTTGGTCAAAATGGTAGCCACCAAATCCTGCATTAAGGAAAGTATCTTTCCGTAATTGGACAAAGTAATGGGCACACAGGGATTTTATGGGGCTGTTGTAATGGTTGCAATCAACGAAGAATTGCCACTCACAATAGGCACATAGCAAATGGTAGTGCCCCTGTTGTATTCAAAGACATGCCCATCAACATACTAGGGAGAGACATAATGAGGAAATTAAAAATTGCAATTTCATCGTTGGAGACAGGTATTATATGCTCGACACCCAGCATTTTCTGTGAATGGGCAGCAGCAATCATACTAGCATTGATCACACACAGCACCCTGTGTGGTTCACCATGCCACCCAGAGTTATTCCTTTATGGGGTACAAGTATTGCTAGGGTGAGTTCCCAGAATGAAAGACAAGGTATTTTGATTGGCAAACAACTTCTTGTTCAGGCCAGTAGTACACAAAGAAATGGCGCCAGGAACAACATTACAATACACTCAGAAGCAGCACTTGCAAGGAAGGACATGGTAATATTGTAGAGGACAGACAAAGATGGTATGGAGTGGAGCATGGTTCTATGCATTGACTTGACATTAAGACTTACAGACTTGACAGACAAACAACTGTTTTCAGAGGATAAAGAGGAGGGGGAGATGGCATTCCTGATAGGCATCCCAACTCAGGAGAACATATAACAGAGACAGGTCCCTCAGAGGCTGCAGATAGTAAGCGTAGTATCAGCTCACTTACGGGATGATTTGAAAAAAGTACCAGAGGTACTATTCATTACTGGGCCCCATGATGTAGGACTGTTGCAGGGGGCGGTGGTGTCTGCATCAAATTAAACAAAGGGGAACTACTGTCCCGAGTCAAACAGTACCCACCATCATGAGAGGCAGATGAGGGTATATATGACTCACTCCTTGCACTATGCCGACAGGGCATCATAACATTGCAAGAGGCCACGTGCAACACAGCCATTTACCCTACAAAAAATTAAAAGGTGAGGCATGGAGAGGTATTCAAGATCTCCGCCCCTTTAATAATGTAGTCGAAGAAGAGTTCCCACAAGTACCAAACCCAGCCACCATATTGTGAAACATTCCCAAAGAAGTGCCATACTTTGCAGTTATCGATTTGAAGAATGGGTTCTTCTCATCCCATTGCACCCTGATTCACAGTATCTCACCGCATTTACATAACACAGGACCGGGTTACAACAGTATTGCTTATCACAAGAGTATTGTAAGTCACCCAGTGTGTTTAACAGGGTGATCCAAATGAACCTAAGTAACTAGCAAATGCACAGCACAGTCATCCAGTATGTAGACGACCTCCTGGTGTGCAGCACAACAGAGGAACAGTACAGAAAAGGTTCTGTGTCACTAATTACATTACTGGCAGAGAAGCGATAGAAGGTAGACAAGGAGAAATTACAGTACTGCCAAAAAGAAGTGGTGAACCTAGGACAGATAGTATCAGTAGATGGCAGGAGGATCACTCCAGAGAGGGTAGAAGCAATACACAACAAACCACAGCCACGCACTGTCAAGCAGAAGCAGCAGTTCTTAGGCCTGTGCAATTATTACAGGGTGTGGGTATTTGACTACTCCACATTTGCAAAGCCCCTCCTTCAGAGATTAAATGAAGCGCACAAGGCAAAAGTCACCAGAATATGGACTATTACCATAATCTTCTTACAAGTCTTCTAGATTACCCAAAAGGTTTAAATACCTTCTCTTGGTTAAACTACTGTTTCCAAGAGCAGTGAAGTGAAATAAACTTTACTTACATTGTAACTTTCTAGACCCAGCACACACTATCTTGTCCGGGAGGATAGCTCAGCGGCAACGTGCTTGCCTTGGAAACAAGACGACATGCAGCAGCACATGTTCGATCGCCGGGTCCGCCCTTAGAAACCTCTGGGTATTAAGGACATTATAAATATGCAACTAAAACATATTCCTGTAACAGCGCCTCAATTCCCCTGGGCTGTGTGAGTACTTTAAAAATGGAAATAAATAAATACGTTGCTGGAGGGGTTAGTTAGTATTCCCATTGTCTAGTTTTTCATGTAACATTTTTATGTTAACCTTTCTATGATTAATGACAATGGGCAGTGGTTTACTTTTTTCCTACCATTATGTGTTTCGACGGCGGGCTGCAATTGAAGCTGCAATAAAGCACCCATGAGTCCCAATTTCATCAAAATGGTCCTAGTCTTCTTTTTTGCCATTTCTTGTTGGCAAGGTCCTTCTTGAGATTTACTCTGCGCGTCAAACCAGGTTTTGTCCCTTTGTTAGTTTTGTCTTTGGTGGGTTTCAAGGGTTGAAGTCCAGCGTGTCTGGCAGGGCATGAAGTGAGGGAGGTGCCCAAAACTCCCGGTGCTTAAACCCCTTGGTTACAGGAATGCATCCAAACGTGATTGGCTGAATGGCTGTCCTTGGAGGAAAGCCACCCTGCTGTATGAGTGACAACTAGGCTGCAGATTAATGGGAGAAACCTGCATAAAAGGTGAAGTTTTTGGCTTGAAAGGCAGAGTCGACCACTGGACGAAGGAATCCAAAAAAGAACTTGGAAGAGATGCTTGCTGCAACTCCAAGAACGTTGGTTTGCCCGGTGAAGCCCTGCTGCATTGCTGAAGCTCCAAATTTGCCTCGACTAGAGAAGCCCTGCAACCGATGTCTTCTCCCCCTGAGTTGGTGGGACCAATCAACCCCAAAGCAAACTCATCTGGACATCCTCTTGTAACTGGCTGTACTTCCATTGCTGCTGCAGGAACTGACTGCAAGAGAAGAGAGGTACACCAGATAGAGTGCATCATTTTTAAGTCAGACCCGAGCTCCAGGAAGATCCTCCAAACTCCCATGAAGCAGGACAAACCAAGCCTGAGCCACCCCAACAGAGCACTGGATCCCAGATGCGAGGAAAGTCGATAAAGGTATCCAAGTACCATGGTGGTGCTGTTTGTGAGAGCCGCGAGAAGTTGAAACCGCAAAGTGCTGCTGATTTGAAGTTTGCCCATTGCTGCTACTAACCTTCAATTCGTAGTGCAGGAGTCAACAGATGTCCTCCCTCTTGTCGCCAAAACTGAGGCTCAGGAACACAGGATCTGCAGCCCTACAACTGCAACAGAAGCTACCTGGAACCAATTTCTTCAAAAAAAAGGTACTGTAAAACTAAGGGGTTGCTTACCTCTTGTTGTGTAGCCTAGCTAGCTCTCAGTTGAGAATTGCATTGGCTGCTTTTGCAGAGTTGCCTGCAGCTGTGACCCTCAAAAGCCTGCCAGTGTGTGGCCCTACAGTCATTTCATTTCTACAAAGATGTATAAAACATTGTACAAGACTCTTTACCTACCTTCAAGAAGTGCTTAAGCTCACCTAGACTTTTGCTCAAATAACATTGGCTGTCCTGGCTCCATAAAAATCTCTTTTTACCTCTGACTTTGTGCTTTAATTATCCCTCAACAAAAGTCACACATTATATAACTTGTGTAGCTGGGTTAATTTACTTTGCATTGAAAGGTTCAAAAAGTGCTTACCTGTTGAAGAATATTTGCTAACCATTGTTTTATTCCCTCATCTTTTCCTTTTGACACTAATCTCAGTATTGCTCTAAATGTGCCAGTGATATATCACAGTGTCCTAGTAATTTAAGTCACCTCGGGTGTAGGAAATGTCTGTGTGCCATCCCACATCGGTATATACTGATTTATTGAAACTGAGAGTGTGTAGTTTTGAAGTATATTATTGTGTTACATATGTTGGTTCCTTCTGAAGAAGGCTTATTCAACTGACTGTTAAATTATTAAATAATTGTTTAATCAAGAATCCTTGAGAGTGTTTATTTGGATACTCTTCACTGTGACTCACTGTGTGATTACCCTACAGCTGACATTGCCCCCTCTTGAGATAGGCCTGGCTGCTCAGTCACTCTAGCAACATGTGTACTACATGCTTATTCCAAAGGTTGGGTTAACTATTGACAAGTGGACAAGGCTGGTGCAGTCTCCCACAGAATACTGCATACAATCTTGCCTAACACTGGTGGCAAGTGGTGAGGATCTATTGTAGTGCGGTTACATTGAGTATTTGCTTTGCTTTAGATCAACTAAAATCTTCACAAGGCTAAGCTCCATGCGAACAGCAATTGTAACATGCCTAATATGAATAGCTTCAGTCAGGAAGCCCTGATCGTTTTAACAGTAGAACAACCTAAAAAAGAGATGAGTACAGTCAGGAAACTCCCTGTTAAAGGAAAGAAAAATGTGTTGATTACAGGTTTGTTGGGTAGTAGGCCTGTTACACCTACTAAGCAAGTGAATGTGGAAAATGATAATGGGGATGATCATTCAGAGTCTAACTCTAATATCTTACAAGAATCAGAGGAGGGAGAGCAGTCCCAGGATAGGAGCCCTTCTTTGCTTCTGCAGGCCCTTCTGCCTCAACCTATGTCCACTGGGACCCCACAATGTCCATCACTGAGTCCAGAATTTGAGGAAATGAGACTTGAATTGGAATTTAAAAGGCTGCAAGCACAAGCTGATGCCAACCATCAAGACATCAAACTCAGTGAATTGGAAATGAAACAAAATCTTGAAATGAAATAATTGCCTCTTGAAACTGTTTCCCTCCCAGCGTCCTCTGGGTCTTCCAGTGCCAAGAGGCCTTGCCTGCCTAAAGAAGCAGTGAGCATGTATGATGTGTAACTTGATATTTTGGATTAGTTGTGTGCTTTTGAATACCATCATGGGATTCAGGTTCTCACAGGGAATCAGCTAATTCCTTGTTTTTTGTCCAAGCTCCCCCAGGTTGCAACTGATGCTGTAATGGAGGTGAGTGAACTTGAAGGACAAGAGTATGAGAATGTGAAGGTGTCTTTATATTTTCCGTACCGTGAGAGGTTTAAGACCCTAAAAAAGACTGATGGTACCCCTTGGGATACCTGGGTGTGTGAATGTTTTAAAAACGTAGATGGTTGGGTTAAGGGTTACAGAGTGAACTCCTTTGAAGGAATGAGAAATCTGCTTTTGTTAGAGTCTATTGTTGATGCCTGCTCTCCTGTACTGAGACATCACTTGGCTAACTCATAAGAGATTGATCCCAAGAAAGTTAGCTGAAGCTGCTGACTTTTGGGTTGCCAACAGGGCCACTCACAAGGATTCCGCGGACATCCCAGAGAGGACAGTGTAAGGCCACATCTGTGACCCCTGCACCAGCTGAGGCTGAGTGTGAGGAGCAACCAGAGAATGGTGAATCAGTTACTGGTGAAACAGAACTGGAAGAAGCCCTTGCCTATGTTGGAGATCTGGATCCTAAATACCATCCAGAGCTGTAGACTTTGCTTGCAGAAGGTGGATCCTCTATGGCAGACCTCAGCAGAGGCCAAAGAGAGTGTCCTACTCTTGAAGGGCTTCACCAACAGGCAGCTTCCCAGTGGGATGGGCAAGTGCCAGGGAAGCACAGGCTGTACTGGGAGGATGGCCTCTTTTACCGTGAGCCTATTTAGTGTACCACAGATGACTACAAAAGACTTGTTGTGCCTCAGGTGGTGAGACCCCAGTTTCTACAGTTAGGCAATGAGAATCCTTGAGCTGGTCACTTAAGCTTTTAGAAGACCAAAGAAAGGATTTCTATGTATTTCTACTGGCCCAAGAAGGGGTCTGGTGTAGATGCATTCTGTTGAAGATGTCACACATATCAGACTTCTGGCAAGAATGGAGCCAAGAACGTGGTACCCGTTGTGCCCCTCCCAGTGGTGGGTGTTCCTTTTGAGAGGGTAGGGATTGACATTGTTGGTCTCCTAGACCCTCCCACATCTTCAGGCAACCGATTTATATTGGTTGTGGTAGACCATGCTACCAGGTAACCTGAAGCCACATCTAGGACTGTTACTGCTCAGGCAGTGGCTAATGCCCTCCTTCGTATCTTTACTAGGGTAGGTTTTCCTAAGGAGGTTATTTCAGACAGGGGGACCAATGTTTTTTGTTTAGTATATTTTTTTAATTTTCATTAACATCAACATAAGAATGACAAAGCAATACAATATTGTTCATATCACATTTTGACATTGTGTTTCACGTATTACTTTGTTAACATCCCAACTTTCCCCTGAACCAGCCTGCGCTGAAAAACTTGGTATCTCGCATTACAATTAGACTGCAGTCCGTCTCTTATACCGCCTCTTGCATATCAACTTCATGTGCATCATGATTAAACAGGGTCACTGTTAGAGATATCCATTGTTGGATGTCTGTACATAGTTCCTGCTTCTGTTCCATCAGTGCCCTTTCCCATACTCCAGTTTCAGCTGTGGGCCATTTTTTAGATATTCCCACCACCTGACAATGCTCAGTTCCCTCTGGTCTTTCCATCTCATGGCTATACTGTGTTTGGCTAGCATATACATTAGATCCTTTCTGCTTGTTCAATTATGTATTTTTTGCACTGCTGTAGCGTCCCAACATGCATGACTTTATGTATAGATCAATAGCTCCTTGGGCCACTTTCTGTGCCACTCTCTTCCAGAACAGCTGCACTATTGGGCGTTCCCAAAACATGTGTATCATCCTGCTTCTTCCTCTCTGTCTCCTGGACAGTCTTGTTTCCTTGCCCCCTTACATTTTGTAATTGCAGCCGGGGTGAGATATGCCATATGTGTGATGTAGAGCTGTATCAGCTGGAGTCTGGCATTTATGGAGACTTCTTTTATGATATAATGTTATATCTGCCCATTCCTTGTCTGCAAACATTTTGCCCAGATACATCAACCATGTCTCCTTGCACTTTAATACGTCCCATGAGTTGTTTCCCACCAACATCTCATAAATCCTTGTGACAGCGTGGCCTCCCTTTGATACACTGAGCATGGCCTCTATGTCCTCACTTTCTATAGTCTCATCATTGATGTTCATCCACCTTCCTTTTGCCACGCGTATCATTGCACTGTGGAGCAGGAATTGACCTTTTTGTATGCACGTTATGTTTTGTAATTCTGTACATATCGTCAACCCATTTTCGTTATTTAGATATCCTATCGTGGCTATCCCACTTGTTTCCCATCGAATTTGCACCCTCCTCTAGCCCACTGTAACTACTGTCATTATCGCTGCTATGGGGGTCTCTGGCGAGAGTGGGTCCTCCGGCTTCATGATGTTACAGGCCCGTCACCACAGTTGGATACCCATTTTCACTAAGTAGGGATGGCTTTTGTGTTCTCCTTCATTAGACCAAATCAAGTCTCTGAGGTATTCATTCTGAAAAGCTCGTTGTAGGAGGGTAGCATCTGTGGTTGGATTGTCCGCCATCCATTTCACTACATACTGAAACTGGCATGATAGGAAATACAACTCGAAGTGGTGTCTTCCAGCCCCTCCGTTCGTATGGCCTTTGCAACACACTCAACGTTACTCTTTGTCTTCCCCCTTGCCACAGGAATCCCCTGCATTTCTTTTCTAAGTCTTGGAAAAATTGACTCGGTATGTTATATGGGACATTACTAAAGCAATGCATAAGTCTTGGCAGTGCCACCATTTTAAGTAATGCCGCCCTCCCCACCACTGACAGTGGTAAACTACTCCAAAAGAGTTCTTTAATCCTTCTTTGGCCCGTACTGTGTTGAGTTCATGTTCCACTATAGGATTGTGATGTATGTTCACCCCCAAGTATCGAAAGGATACTGTGCTCCATGGCAGGGGAAGGACTGGCAGGTCTCCCCTCACCATGGTTGCTGTCCGGCCAGTGGGAATAGGCATGATTTGCTTTTGTTTATTTTAATCCCAGTCAGTGTGTTGAAGTTGTCCAGCATCTCTAATACGTATGGCAGGTTGACTTCGGGGTTGCACAGGTACCGCAACGTGTCATCTGCATACGTGGACACCATAGGCTTCAACCCATTTATTTCAATTCCTGCATTGCTGTATTCCTGTCCCCAGTAGGCTACTATTAGTTTGGCAGCTATAATATATAGCATAGGGGACAGAGGGCATCCTTGTCTTGTACCTCTATGTAATTGTCATTTGTCTGAATATGCGCTCCCTGTCTTAACCCTTGCCATCGGTTCAGTGTATTTCAGCTGCACCCACCTCATTTACAGTGGTGCTATTCTCATTCTAACCATGGTGGCATACAACCAATTGCAGTGGATCGAGTCGAATTCCTTAGTCGTGTCTAGTGAAGCTACAGCACACTAACCTGCGCAGTCTTTTGTGCAATAAATGACACATTGTAATCTACGCGAATTATCTGCGATACTCCTCCGCGGTACATACCTGGTTTGGTTTTGTTTGATCAGTGTAGGTATTACCCTCCAGAGTCTACTGGCCAAGATCGCTGTAAGATTCTTACTGTCTTGGTTCAACAAAGAAAGTTAATAGTCTGTGTCAACCTTGTTAGGATTTAGTAACAGGATTATTGTGGCTTCTCTCATGCTATCTGGGAGGATTCCCACTCTGTAAGCTTCATTATATACTTTAGCAAGGAGTGGCACCAGCGTTTCAGCGTAGGTCTTGTAAAACTCTCCTGTTAACCCATCCGTACCAGGAGCTTTCCCGGAAGGCAACGTTCTAATGGTGGATAGGACTTCTTCTGGGGTAATGGGTTCCTCCAGTGTCTCTGATTGTGGTGCATCCAGGTGTGGCAGGACTATCAGGTCTAGGGCATTTTATATTTCACTTTCCATCACCGCCTGAGGGTCCCTGTATTATGCCTCGTAGTAGTCTGAGAAGATGCCATTAATGCCTATCTGTGTGTTTACTTCCTCTTGGTCTATGTTTCGAATGGAGCATATCAGGGATTTTTTGATCTTTTTGTTTATAAAGCCAGGCCAATATTCTACCAGGGACTTAGGTTTAGTCACCCTAAGTTTCCTAGGGTCATCCAGAAGTGGACCCCTTGCTCACTGTGCTCAGTTAGGCACAGCTCCACCTCACTGATGAGGCCCAACAAGGCTGAAACACGTGTATGGGGTTGCTGTTGGTACTCTTGTTCAGAAGGGAATTGCCATAGTATTTCGGTGCTGGACTGCCCATGTGGGCGGAAAAAGACTGATATGCAAATAGTTATTTACCATCTGTGAAAGGTACAGTGAGCTAAAGTGTGGCTGCGGACTCTCAGTGGGTACCTTCCCAAAGATCAGGTCAGTGAGCCGTGTTCGTTCTCGCAGAGGGGTGCCTATGGACAATTTTTTTTAACATTCTACCAGGTTTGTCTCCCTGAGCATGACTCCATTCCAGTAATTTTGTATTACTAAATTTCCCAAACCATTGTGCTAGGCAAGCTTGTCTCAGCGCAATTATCTCTTGCACTTGTTCTTTGTCGACCTTCTTTCTTCTCTAGTTTCAATAATCTCTCTTCGGTGTTCCTGAGGTCATTTACAATGGATTTTTGGACCCCCTCTGACATCGCTATCATTACTCCCCTGATGACAACGTTATATGCTTCCCAGACCGTGCTAACTTGTTGGACACTTCCCTCGTTCACAGCAATATAGTCTACCATACTCTTCCTAATATGCTCACGAAATGCTGTATCTAGTAATGCCTCACTACAAAGTCTCCAAGTGGGTATGGTGGTCTTGGGGGGGAAAGACCCTCCAGTTTACTGATAGAGCAGAGTGGTCTGATAGGACCCGAGCTAAGTATTCCACCTCTAGGAACTCTGTTGCATGATCTACACTTGCAAACAAGTAATCTATTCTCGTATATACATTACATGGTGCCGAGTAATGGGAGTATTCTCTCCTATCTGTGTGTTGTGTCCTCCATAGATCTCTTAGCTGGAAATGATTCAGGAGCAAGCTCAACACTTTGGCTGGGGGGGACGGCCATTTATATTTAGATCAGGCCTGTCTGTAGTGGGATTCAAGGTACAATTGAAGTCTGCACCCCATATCATCGCTGTAAGGGCCTAACCTTTTACATAGTGATCTGAAGAAGACTGTAGCATCATGATTCGGTGTGTAAGTATTCACAATGCATACTTCCTGGTTCTCCAACATCCTGTGCATCATGGCCATTCTGCCTTTGTTATCAGTTTTGGTGGACAGTACTTTAAATGTTGTGGCCGGGTTTATCCAAATTAAGACCCCTCTTGCGTATGTTGAATATGTGGAGCCCACCAGCAGTCCTCTCCATGCACTTTCCAGATTCTTTTGTTTTTTTGCATCTAGGTGTGTTTCTCGCAATAGTGCAATCTCAACTTTATATCTCTTTATCTACGTGTACACTCTTTGGTGTTAAACATAATTATTTAGTCCCGTAACATTCCATGTCATTATTCTTACTGTTTCAGCCATTGAGTCTTAACATACAAGGTATTTTTAGGACTCGAAGTCTCATGCAAGCTCTAGTAGGATTTTTGTGCAGTGTTCCCTTGATTAAGGCAGGCTTCCCCTCACAACTCCCTCCATCCCCAACAAATAACAAATCACACTCAAACTAAATGCGTCAACTGTGCTTGGCACGCTAGGACTTTCCTGTTTCCACTCCATTCAACCTGATCGACAGACTAGTCTCCTGGCGCCCAACGGACGGGAACTATTCTGTAGCCCTAAAGCAAACTTTAGTGGGAGTAGTGGGTCCGCGCATGATATTCCTCTACTGGTTGTCTGTGACAACACTGCGTTGGTCCTGCTATCTCTCTATATCACATATCGTTTCAATCCTTCTTGCTTGCAGATTTTACACCATAATTTGCTCATATCGTTTTACTATAAAACACATCAGCGCGTGGTCTGTTTCGCAGTGTAGGTCTGCCCAGGTTCCCCCTGCCCATATCTAGGTACGTTGTCTCCACTCTGTTGCCTCTGGGAACTGCATACTGTCCATTCACTCCGGTGCTTCCATTGGTGTCTCGAAAGAAATCCGCTCCAGTGTTGCTTGTTGTGTTGCAATTGCCTCCAGGATCTATTGGTCTTCACATCTGCAATGTCTGCCTGGGGTGATACCTGCCCTTTCTCCACTTCACCGCTGTCCACGTTTTGTCGGTGCACTGGGCCTTTTGTGAAGGTTTTCATTGTGGTCTTTTTGTTCTTAGATTGGTTTCCCTTCATTGCCATTTATACAAGTCTGCTGTGTCCCATCTGTCCCTGTCTGTCCCCTTCTGAGGTTGCTATCTCCTCTTATAGTCAAATTCTGTGGTTAGGTTTGTTTTCCCTTGTGGCACTGGGCCGCCCTTATCAGTGGGCTTGCTACATTCCGTCCGCCCTGATCTCTTCTTTCTTGTGCGCTTTGTCAAGGTGACCTGCTCAGTATGTGGTGAGTCCTGTAAGTTGCCATGTGTTTGGCTACTTGTTTGCCTTTGGCACCTGCTAGCTTGTGTTCAGGCTCGCTTGTTGTGTAGGGCCCTGTTTTGGCATTGGTTGGCTCAGCTTTCGTTACTGCTGGATGGTGCGTTTGTTAGAGCCTTGGATGAGGTGTGTAAACCTGTGCTTACAGCTGTTCAGGCCTGTGAAGAGCCGGGGATGTGACAGCCTGTGCTATTCTGTTAGCAGGCAAGCGCTGTGTCTCTTTGTACATACTGAGTTTCCATATGCTTTAGTGGATAACCGGTTGGCTTATCTCCCCTGCCAGCTGCTTAGGTTGGACTCTTGCGGCTGTCTGTGTTACTATTCACCTGTGGTCATTACCGTATTTTGTAAGTTCCTCACTTCCCACTGTGGGAAAGGTTTAACTTGCCAGGGACCACACCGAGTTATGGTGTGCCTGGCAGCCAGAGTCTGGTGGCTTCCTCAAAAGACTGCCACAACGGGGATCTATGAGTGCAGTATTGTGTGCAGTGGTCAAAGTGTACGAAAAGAAGTAGTGAAACTATGTTCGCTACTGGCCTGCACCGCTCCCCACAAACACCATAACCACGTCCCCTCGCATGCACAATACAAACCCCAAAACACATGTGCCTGTTGTTTAAGGGAACGTCCAGTGCATTGCACTAAAAGTGCAAGCTTCAACTTATTCCTACACTTTTATTTTAAAATGCAACTATTCCAGAACGGTTTCTTTTTAAAAAAGAAGTATAGGAACGGTAAAACGTAATTAAAAGAAGTAGAGGAGCACAGCTCCCGACCGCTCCCGCCCACTCCGACCACTGATTGTGTGCTTACTTTATCTCTTAAAGGAATTTGGGCACTGTCTACTCATTACACTGTCTGGTTGTTTGTTCAGACTTGGCTGTGGCCCCCTGTCTTCAATTCTGTTTACTCCCTTGTACAATGCTGATCGTGCCTGGAGGTCGCCGCTGCCAATTTTGCTATGTTGGGGCAACCATACTCCTTTGTCCTACACAGATTTTGGGATGAAGCAGGGGCAAGGGGGTCCTGGTTGCAAGCCTGTTCTGGTGTGCCAGCACCCACCACCTGTGTCATTCCTCACCTTATCTTCTGGCTCTCACTTGTGGGCTAACTAGTAGCTTCTTTTGGGGATTCTGTGTTATTTGAAATGTGCTGCTGCACCTATTCCAGGCTTTATGTGCTCTTTACCATCTCAGTTTTGTTTTTCACCATGTGTTCATTGTACGCTTTTCCTTTTTGACTCTGCATTATGTGGATGGCCACAGGTGATTTTGTTATGCTCCCAATGCGAACGTGACACTTGTTTCTCAGTTTTGCTTACACGTGCTGGTGTCGCACTAGGTGGGGGTGTACGAGTCCCTTCTTGTTGCACCTTGGTTGTGCTTTGTGGAGTGTACCGGCACCAATTAGCTGTGTGCGCCCCCCCGTTGGACTCTCTTGGGAGGGTAGCGTTGGTTTTTCTACGGCGCTTGTTCGGTGTCTGTGCCGTAGTGGCATGTACACCACTCGGCGTATTAGTTCAGCCTCTCCATACCGCCTTTCACTGGGCTCGATCTCCTTATCTACACTGACTCACTGCGTGTCTCAGATCCTCAGCTTAAATGACCGCCCTGCGTATGGTAGCCGGTGCAGCAAGCATCTCACTGCTGTCTGCATTGTGTAGCTGAAGCTTTCCTTCCTGGCAGTTCCGAGGGCCGTCCGGATAGATGGGTCAGGCTGCCAACTATTTATATTCACCTCTTGGTCCCACGGCAGCTGCCTTCACTGTCTCTGCCGGTGCCCTGGTGCAGTCTCTCCTTACAGCCTTCTGGTGTGCCCGTGTTCCGTCTCACATCACTCTCGCCTTGGCTGCTGCACCCAAGACACTGATGTTTAGTGTCTTTTGCTGTTGTCCGGCACCTTTGCAGTGAGCCTCATCACAAGTTGGGCAGTAGCCCCGGCAGTATTACTGCTGGCGCTATTAGCCCTACTGCCAAACCCGCCGGCGCTATTAGTGCCGGATCAGTGGTTTGGCGGAATGGTTGGTTTCCATTCCCCATTCGGTCCATTCAGGAATTCCCCAATTCCTGATTGGGCCCAATGGGGAAATTTTGCGGTATTACTGATGGCGGTATTAGCACTGACAGTAATAGCACTGCAAATAGACAACATCATGACAGATTTGCTGCCAGCTCAGAGCTGGGGGCAAATCCACCAAGCCCATGATCTGGCAGACCCTTAAATGTGGCGGTAATAGCGCTAACATCGCATTTAAGGGTTACTGCTAGACTTGTGATGAGGCCCAGTGTGTTGCATCGGTTCTCTATGGCTTGAGGGTGCTACGCTTCTCCCCACGCGTTGATGTCTATCAACTGACTATCACCGAGTTTAGTCTCTTCTCGCTGCCATTTTCCATCTTCTTTCCCGGCACGATTTACACCACAATGTTTCTTGTGTTTTCCTTATCTTCTGGGTATGCCACTAGCAAACTAGCCTCTCTAGTGTTTCCGGATGCTGTATTTCAGTTTTTTATTAAAAAACTATATCTTTTTAAGCTTATCATTTGGCGGATCAGCAGGAGCTTCCTGTGAGCACATCCTTCTCACATGGCTGCTGGCCATGCCCCCCGACAGGGGGACCAATGTAATGTCCCACTACATGCAAGCCATGTGGAAAAACTGTGGTGTAACCTACACATTCTCAACAGCCTACCATCCCCAAACAAATGGGTTGGTGGAGAGGTTTGATAGAACTAAAAAGATCATGAAAGGCGCTTTAGAATAACTCCTTAGAAGAAAGCGGGACCTTCTACTGCCATGCTTTCTCTTTGCTTATAGCGAAGTCCCTCGGGAAGTGGTTGGTTTCAGCCCCTTTGGGCTCCTCTGTGGTGATCAAGTTTGTGGTCAATTGGCACTAATCAAGGATGGGTTGAATAGTGCTCCTTCCCTCAAGTGGGCGAGCGTCACTGACTATGTGTTAGGTCTTCGAAGGAGAATGAGAATAATGATGACAGAAGCTTCTGATAACTTGAAAGCAGGTCGGGCTCTGGTTAAACATTGGCATGACCAGAAGGCCAACATGGTTGAGTTTACTCAAAACCAGCTAGTTCTAGTTATGGTGCATATAAGGTAGAGGGCCTTACATGACACATGTATTGGACCCTTCAAGGTGGTGGGCAAACTTGGAGAGGTCAATTACTTAGTGGACTTGGGCAATCCCAAGGAGGCCCCTAGGGTCTTTCCACTAACTGCATAAAGGCATATGTATCCACACCAGAAATGGAAGCTTTGCTCTTATCATCTGATCAAGAGGAGGAGGAGAGTGAGCCTGCACCTGACATTCTTAGGGAACAGCCTTTAAATAGAAAAATAGAAGGAGTTAATCTCTATTCTGATCTGACTCTGGAACAGCAGGTGGAGAGCAAATTTCTGTTGAATCAGTTTGCCTCCCTGCTTTCACTGACACCAGGCCTGACCCCTTGGGGCCAACATGGTATCCTCACTGGTGACTGCCTCCCTGTCAAAAGCAGGGATGACAGGATGTCAGACCATATAAGAACCCACATAAAGGAGGAGGTCAATAAGCTGCTTGATCTCGGTATAATAGAGACATCACAGATCCATGGGCTAATCCAGTTGTGCTTGTGCCAAAGGCAGGATCCAAGGACATGAGATTATCTGTGGACTATAGAGCTCTTAATGCAGTCACCATAACTGATGCCCAGCCTCTACCTAGGACAGATGATCTGGTGGACAAACTTGATTCAGCCAAGTTCCTCAGTACATTTGACCTAACATCAGGCTATTGGCAAACAGTTCTGACAGACCGTGCCAAGGAGAAAACTGCATTTTCCACCCCACAATGCCTCTACCAGTTTGAAGTTATGCCTTTTGGACTTACAAATGCACCTGCTAAATTCCAATGGATGGTGAATTATGTTATGAATTGGATGGAGGACTTCTTCATGGCATACTTGGATGACATTGTAGTGTTCAGCCCCACTTGGGAAGAGCATCTTAACCACCTGGGATATGTATTGCAGGCTCTTGAGAAGACCCATCTGACCATAAAGGCAAGCAAATGTCAAATTGGTCAGAGCAAAGCGGTCTACCTTGGACAAGAGGTAGGGGGAGATGATATAAGGCCATTGCCTAGCAAAGCGCAAGCTGTACAAGACTGGGCCACCCCTACTACTGAAGCCAAAGTGAGAGCCTTTCTAGGTCTCATAGGTTACCATGGGAACTTTATTGAGAACTATGGGACCATAGCTTCTCCCTTGAATGTGATCTTCTCACCCAAATTCCCCAGGAAGGTCAGGTGGAATGAGGAGTGTGGCAATGCATTTGAAGGACTTAAGAAAGCCCTTTGTCAAGCTGCATTCCTGAGAGCTCCTGACTACAACCAATCATTTATTGTACAAGCTGATGGTTCAAATACAGGAGTAGGTATAGTTCTGAGTCAGCTAGATGAGAAATAGTCTCTCCAGAAAGTATGACTGACTGGAGTGCGGAGATTCAAACAGGAGTGGATTAAATCACCCTGTCCCTTAGTCTGGGGGGGACAAGTGTTAGGGAGAATTGTTACACTCACCTGATATCCCCAGGGGCGTCTGGAAGGCTCTGAGATCTGGAACCCTGGATGCGCAGTTGCCCAGTGCTGAATAATGAATCTGCAATTACGGAAGGGAGAATATTTGTGATACCTGTCTTTAATGGGTGAATTTCCCACCTCCCTCTGGCCGATTCCCTTTCCACTGGGTTCTTTTCTTACCTTAGTTATTTGTAGGGTGAGCTATCCGTCCTGTGTTTCTTATGCAGGGGCGCTTGACGTTCGTTGGTGAGCTGCCCAAGTTGATTCACTGGTGCAGTTCACCTTCCTCAGACCCAGGCCTGCTGTGACCCCGAATCTGCTGGTAGGCAGGTAGGTTTGTTAATTGTAAGTCTTTGGTTTGTTTATGGTGTAATTTGTTAATGTCTTTATCTCCTTCTTTTCAAGTGCCTAGGCCTTGATTCTGGCGTGCTGGATGGAGAGGCATGTTTTCTAGGTAAGAGAAAGCGCGAAGCGCAGCGCCTTCATTGTCTTTTAAAGCTAACCTTTGTTTTCTTCTTCTCCTCACAGGCCGCTGTGGTGCTGCAAGTGGATGAGAGCGCAATGAAAAACAGGCCCCCGGAATCTGTCAAGGTAAGTACATTGCTGTGCAGTTGTTTAATATTGAGAGCGAACATGAATATGTCTCTTTTCCTTTGCAGATGTTGCTGTGGTGCTCCGGATGGAAGCATGGCGTAGCGTGATGGAATTCAGGTAAAATTGATGGAATTTGATGTTTTGGAAGCGCACGTTCTAATATTGTTTTTCCCTTTCTCGTTATTGCAGGTCGCAATGTTCGAACAGCAGCTGTGGTAGTGGTTCGCCGGAAGTCCTTAAGCTAGTACTCAGAAGTGAGTGATGTTTTTCTTCTCTCGGTTTCCACAGATTGCAGCCCAGTTGAGATGCTGAATGCTGGATGGTGTTTTCAAAGGTAAAACAGAATAATCTTGTTCTTGCAGGATTACAGGAAGATGCTGAAGACCAGGAGCTGGACACGGTGAGCTTCACGCTGCGGGTTGCAGAATAACTTGAAGCTTGTTCTGCAGTCAGGGTGTGGTTTATATAGCCCAGGTAAAGTAGTACCAGGGAAAGTAGTTCCAGGCCTGCCACACCCAAAACACTAGACTGCATGGTGCTTCCATGTTGGATTGAAAGGCCCATGTACATAAATGGGACCCAGTTTGAACAGCCCTTCCTTCCTACATATGAGCCTGGTGCCAAAGGCGCCAGGACTGGCTCCAGGAGCCCTTTTGCAGTGGTTTTAAGGCCCTCGGGGTTCTGGTGGGAGCCTGCTTGTGGCAAAACTTGTGCCCCCTCACAGTGGTCATGACAAGAATTCTCAGAAATGTGCTAATTCCCTTCTACCTTAGATAACCCCCAGCAGTTTCGCTGGACGTTTGGACTTTTACTTTCTAACCTGGAGAGCGTGAGACATTTTTCCCACTCTCTCATGTATTTTTCATTGATTTGAACACTGTGTTTCTTTTGACTTTGTAGTCTGACAAACTCCATACGCATCATTGTTTTACATTGTATCACACACCACATCCGGTGCAGTGACACAGGGAAGTCTTCCAGATTTCCCAAAGGTTTAAATACCTTCTCTTGAATAAACTACTGTTTCTAAGAGCAGTGAAGTGAAATTGACTTTACTTACATTGTAACTTTCTAGACCCAGCCCATACACTATCTTACAATCGGGTGCTGGAGGGGTTACTTAGTATCCCCTTTGTCTATTTTCTCATGTAACATTTTTATGTTATCCTTTCTACAATTAAATGCTGGTGGCAGTGGTTTACTTTTTCCTACCATTGTGTGTTTCTACCGGGGGCTGTAATTGCAGCTGCAGTAAAGCACCCATCGGTGCCCATTTTGTCAAAATGGCCCGGTCTTCCTTTTTCACCATTTCTTGTTGGAAAAGTCCTTCTTGAGATTTACCTTTGTTATTTTTGTCTTTGGCGGGTTTCACTGCTGAAGCCCACCTCTGGCTCCAGCATGTCTGGTAGGGCAGGAAGTGAGGGAGGTGCCTGAAACTCCCTGTGATTCATCCCCTTGGTTACAGGAATGCCCCCAAAGGTGATTGGCCAGATGGCTGTCCTTGGAAAACAGCCACCCTGCTATGTGAGTGAGAGCTAGGCTGCGGATGAATGGGAGAAACCTGCATAAAAGGCAAAGCTTTTGGCTTGGAAGGCAGAGTCGACCACTAGACAAAGGAATCCAAAGAAGAACTTGGAAGAGATGCTTGCTGCAACTCCTGGACCATTGGTTTGCCTGGTGAAGCCCTGCTGCATTGATGAAGCTCAAAACCCCAAAGCAAACACGTCTTGACGTCCTCTCGATGCTGGCTGTACTTCCATTGCTGCTGAAAAACCGACTGCCAGGGAGAGGAACACCAGATCGAGTGCATAATTTTTAAGTCAGACCCGAGCTCCAGGAAGATCCTCCGTACTCCCATGAAGCAGGACTAACCAAGCATGAGCTACCTCAACAGAGTGCTGGACCCCAGATGCGTGGAAAGTCCATAACGTTATCCAAGAACCGAGGTGGTGCAGTTTGCGAGAGCCGCGAGAAGCTGAGTCCTCTGACATCCTCCCTCTTGTCCCCACGACTGAGGCTCAGGAACACAGGATCTGCAGACCTACATGTGGAACAGAAGCCAACTGGAACCAGTTTCTTCAAACCAAAGTTACTGTAAAACTAAGGGGTTGCTTACCTCTTGTTGTGTAGCCTTGCTAGCTCTCAGTTGAGACTTTCCTTGGTTGGCTTTTTCAGAGTTGCTTGTAGCTTTGCCCTGACAAACCTCATAGCTTGTGGCCCTACTTTGATTTCATTTCTACAAAGATTTCTAAAACATTTTACAAGATGTTTTACCTACCTTCAAGATGTGCTTCAGCTCACCTAAACCTTTGCTCATCTAACATTGGATGTCCTGGATCCCTGAAAGACTTGTCTTATCTCTGACTTTGTGCTTTATCTATACCTCAACAAAAGTCACACATTAGATAACTTGTGTATCTGGGAAAGGGTTAATTTACTTTTCATTGCAAGGTTCAAAAAGTAATTACCTGTCGAAGAATATTTGCTGACCATTGTTTTATTCCCTCATCTTTTCCTTTTGACACCAACATCAGTATTGCTCTAAATGTACCACTGATATATAAATGTCCACAGTGCCCTAGTTATTTAAGTCACCTCAGGGTGTAGGAAGTGTCTGTGTGCCATCCCAAATGGGTATCTACTGATTTATTGAAACTGAAAGTGTGTAGTATATAAGTATATTATTGTGTTACATATTTTGCTCCCTTCTAGAGAAGGCTTATTCAACTGACTGTTAAATTAATAAATAATTGTTTAATCAAGAAACCTTGAGAGTAAGTGTTTATTTGGATACTTGACACTTTGAATCTCTGTGTAATAACTCTACTCTCACATTGACCCCTATTGAGATAAGCCTGGCTGCTCAGTCACTCTACCAACTTGTGTAGTAAATGCTTATACCACAGGTTGGGTTAACTATTGCCAAGAGGACAAGGCTGGTGCTATCTCCCACAGGGGTCTGCATACAATCTTGCCTAACATGAACACGTGAAATGATTCACTAATTTGTAGATCTCAAGGAAGCATAAGCCCATGCACCAGTTTTTGCAACTCCTCACTCAAAAGAAGCCACAACCTAACAAGCCCATTGACCTATTACAGTGGTCTCCCAGATCCAGTAATGCAAGGACATTTCCCATGCAAACAGCCACTCACTGCAGTGGTTTTTGCCATTGATAAATCAGCAACAATAACACTGGTCTGTGCAGTGACGCTCTATGTGGAGCATTCACTTTTTTGCGATATTGGAAAAATCAAAGTCCACACTGATAACTCAGAGAGCATCAGGTTAAAAAGTTATATTGTCCAATCCATCAATTGAGGAAGTGAAGAGTCAGGTTGTTAATCCAGCAACATTCATATCACAGCCGGCGGAGGCAGGGGAGTAAGTGAGGGCGACAGAAGAGAAGAAGGAGAACACATGCTCTTGACGGTCATCAATGATAGTTTAGAGCACAGGTTGTCAACAACTTGGTGCAACAGTGATCTGTCATAGGGACGGAGAGTTTCAGGTGTGGGCGTGGGCTCAGATCAGTATGCCACTACACCACACATGCAGCTAAATTGACAGCTCTAATAATGGCCATAGACATGTCGGAAGGACATGCAGTCACCATATTCTCAGATTCTGCCTACATCACATCCACGGTGGACTCGGGATTGGCATAATCGAGAAGGTGGGGGTACCAGAGGAGCCACGGCTCCTCCATACACCATGCATAGGTACTGTCCAGTTAATGGACGTACTACATGTCCTGGTAAACTGAGCAGTAGGAAAATGCACCGCCCACACAAACAGCACAAATTGAATTTCAAAAGGCAACCACTGGGCTGAATCAGCAGCAAAAAAAGTAGCATATTTGCCACTGCACACACAGCCACCCATGACCTTTAAAAAGGATCAAATGCCCTTGATTGCATTTCTGCAAAGGGAGCACTCCACACTTGAAGAGCCATTCAATGCATTAGCAATTGTCCAGGTGATAGAGTTACAGGGGAGTGTACCCCAACAAGAGTAGGAGTTTGAGCAACGGATTTGGTGTGAAGATATGATATGATATGATATGATGTGATATGATGTGGCACTTATAACACACGTGTACACAAGTGAGACAGAACAGTAAAGGGAAACCAGTGATGCCTGAGAGCTGCTTAAAACAGCTCTAACTCAGGTGCATTACCCAGCACATGTCTTAAAGGAGCAAGTTGCTGCAGAGATTAATTAAAAATGGTTTGTGCCAAATTTACAGGAACTGGTAACCTAGTTGTACATAATTATGTGTGGCATGCCAGAGGTTCACAGCTGGTCACACACTTAAACTGTGCACACAACATTGCCACAGCCGGAGGGGCCCTTTCGGCACCAACATATCAACCTTTTCCTGTTGGCTTGAGGCTGGCCCATTTGCCCATAATGATTCAAAATCTGCTGCCACATTTTTATGTATGTGAAGTATTCCCCAGATAGGAAATATGCAGAGTGTTGAGGTCTGACAATGGACAGCACTTTGCCAATGATCCCTTTAAGGAGATAACTTCCTTACTGGGCATCAAGTACAAACTGTGCTCTGCGTACCTTGCCCAAGCCAACAAATTTGTAGAGTACCTCAATGGCCTGCTTAATTGCTCATTGCCAAGCTATCAGATGCACTTGCCAAGAATTGTCTCTATTGTCTGCCTCTCACACCGTTTGAATTAAACAATTCCCATGGCGGGATCACCATTTGTCGCAGGCAGGAGAATGCATGCATCCCTTACTCCTGCACATACAGCTGGATGCTAATAGCGCAGCACAGCTCCTAGGAGAAGAATTCAAGGTGTATTCAAATGAGCTCACAAAAATTCACGCCAGATCCAATCATGTCAAGGCAGGCCTGCCGACCCATTATCAAGTACATAAACTGTATCAGCACAACAGACTGAGAATTTTGCAGCACAGCCTCCCCTCTATCTTGCCACCAGGATAGAGGGGAGGTAATTCACCAGACCCTACACAGTAACATACTGCACCACAACAGCAGTGAGCGTGGTCGAGTGGCTTACAAGGATTTATCTTGCAGACATCTGATGGGACAAGGCTGCACTCCCCTTGAAGGAGAAGAAAGGGGGACAGAATGATGGGAAGCATTATCTAATTCACATTGACATTTTTATCGTCATTCCACCTTAATAGAAGATCAGTAAGTGGTCCAAAAGGGTTGCAGCAAGTTGAAATAGCGGGAAGAGTGAGGGAATTGTATAGGCTATGTTTTTGTAGTGTAGTGTTTTTGTTTTTTGCTTTATTGTTTATTTGTTTTTTTGTTGTAAGGGGACAGTTTGCCCTTATTAGGAGTAATAATGATGAAGTGCGCAAAAAAGGAGACATGTTTAACTCTAAATTGTTTGAGAATGGCATCCCGGGCAGACATGGCAATGTATGGTATGAGCATATGAGAACAGTGGGGTGAGAGAGGGTCAATGAAACATGTTATGCAAGCTCTCTCATTCTACATGTTACAGGGACACCCATGCTCTTTCTCCCTCTGGGGGTACTGGCTGAAGTAGGGGATTGTTTGATCCATTTGGTGTTTTGCAAAACAAGGGGTTTGTTCCAGGGACATTCAGTCACTGTCCACTGGATAGATGAGGGGGAGGAAGTGTATGCTGACAATTATATGAAATTTATAAAGATGGCGAATGCAGAGGCCACAAAACACATATTAGAGTTCGTAACAGAGGGGGCAAGAAGGCCGAACAACTGTTTACAACAGACAGTAGATTAGTGCATTCCAGTGCCACATGGCATAGTATCCATGGTGCCATACCAGACCATTAATGAGCCTTTAGGGGTCAGTTTTAATGATGGAGATTGGGAGAGGGGAATTATGCATAGTAGGGTGGAAGGGCTGGTAGGGTTTGAAGAAAATGTGGTTAAAAAGTTGTCGTAGATGCAGAGATGATAATTTACCACCTATTCACATAAGGGAACTCACAGATGATGCTGCTGCTGTCAATGAGGAATGATACTGCATCCTTAATGGACTTCTGGTCGGCATATGGGACCCACGCATATGCCCAGCTTCCTTTGGAATGGGGGACGTGCTCCCTTGCACCCTGCACAACCTCACACTCGTAGTGCCCGTGCAAAGCTAATTTCAATTGCTGATCATCCTGCACTGTTGAATAACGATTTACACACTAATAAAGCATTGAGCAAGGGGGCATACACATGTTTGGCCGGATCTCTGAACTTGAATAGAATTTGCAGGGACAGCAATTACTGGGCCCAAAAGCCTTCTGATGGACTGGCAGCCATTCCATCAGAGGTTTGCCTGTTTAGCAGGCATCTACATTTTTCTCATCACTTTTGCTTCTTGGGGTCCAAGCAGCAGCAAACTCAAAGTGGTTATAAATAACCAGTTATGAAGTATTACAGTTGGCCCATGCAACAGAGAAAGGATTGAATGCAATAAGAGAGGAGCTAAGGGCTGTAAGGCTATTTGCGCTTCAAAATCTGTATATTTTAGATGATTTGACAGCAATGGAGAGGCATGTATGTAAGAAGATAGGCAGCAGATGCAGTGCATTTGTGTTTGCAAACGATGCGGCCCATGGAACTTTTACTGAGGCTATTGAAGAGCTGCACACACTCCACGAGACTATGATAACAGACAATGTGCACAGCAGCACCCGACAAATGGCTTAACAAGATGTTTTTCTGGGTCACCATATGGTTATATAACATTTTTAAGATGACTGTCCCAGACCTCATTTTGGTACTCATCACATTTTGTGCATGTCAACTAGGGCTACAAATTTGTAAGGGAAGCAGGGGTGAGGGGATATGTATGTTGCCCCTGAAAGTTAACATGGAAAGGGAAGTGACACCCCGCAAATAAAATATGCAAACACAAACAGAAATGCCTGAATATAGCCAACCAGGAATGTTTACAATGCCACTCTTGGACATAGATAAATATGAGGCCTTTTGGATAGATTGTTCAGCTGAGGAGGAGGCTTGTTTGATAATGGATTGCTCCCCGAAAGAGTATGCGGCACAAGTGGGGAGCCTGTGCAGGGTAATAAGGAAATCGATACCAAATGCTGGCAAAAGATGTGTTGATCGATTAATCAGTCAAAGGAGGGAATATTTTAATGATCCAGGTTCAACTCTGCCAAGCAGGGTGCACATACTATAGCGTGGAAGTGTAAAAGTCACATAGCAAGTGACACCAGGAGTGGTGACATCATTGAGCATGGTGCAGGTAGTATAGATATAGTACGTCACGACACAGGATCTGGCGCAGCACAGAGACTCCCATGGGGGAATGGAATGACGGGTATGGAATTTGTTTAGTGATGGAGTTTGTGCAGCACGAGCATAGTGGTTTTAGGGGGTATAGGGGCAGGGGGCTTTTGAGCAATATGTGAACAATAGAGAAGCCATGTTTTGTAGGCCCATGTTAGGAAAGCATTTTCACAGACAGCTCATAATAAAGGGCTGCAACTAGTTTTGACAACAGTGTGTATTTCATGAACATTCAGCACAGCACACAGAATTATTGCAAGACTGAGGATTCCCAGGAGAACACAGTCCTATCATAGTCACTTCAGGAGTTTCGAGGCCACTGAGCTAGGCACCTGGGTACCCGAGAAGAATTGGCAGAGGAACAGAACTCAAATACAGTTAAATCAAATCCAGCCACAATGTGGTACAGATCTTTCAGAATATACTTGGCAGCAAGGTGTGAGAAGAGGTCTGGGGGTCAGAGCAATGGGTTGCGCGTTGTGGGGCATGCAACAGAGAGCCAATCAGTGGAGAGAGGTCCTGGTGTCCCCAGGGCGCAACATTGTAAAATATCCTTGCTGATGTCTGCAAGACACCTCATTGGTCGGACTCACTGAGAATGTCTCGGCCCATGCCATCTCAAGATGCCATGTCCAATCAGTATGCATCAGGCTGTCCATGTATATATTTGGCAGTTCCAACCACTGGCAAACACATGTTTTTGACTAATCAGCACAATCGCATAATTGAAGGACATTGTGGGAAGGTTTGTGACATCACAAAGGATGTTATTGTGATTATGTTCCAAGAAGTGGTTTATCCAATAAGGGTCACCCAAGGTACACATTCCTATTGGGGTCTGACGTAGTTCCACCAATCAGCTCCTGTGACCTGCCCTAAAAATGTAACTAAAATGTTGTATGGGAATGTTATAATTTGTGTATAAAAGGTCCAGCACTTTAGGCAGTGTTGAGAGCTCATTTCATTCAGTTCAGTTCCATGGAGCTGCCTGAACTGTGTCTCCCAGCTGTTTTGGGTCCAATAAATCTGCGTTACTTCTTGTTTGGTGTACGCTCTTTTTTTGGATTACTCTACTTTCTTGGGATTACTTTTTGGCCACGGTCCCCTTTTACAATGTGTAACGTATGTTTTGATATTACAACCTATGTTTCAATAACACATCGCTGCTGCAGGTGCATTTCCCACTGAGCCATCGTATCTACTTTATAAACTTGCCCTGTATGCTGAATACAGTTCTTTGCTGCAGGCACTCTTCCTCCTGAGCTATTTTAGTCAAGGTTTGGAATTTACTGGGAATTCTGCAACAGCTATATTAATCCACTTAATTATATTATTTGGATTGGGTATTGGTGGGATTGGAACATGCAACTTTCAGATTTCACACACAGGTCATCAGCAAATTAGTAAGCACACTTCCAAAAGATTCTTCATGAACTAGTTCAAGCTCAATGCGTTTTCAACTGCAAAATGCATACATTCAAAATATTGGGAGTTTTGCTTCGGCTCATCCCTTCCCAGCAATCCACCAGGTGAAAGTCTGTCTGTGCAGCATATGAAGGGCAAAGACTTTGTTTGCACTTTCACACCTGTACACTGCCTGTACTCAATCAAAAATGTGAGAGCAACATTTGCAAAATAATCTTTATAAAGGCTAAATATGACATGCCTGCATAATTTCAAGCACGCAGTCAAAGCAGTACTTAATTTGTTTTGGCTGTGAGTGATAATTAATTATTCTGCTGAATATCTCATTTTTGGCTGG
Source organism: Ambystoma mexicanum (assembly GCF_040938575.1). Lineage (NCBI taxonomy): Eukaryota > Metazoa > Chordata > Amphibia > Caudata > Ambystomatidae > Ambystoma > Ambystoma mexicanum. The sequence goes on along the minus strand of NC_090923.1, from coordinate 860,661,330 downwards.
AATTCAGCCAAATACTTACTCTAAGCCAAATGTTGGTACACCGCTAATTAGAAGTTGTACAACAGGGCTTCTATTTGCCATCCGCTTGACTGTACGCATCTACCAAGCTAAGACAAATTTTCTTTATAGATGCAATCAGCTCAGCAAAGTAAACCTGACTGGCGCCCTCACGCTTGCATGTCCCTCCGTTCGGTGATCAGCCCTTAACTGTATTGCTTTTTTAGCAACCTCTCAAGTGTGAGATTGAAGTTTAAACAAGAGATCAAAGGTTGAACACCAAATAAATGTGCAGTGCCTTCTTATATAAAACCCATCAAGCGACCCAGAGGTAACACTGCTCGAAAATGTGTCAGAGGGAGGGTGAAACAAGCAGAGGTGTGGACGGTTACGAACAATAAAAGCAAATCACTCAAGGTCCTTGACAAGTGGAAGGGGGGGTTTCTTGGAATCTTGAAAGGGGCCACGTTTCACAGCCTCTATATTATTGTCTTCTTTCAATACGCTGTGAATGATACCAAGCAGCACTGTGCTTGAATATGGTGGTGGGTGTTGTGTCCAAAGAAGCTTAATTGTGAGTGGGGCGATAGGTTTCAAACTACTAGCCAAATGTTGAAGCTTTGAAATGGCGACCTATCATGAAGCAAAACATTTGCCAGTGCACGTCTCCCTTTAAACAACATAAACCTTCAAAAATATTTTCTTTTTGGTCTCACTACCAAAGTGATTACATTTTATTGAAAATGTTTTTTTTACTGTCATGCAAGGTCAACCTCCTAGGAAAATATTAGTTAACATTGACACCTGTTATAATAATTTAGCATATCCATTAAACAATATGTTGTAGCTTCTTTAACTAATACAGAATGGACCTACAAATTTGAATAAACGCAAAAAATATTGGGACAAGAATCTGATTCTTCATAATTGTATGTGTCTGGGCATCAAAAAGGAAAGGCTGCTATATTTTTCTTATATGAATGTTGTCTGTATATTTAATTTCACGTATCAAACATGGTGATAAAATCAGACTGCTTCATTTGTGTAACAGTGCAAAAATACTTTATGTAATTTGCATTAAGGATAAACCTCCTTCCCCCATTCCATATTACACCTGCAGCAACACTGTTGCTATGGGCATTTGCTTAATTAGTTTAGCACTGTTGACCTGAAGATTAAATGAGACTATCCTGTATGCCCCATAATGGTGAAAACTTGAGAACTTGAGAAATTGATTTTCTGAGCCTGTTGGCACCTTATGACATTCAGCATGGCACTGATACAAGTTCTATGGGCTTCCTGTGGGCTGTTCATGTATCTTCCTCTTTTCAATTGTCATCTTCTAGCATAGGCTAGCCTCTATAATATGAATGAGGATTTTAAGATAATATCAATTTTAAATGTTTAAATAAATCAGGTGACCTCAATTCACCCATAGGTGCGAGGACACCTTATCATTTTTGAAACCTAACCTCTACCCCTAACTATTTATTTATTTATGTATTATTTAGTATTTATAAAGCGTGCAACAGCCCGGAGGCCTCATGGCGCTGTTACAGACATTGCACTTAATTGCACAATACAGACGTTGAACTTGGTTGCAGAGTACATACATATTACATGTGATGCACAGACTTACATGGTACAGGCTTAGTTACCGGTTGTCTTAGGGGCAGGGTTAGATGAACAGAGTGGTTTTGAGTGTTTTGCGGAATACTGAGAGGGAGGTCTTGGCTCTGAGTGTGTTAGTAAGGGAGTTCCAGAGTTTGGGTGCAAGGTGCAGAAAGCCAATACCCTCTGCTTTTGCTCTGAGAATGTGTGGGATGCATAGTTTGTTAGCATGGTTAATTCTCTTAGGGCAAGACGAGGTATCCCTGACAACGGTTTCTGAGAGGTACGGCGGGGCACTTATGTGTCCAGTGAGGGTCTTGAAAGTGATCCTTTCTCTCACAGGGAGTCAATGGGCATCTCGCCTGGCCTGCAATATTAGATCTCTTTTAGGGATTCTGTGGGCTTCTCTAAGTGTGTTGTTTGGGACTATTTGGAGACGGTTGAGATTTTTAGCGGAGGTGCCTGCCAGGAGTGTGTTGCACTAGTCTAGCCTGGCCCCTATTGTGGATCCAGCTATCAATAGGCAGCTCTGGTTGGATATGAAGGGTGAGACTGAGTTTATGAGTTTAGTGGTGTGAGCCGATGCAGAGGTTATGGCGCTGGCTTGCCTTGTCATGAATAGAGTGCGGTCTAAGTAGACCCCTAGTGTTTTGACTGAAGAGGAAACAGTGATGGTGGTTTTATCAATGGAAAAGTTGCAATATTGTTGGTTGAGTTGCTAGTGTTTCTTTTGGGCCCATGATGATAATTTCCATTTTGTCCCCTTTCAGGCACAGTCTATTGGCTGCCATTCAGGCGTGGATGATAGAGTAGATCCTAGTGAGGGCTGCGGCATCCTGGTCATATGAACCTGAAAGAGGCAGGAGTACCTGCGTATCATCGGCATAGTTTGTGTAAGCTCTGCTGAAGGAGTCTAGTTTGTCAAAAAGGGGTTTGGTGAATAGATTGTAAAGTGTGGTGGCTGTGCAGGAGCCTTGTGGGACTGCACACTGGATGGTGGAGGGTTCTGCATTGGCTAGATCTGAGAAGACTTTCATATCTCTGCCCTCCATGAAGGTTGTGATCCATTCGGAGGCATTGTTAGAGAAATTAGCTGCCTGGGTGACATGTGTTGTCAGAGTTTTGTGATCCACAAGATCGAAGGCGGGCGAGCGGTCTAGCAGTAGGTGAAGGGCTCGTTTATCCATATCCATGATTGTGGTTATTTGATTTTTGCGGTCCAGGAGGGTGGTTTCTGTATTTTGGCCTTTACGGAAACCAGATTGCCTTTTACACAAGATGGTGTTTGTTTCCAGGAAATGCTGAATCTGGTTGTGGGCAGCTTTGTCCAGGATTTTGGGATTTTGAGGAGGAAGGGGAAAGTGGTGATGGGTCGGTAGTTAGTGGGAGATGACGGGTTGAGGGTTTTTTTTTTTTTTTTTTTAGAAGCAGGCGTACCCAGGCTTCTTTGAGGCAAGAAGGGACAATACCTGTGGAGAAGGAAGCATTAATGAATGCTGGTAGTAGGGGAGCTAGGCAGTCGGCACAGTCTTTAATGATGGCTGGCGGAAGCTGTCTCCTTTGCAAGTGGATGGTTTGAGGTGGAGAAGGAGATCACAGACTTCTTTTTCTGTAATGTCATGGAAAGAGAAAGTGGGTTCTGCCTGTGAATGGGGGGGGAGGCTTGGCTGAGAAGGTAAGTTGGGCTTGGGCAGAGCCCAGAATTGTGCTTGTATTTTTTGTTGGAGGGGTTTGATTTTAGTAGGGCAGCCTGGAAGCTGGAGCACCATGCTTTGTCTTTAATAATCTTGTCTGTGTTAGTGGGGGGAGTAATGAGGTCTCTGAAAATGGTGAACATTTCTTTGGGTTGAGAGTTGGCCTTAGTAATTCGTGAGTTAAAGGAATTGGATTTGGCTAGAAATATGGCACCTTTATATTGGTTGGAGATGTTTTTGAATTCCGATTTGGTGGAGTCATTGGGGTTGGATGGCCAGTTTGATAGGGCAGTACGTTTGCTGGAGCGTAAGGCCTCTAGATTGTCCGAGATCAAAGAGTTGGTGTGCATGGATTTTTTTCTCCTTTTTGTTCTCAATTGGGGCTAAGGCATTAACAGCTCTGGAAAGAGCATAGATATTGATGAGAGTACTATGGTCATTGGAGAAAAGGGATCTGAGATTTCAAGGAAGGGTCTGAGATTATCTTTAGTTAGTTTTCTGGAGCTTCTGACTTAGGCCGGGGGAGCATATGTGAGGGTTTTGGTCATGTGTGTAGTTGGGATGGTGAATTGGATACAGTTGTGGTTGGTCCAGGGGTAGGCCATATTGGAAATTATGGAGGTGGAGCAGTTGTGGTGTGCCATCCAGTGGAGGATGAAGCCTTTGGAGTGAGTTGGGTTGAAGACTTTTTGTGTGTAGCCAAGGTCTTTTAGTTCATTAGCTAGAGTTGCAGCTTCTTTGTCTTTGGGATCTCCCAGACCTAGGTTGAGGTTGACAAGCATAATAGTTTTGGTGGAACTTTTAAGGTTGTTTCTGAGTATGTGAAGGAGGTGACCTTGGAAGTCAGGTGCTGAGCCTGGGGGCCTGTTTGTGAGGTGTATATTGATGGTGCAGTTGGGTGATTAGGCTAGTTTGGCTGAGAGAAGGTCAGTGTTCCCCTTCCAGGGGTGGTGGCATTGCCTTATGGAAAGGGTGTCTTTGGTGATGAGGGCTACACCTCTTCCTTTGGAGAGTAGTTTGACTGATCGGAGTATGGGGAATCCAGAAGGGAGAGCTAGGGAGATGGTGGGGTCAGATGCTACATGTAGGCATGTTTCTGTGATGGCGAGTACATCTAGGTTGTGTGTGGAGATAAGGTTGTTGATTTTTAGAGCATGGGCTGATAGGGATTGTGCATTTATCAGAGCACAATTAAGAGCAGGTGAGGGGGTGCTTTTTATGTGGGGTGAAGGTAGTGGAGTGGCAGAGGGGTGGGTGAGAGGAGTGGTCGGAATCTGAGTGGCAGCGGATGTGGTTTGATGAGAGAGGTGGGGGGGGTTTGATAGTAATTGTGTGGGGAATACATGAGCCTAGCCTGAGGTTTCCTTTGGACGTGCAGTTGGTAGACTGAGAGTAGGCGTGGATATCGTGCATGATCTGAGTCTGGTCAGTCTAGAGCAAAGATAGGTGGAAGGTGTATGTGAGGATGTGGGACAAGGAGTACTGGAAATGTAAGCTGGGGAGTGTGAAAGAAGGGAGTCAGTTAGGTGAGAGGTATGCATGTAAAGGGACGTACAGTGGGTAGGGAGGGAAGCCCAGAGTAGTAAGGAGAGTGCGATGAGACTGGTCAAGGTTGGGAAGTGAGCATGTTGTTATGTGGGCATGAGGGGGAGGGTGTGCATAGTGGGAAACATTTGCAAGTATGTGGGTGGGTGTGCTGCACAGTGTTTGGCAACAGGAGGTGTCAGGTGGCAGTAAATATTGTGGCTAGCAACCAAGGGGTCTCAGGTAATGGCACAAAAAACAGTGGCTAGCGACCAAGGGGACTCAGGTAATGGCACAAAAATAGTGGCTAGCAACCAAGGGGTCTAAGGTAATGGCACAAAATGGTGACCAAGGGGTCTCAGGTAATGGCACAAAACAATGGCTATCGACCAATGGGTCTCAAAACAATGGCTAGCGACCAAGGGGTCTCAGGTAATGGCAGAGAAAACAGTGGCTAGTGACAAAGGGGTCTCAGGTAAAGGCACAAAACAGTGGCTAGCGACCAAGGCATTTCAAAACAATGGCTGGCGACCAAGGGGTCTCAGGTAGTGGCACAAAAACAGTGGCTAGCGACTAGGGGGTCTCAGGTAATGGCACAAAACAGTTACCAAGGGGTCTCAGGTAATGGCACAAAAACAATGGCTAGTGACCAAGGGTCTCAGGTAATGGCACAGAAACAATGGCTAGCGACCTAGGGTCTCAAGTAATGGCACAAGTTCAATGGCTGGTGACCAAAGGGTCTCAGGTAATGGCACAAAAATAGTGGCTAGCGACCAGGGGGTGTCAGATAATGGCACAAGATCAATGGCTGATGACCTAGGGTCTCAGGTAATGTCCAAAAACAATGGCTGGTGACCTACGGTCTCAGGTAATGTCACAAAAACAATGGCTGGTGACCTAGGGTCTCAGGTAATGGTACAAAAACAGTGGATAGCGACTAGGGGTCTCAGGTAATGGCACAAAACAAATGGCTAACAGTTGAATTAGCACATAGAGCGGCTGATGCAACTATATATGGGTGGGTGGCCCATGAGTGTTCCTTTGAGGCTAGTCAAAGTATAAGTATACAATAGTTTAGGTTATCGCAGCGCTGGTAGAAAGTGAAGAGACAGCAGGTGGGCATGTAGATGAGTCAGAGCATAATGAATGTGAGGTAGACAGATGGATGCGTGGGTAGTACTAGCATTAGGGCATTGCATGTGCAAGCAATTCACAATGCCATAGACAATGTTGTTATAGCAGTGTTTGTATGCCTGAGGCGGGAATATGTATGCATATTTGAATCCTTGGGTGGGGCGGGCACATTAGTGGACTGTGTTGCTGTAGTGTAGGCTGTCTCGGGGTTAGAGAGGAAGTTTGAGGGAAGTTATGCCACGTCGCTGGGATCAGGGGCTCCAGGGAGAGGTGAGCAGTTCAAGGGGGGTGGATAATACAGTGTAAATATAGTGGGTCCAGATGATGGGCAGGAATCTTGGCAGATGGGGTGTTCCGGACGTGGGTTGGCAGAGCGAGAGGGTTCTGGGCGGCAAGGGTACTCACAGTAGTGGAGAGGAAGGTGGTCGGTCAGCGTGTTCTGGTGACGGGTGACGTCCCGTCAAGGACAGGCACAGACAGGCCCTTGGTAGCGGCCCTTAGGAGTTGGCCAGGCCTCTGCATGATGGTCAGAGCGAATAGGTGACATGCAGCAGTGCAGCCAATCAGAGCTGGGGGCTGCGCAGGAAGAGGAGCCTCTACAGGGGCATGTCGATGGCGCTGGCCCTCTTGGAAAAGTGTGAGAGATTTCAAAATCGAAATTAGATGGATATCGATTCACGGTAAGCACGCGGCTTCAATACGAGTCTTTTGCTGCAAAACAGCTGATGATGTGCACAGGGCAGACTTAGTAGCGCGGATCACTCAAGCCACTGTAGTAAAGATACAGTGCAGACTCGTGGCAGCAGTTGGGTATTTGCTATGTGCTGGTGCTACATGCTCGCCTCTTGGAAGGGGATGAGGAGTAGATTTACTTTCCACGCCGATGCGCTGGTCCTAGGAGGGAGAGCGCTCCAGCCCTCTTCCATGACGGCGGTATGAAGAGGGCCAAGGGGAGGCACAGACAGGCCCTTGGTAGCAGCCCTTGGGAGTTTGCCCGGCTTCCACCTGGCGTCAGAGCAAATAGGTGAAATGCAGCAGAGCAGCCAATCAGAGCTGGGGGCTGTGCAGGAAGATGATCCTCTACAGGGGCATGTCGATGGTATCGGCCATGTTGGAAAATTGCAGGAGATTTAAAAATCAAAATTAGAATGATCTCGATTCACGGTAAGCACACTGCTCCAATACTATCCTTGTGCTGCAAAACAGCTGATGATGTGCGCAAGGCACACTTAGTAGCGCGGATCACTCACGCCACTGTAGTAAAGATACAGTGCAGACTCGTGGCAGCCGTTGGGTATTTACCATGTGATGGTGCTGCATGCTCGTCTCTTGAAAAGGGTTGAGGCATAGATTTCCTTTCCACGCCAATGTGCTGGTCCTAGGAGGGAGAGGGCTCCAGCCCTCTTCCATGACTGCGGTATGAAGAGTGCAGAGGTAAGGCACAGGCATGCCCTTGGTAGCAGCCCTTAGGAGTTGGCCCAGCGCTTCCACCTGACGGTCAGAATGAAAAGGCAAAATGCAGCAGAGCAGCCAATCAGAGCTGTGGTCTGTGCAGGAAGAAGAGCCTCTACAGGGGCATGTCTGTGGCGCCGGCCATCTTGGATAAGTGAGGGAGATTTAAAAAATACAATTAGATGGATCCCAATTCCAGTTAGCACACGGCTCCAACATGAGCCTTGTGCTGCAAAACAGCTGATGATGTGCGCAGGTCAGACTTAGTAGTGCGGATCACTCACACCACTGTAGTAAAGATACAGTGCGGACTCGTGTCAGCAGTTGGGTATTTACCATGTGTTGGTGCTGCATGCTCGCCTTTTGGAAAGGGTTGAGGAGAAGATTTCCTTTCCGCGCCAATGTACTGGCCTAGGAGGGGGAGGGCTCAGCCCTCTTCCACGACGGCGGTATGAAGAGTGTACCATGGGACATGTTTTCTACATCACCCTGAGAATGATCAGTAACTGTGTGATTTCATAGGGGAGGGAGTTGTGACAAGGTCAGGGGATTTGTCCTTTGTCCCCATGACAAGGTGTGTAGGGAAGGCATGGTATTACGGGCATTACACTGACATAATGGATACAATACGTAAAACCTTTATTGAAAATGTTGGGGGTTGCACAAACTCCTAATTTGCCCTATAATTAAGATGGGAGTAGTCTTGACCATCAAACGATAAACAAAACAGTCCTAGTGGTGTCAGTCAAATCAAAATGGCCCATGCTAACAAAAACCTAATGCCTGCCCTATCTCTTGTACAAAAAGTGTAAAAGGAGAAATGCATGTAAAGGGAAAAATCAGTTTTCAAAAGAATAAAGATAGTTGAACCAGCTCTCCTCTTCATGTTACACCTCACAGAGTAAGGATGTCCCTGCAGACAGGATGACATACTCCGACTCAGTTTCTAACACTCTAAGCAGTGACAAATTGTCGATAGAGGCCCCACTGGCCTCCCACGTTAAAGTCTTTTTCTTGACTTTACAACATTGTATTTCCAATGTAAAGTTCAGAAAGGTCCCCCTCTGCAGACCTTACAGCACACAGTTCGCGAAGGTCCCCCTCTGGCGTGCTCAGACCTACAGCACACAGTTCAACAAAATCTTGCCAGGAGGATCCCGTCTCCAAGTTTACTGTACTTCGGGTCTCCCTCAATCGGGTTTGGACCCCTTGCAAAGACTTTCAAATATGCATAGCACCTTTACCAAACCACCGCAGTATGACTCAACGTTCATGGTTACTTTCCTCTAATTTGATTTCACTGTCTGCTTGTTTTATAACTTCAAAACAATGTACATTTTACTGAGACATTCCAATGGGCTACTTTCTTCAGCTGGGCCCCTCCGTTACTTAGTATTGCTGATCTCAAAGCTGTTTTTCACTTCAAAGTTCAGTCAGAGGTCTGCCTTTCATCGTGTCTCATCCACATGCATGCTGTGGGATATTTTGACCCATGCCAATGTGCCCCACTGCACCACTTTACAAATGGGGAAGGAAACAACCAAAAATGGATGCACTAACACTGGTGTGCACAAAATTCTGCAAAACTGCGTGTGGGTCACAATCACAAAAGGCTGCATACCCCTGTGACACACAGTCAAAGTGGGGGTGAAAACAGAATTCTCACTGCAGGAGCATGCCAGTGGGCTCTGTCACATTCAACATGAAGCAAGGCTGCAGAATTGGGCTAAGAACCAAAAATGTCTTTTAAAATGCAGCTTTGCAACCTTCAAAGTGCTGGTTTAGCACTAGATCCATTCATTTTCCAGTGAATCATTGAAATTAAAAGGGTTACAGATCATCCAGGTGGCTCAGAGGAGCCGGGCCTCATTGACTGACAGCAGCTAAGAAATGTATCTCATGAAAAACTAGCCCAGCAACATTTATTTTCAGTTCCACAGGAAAAATGCAGCTAAAAATGGCAACAGGTAACAATTTCAGCTGTGCAGAGAAAACTCCAAGCAAAGGCTGGATACATACATCCAGTCTGCAAACAATTCCCAGCATTCAAAGGAAGAGCTGGTGCTGAATATAATGTATGTACTGTAGAGGAATTCTGATGTAAAGGACTGAGTTTTATGTGCTTTTTCTGGAAGGAAGTGCAACAATTGCCTGTTTAAAAGCATGTTTTTGTGAAAGGCCTAATTCTTTAAATGTCAAAATCCGCCTAGAAGCTGTGTTCATTTATATGTTTTAAGGAAAGATATAGGTAACTTAAAGTCAATACCCAGTCTTCAGTTAATTAAAATATTTAATTCTGGGCTGACAGCCTCAAGCCTGGAAATGGATAACACCTCACTGATAGCAGGAAGGCTTAATTGCTGCTAGAAGGTTTCGCATACATACAAAGGACCTCATCAGACTTTTGTCTGTGGCTCAAACACAGACAATGGCAGGACTGAACATCATCCCTGCAGGGGAGGGGCAGGAGGACCCCACCCTAATCAAAGTAATTTGATAGTTGTTACCAATTGAAAGAAGAGAAAAAGACTGCAAAAGGACATTTGTTGCTTAAATGCCTATTTGTAATTAAACTTTTAAAACCTTTAACTTGGCCACACGAAGGAGGACAATATAAAGGTTGCGAGTTGGTTGCGAGTTGTAAATCTTATTTTGTAAATTTGATTGAACCCTGTACTACAGAAGTAACAAAAGTTACACAGAAAGAATAATTGTGCCAAGACTATTGATGCTGCACATTTAATATTGTATAACTGTGTTCTATGGGTGATTGCACAGATATGTACTGAATTAGAAATTGTTAGGCCAAAGCTTTATGATTAAAATTGACAAATTCCACAGAACAAAAAAACGTGCTCTCACTGACATGAGAATTGGACGTAAGGGTAAACCACAAAATATGTAATGTATGTGTCCAATTTTATTAGAGGATATACTTATAGAAATGTGTATTTGTGCGAAAGTTAAATTGTGGTCCAAATAACTGTGGGAGTTCCCAAATCACATCATAAAATAGGACAGCTCTTTCTGGCTTCTAACCAGAAAAAGGCAAGTACCTCTGACCTATCACAGCCTTGTGGGTGTGAATTGTAATTCTGCCCCTATCATAAACTTAGTGATGTAATTTGGCATGATAAATAAGGGAACTTCACCACACACAGACACACACTGATTCCTGACGCCATCCTGATTTTTGCGTGATGCCCTGTTCCAGAAATCTTCATCTTACTACTGATTCCATATTTCTTTACCAAGCCAAGGCCTCGGCATTTGCTGACTCTTGTCAGATAGGCCCAAATCCTGAACCATCCCAAACTTCAGGGAAATAATTCTTATACATTTTGGCTTGCTACCAGCTGCTGAAACTCGCCATCAGGCTAATCTACAGTTCCCAGTGACCAGAAGGGCCAATCCAATCCAATCCAATCTGAGGTGCAGTCCAATTGACCAGAACAGCCCAGCTGACCATCCTGCCAGAAGTGCCCGCTGCCTGTAGACCTGATCTGTGATGAACAGAACCTGACGGTCCAATCTTAAATTTAAAGTGGACTGTAAGTATAAACAGAAATCATTGTAACCCATATTTGCCTTGACATGCTCAAATCTCTCAACCTATCCCATCTTTAACTTAAGAACCTCTAATATTATCAGAACCATTCTTACAACCCTGTTTGTTATCCAGAGTGTTAGCACTGATTTTCTCTCATTTGTTTTACTAGACCGTAAATCATTAGTGATTTGGATTAAATAATGCAATTCCCATAAAAGAAAAACAGAGTATCTGCCACGAGGAGGGTTGCAATTGGCTGTGCGTAACTGTGGAGATTCCCGGGTGGCATTCTCCTATTTCTTAGCATTAATATAGTTTAAATAAAACCAATCTGCCTTTTTAAACTGAATTTCTGCTTTTCTCTGTTCTATTTTTTCAAAAACACCTCTCATTCAAACTTGCATAACTTCTTCAATGTTATAGCTAGAGACTTAATTTCAACTCTGAGTTAAACCTAAGAACGGTAGCTACATCCACAACCAAAACAGCATATGTGACCCGTTTTTATTAAAAATTGCATAGTGAAATATAGACGGGAATTTGCAATTTTGCATAGGTTTTACATGTGTGTTTTCCCATTCAAAGGATTTCCACACTCCCATTCTGATTTAAAGTGTGTACTGTTGGTCATCTTGTAGCTTATGTTTATTAGAACCTGTTCAGTATTGCTCCCAAAGGAATTTATATCAATTTAAGGATTTTTGCACACTTTTCATTGTTTCAGAAAGCCATTTTCAACTGTTATTTTAAAAAGTGTAACATTTCCCAAAATGTTTTTCTCTCTTGTTCGGGAGGGAAGATTATATTCAAATACTGTACTCTGTTCTGCATTCCTGAATACCTGCTGCTCACTTACATCTGTGTAGACTTGCTCATTTGTGAATTAAGAACTTTGCAGGGGAAAACCTTAACCTAAGTGCTATCTTTTCACAAGCCAAAACTGTTCTTTTTCCTGTATTTATCTTCTGAATTGCTAAAAGTGAATTCTATTTTTTTATCGACTTTCTGAATTGTTTTGTCACCACATTGGTGATTGCTGCCCCATATATATCCACTTGTGTTTGATTTGAATTTTGAATAATAAATAAACAATACCTTTAGCAACCAGCCTGATTCCTGGTCCACTGTGACCCTGGTGGGTATTTTGAGAAGGGTGTGATATGAGTGGTAAATCACTCAGAATATTTAACCTATAGACACAATAAATAAGTATTTCATTTGTGCATTGCATGCTAGGCGAGACACGGGTGTATTGCCTGATTGAAATCCGTAATAGATTTGGGGGCTCGTGCCGTGATTTTGAGTTCGAGTTACCACCCGTGACAGTCTACCACAGCATACTAGCCTACTGGGTACAGACACCTTGCTTGGTTGGTGTAATGTGCTACACTGTACGAGCACATCTCAAAATAAATATTCCAACATCAGGCCTGTTTGTAAAAGTAAAAGCAAATTAACCCTGAAAGAAGTCATAAAGAAATTGATATTTCTAAAATGGTGATCCCAGTAGAAATCAATATTGCTAGGGAACACCTCATAGACAAACTGTTTGTCAGGGGTGAGTGGCCAGAACAGAATGAGCAGATCTGGCAGCAGGAAATCACAGAACAGGTAACTACCATGGACCTTGATACATGGCAGGACAAGGGCCATTACACCAAGCTCTTAGTGAACTGTACATGGCCCTAAAAGCTAAAGAGGAGCAGAGTAAAATTGCCAAAATAGTGGCCTACCTCTACCTCCACATAGGAGAAATGCAGGTAAAGCATGCAGAAAACATAGTTGTGGCAATGAATCAATTGGAAACATTGGAGAAAATCCAAACTGATCTAGACGCTGCAGAGCAAAGGCAACTGAAGAGCTAAGAAGCAGAGACAGAAGCTAGGCAGTATCTGACACAATTAAAAGAAGATCTGGCTTTTCTACAGCAAAAGAATGCAGAACAGGACACCCAATTACAGACCCTGAAAGAGGAGTGCCAGGAATGGGTGGACTCTCTACATCATAGTCAACAGAACTGGTGCAACACTTACATTTTAATAGAGCCTGCGCAGAGCAGGTAGTCACCCTACAAAACTGCACATAATCCTTGAAAGAGGAAAATAATAAATCAATTATTAAAGACATCCACTCTCAAGAGGAATTTGATGAGGAGCGCCTGAAAAACAGTGTATTTAAAAAACAAAGTGCCGACTTGGCTGAACAGAGGGGCACCCTAAGTCAGGAGAGGGACGCCCAGTAGAGTAACTTCGCTGAAAATGTTGGGGGGGACATGACCTCTGAAGAAAAGGTGCCCCAGCCAAATGAATGGGGAAAAAATGGTGTGCCATGAAAGTTGGGGGGGACAAACACCCCCGTCCCCCCTAAAATTACACCCATGGGGACGCCTTAGTCCAGGAAGTGAGCCAATTAAAAACCAAGCTAGAGGAAAGAAAGCTGGTCCTCCAGGAGCTCTATGAAGCAGAAACAGATTATGAGAAGCTACTAGAGCACACCAGGCGAGTGGAGGATGCCCTGGAAAAGAACACCCAGACAAATAATGATGAAACTAAGGAGGTGAGTCTCCTGCAGCAGAAATTGGCCCAGTATTTCCACACCAGGCAGGAAGCACAGAGAGACAATGAGGCTCTCTGTGAAAAGAATGATGTGTTCCACAAACAGATAGCAATGCAAGAGCAAATTATTGAGACCAGTAAGGCCCTGATCGAGGAGCAAAAGATTCAGATTTTGGCATATCACCAGGGAATAGGGGCTGAAAGAGAAGAGGTAGGGAGGGACAGAGAAACCCCTGAGCATAACATCAGGACCCCTGTAATCAGGGACTGTAACCCCTTCAGTACCATGGACTCTGCCAGCTTCATGTCCACTGGCTCATATGAACCAAGGGCCATGGGGATGGTAGACTTCAACAGAATTGGTAACATGGAACTGACAGATAAGTGCCTCGTAGAAATTGATGGACAGGCATCTCTGTACAGATCCCCAAATGTTAGGGCTAACCTCTCTGATCAGGAAGACTCCTGTGAGGGGAGAGTCAGGGAATTGGATCCTCAAAAATACCACCTACCAAAGGATCAGTTTGTAACATTTGGTGGGGAACTCCAGGACATGAATCCCAAAAATAGTATCCTAAAAACCTCTTCCCAGGTAGGCCAGTGGGGGGGGGTACTCTGACAATCCTGGGAGCAGGGGAGAGTCAGAAAACTCTTCTGAGCGCCACAGGCATCAGGAAACTAGGCCCCCAACTTCTGCAAGCCATTCTCAAGCTCACAGGATCAGGGAGAGCCTAGAGGATCTGATAACCACCTCCTGTAGTAGTGCCTCTGAGTGGGAGGCTGAGTGGACTCGGGTGACTAAGACCAAAAAGGTCAACAAAATCAAGAGGGCTTTACAAAAAGATCCCCTGAAACAGATCAAGGCCCGTAGGAGTGTTATAACTCCCTATCTTCTAAAATGGCAAGTATTCAGTCTCGGAACACCTTGAGTTATATGAACAGATGATGGATACTTTTCCTCCAATATGGAAAATGGACATGCTCCTCTGAATACTCCAATTTCTTTGAGGGGGTGGAGGATCAGAACCACTCAAGATGGTCCACATACAGGGCGGCCATCTTAAAACACTCTTCTGTCCATAGAAATGTCCAAGAGCCCCAAAAGGCAGCCTACAACCTGCAGTGTGGAGAAGATCAGGTGCAGACCACCAGGAGGGTGCGCACAGACAGTAGGGAGTTCATTAACACCTTTTTCCATGCACTCCCCAAATATATCATGATTGAGCTGGTGAGGGACTTTCACAAGAAGAGATCACTGGACTGGGTCATTGAACAGGTGACCCATATCTGCAAAGTGCAGAAACCTGTAGTGAACAAAAACACCAATAAAAACCCCAAACCAGCCAACACCCCTGCTGCTGCTAAGGTGGTGGAGGTGAAGGTTGCCCCCATCTTAGATCTGGAGATGGGGGGCCTAATTATACCTGCACAGAACCCATCCAATCAGGGAACTAGAAGGCCCTTGGGCCAATCCCAAACAGGTAGTCAGGGAGGTAATCCTACAAATGGGACCCCTAACTCCCCTGATTACATTAGCCCCCCGTTACAAGGGCAACAAACTCATCCTGGGGTATGTGTGGACTCCCTCAGCCCAAGGGGGGGATCCAACCAGGTAGGGACCAACCCAGGAAACCTCCCCCCTAACTTTCCCCAGGAGGGTAGTAATCCCCCAAATGCCAGATTGAGTTTCTTTCCCGGTACCCTCAAAACTTCAAAACACAAAACAACCCTCATTTCTTTCCCCACTTTCCTGAGCCCAGACAGTTCAATCTGGGAGAGGGGAGGCCAAGGGTGGAGGGTTACCCAAACTATCCAAACCCAGGGTATTATGGGTATTATGGGAGAAGGGACAGTTACCCTTCCCGGTGTCCACCTAGGATGGACCAGAGACTCCCTTACCAGCCATAACGGGTGTCCCAACTAGAGAGCACGGTCCAGGACTTGTCCCAGGATCTGGGCTGCATGTTGAGGGCTCAGCAGAACCCTCAGATGAACACAACGGTTCAGAACACCACAAACCAAGGGTCTGGTACTCCCTAACAATAACGGGGAGAGAACCTCGACAACTCACTGGTTCTAAAGGAAGAGGCACGGGTGGAAGAAGGGTGTAAAGCCTTAGAGGAGGCTTCCTTCCCCAGTTGTGAAAAGCCCCTACAGGAACCAGAACCAAAATCTCCTGCCCCTGAAAGTCTGCAACCTAAGGAACAGAGGGCGCGTAGGAGAAAAAAAGGTCCTAAAAAGACCGATTTTGTGGAGGAGGTTAGTGTCCTTCAATTTGAAGGAGAGGGGTCCTCAGAGGGCTCTGGGAAAAAGATCTTCACCTTCAGGGATGGGGGAACTCCTCCCAAAGAAAAATGGGTCCCGGGAGATTGTAATCAAGACTGGGTAAATGTGGTTATTGCGTTTGGTCCACCCATCATTGCACCCCAGAATGATAAGCCAGAAAAACTACCTTACCCTAAAATATTCTGGGGACTGCCTCCAGAAAGGGGTGGCAGCCCAGAATCAGAATCAGGGGAGCCCAAAACTTCCCCAATATCCAACTACCATATTTTTCTTACAGATTCCTAAGCCCCCACACTGAATCCTGCCCAAACTACCCCTGTGTCAGGATCAAGAATCAAGAAACTAACCCACCAACTGGCCCAAAATGCACATTATCTTTGCCCCCTTGAAGAGAAGGAGGGAACATGTTATGCCCCAGTCCAAGTACAAGGGCAATGTACATGTCTGGCACTCATGGACACTGGATCCCAAGCCACTCTTCTGTTCAAGAGAGCCTTTGATCAGCTGAATTCAGGAAGGGGGGAGAGATGCCAGATCTCTCTCACCCCTCTTCCTGGACAACTTCAGAACTTCGATGTGAATTAAATTCGTGTCGAGGGGACTGCAGATTTAGAAATAAATATGGGTGACACAAGGTGAAACACCTGGTCATAGTTGTGACTCCGGAGGGCACACCATGTTTACTGGGGAATGTCTCCCTAATAGACTGTGTAAACAACATCCTCTGGACCCAGACTAACAGGCCAATAAAATTAAAACATAGTTTCAACCATGTTAGTTTAAATGGCACATGCCGCATGATTGAACAAAAACAGGACCACTTTGTGTTTCATTTTCAAAACAACCAAATCCCTGAGATGACAATAAATTGCAATAGGACAGCAAACTGGTGATGGGAATGTATCTCTATTTCTGAAAATCAACCTTCCTTCCAGTTTCAAGTGGCATTCCACACTGGAAGGAAATACTCTGAAATTCTACACCAATTCACTATCAGAAAATCCCACCTCCATAGTCAAAAATGATGAGAACCCAGCGCAAAGGTTGGCTGACATTCAGAAAATTAGAGAACAGTTGTTTATCCCTATTCAGTTAAATGAGGGGCAGGACTCTGTTCTCGCCCGAATGTGCATGAACAATGGTGAGAGCTTCATCAGCGAAGCCATGTTCCGAAACTCCCAAATATCCAGGCATTCCACATTCAAATTTATAGACAAATGGGAAATGGATCTGGAAACTCCCAATTCCAAACATCTCCTGCCTAGCAGGTGTATGCTCAAAATGTCTATAGGCAACAAAAGCATAGTACATAAGTGTTGGGTCGTGCAAGATGTCCCCGCTGAATTATATTTAGGCAGTAACATTCTCAATCTCTTTGCCATTTGTTTGGACCTGATAAACTTCAAAGTTTGGCCCCGATTCGGGGGTATTCCCATTGAC
Organism: Ambystoma mexicanum; assembly: GCF_040938575.1. Classification (NCBI taxonomy): domain Eukaryota; kingdom Metazoa; phylum Chordata; class Amphibia; order Caudata; family Ambystomatidae; genus Ambystoma; species Ambystoma mexicanum. Next base: position 860,644,087 of record NC_090923.1, on the reverse strand, counting down.
TTTGATGATTCAGAAAAAGCTTTCGGTCAGCTCAATTGCTGCCTTATGCAGTTGAAATTCAAATTGGAGAGGAAGTCACCATACCAGAATGGACCTGACTATTCCCACTTAAAGTAAAAATTAAAAGAGGACAGAAACTGCAAAATCCTGATGCATACGTTCACCTCAATGCTCATCTCCAACAGCAAGGGTTGGGGTTAAACCCAACACTACTAGTCAATACAGAACACAAAACCATTCCAATACTGGTGGATAACAGCGATCTAAGGAGTATCACTCTGGGCGCAGGCACCATTATTGGATGGCGGTTGATGAAAAAATCTTTTTCCATAGGTTTAGGTAATGAATTGATAGGACCCAACCCCAATGACTGTTTTGACAGTGACAGTGACACTGACACAATGCCAGACAGGATCTTCACCCAGCATGGGGGGAATTTCATGGTGTACTCTTCCTGCCCGTATCTTAAGGAAGAGGCGACCTGTGACTTCAGGAGGGCTGAGGTGATCTTTCAGGTCTACACGGACTGCATTCTCTGCCTGGATCCCTCAGCCCAGGTCAATACTTTAACCAGGGACTTCTCCACTCAGCTGGAGGAGGCTGCTGAGATAGCCAAACCAGAAGTCTTTGTGGGCTTCAGGCAGATGGTTGAAGAGAGAGTCAACCTAGCTGATGCCTGTGAGACTCTGGAGCAAAAGCAAAAGTTGAAACAAGTTTTCTTAGATTTTCAGGATCTCTTTGCGGTGGACTCATATGACTGTGGTCACACCGTAATTCATACCACAACAATTCCCACGGACCCTGGTATAACTCCAGTGTTTGTGAAGCAATACCGCTTGCCTCTCGCATCCCTGGAGTCCCTCACAAAAATAATTAAAAACCTTGAGTCCCGTGGGATAATTTGTCCAGTCCACAGCACCTTTAATAATCCGGTGCTGGGGATTTTAAAACCAAATGGCCAGTGGAGACTCTAAGGGAGCTAAACAAATGGGTCCACACGTTCTGATGGCTTCTTCCCTACATTCACCAAGGGCTGGCCCAGATCCAGGGGTCAAAGGTATATACTGTCATTGACCTGACCAATGTGTACTGGACCGTACCTGTCAGTAGGGAGGACCAAGGGGTATGTAGATGATGTTCTGATCAAAATCTCAGCTGGGAAGGAACACATAGCGGAGATTCGTTATGTTCTGACACAGTGACGGCTGCCGGAGCAACACTATCTTTCCAAAAGCACAGTGGTGCAGGGCCCGTGTCAATTTCTTGGGGCATGAGATAACTCATGAGGGTCTCTGTCCATAGGAAAAGAAAGTAGAAGCACTCCTGAAACTAAAAGACCCCACAACTCTGCGTGAGCTAAGGAGCCTCCTTGGACTGACTAATTACAGTAGAAAATTCATTGAGGATTATGCAGAGATCGCAAGACCCCTGATCCATCTGTTGAAGGGGGGGTCAAGTGGCAGTGGGTTCCAGAACAAGCTGAGGCAGTAAGGCAACTCAAAAGAAGCCTCTGACAAGCACCCTGTCTAGCTTACCCTGTCAAAAACAAGGAGTTCTTCTTGGAGACAGGGTTCTCAAATATATGCTTGACCGCAATATTATACCAAAAGCATGACATAATCAATAACGTCATCCCCTATGCAAGCAAGACTTTATCCTCTGTGGAAGAAAAATTCAATGATTATGAGAAGGCCCTCCTGGCAACGGTGTGGGCATTGAAGAATTACCGCCCGTTCATCCAGGGGGAACACATCATAGTGGAGACTCCACACTAGCATCTGCAATATCTTCAAAGTTACAGAATCCGGGCCAGAAATGTGAGTAATTCCCGAATTACTTCCTGGATTCTGTCAATGCAAGGCTGGCTGACTTGCATGATTGTTCCAGAGAAAACTGTCTCGAGGACAAAAGTCTTACACTCAAGGACAACATGGAAGCGTACCTTAATTCCCCACACAAAGTCGATGAAGAAGACAAGTGTGAGGGAATGCCCACTGTCTACATGGATGGGTGCTCCGACCATGTTGACAACAACAGGGAAAAGGAACTAGTGGCTGGCCTGGGGAATGCCTGGGTGAATGATGCCCCAGAACCCTCCGATGGGTACAAAATTGGTCCCCGTAGTAGTCAGGTGGCAGAGCTGATGGCAGTTCATCAAGCCATCCTCAGTGATGTCCAACACCAACTCCACTAGCTTGTCATAATCGCTGATTCAGATTATGTCCAGAACGGGTCGTGGAGCACCTGGTTAATTGGAAAACCAGAGGCATGCTATGTGCTAACAAAAAACCACTCAAGCATGTAAAACTAATACAACATATTGATGATCTAGTCAACTCTAGTGGGATGACCATCTACTGGAAAAAGAACAAGGGTCATTCTAAAGTACAGGGACAAGACAAAACTGGAAATGACTTAGCTGATCATCTGGCCAAAACCGGAGCCATCCAAGGGGATCGCCTTGAGATCGAGTCCCTGTTGAGGGAAATCCAGGTCACTGCTATCACTAGGTCCCAGACAAATGCTCACAATGATCTCTGAAATGCTCAGTGGAGTAAGGAGACCTCAGGTGCTGATTTAATCACAGCTCAAAAAGGCGATCCAATCATTGGTAAGTTTTATCAACGCATTGAGGACTCTGAGAACTTTCCCCTGATGGATACCGATTGCATTGGGAAAGAGAACCTCAGAGTGTTGATGAAATGTCCAAAAAATGTTCTGAATCCAAGATGGTTTGTTGGTGAGGAGATCCATATCTAGCTGTGACCATTGGGTGGTCCCAACCTCATTCTGAAGCCTGATGCTAAGTCACGGCCATGATGCGGCCACAACCGGTTATCAGGGGTTACATACTACATTAGAAATCTTGCGAGCGGTTGCATTCTGGCCCCACATGGGGCAGGACCTCGACCAATACTTGAATGGGTGTCTTGTGTGTGCGCAATCTCAGCAAACATCACTCACACATACACCATGTCCCCTCCAAAAGAGGGGGATGACACAGCCTTGGTCAGATTTATAAGTCGATTTCATTGGGCCTGTGATTCGCTCCTCTAGGGGGAACAAGTACATGTTAACCGTAACATGCTTGTTTACTAAATGGGTGTAATGTCTCCCGGCCACAAATTGCAAGGCAGAAACAGCAGCTGCCCTAATGATCAATCACATCTTCTCGCGTTTCGGACTACCCCAGAGGATTGAGTCGGACAGAGGTAGTCACTTCACAAGCAGAGTGATGACAAAGATGTGGGAGATACTTGGGGTAAAATGGAAACTGCACATTGCATACCAAGTCCTCTAGTGGTGGAGTTGAGAGGTACAATAAAACCATTGTGAGCATATTAAAATAAGTTTGTGGCAGACTCTGGGCCATGTTTGGACATTCGATTACCCCTTGTCCTGATGGCCATCAGATCTACCCCTTCTTCTGCAACAAAGATGTCTCCATTAGAGCTGATGACTGGACAAAAGATGGTGCTACTCCAGCATCTGCTCTATAGAACCCAAGAGCAGACATTGATCAATGCCTCCACAACTCATGAGTATGTTGAGAATCTGAGAAAACACTCCAACATGCTTTTGCGTATGCTCAGTGGAATCTAGAAAAGATATGCACACAGTATGAAGACCCTTTCTGACCTTAAGACAACCAAAAAGGAATATCAAGTAGGAGACAGGGTCTACTTGTACAATTTCCAAAGGAACCAAACTAAGGAGCGCAAATGTTTGCCCAGCTGGCTGGGACCTTTTTAAATTTTGGACAAAATCTCACCAGTCGCCTACAGAATCCGCATCCTCAAGGGAAATTTGACAGAAGGGGAAGACAAGTGGGTCCACATAAACCAGCTAAAGAGATGCCATCCCAGGCATACTTTAGGGTAAATAGAAGAGCCTACAGAAAACCCAGATGGAGAGAATGAGGATACCTAAGAAATTGTTAAATTGTCATTAAATACATGCAAGGAATATTTTAAATTGTCATTAAATACATGCAGAGAATATTGTAAATTATCATTGAAAGCATGCATCTATCCCACTGCTGAAATCCCCAGGTGAACAGTAGTGGGGACATTTTCATAAATGGGTTATGTTCTGTTTTCTAGTATTGGCACCAAGTATACCTAATCACCAAGGAGGACCTCCTCGGGGACCTGGGAGGAAAGACCAAAGAGATCCAGAGTGTTGCTCCACACTGGAAAATAATCTATGAGAGAAGACAGGGGTATCGTTCCTATTCCAACCAGAGCCAGTGAGGACAGAGTGTTGCATCGATCGCTGACGGGAGAAGAAATCGGTGTTCTTCACATGGACAGAAAGAAGAATCCCACATGCCTGACTTCCCCATGACTGGAAATCAAGCCAAAGTTGGGGCAGGGTGCATTTGTGGGATATTTTAACCCATGCCAATGTGTCCCACTGCACCACTTTACAAATGGGGAAAGAAACAACCAAAAATGGATGCGCTAACCCCTGTGTGAGCAAAAATCTACAAAACTGCGTGTGGGTCACAATCAGAAAAGGCTGCACACCCCTGCAGCATGCAGTCAAAGTGGGGGTGAAAACATAATTCTCACTACAGCAGCATGCCAGTGGGCTCTGTCAAATTCAACATGAAGCAAGGTTGCAGAATCTGGCTAAAAACTGAAAATGTCTTTTAAAATACAGCTTTGCAACCTTCAAAGTGCTGTTTTGGTGCTAGATCCATTCATTTCCAGTGAATCATTGAAATTAAAAGGGTTACAGATCATCGAGGTGGCTCAGAGGAGCAGGGCCTCATTGACTGACAGCAGCTAAGAAATGTATTTCATGAAAAACCAGTCCAGCAACATTTATTTTCAGTTCCATAGGAAAAATGCAGCCAAAAATGGCAACAGGTAACAATTTCAGCTGTGTAGAGAGAACTCCAAGTAAAGGCTGGATACATACATCCAGTCTGCAAACAAATCCCATCACTCAAAGGAAGAGCTGGTGCTGAATATAATGTATGTGCTGCAGAGGAAATCTGATGTAAAGGACTCAGTTTGAGGTGCTTTTTCAGGAAGGAAGTGAAAATAACGCCTGTTTAAAAGCATGTTTTTGTGACAGGCCTAATTCTTTAAATGTCAAAATCCGGCCTAAAAACTGTGTTCATTTAAAGTTTTTAAGGAAACATGTAGGTAACTTAAAGTCAAAAGCCAGTCTTGAGTTAATTAAAATATTTAATTCTGGGCTGACAGCCTCAAGCCTGGGAATGGTTAACACCTCACTGCTAGCAGGAAGGCTTAATTGCTGCTGGAACTTTTCAAATACTCAGACAAAGGACCTCATTAGACCTTAGTCTGTGGCTCAAACAGAGACAATGGCAGGGTTGAACATCATCCCTGCAGAGGAAGGGCAGGAAACTTCCCTCTCAACGAAGAGGAGGACCCCACCCTGATCTAAGGAATTTGACAGCTGTTGCCAATTGAAAGAAGAGAAAAAAAAACTGCTAAAGGACATTTGTTGCTTAAATGCCTATTTGTAATTAAATTTTAAAAACCTTTAATGTTTTTAGTTGTAAATCTAATTTTAGGCTCTTTCTTTGCAGACATGATTGAACCCTGTACTACAGAAAGAACAAAAGTTACACAGAATGAATAATTGTGCCAATACTATTGATGCTGCAAATATAATATTGTATACCCATGTTCTAGGGGTGATTGCACAGATATGTACTGAATTAGGAATTGTTAGGCCAAACCTTTATGATTAAAATTGACAAAATTCCACAGAACAATAAAGGCAGCTTTCACTGACATGGGAATTGGACGTAAGGATAACCCACAAAATATGTAATGTATGTGTCCGATTTTATTAGAGGGCATAATTATAGAAATGTCTATTTGTGCAAAAGTTAAATTGTGGTCAAAATAATTGTGGGAGTTCCCAAGTCACATCATAAAATATGACAGCTCCAACCAGAAAAAGGCAAGTGCCCCTGACCTATCACAGCCTTGTGGGTGTGAATTGTATTTCTGCCCCTACCATAAACTTAGTGATGTCACTTGTCATGATAAATAAGAGAACTTCACAACACACAGACACACACTGATTCCTGACTCCATCCTGATTATCGTATGACACCCTGTTCCAGAATTCTTCATCTTACTACTGATTCCAAATTTCTTTACCAAGCCAAGGCCTCAGCATTTGCTGACTCTTTTCAGCTAGGCCCAAATCCTGAACCATCCCAAACTTGAGGGAAATAATTCTGATCCAGTTTGGCTTGCTACCAAAAAGGCTCGCCTACTGAAACTCTCCATCCCGCTAATATACAGTGCCCAGTGACCAGAAGGGCCAATCCAATCCAATCTGAGGTGCAGTCCAATTGACCAGAACCACCCAGCTGACCATCCCTCCAGAAGTGCTCTGCTGCCTGTAGAGCTGATCTGTGATGACCAGAACCTGACAGTCCAATCTTAAATTTAAAGTGGACTGTAAGAATGAACAGGAATCATAGTAACCCATAGTATATTTGCCTTGTCCTACCGCAATCTCTCAACCTATCCCATCTTTAACTTAAGAACCTCTAATATTGTCAGAATCATTCTTACAACCCTGTTTGTAATCCACAGTGTTAGCACTGATTTTCTCTCATTTGTTTTACTAAACCACAAGCCATTAGTGATTTGGATTAAATAAAGTAATTCCCATAAAAGAAAAATGGAGTATCCGCCATGTGAAGGGTTGCAATTGCTGTGTGTAACTGTGGAGATTCCCGGGTGGCATTTTCCTATTTCTTAGCATTAATATAGTTAAAATAAAACCAATCTGTCATTTTAAAACCAAATTTCTGCTTTTCTCTGTCCTATTTTTTCAAAAACACCTCTCATTCAAACTTGCATAACTTCTTCAATGTTATAGCTAGAGAATTAATTTCAACTCTGAGTTAAACCTAAGACCGGTAGACCGGTAGCTACTTCCACAACCACAACCAAATCAATGTATTTGACCAGTTTCTATTAATAATCACATAGTGAAATTTAGGCGGGAAATTGCAATTTTGCAAAAGATTTACATGTGTGTTTTCCCATTCAAAGTATTTCCACACTCCCATTCTGATTTAAAGTGTGCACTGTTGCTCATATTGTAGCTTGTGTTTGTTAGAACCTGTTCAGTATTGGTCCCATAGGAATTTATGTCAATTAGAGGATTTTTGCACACGTTTCATTGTTTCAAAAAACCATTTTAAACTGTTTTAAAAAGTGTAACATTTCCCAAAACTTTTTTCTCTCGTTTGGGGAGGGAAGATTATATTCAAATACTGTACTCTGGTCTACATTCCTGAATACCTGCTGCTCAATTACACATGTGTACAATTGCTCATTTGTGAATTAAGAACTTTGCAGGGGGAAACCTTACCGTAAGCGCTATTTTTTCACAATACAAAACTATTTTTTTTCCTGTGTGTATCTTCTGAATTGCTAAAAGTGAATTCTACTGTTTTATATACTTTCTGAATTGTTTTGTCACCACATTGGTCATTGTTGCCCCTTATATATTCACTTGTGTTTGATTTGAATTTTGAATAATAAATAAAAAATACCTTTACCAACCATCCTGATTCCTGGCCCACTGTGAACTGGGGGGTATTTTGAGAAGGGTGTGATATGAGCGGTATATCACTCAGAATACTGAACCTATAGACACAATAAATAAGTATTTTATTTGTGCATTGCATGCTAGGCGAGACCTGGGTGTATTGCCTGATTGAAATCCTTAACAGTCTAGCCTTCACATGTGATGTAATGTTGCTACTTCATTCACTCTAACACACATCGGTCTCTCAGGTCACTTGCAACTCGCCGGCTGTGTGTACTTCTTTCTTTTTTTGCTATTTTCAATTCATGAGTTATGGTTAGTACCACAGGATTGGCCTCGTCTCCCCAACTCTGCCGTTCACCCGGGAGGGTTGCTGGTGTCCTTCGAACACATTAAAATCTTTGCTTATGGAATCTGGCCTTCTCCACATGTCTTTCATGGTTTAGTCAGAGGCAACAACCACTAGTATGGAACCCTTGGGATTTTCGTTTTGCTGCTCTCGTCACTTGGTCTATTGCTCTGCTCCAGTTGGTGTGCCCTCATCCCAGAAGTACTGTGTGTGCTCTTGTTACGCATTGCTCAGATTGCTTCTTAAAGTGTTGCCTTTTATTTGTGTGAGAAGAGCTAACTGCAGTCAGTTGTATGCACTTAGTGCAAAGTGCCTGACTTTGCCTGACCCGTTTAACGGGACATGTCCAGTACGATGTGAGAAAGTTTGTTTGGGTGCTTTCAGTAATTCTCTTCCTCGGCCAAGTGTTTGTGAAAAAGGGGCGGAGTTGGGACATTGAAAATCCTATAAAATAGGATGGGGTAGATTAACAAAAAAGGGGAATACCAATCTCACCCTAGTCTTGGGAGGATAGCTCAGCGGCAATGTGCTTGACTTTGAAGCAAGACAACACGGGGCAATGCAGGTTCGATCTCCGGGTGCATGCTTAGAAACCTCTGGGTATTAAGCATGTTATAAATAACTTATCATATCATATCAGCTGCCTCATCCCCACTCCCGAAGAACCGTCACCCAGGTTATCCTCCTGCTTTGGTCCACCCCCATTGAATCGGATCCAAAAGTGATGGCCATGTCCTGGCCACCTGGATGAAATTTCCCCAAGGATTAGCAGGTGAGTACCCTTTGGTTTCTCACAGGAGGCACGCCCTTTTGGACCAGGAAGGTGAGCACCCAAAGGACAAGTCATCCCCTAATAGGTATTTATGTTATTCTGCCTTATCTCAGTAGGCTAATGTCTTTATTGGTTATATTGGTATTGCAAGAGACATATTGAGAATATCCCAAGATAACTGACTGCTATAGGTTCTGGCCCTGTACTGTTGTTGTGCTTTTCTCAAGCGCAGGACCAATGGAGTGTCCCATGTCCATAATGGGAGGAACATAAAGGGCCTGTAAAACCAACACAAAAGATAAGGATAAAAAGAGAGGGAGATACAAGCCTGCAGAGTAATTCAGAGTAGGGAATATTTCCCTTTGAGGTTAAACCAGGAAGCAGCACCAAGCAGCTAGTGTGGAGAATATAGGAGCAATAAAGCCTGCAGAGTGCTGCTCCCAATGACAAGGTCAAGAGCTGTAGAAGTTTGTCTCTTGACAAGGTCAAGAGCTGTAGAAGTTTGTCCCCGCCAACCAGAAATGAGATGTGAATGCATGGAAACTTGTTGGAAACGATGCAGAAGTCCCGTCATGAGCCATCAGGAAGAACCGATGTCAGCAAACCCTTGCCGAAGACCAAAGGGAAGTGGGGACTGCGGTTCTGCATCTGACGATGAACCTACCTCGCCCGATGACTGCTGCCACAATGAACCTGGTATGTTGTGCACACCCCAAAACAGGGTGAGAAATTAAATAGCCCAAGAGAGGCTGTTGAGAATCCATATACCACAAGGAGGGGTGAGAGACCAAATAACTGAAGATGGGCTAAGGAAACGATTTGCCCAATAGGGGCCAGGGAACCGAATATACTAAGCCAGGCTGAGAGACCAAGTAGCCCAAGAGGGGCTGAGGCTTTAAAGAGCCCAAGAAGGACTGAGAGACCAAAGGGCCCAAGAGGGGATAAGAGAATAAATACCCCAAGAAGGGGAGTGAAAGCTGACACTCCAAGGTGTCGTGATACTCAGTCAGGCCCAGAAATGGTAGAAAGCGTGCCAACACCTCAAGGGGATATGAAACCTGAGACTCCAGGGAGAGGTAGGAACCAGAGAGATACTGAACAGGGGGAAGAGACCTGACTATCTAGAGACATAAAAGATCTTTGTTATGTGTGCAGAAGGCCTATAGGCCTAGAGTCATTTTACCATTCACCTGTACACCGGAAGAGAAGCCCTAAGGAGATTTACTGAACAGGTTTTAGCTTTGACTGTAAATCTGGTGAAAAATCCCATAGACATTACTTGGTGATCATACTGAAGTAGATGTTGGGGCAAAAAGCCCTTGTCTAATCCTAAGCAATTGTAGTAGAGACCAGAAACCAGCCAAGAAAAGCCCAGAATATCTTTTTTGTTCAAATTACATTATTTCCTTTTTAGTGGTAGGGATAGGAATCTGGCTAGGATAGGTGTTCCTGAGGATGGCCAAACTTTATTTTGTACGACATCCTGATGTGCACCCTCCTGAAATCTTTTTCTTTCTACCGTAGGGACCAGAATCATAGGGAGGGTATAGGGAGTGTGTGCTTTAATAAAACATGTATGTTACTAAGCAAAATGAGTTGTACATTTCTTGATCCTGATCCTTACCATAAAGCACAGTATGGGCTGGTGATGAAAAGTTCTTATAGCCTCACCAAGTACAAAAATATAACCTACAGAGGAAAAATGCAGATTATTGCAATACTAGTGTAAGAACTAGTGTACACAGGCCAACGTGCAGGTTTTCATTAAAACATTAGGGCCGCTATACATCCTAATGCAACAGCACCCTCTTGCGGTTACAACAGGCGAAGCTACTGCATCAGACAAACATACAGGGACCTAGATCTGGCCTTTTACTATATTGTTAGAAAAGATGTTTTGTTTTGTTAGGTTGTTCTCTTGTACAAAGCTTTATATCACTGTCAAGACAGTTTCGTAGCAGTCAAGTTTAATAAACCAGTAGTAAGGGAATAAGGCATCAAGGTGACATTTGTTTGAATGTGTTTGTTTTCTCAGAACCTTTGCTTGAAGATGGAACCACGCTGTCAGATTTTGAAACCTGATACACATGCAAACCGCTGGTAGGTGGCAATGATCTCATTTATGCTCTCTTGTTCTTTTGCTTCGATCATTGTATTGTGAGAACTTGTCTTTTTTTGTCAAGGGTTTTTCAGAACAAATGGTGCAAACATATTGCACACTAATTGATAAATCTGTCTTTATTATTTATGTAATAAAGGCAGATGCAGAGAGTTTAAGGCCTAAGGATCAAGTTACAATCCAGCGTGCAACTAGAACCTTATTGCAGTCCCCGGTGCCATAATCAGGATGAAAATACATTTCCTGAGGGTTTTCTATTCAAAAGCACAACAGAATAATGGGTTAGCTTAAAGAGGATAGCAAGAGTACTAATGTGGAGCGGTGGTAAACATGAAAAAAGCCTGGAGAATATTTATCATGACCCCTTTGTTTTGTTTTGTTTGTTTTATTTGCTTAAATAGTGCACCGAATCCGGTGGTATCTGGGTGCTTCTTAGGGTACATCAAGGTTGTGACAATAATGTAAAGTACAATACCACAATATTTACAATAATATACAAAAATAACAAGAAATACAGTGTGTACATTTGTTCATAATATATATAGCTTAGAATACTAGTGGCAAAACCTCAGGTAGCTGGTAGACGGGGCATACTTAAACTATGATCCTGGAGTCACAATAGTGCATGGTGATAAATTACTTGGGTTGTGCGAACAGCCAAGTTTTTACTTTGTTCATTAATGATAGGAACATAGGCTCTATCCTTAGTGCAGGTGGTAGCTTGTTCCAGGCCTCGCCTGAGAGCACTGGAAAGCTGCTGACTCCTGCTTTGAGGAGTTTGAATTTAGAGATGTTGAGACAGTGGGTATAGATCACTCTAATGGGTCTAGTGGATTAATTCCTGGAAAATGTGTCCATCAGATACTTAGGGGCTGAGTCATTTAGGCACTTGTGCGTAATCATAGGCGTTCTGAAGGTGATCCTATTTTGGATAGGGAGCCAGTTAGTGTTGCGTCAGATCTGTGAGATATGATTGGAGTGCAGGATGTTTAAGGTAGTTATGAGCGCATTATTTTGCAGTACTTGTATCGTGTGCAGGTTCCTTTGGCTGGTGCCAAGGTAGAGAGTATTGCAATAGTCCAATTTGGACAATACTAGGGCTTTTGCAAGGGTGATGCAGCTGCTGGTGGACAAGAATGGTCTGCAGGCATTTATCAATTTTGAGGTGTAGGCAGTTGTGGAAGAGGTGGCGTTTGCTTGTCTTTGAAGGGATAGTGCAGAGTCTAGGTAAAGGTTTCGGCTTCCTTATCGACTCTGATGAGGTTACCATCGATAATGAAGGCAGAATATTTGGGGCTAAGCTTATTGAGTCTAAACTTTGATCCAATGAGTAGTAGCTTGATTTTATCGTCATTGAGACAAAATCCGTGCTTGGCCATCCAAGCCTGGATTTTCCTGTAGATGTTGTTTAGGAGAGTGGAGTCTGTTTGATAGTTGCCTGATAGTGCAAAGAGTATTTATGTATTGTCTGGGTAGTTAGTGTACGATACGCCAAGCTCATCTACAAGTTCAAATAGGAGCTTGGTAAATATATTATTAGCCTAGTGGAACTCCACATGAGATGGGGGTGGGATCAGCTGAGGCGGTGGAGGAGAAAACCCTCATGCGGCTTTGTTTGAGAAAGAGGCCGCTGTGGTGAGATGGTTGCTTAAGATATTGTGATCGACCAAATTGAACGCTTCTGATAAGTCCATTAGAAGGAGCAAAGCAGGCTTACCATTGTCCCTTGCCTCATCCGTTTGGATTTTCAGATCCAGGAGGGCAGTTTCTGTCCCATGTCTTGGACATAATCCAGATTGTCTGAGGCCTAGGATGTTGTTGGTCTCAAGATGATTCTGAATCTGGATGTATGCTGCCTTGTTTAGGATCTTTAGAAGAAAAGGCACTGTGCTGATTGGTCTGAAGTTGATGGGAATGTTGGGGTCGAGGTTGGGTTTTTTGAGAAGGGGCATGACCAGGCGTCTTTAAGATTTTTGGGAATGGTGCAAGAGGCAAAAGAGGCATTTATAAAGGATGTGATAAAGAGGCAAATTCTTTGGCTCCTTCTTTTATGATTGAGGCTGGACAAATGTCTCCTTGGCCCTTGGATGGCTTAAGGCTTCTAATAATGGATTCTACTTATAAGGTGGTGACGGGAGTAAAATCAAACACTTTGGATTGATTAGTAGGCTACGAGTGTTATGGGCTCAGACAAGGCTGTGAATTGTCTGAATGGCCAGCTTTGGCAGTGGTCAGCAGGCTGGATTTTTTTGCTTCAATTTTGGATTGAAGTAGTGCAATTTTATTGAGTAAGACTTTTTGGATGGTTGCACACCAAAGGGCGTATTTTTTGCAGGAGTCTGGTGGGGAGATAGGAGATTCGAATTCTTTGAGGATAGTGAAAAGCTCCTTGGTACTGTATTTGGTGTTGAGGATTCTGTTGTTATAATTTTCCCTTTTTGTTTGTACGTGGTGGCGGCAGTTGTGAACTTAACCTTATTCTGCGCTGCTGTTTTTTTTTTATCCAAGGAGCCTTTTCTCAAAGAACCCCCTTATCTCCATTCCTATTGTTGTCTCTTACATCAAGCTGAGCATTGCTGGCGGAAGTCACACTCACTTTCTGATCCATCTTCTCTTTCCTCATTACACACTTCCTTTGACTTCTTTTTTTAAATAACATTTTTGATCATCTTTATTTATTGATTTTAACAAATACAGCCAAATTGTGAATACATGGAAATCAATGCAATAACACTACCTATTAGCTTTAACACAACAATATTTCACACCAATCAAACCCTCAGAAATATTTTGTATGAGATTACTCTAGACTCTTCCACACATAGACGAAAGGACAAGACAAAATGTTACAGGATGTGCCCCACTGACTGTGCACCCTGTGAGCAACTTATGCTCCCCTGTTCTGATTGCCAATATTGAACCTGTGTGACCCATTGCTTGTGCATACTGCCAGTGACCCATGTTTCTCTGCCTGATTGCCAACATCAATTTTAGGTCACCCACTGCCTCTGCACCCCGCTAGCGACCCTTACTCCTGCGCCCTGATTACTATAATCAAATCTAGCCGACCCACTGCCCGTTCGGTAGAATTGCACCCTACAGCTACCCATGCTGACGCTGTGCCTGCATTAGAGCACTGCCTGCCTGTGCTGGATTATTGCTCCCAATCCAGGTGCCCAGACAGTTCACTGAACTCTAGCCCCACCCACCCAGCACCCACTAATATAATGCTAGCACTCCTCACCATCATCATGTTCCCTTTTTGTATAGTCCCTAATGTCACACCATGCACCAGAGGACACTTCATCAAGGTTGGCGATGGATTAGTTAGACCAGGTTGTCCACGCCACTTCCCCATCCCCTGCCCCACCCCATTCCTCCCCACACTCCCCCTTTCCCCTTACCATCGCCTCAGTCCCACACTACGCCCTTCACCATCAAGAAGACAGCAACCTCAGACATCCCGTGCCCTAGTCCCAACCCGCCTACATACATGCACACCATACCCATCTGCATCAATGACACAACCACACCCATCCTGGGCACTGAAAGGCTCAATAGACTCATGTCTAGAACCAAAATGTCCCCACGAGCTAACTCACTCACCATCTCACCCAATACACGGACTAAACAAAACACCACGCCCACTAACTTCCAACACAAAAGACTCCACAACGCACCACTCAAATACCTAACCAACAACAAAATCACTGACTCTCCCCCCCTCAAAGGTAACACACCACCCCCTGCCCCTACCTCCACCCTCAAAACTACACTCATCAATGCCCGTTCACTAGGTGCCCATGCCATAGATATCCACGACCTCATTGTAGACCAACACCTTGATATGCTGGTAGTCACTGAAACCTGGCTTCACCCAGCAGCAGGACCACTTCTAGCCCTTGCTATTCCCCCAGGATTCAGCATCCTGAGAACAGACAGGACAAATACCCAAGGAGGCGGAGTTGCTATAATAGCCAAAACCACCCTGGATATCAGAGCATGCCCAATAGAACAGATACAAGGTTATGAACTCCTACTAGTCAAGTATACCTCCAACCCCAAAAGCACCACCAACCTACTAGTGGTGTACAGATCCCCTAACAAAAACACACACCCTGACTTGGACATCCCACTACTCCTCACACCCCTCATCAAGCCTAAAACCAAATGCATAGTCCTCGGTGACTTTAACCTAGGTTACAATGACCCCCTCGACGCAGAAGCATCTACATTTTATACAGCCATGTCAGAGATGAACTTCATACAATTGGTAGATAAACCCACCCACTCAAAAGGAAGAACCTTAGACTGGCTTCTCACTCTCAACTCTCTAGTCACCATTGACTCCATCCTACCAGTCAACTGGTCAGACCACCACGCAATTAACTTCACCATAGACAATGCCAGTACCGAACACATCACCCCTAAAAAACCAGAAACATTTGAGACTAGAAACATCAAAAAGCTCTCTTCCGACAAACTTATACCAGCCCTGAGTGCCTCCTTTGCCCACACGGTCCTAGGCACCAACAACCCCTCCTATCTAGCAGAACAATACCAACAATGCCTCACCCAAACTATCGACCTACTTGCACCCATCACCACCAAAACCCGTAGACCTGATAAACGCTCCTGCTTTTGGTTTAATGAAGAACTTATAGCCTTAAGACGCACCAAAAGATCACTTGAACACCCCCATAAGAAAAACAACACCCCAGATTCCGCATCAGCCTTCGCTGAAGCCAACAAAACATACAAATTAGCAATAATCACTCAAAAAGCCAATGCCCTCAACCTCCGCATTGCTAACGCGTCCTCAGATAGCAAAGAACTCTTTACCATTCTTAGAGAGCTCGAAAACCCCTGTCAAATCTTAGCACCTTCAAACGCTAGCAAAGACTGGTGCACCACCATTCAAAACGCACTCTCATCCAAAATCCTCTTACTACAAAACAAAATCGATAGTAAAAAAACACTCCTAGCTGATAAAACCCCACCCACCATATCAACGACCATCTCTAACGCCACTACTGGTCCCCCATTCCAAATCTCACCAGTGACCAACAAAGAAGTTCTCAACACTATAATGAAACTCAAAGCCTCCAACTGCAAGGAAGACCAATTCCCATCCCATCTAGTGAAACTATGCGCCCCCACGCTCACACCTATCATCACTGAATTCATTAACGCCTCCTTCCTCACAAACACAGTCCCCACCAGCATCAAAAAAGCTTGGGTGACACCACTTCTAAAAAAACCTACCCTGGACCCAACAATACCCACTAACTACCGACCTATTACAACGGTCCCATTTCTCCTAAAAATAATCGACAAAATAGCCTACTGCCAAATTCAGAACCACTTGGAACAACATCACCTACTAGGAGACCGACAGTCAGGCTTCCGTCCCAACCATAGCACAGAGACAGCCCTCCTTGACCTAAAGATCCAAATGGATGCCACCAGAGAAGCAGGTAAACTCTGCCTCCTGATGCTCTTGGACCTCTCAGCGGCTTTCGATCTGGTCGACCACGACAAACTCTGTAACACTCTAGCAAACAACTTCAACCTAGCTCAGAACGCTACCAATTGGATTAAATCCTTCTTGGCTGACAGGACTTCCAGAGTATCCATCGGCAAAGAATCAGCAGACCCAATGCCCGTCCCTGCAGGTGTGCCACAAGGCTCCTGCCTATCCCCCACTCTGTATAACGCCTACACCAAGCTATTATTTGCAGCCCTGGATGCCCTGGGTGTCATCTATACTAACTTCGCCGATGACACCCAAATCCTCATTCCTCTCACAGGTAACCATGAACAAGACTCCCTCCTGGTTAACCAAATCTACTCACTCATCCAAAACTGGATGGCTAACAACAGCCTTTGTCTCAACGACGACAAAACCGAACTCCTCATACTAGGCTCCTCCAGCAAAATCAACACCCTTGAGCCCGCCTTCAAATCATTCACCATCGATGGAACCATAATCCCCGTTCTTAAACAAGTCAAGACCCTCGGAGTATACCTAGATGCCACACTATCCATGTCTAAACAAGTAAACACATTAGCCTCATCCACTTCCTACACCTCTAAACTCATCTCCCTCAGCCGTAAATTCCTCTCCACCAACAACTGTGTCACTCTAGCCAGAGCACTCATACTGTCTAAGCTAGACTATTGTAATATCCTATTCCTTGGCACTTCCAAAGCCAACATAGCTAAACTTCAACTTATGCAAAACAAAGCCC
The DNA here is from genome assembly GCF_040938575.1 of Ambystoma mexicanum. Classification (NCBI taxonomy): domain Eukaryota; kingdom Metazoa; phylum Chordata; class Amphibia; order Caudata; family Ambystomatidae; genus Ambystoma; species Ambystoma mexicanum. Next base: position 860,627,036 of record NC_090923.1, on the reverse strand, counting down.
TCAGAGCAGCTCTAGGCATCAAAAAATCTGAACATATATCCAACACCAGAAGAGACCACCACTGGCTCCCCATACAAGCCAGAATTCTATTTAAAACCCTGAGCATCACCCACAAATGCAGGGCTAACAAAGCGCCCAAATACCTCAACAACACAGTCATGATGAAGCCCCACACCAGACTCCTCAGGTCCAACAAAAACGCACTCCTTGAAACCCCCAGATACAAAAGAGAGAAAGCAGGGGGCAGCAGCTTCAAAACATTGGCCCCCAGACATTGGAATGCGCTACCTACCCACATTATGAATGAAACCTCATTCCCCAAATTCAAAAGCCTCTTGAAGACCTGGCTCTTCAATAAGTTCTAACTGAACCAGTGCACTAATCCTCTACAATCAACTATTTTACTTGATTGCTTTGTATATTACTGTATATTTGATTCCTATTATGGTACATTTTTGATTGTTATACCTGTACACCACTATGTTCATTCTAAGATTGCATTTTCCATTGTCTGTAACTACGCCGTGATACCCCCGGGTCTGGGCGTATAACAAATGTAATAAATAAATAAAAAAACCACAAAAAAACTCTACTGTTCATACCAACAAACCTATTAAACAGGATATTCGTCATGACCAACATTATGCACTCCAAAAGAAAGACTTCCATAAGGACCAATATTTCTCCTCCTTATCCTGCTTCCGAAACATAACCAATTCAAATTCAGATAATACAACCATATCATTAATCCACTCTTCTACTATCGTTTTTTTTCCTGGATTTCCACACCTTCAAGATCTGTTTCACTGCTATTACTAAAACCGTATATCTCCAAATTCCATACAAACGGGCCTTCAAACAGTGCCCACTTTTCTCTAACAACAAAACTTGAAATGGTTCCCTTGGAAATGAGATTGACAAAGTAATATCTGATCTATCCAGCACCTCACACCAAAAAGTCAACACTCACGGACAATGCCACACCATACGAACCAATGCCCCCCTCTCCTTTCCACACCCCCAACAATGATCTTCAGTTATTAAACCAAAAGCAGACATTCTTACCGGCGTCCAATATAACCTTCCCAAAATCTTCTGATGAATAAGCCGCAATTTCAGATCCATTTTGCTGCTGTAGCCAACCCTCCACATATATTAATCACACAATCTAAATCTAATTCCCATACACACTTCCTTTGAAACATCTCTATTCCTGGCTAAATGACAGTACTTTAGTGTGTTCCCGGCCTCTTCTCCTTCTCATGCTTGCTGCTTGCTACAGGGCATTAATCGTATTCTATCGCCCCCTTCTAATGATCCCTCTTTTTCCTCTCCTCTCTCTGCTTCTGACTTTACTAATTATTTCTCTTCTACAGGTACACTACTTCGTTATTCCATTTTCTCTAGTTGTCCCTCGTGCTCATACTGAAAACTCCCATTCTTCTTCTTCTGTCCCTTCATCTGTTTACTTTTCACCGTCTGCTTGACAATTCACTTTGGGCTTTCCCATTCATTCACCCTCTCACTTATGTTTTCGGGGTTCTGTTCTTCACTAGTTTCACTCCTATCTATCTGATTGCACTTATTCTGCCTCTTGGGCTGGATTATCCTCTGATTCTTCTTCTTCTGACCATTCCTATGTCTAAATGTAAGCCTCTTCTTGACATGAACATGTGTCTATCCTATCCAAAGCCCATCCCTCCACCCCCCCTGCAGACCCAGTCGCATCTACTTTAATTCATAAAGTCTATCCTTCACTTATTCCATTCCTCACAATACTTCTTGACTCTTCTCTTCTAACAGCAACCGTTCTGTCATTCTTTAAACTCTCCTCCATACTTCCAATTCTAAAGAAACCATCTCTTGACTTTTCCTTATTATTTAACCATCATCCTATTTCTCTTCTTCCTTTTCTCTCAAAACCTTTTGAACACTGTCTATAATCAAGTTTCTACTTAAATAAATCATTCTGCTTTTCATCCCCTCCATCAGTCGGGCTTTGGTCCGTTTTTCTCAATGGAGACCACTCTTCTTTCAGACTGTAATTTTCTAATGTCAGCTTGGTTCTCGAAAAAGTCTTCACTTCTTATTCTACTTAATCTGGCACCAGATTTTGACACTGTTGATCATAATATCCTTTTGGGCTCACACTCTCACGTATGTTTTTAGGGTTCTGTTCTTGATGTGTTCCACTCCTCTCTGTCTGATTGCACTTATACTATCTCTTGGGCTGGACTGTCCTCTTCTGTTGTTCCCCTTTGGTATGGTGTCCATCAAGGCTCAAATCTTGGCCTGCTTCTCTTATCTCTACACACAATCCCCCCAGCATCTAATATTTCTACTTTCAGCCTTTCTCAAAACATCTACACTGATCATTCTCAAATAGTTATTTCTCTTCCCTGTCTGATACTATTCTTTCTTCCCTTGCAGACTGTCTTTCATCTATACAATCCTGGATGTCCGAACATTTTCTTAAATTTTAATTCATGCAAGACTGAATTCCACTTCTTCCCTACTTCTACTATCACTCCTCTGCTACCTTCTATTTCTATTCTTTTTCCTCCTTCCTCTCTTCCAATCTCATCTTCAGCTCATAACCTCGGAGCCATTCTAGACTAAACGCTATCCTGCTCTTTTCATATTCTCTCTGTTTTCCACTCCTGCTATTATCATCTTTAAAGTGTCAGATGCTGCCACTCTTTTATTTCTTGTTATGGAACAAAAACCCTTATTTCATCTCTAATATTCTCTCAACTCTACTATTGCCCATCACTGTTCCATGACCTTCCCGCTAAACAGCTAGTTCCTCCCAGATCTATTTACAATTCAGCAATCTAACTTCTTCTTCGGCTTTCCAGTTGTGATTCTATTGTTCCTGTTCTCCAATCACTTCAATGACTATCATTTGAATCCTGTCTTTTGTTTCAGTTTCTATGTATTGTCTTTAAAAGCCTTCATGGCACAGCAAGCGAGCCCAAGCCACACCAAGGGTCGAGAGGGGGGATTTCCCCCAGCTATAATGTTGGAAAACTTGCTTCCAAAATGTGAAATCTACTGCCCACACCCGCAAAAACCTGACCTAAAAGGCACTTGGTTTTAGGTACTAATGATGGTACTTTATTCTTACATGTGCAAGTGTGATGGTGTATTTTATAGCAGTTTGTATTGAGAATAGTTCATACTATTGCTCTACAAGTGGGCACAGTGCTCAATTTTTAAAGAAACACCACTGGTTGCCAGTGAGGTGGAGTGCCAATGGTTAGTTCAGTGTGCTCACTATGGTATAGGGTCTTCAATTTCTGAACAAAACGTTCACTCTATATAGCCCCTCTAGTCAATTTAGCTCAGCCTCACTTTATGTTGGTCTTGCTGGCATTGCACTATAGTGCTTTGGAGGTCGGGCATTCTCTGTTCAGGCAGCCAGTTTGATAAACATTCTACAGACTGCCGTATATGTGCCTGAGGAGGACATTACCATCTCCAAATTATAAATTATCAGTAAATGAATAGCAAGGCCCATTAATTGAAGCCTATGTGTCACAAAACCACTTAATTGGTATCAATGCACTTTATAAGTCTCCATTAGCATAATATAAAATTGCAATTCATTATATTGTGTTTAGTTGTGTAATCTTCAAATGCCAGGTGTGTTAATTTCTATTATTATCATGTATTTATTGGGTATTTATAATGCACCTATACACAAGGTGTTTCAAGTGGCAACATGGCGAGGGGGGCAGAGATGAAGATAAACAAAAACAGTTCTACTAGGCCTGCGACATTCAGATTGTGCAAGTTCAGTAACAAGAAGTGCAGGAGAAGGGTGCAGGGAAGTGCCAGTAAGAACGGAAGGGCCCATGGGTTAAGTGAGTGCCAGGAAGGCCAGGTGGACAGTGCCAGGGGAATGCAGAGACTATAAGGGGAAGAAGGTTCAGGTGGTATGTGTGATGGATGGGGCTGGAAGAGCTGAAGGAGTGCAGGTCAAGCAAGTATTGAGCAGGGTGGGGGTATCAGGGGAGAACAAGTACAGGTTTAGACTGGTTGAGGAAGGCCTGGTGCCCTGTAAGAATCTGAAGGAACCAGGCAGTCAGTCAATGAGACATAGGCGGAGATTAGAAGGGGAGGAGGAGAGGGACAGAAAAGGGAAAAGAAGGGTCTTGTGAAGCTTCGGCAACTTAAGGAGATCCGGCTCAGGTCTGAGAGGGGCAGGGTGGCCATTCTATAGAAAAGCTCCTGCGGAGGACAGAAATCTACTCCCCATTCTCTGCTTCGAAAAGTGCCTGATTAGACCAAAGGGCTCTAGCAGGGAGTTATTTAAGAGGGGAGAATTGGCTGTAGTGGGGTCCCAGGCCGTATAGTGAGATTGTTTGCATATTTTCAGTCATTCCGTAATATGCTGTTTGGATGTATTGATTTGATGGAATGATCAGACCATCATTTATTGGTGATGTGACCATGGTACCTAGAGCGTCACATCACCTACCCTGAGATCTGCTGTTATTCCTCATTCACCCCGCCTAGACAAAATAGCAAAATCACACAGAGCCCGTGTACAGTGTACGGAATGCTTGAACATGTAAAATGTGAATCACACTTCAAATTTGCAACCATTCCGAACACTTTACCTGGACTCATACCAACCAAAGGCCTCTTTCCAGTCAAAGAAGGGGGGAACCCCGTGGCGGACCAGACCCCCTGGAGAACTGTGACTCGCAGGAGGAGGCACAGGCATTCCTCAGCAGTTTCCTGTAATGTAAACCAGCACCAGTGAAGGGACAAGCCACACCGGTTGCTGGCACTTCTTTATTGCTCTCTGATCTCCTGTCCAGGCAGCACTTTAAGGCCGCTAGAGCTCCTTTCTCTCTGAGCTTCCATTCAGCCTCTAAAATCCTAAAAGGCCAACGGTCAAAAATCTTTAAGGCCTGAAGAGGAGCTCGGAGAGAAAGAAGCTTCATCAGCCAGTGGGGTCATTAAGGGTCTGAACGGGAGCTCGGAGTGCAAGAAGCTCCAGCAGCTGGTGAGGCTTGTGATCTGTGTGAGGCCAGTGATGAGGGAGACAGCCTGGCCTCATACAGAGTGATTACCGGTGTCAGAAGCGCAAACTTACCATTTGTAAAGGCTAAGGCCCTGCACACACACATGGCTTGCTCTCTTCCACCACACATAGGGCATTGCCTTGGTTGGTCATTTGCCTGGCTGAGGAACTCTGCAGCAAGTGGTGGCGCCATGCAGCTGTGACTTTAGTGCCGCGTGCACCCACGTGACATGACCCCCACCACGCACAGCCAATGAAATGTAATTGGCAAAAAAACAGCCAATGAAACTAATGTTTCAGAAAGTGTAACTATGCAGATCGGGCAGCTCCTCCTGCCACTGCGCTGTTTGCGCATGCATTAATACTGGCTGGCCCACAGGTCTGGTGACCCACCTGCCTCCACACATAAAGTTTTCACATGAACGATAAGTGAATGGCAAGTGTTTGGATCTGAATTAATCAGTCCGTTTGGAGCTGAGCCTGAATGAATGAGGTGGTGGTTGGGTATCCCCTGCCTTTGCATGTCACCTTAATAATTTTAATGAACTACTGACTAACTTGAGGACATTGCATTTTTATGCCGAGTGCCTACTTAATCATCCACCATGAGCCATAAAACTAAGATGTAATACATGTGTGTTAAAAGAACCATGCGTGCAGTGTAGAGAGGAAGGTTTAGATGAGCTCTTGGAAGAGGCAAGGCGACAACGACATTGTGCACCCCCAGTTAAGCAGCACTGCAAGTAGTGTGAGGGGAGAGTTGCCTCTCAGTGGTGAAGACTGAAAGCATTTGGAGTAAGTATTTCTACGACTGCAAACTATGAAGTGAGGATTTCAAGGGAAACATGTCACGTGTGCTTGACTAAAGGTATATTTAGTGACTGTTCACTCGGTGTACACTGCAGGTTGTTAGCAAAGAAGTAATGCTGCAAGATCACTATGGAATTAATTAGTGATTCTCATGCAAATAGTGTGGGATGTGAAAGTCCAGAAAGTTATGCCAATTCTGTTCTACATATGGTGCATTGCATGTGACAACATGCAAGATGTTTGTTGAGCATAATAGTCATTGAGGATTTTGAGCTTTTTTCTATGGTTTCTAATATCTTTTATCTGGAGACTATTCATCTGTATGAGTTGACGGCTGCATGTAATTGGGTTGTGTTACTCGTCTATGTGTGGAGCAGTGTGAATGTTGCAAGCGTTTCACTGAGGGTTTCATAAGTAAGATGAGCACATTTGCAGTGGGTGAGTGATAGGCATGTCCTGCATTATAGTAGTGTTTGCAAGTTAGGGTATTGAGGACTATTTTAATTAGTTAACCTCCGGTTACTAGTGCTGCAGTTTGGCACTAGAATAGGCCCTCTTCCCTATTCCTATGCTAAATCACATCTAATGTTATTTTATGATCCAAGTCCCTGTAGCTGCACTCTACATTGATCCTAGACAAATATGCCTTGATGTCAAAAATGTACAACAAAGAGTTTTATATATTGCTTAACCGATGCATTTTGCATTGGATATTCTAACCCATTCTTTCACCAATATGTATTTCGAGTTTCAATCTCTTCATCAGGGGACTTTTAGATCTTTACATTCATGTGTTAGTAAATTAGAACTTGAAAGTAAGACAACATCTAAAATAAAGCTGGGGTGAGGCCCCTGATCCCCTGTTTACAATCATATGTGTCCTTGGTCTTTTCCTAGTTTTGAAGAATTATTTTTCCTCTGACAGAAAGTGTGAGAAATGTAATCTCATCTCTCTTTACTAACCTTGTTAAAATGCTCCAATTTTAGAACTAGGGAATGTTATCCATATATGGAACACATGCGTGCAGCATGCGTCTAAGTGTTTGTCTGTAGTGTCGCAGGCCTAAATGCTTGGGTTTGTTTGGCTCTTGGGTGAGGGCAACCCTGAGTGTACAGTAAGGATGGTTCTCTGGTTTTGCCAGGCCTAGTGTGTGTTAATAATGCCCCCAATAATGTGGGCATGTGCCTTTAACTTTCTCCTGTTCTGGAATTAATGTATGTCCATCATGTCCTCTTTGTGTGCAATTGTGTGGGTTGACAAGGGATAATTGCCCAGTATGTAGGGTGAATCTCGATTGGTTTGTTTTCCTTTGTCCTCTGCATGGGAGCGGATGTTGAATGGGGAGCTGCGCATACCCTTGTTTCCTTAGTGTGGGCTGGTGGTGGATCTGCATGGTCTCTTCAGGTTTGCGCAAATTGTCCATCCGTCCTGTCAGTTTTGGAATACTTGCAGTGTCCTGACTTCCTGCTGGTTTGATGATGTAGTAAATTTGCAAATGTGTGTGAGTTAGATGATGTTCATGTTTACTAGGGATTAGACTATTGGTGCATCGTATATGCATGAGGACTCAGAGAATATTGAATGTGTGAATTTCAATGAATCTTCCATATGTGAGTCTGTTGGGGGTTGAGCTTGAATAAATGAGATGGCTGGTGGATGTATCATGTCTTTACTTGCAACCTTAAGACCTGTAATGTACTGCTAACCTTGTAATGTAATGTAAATGTAAGTCTGTGGTCTTGTATAGATCCCTTCTGCCACCTTTGGTGGCCACGTTGTGCGTTGCTCTGTATGAAAATGTGGGGGAGGGGGGGTCATTATGGGACAGTGGGAGAGACGTGGGATAGACGACGTAAAACCTTTTTTGTGCCTATCTGCTCTCTATGGGCTTGGGGGACATACTTGGGAGTATGTTATCCTTAGGGGAGAAACCATTTAAGAAATAAGCTCCAAGCAGGGGGGGCATCACAACTTCAGGTAATGCACCAGGAGCCATAGTTACAGGCCAGAGCAAAGCAGGGGCCTTCACAAGGGCCTCAGGGCATTACCTGAAGTGGTCATGCCCCCCCCCCCTTGCAAGAGGCTAAATGCTATTAGTACCCCAGCCTGTAAGACTGTGGTAACACCGAAAATACATAAAATAAAAATAAAAAATGGCAGCTGGGAAAAAGAAAACAAAGTCTGTTTTCCCTTTCCATTGCAGCCATTAAAAACAAACAAAAAAATAAACAAACACAATGGCCACCAAGGAAAGGGAGAATGGACTACAGAGAGTCCCATTTCCATTTCCATGGTGGCTATTGAAATAAAAAGGAAAGCAATAAGCAAAAAATGGCCACCATGGAAAGGGAGAAGGAACTAACTGTAGTCCCTTCTCCCTTTCCATGGTGCCCATTTAAAAATAAGGAGAAAAGTAATCAAAAAAATGGCCACCATGGAAAAGATGGAAGGGACTACACATAGTCCCTTCTTCCTTTCAATGGTTGCCTGTTGCAGATCGGGAGCAGGCATGTTGGAGACAGAAGTGTTTTCAGCGCATCCGCTCCTGAAAAGCAGGTAAGGGTGGGGGAAGGGAGCAAAGGGTAATGGTGAGAAGGGGCCTCATTGGCTGGCAGGCCACCACACCCCCCTCAGCGGGTACTAATATTACATGGACTACAGCACTTAGGTGTGATATGGGAAAGTGAAATAAGACTAAACTGGCACGCTTAGTCATGGCTACATTAGTATTGTATGTGCTAATGGCTAGCCCTGTGGCAGCGTTCTGTGAGGGATGTGTGTGTGTATGTGCAGTGTAAGGGTGTACACAATTTAAGAGGGGAGTAGGTTAGGCTGAGGTAGAAGGGGTAGGACTTGCAAGGCAAAATGACCTGCAACCCTGTACTCTTACCATTGGCCCCAAACTGGTCCCATTTCTCTAGCAATCCCTCTATCCCTCTCTCTCTCTCTCTCTCTCTCTCTCTCTCTCTCTCCTCTCTCTCTCTCTTTCTCTCTCTCTCTCTCTCTCTTTCTACCTCTCTCTCTCTAACTCTCACTCTTTCTTTCTCTCTCACTGTCTCTCTGTCTCATATAGATACATTGGGCCTCATTACGAGCATGGCGGTAGCCGTGCCTGTATGGCAGGCATGGCTACCGCCATGCTCGCTACCGGCCCTGCCACCCATGATTGGGCAATAACTGGCCCATTACGAGTTGAATGGGTCAGTAATTGCCCATTCGCGGGTGGTGGTATTGCCGGGCTCCCGATCCCCATTCTGCACCATAGGGCAGAATGGGGGTGGGGAGCATGGTTGCACGGCACCATTGACAACGGTGCCAGTGCAATCACGAGGTCTGCTTTCGGGTGCCGCACAGACCAACAGGTCAGACCTGGCGGGCTGTAAGGAACCCGCGTGAGCATAACTCATAATGTGGCGGGACGGTATGAATGGTGCCGGTGCCTTACCAGCACCGTTCAAACCGTCACCGCCACCCTTATATTGAGGCCCATTATATCATATTATGTGAGCTTACAGATGAGGGAAAGGAGTGCAGTCTCTAAACTCCACATATCACCGTAAGCTACATGCAAAAAGTGTGGGAGGCAAAAAACGTTAGTTCATAGAAAGGGCTGTTTAAAATATGGGGATTGGTAGCAGGATGAGAAATCCCACCCAACTCACTGTAACATGCTCAAGTGTTGTGCTCTTTGGCCTGCTGAGTCTTTTGCCCATCAGGGCAGAGCCCTTTAATGGCAGTGCCAGGCATTTCTCAAGCACTGGATGAGTCAGGAGCCTGAATCCTTGCTAATTTCTCCCAGGGATCTACCTGCTTTCTTCCTCACAGGCTTAAGAATAAAACTTTTATATTTTATTTAGCCTGACTCCTTAATTCTCCTCTTAATGTTTCTTCTCTGCATGCCCCAAATCCTTGTGTCTTTTGTGCATGTCAATGTCTAATTCATTAAAATATATACTTGACACAATGGGCCTGATTTAAAGAAAAATGTGCAAATCCTGTGCAACAATGTGTGCACATGCTCTAGGATTGCGTGGCGCAAATGCATTGCCCAAGAAGGTGATTTACCGAAATAAGCGCAACAGTGCAAAGAAAATAGGATTGCACCTGGCGCACCCACAACACGCCCCTAGTACAAACTAAGGATCCACTGAAACCTATCGTTTTGCACACTTTTCGACCTATGACCCAAGATGCAGTGAAAACAACACAGATAGCATGGTGAGTACCCACACGCAATCACCATTAGCTGCACCCATACCAGCCATCAACAATTCCATTAATTAAATAATCTACACAACACAGATTCAGTGTGCACCTACACCCACCATTCCAACTACCTGTACACCCTAAAAAAGAAGCCACTCACATGCAAAGAGCAGCTACACCCTCTATTCCCACTCCCTGTACACCCATGAAACAGAGCCACACATGCGAAGGGCACCTCCACCAACTATTTCCACCCCCTGCACACCCACGAAACAGAGTCAGTCACATGCAAAGGACACCTACACCCACTATTCCCACTCCCTGTTCACCCACAAAATGGAGCCACCCACAAGCAAAGGGCACCAACAGCCACTATTCCTGCTCCCCATACACCCACCAAACTGAGCCAGCAACATGTAAAGTGCACCTACACCAAACAAACCTAACCCCTTTACTCCCACAAATCACCACACCACACAATTAACCCCACACCCACACATTCCCCACAAAGGACCAGCACACACAAGGTGCACCACAAAACCGCACAACACAGCACCCATGCATCTCCCTTGAATCCAAAAATAGGGCACAATTCCATGGCTGTCACCATCATCACAAACCATTGGTGGCACAGCGGTGGATGTGAACTGTCCACCCCAAGTAGCGGTTGTGTGGTGCAGCATGCGGATTCCCCACCTGCACCTGTGTGTGTGCAACAAGAAGGCAGGAGGCAACCACCCCCACCATTCTTGTATGCCCCCATTGAATGCACTGCCCCATACCCCTGAGGACAGATTGACGCAGAAGTGAGACCCAAGTGGGTGCCTGCTCCTGTCAGAGGTCCAAGGTGAAGAGCTTGATATGCACCCTGAGGTGGTCCATGACACACTCTGCCATCAATCCTCGCCACTGGGCTCCCACTAAGCTGAACAAAATGGTCAGAGTTGTATGTGAGTCACAACTAAGCACATCAGCTGGATGCACAGGCAGGGAGAATGCAGTGAGGGTGGGGCAACGGGCCTGGACAGGGCCACAAAGGCAGAGTCCTCCTGGGACTGCACCCCACAAGAACTCAACCCTGTACCCAAATGAAAATTCTAACACATGCCAGTACACAGCCTAATACCTAACAAATTCCACCAGAAGTGTCACCACCTCCAACCACAACACCATACTTTAACCTGTTGATGGACAGTGAGCAAACATTATTGAAACTACAACCTCTGTGTGTTTTTATACAAATGAGCGAACACAATCACTGATACAACTTGCATTTGTCACAACTCCAATCCCTGAAATTTTCACTGCTATCCGGTGTAACTACTGGTCCACCATAACACCCCTTCTGAGCAAATTGGCTCTACATATCCCACCTCAAAGAAATGGGGGAGCACTACCACCTGAGTGTATGTGCACATCCACATGAATGTATGCATCACACTCTCCCTAGAAGTATGAGTGATCAGTGCTCCATCACATCCCCACACATCCTAGTACACCGGCTGGACAGATACAAATATTACATGATGTATTCCATGGAGAAATCAATGACCACATATATCGGAGGTAAACATGGTGGTGCTGACACATAATCGCCTGAAGCACATGTACAACCTCAAACACCCTTATTCACACACCAATCAGACCTACAGATGTTAGGAAGCTGTTTGGTGAGTATCACATGTATCAGCAGCCACAGTGCATGAAAATAGTTCACCCCTTCACAAAAGTACAAATCTGGGAGCACAGACATTCTCAATACATACTCTGAGCATGACAGTGACCCTCACTGGGATCATTAAAATCACTGAGTAACAAACACCATCATTGGCAACATAGCCACACTCAACACACCTGTGACACCCATGCGACATCGTCAAAGCCTTGGTGATAGCGACTTTACCTATGAGAGAACCCCCAGATCCACGACACAATCCCAAACACATATGAGTAGTGGGGCAATATACATCAACCACATCACTTGTAAACATCTGTCTCCAGTGCAACATCTGTGCCCACTTTAAATCACAGTCATCATTGTGACACATAGTGAAACATAGACCTGTACAGTACAGGCAACACACATGGATACATGACCATCTGTGCAAGAAATGTAATGCAGGACAACACTGACAAATTTGACGAACAATAAAAACACCACACAACCACCACCCTCACACATATACAGCAACAGATGCATATGACAGTCTGCACACCACACAAAGGGCCTCATCATGAGTTGGGCTGTTTTTGTTATATGTGGTGGTAACAGTATTACTGCTGCATTTAAGTGCTGGCCATATCACGAGTTGGGTGCTAAATGGGCTGTTTTACCTCCAGCTTTTTTCTGGAGGTGAAAATACCATTTAGCGGCCTGGATTACCGCTGGCTATATTAGCATGTGGTATTAGTGGCAAAGATTCCCCATTGGGTCCACAGTGAATACATTCACATATGCAGAGCCTTCAGTGAATGTCTGTGAACCTGACACCTACACACAACAAACATGTCCCTTGTTTACAATGTGCACACATAAGCCTGAATCCTACATGCACAGTGAACAGATGTTTTTATGTTTGTTTTTCCTTGTGTTTGTGTAAGCACCCCGATGCCTGTGGGCTGTAGGCGCTATAGAAATAAATTAAATAAATAAATGATAGACACATCAATCCCAAGAAGCATACCACATGATTATGTGGAATGCACCCTCAAAAACAGACCAGTATAGCATGCACTAAAAAAGATGACTGTACACACACATAAGCGTAGTAGAAAGCGAATACCTCAAAAAAGTCAAAATAACCACATGATTCTGATAGAACAAAAAGCACAACTGTATTGGTATTGAAATTGAATGAAAACACATGGAACAATTAGCCCAAAATAAATCTACAGGAATCTTCCTTCAAAAACTAACAATAATGAGACCAACACACAAAGAAATACACATCAACAGTCACTGCTCCAGTCCAAGTCCTGATGACAACTCAAGCTCCAATGCTGCTTCTGACTCTGCCTCCAATTGCTGCAGGTGTGCCTCTGTGCTGTCCCTGAGGGCCTGCAGGGTATCGCAAGGGGATCGCTCAATTTGCTTGGCAGCCTCCTGCTCTCCCCCAGAATGGCAGCACATAACTCCTCCATCCTTGCACCTGGTGCATCCCTGGCCTTGGCAGCTGTCTCGTCCATAGCCGCAAGGCTTTCTTCCTCCTGCTGAGACATGTGCTGCACTTGGCATGTTGTGGACACATTCATCCATTGCCTTGCCACTTGCCTCCGCTGCCAGAGCAAGAATGCCTGCTGTGCCCTCCATACCAAGAGCCGGCAGCTTGCTTACCTCTGCTGCTGCAACTCCTCCTGCTGCCTGGCAGCCCACCTCTGGCGCTGAACCTGCATTCCGGAGAAATGACCAACTCCATAAGGGCTGCACTGCTGCACTACTTTCCTCAAGTGCCATGTCCACCTGCACTGCTTGATCTTGCGTGACTGACACTGAATGCAGAATGACCTCCATGGCCACATCCACCCCCGCTGACCGTGAAGCAGGCAGCAGACAAGCAAATAGGCGTACATGGGCAGAGGAGCCTGGGGTGGTTGCCAGCATGGATGCCACACCTGTAGGTGCCTGGGGCACAGTTGCTGAGGTTCAGGTGGGTGCCACATGTGTTGCCTGTACCATAATCACCACACGCAGCAGTACACTAGCCATCTCCGACAGGATGTGACAAACCTCCCTGTGTTGGCTACAAGTTGGCCATGGATCATGTCCATGTATTCCAGTGCAGCCAACTGCAAGCCACGGCCCAGAATCAGCATGGGCAACACAGTATACCACATTGCATCAGCAGCACTCACTGCCATGGTAGTTTGTGTTGTGACGTTGACCTATGTGTGCAACACTGTAGACAATGGCCCTGGGACAGTGTGAATAGCTGACCCAACGAATGTGTCCTGCACAAAGTCCTGTCCCAGGCACATGTCCCCAGCCTGCACATCAGATTATGTACCCCCACCAGACACCATGGTCAGGTGCCCAATTTCACCCTCCACCACACCTGACCCCCTGACAACCCAGATGGCACCTCTGTGGCAACGGAACTGTCTGTGGGATGGCTGAATCCCCCTGCACCTCAGCCCCTGAGGACTCACCCTCCAGGTCCATGCCAACGTCACTCATGTCATCCCAAGCACCATAATAAGATGTACCCTCGGTAGCCACCTGTCCCTCAGATGAGGTGAATGATGGTATCTGTTGTTGTGGTCTACACAGCATCCAGGAATGCCTTGGTCTTGCAACTGTTTAATCCTCTGTGCTGGTCTCCTCATCTCCATGCGACACTGGAGGGGAAGGAGAGAGGAGAGGCAGTTCAGCATGTGAGCATGAAATACAAGATGTCAACCCCTTTCAAATGCATGTATGGATCTGCAGAGAATGAGCATTCACCACCCCAAGCGCACAACAGTCACCACGGCCAACTTGGAAACATGGATGGTGCATACATGAGGACTGGAGCATATTCCCAAGACACACAGCTGTCATCATTGCACCATTGACGCAAACATTCTTCAGCCTCCACTGACCCAGGACACTCCAACCACATATGACAATGGTACGTGGCCATGGGTAAGGTGGACATGGCAGACTCCATGCTAACCTCCATAGACTACCAATGCCTCATGGCAAAACAGCAATCCATCATCCATCCCAATCAATGGCCATCCGTTGCACAATATCCCTTCACAAGCATCAGACCAGCAAACAACTGACTATGCACTGAAGGGAAGCGCCCCCAATTTCAGCACGATCCTCCCCGCAATGAGAGACAATAAAGGACTCTCCCGTAGTGGGAATAAGGCCAAGACAGAGTGCGGGTGAGCGTAAATGGGAGTTTATCCAAGAATAAGGCATGCAAAGAACTCTGCAACCTCCGAGAGCGCTCTGTCTGACAATAGCAAAGACAGGCGTATTTCTAATACAAAAAACGTCATCAACACCTAAACACTATAGGGGGCACAAGTTAATTGGGATTGGGTGTCGTCGACTAACTATAGGTGTTGCTGCAGCGTGGTTGGTCTTGGCAGGACGACGTCACTGGTCAGCCTCGTGGGTTGGGTTGGGCCTGGCAGGCCGGCTTGAGGTCATCCGTGCGGTGTTGGTATGCTGGGGCAGCCTGTGACAATGACGAATACCTTTCCTGTCTCATTTGCCCTAGGTCATGCACCTTGCAGTTATTCAGACAACGACATTTACGTTCATTAATAAATCGCTCAGCAGCTTATCTTATAAAATAAACGCAACACATGAGGAATGCACCTCGTGAGAGGTCTGGTGGTTGTCGGTTGGGGTGAGATTTACCTGTGTCCTATTGACCGGTATTTTAGGTCGCAGGACGGGGCTCTGGGGCCTGGGCCGAATGATACATGTCTGTCTGCTGCGTTAGAAGTTATTATATGGATGGGTCTCTGTGTCTTGTCCCAATGATGGGGATCGTCCTTGCACGGGGTCAGGATTCTTGGGGGGGTCTAGGGGGGTTTGGGGGATTTATGAGAGGGTGCTGGTAGATCAGTGGGTTCAAACGTGGGTTTATTACCGTGCTGTAAATAACACAGGTGGCGGGCTGTGGCCTTGGTTGTGGCGCCGGGGCCTCTGACTCTCTGAAGTAACGCCAGCTTGGTTGGGGGAGGTGAGGGAGCGCGGCACAAGTCTTAGCTTTTTTATCTGGCAGGCTTGGTAGGGTGGGAGAGGGAATGGCCTTGCATATCCACAAAGGTATTTTCCTCGTGCGTTGCTGATCAGTGAATGCAGAAGTTTTATACTGTTCTGCCTTATTTTGACGTTATTTAGACACACATATATATTTCAATTTCGTTACACATTTCTTTAAGACAGTCGGTTCCAGTACCTTTTCATTACCTAACATTACATTCACTACATTGTGTGCGTATTGTATGTACATTAGACGTTATACGAGGGATGTCTAGGTTATGGCCTACAGAGATTGATGCTCGCCGCTTTGGGTGATTCAGAAAACATATATGAGTTCAAGTTTCTACATACTATTGAAAAAACACTTTTACAGATAGAGGTTACACGTTTGGTCAACATCTTTCTCCGTGGTTATAGCAGCACTGGTCCAGACCTGGAGGGATATCATATAACGTTACATTTTTATAGTTTATTCACATTTTAAACAGAGGTAGTTCATTAATACCAATACTTGAATTGTTTTCTACCTTCTTCAGATAGTGATGCATCAGCTTTTTCCCCGTTACCCCGGCCTCGCGGTCTGGGTCATACGGGGTGCAATAGTACATTGTAACTGATAGAATGTTGCCGTGTTGGCATCTCGGGTTTAGCTCATCTCCGACTTTCTCATGGGAACGCACTCGCAGCGGATCTGCCAGGGCGGCTGAGGCGGCAGAGATGCATGAAAGGCCCTCCAAAGGTGGGGGCCTCGTTACAGTGTGCTGAACTCACGCCATGTTTGCTAGACAAGATGGCATCTAGGCCTAACTAAATTTTGGTGAATGCAAGGAAAGGATACGTGTGGGCAATGTCGTCGGCGGGTGAATCCTCCTCCACCTGGGCCCGGGTGGCATGAGGGGGCGCCCACCGAGTCATGGTCCTCACCTGGGGAGAAAGCTGTAGGTGAGGAGGGCCTCGCGGCCAGTCCTCCCCTACATTTCCCCCCTTTCGTTACTAAAGTAACGAATTCTTTAGCTCTTCCAATCTTCTACATTCTTGTTCCTCTATCACTGCGTCATCCCATGCAGGGGTTCCTTTTATAGGCATCCATGCTCTGCACACCCCCCTTAAACTCTCACCTCTCCTAGCATACTCGTCTGGTGTACATGTTAAATATATACAGTTGCCAGTTTCTTCCAGATCTACCCAGACCTCCTCATACCATTCCAGTTCTACGTCTCGTGGTTCTTTGATAGTGGTGTGCCATAGTTTATCTACTATGAACTTATCACGGCACATAGGCACTAACTGGTACCTGGGGGTGTTATCTGTTCCTGTCTGCACATGTACTTCTTGTGTTGCCTTAATTGTACCACTAGAGTTGCCCATTGTCACCATCATCATTGCACCGTTAGGAACTGCGTTAGCACAACATCGGAGGCCCACCTGGCACAGGCAGAACATCACAAGGACGATCACCACTATTGGTATCAGGAACTTCATTGTCACTCCAAGCCATGAGGGAACCCAAGAGAAGATATTGTCGAACCACGAGCTATCCTCAGCTCCACCTTCCATTTTCATCTTCTCGCCCAGGTTATGTACTGCTTCAATAACGTGGGACAGGGACCCATTTTCTGCTTCTTCGGAAGGTACGAACGTGCAGCACGCACTTCCTATTTTTCGGCAAACACCTCCGTCGATCGCTGTTAACAGGTCTAGAACATACCTGTTCTGCATGGTCATTAGTCGCAGAGCTCGTAGTTCCACCTTTATTATGTTGAACCCTTCTTCAGTGTCATTGGCCAACTGGATCAGTTCCCACCGTGTGATCTGGAGCCATTTTGCATTTGCTCTTGCTTGGACACTTGAGACTAACGAGGCAAAGAATGTTTCCACGGAGCTGAACAGGCGATACCTGTCTGGGACCTGTGCCAATAAATCAGATGATGCTTGCGATATGTAGTTCGAGGTTCGCTTGTTCCGTGAGAGCTCTTCTCCTTTCCCTCCGGAGGACAGGACATCAATGTGGCTTTCTGGAATCACCATTAGTGTTGAATGCAAAGTGGCCATTGAGCAGCTACCACTCCATGATTGGGGAAGGTGTAAGTACGCCTTGTTTCCGCATACCCAGTATGTGTCCATTAGTGCTGCTGTTCCTTTTTTCATATCTGGGATGGTGAGAGTTTTGTTACAGTTCTTATTCGTTCCCAGTGCCATTTTTCCTTCTCCCTTGAAACATAGTTCGTTTTGTATTTCACTTTGTAGCTTGAAGGGTTTCTCCATCGCTGTTACCCATGTTAGTTTAGGGATGTGTTCTTTCCATATTGGCAAGCACGTTTTTTCCATCCACCGCAACTTGTCCGGTTGGACACCTTTCAGTGCTTCCGCCTTACACAGTACTTCTTCGTCTTTCCATTTGTTTTCGAAAAACAGTGTCCCTTGTATTGCAAAGAAAGGTTCTTTAAGACAGATCACTCCAGACGCTTGTGAATAGCAAGTTTTGTCGTTCTGTAGCATTCTGAAAGAGACATCGTGTGCTTGAAAAGTGTTCTTTATTCTACACAGCGTGAGATGAAGGAGACATTGGGCATCCACAATGGGCAATTCTCGTGGCAACAACACTTTAGGTGTGCCTGATGCATGGGGGATAAGCGAGCAGACATAGCAGCTCTCATTGGTTGTCTGTTTGGCTGTTATGCTCATATCAGCATACCATTTATTTGCTTGGTGAGGGTGTCGTGGGTCTTCCATTTTGTCTAACCCTAGCCCATAAAACTCCTCATGCCCCTGTCCACCAGTCTCTCTTCTCCGCCTACTTTTCTCCCTTCTTCTGTACTTTTTCGTTATAGTAGGTGAAAAACCAGGCCCCCCTTCCTCCTCCCCACCCCCCTTTTCTAATTCTTCATATAGGGACTTGTGTTCTGTCATCATAATCACTTTTCCATCCCCCTTAATAAACAAGAAATCGTTGTTTGGAATTGGGGCGGGAAGGATCGTACGGTTGTTATATGTTTCGGGTTGGGACACTGTGTCATTATTTACATTTCTGGTTCTTGATTGTGATTGGACAGCAGTGGGTGGTGTAGTATAGTATCCCCACACAAAGTGTGATCCATCCCAGACCAAGAAATCACCTTCTTTGATACCTACAGTCGGAATTATTTTCGTTCCAGGGGCAAGGGTGGTGTTGTTCCCCCCTCCCCCCTCGTTCATCTCGGTAGAGATGAACGCTATAACCCAGTGTAGTACTAGACAAAACATTGAGATGAAGAACACAATAACACACACTGATAAACCACATTCAAATGAATATGTCAATCTAGCCACTAACATTTCTCTAAATCTAACATATCTATTAGTTGCAGGCTGCCCATTCGATGCCATGATAAATCCTGTTTGAGACACAACAGTTCATTAAGTACAGCATATAAACATTTCCACGTTGTAGCGTTTCGTTGATACAATATAGGATTGGGTGGGGGAGGGGGTGTGTTGACAGACAAGGTAGCCTTTCAATCATCATTATTCGTACTTTACTTAATATATATATATAAATACTAAGGAGAAATGACAGTTTAAAACCAACAACAATAAAAAAACACATCTTAAAGAACACAGGATAATAAAAAACCCCACGCAAAACTTTCAAAAAATTGTAATAAAAAGAAAATTTACATATACATATGTAAATGTTTAGTCCAGGACATTTGTTGCGCGCCAATAGTGTTCACTGTTCATCTCACAATGCACATAAAATTCCAATCATTCATTCCGCACAACTTCATCGTCCGCTGTTGCCTGTGCCTCGTCCTGCACCTCACTCTCCGCAGCGCTGTAAGCTTTACGTACGTCTGTCAAATGCACCCAATATCGCAGGCCCTTTACCTTTACTGCTGTGGGCGTGCAAAACACTACTTCATAGGGGCCATGGAAACGTGGTGCATTCCACCTCCGCACAAAACTTCTGACATATATAAGGTCACCAGGCATTAGTTGTAGTGGTTTTTCAGGCAATTTGTCTGGTTCAGTCGCGTTCCCCTCCTCTCTTGTAGAGGGGGGGGCTAGTTGCTTTGCAATTACGCGCGCTGCCCGTGTCAGTTTTCGCAGGTATTCCGTGAACTCCTCCCCCAATATAGCTGCGCTTCTGTGTGCATCAGAACGCTCACGGAGAGGCGAATGCACTGTGTGCATTCTTCTTCCCGTGACGATCTCGTGTGGGGACAAATGGTGGTCCTTACTTGGCTGGTTTCGCAGTTCAAACAAGGCCAAAGGCAGGCAGTACATCCAAGTCTTTTTAAGGGAAAAACAAAGTTTTGATAATCTGCTCTTTAACAGCCCGTTAATCTTCTCCACGACGCCATTACTTTGAGGATGATAAATCGAGCATAATTTGTGCTGTATTCCCAACAATGTAGTCACTTCTTTAAATAGTTCATTAACAAAATGTGTCCCGTTATCTGAGCGAATAACGTCGCAAATTCCCCAGCGCGGAAATACTTCCCGCACTAGGAACTTCGCGGCGCCCTTCGCGTCAGGGCGGGCACATGGGCCTGCCTCCACCCACCTCGAAAAGGGACATACAACCACAATCATGTATCGTGCCCCGTTACACCTTTCTCCCATGTCTACATAATCAATGTGGAGCTCTCTGAATGGGCCACTTGGTTTTGGTATCGTACCCCTTAGCGTGCGCAAAGTCATACCTGAGTTGTAAATTTGACATGTCGTGCATTCTAAAGCTAACCTTGTGATGTGTTCCTGGAGGCAAGGTGCAAACCAATTTTCTTGTATCTCTGCCATTATGTGTTTCTTTGTGTTGTGTGCGGGAAAGTGTAGTTGTTGAAATGCTATTTCTAACAGCGTAATTGGCATTACCACTTTTCCTGAACTCTCTTGGCGCCATAATAAATCAGTCGGTGATTTGCTGCATCCTCTCTTAGTCCACAGCAATTTTTCCTCTGCACTAGCTCCCTCTTGCAGCTCTATTATCTCCTGTGTGGACATCATGTTGTATCCGGTGGGGACCTCTTGGCTTGCTGTGTGGTGCAACATGTACTCTCCAATTTCACCTTTTTGTAAATAGGAAGCTGCTTTGGCAGCGGCGTCTGCTGCCGCGTTCCCCAAAGATATAAAATCTGTATTTGTGGTATGAGCTTGACATTTTACGATGGCCACTGCCGTGGGGTCTTGCAGGGCCTCAATCAGTTCTTTCAATAATTCTGCATGCTGAACTGGCGTTCCGTCTGCTCGCCGAAACCCTCTCCGCCCCCACCGGGCCAACCCACCGTGAACTGTTGTTGTCATGTATGCTGAGTCTGTATATATGGTCACTGCGCACCCCTTGGCGGCATGCAATGCTTCTATTAGCGCTATTAGTTCTGCTGCTTGTGCTGAATAGTGTGATGGGAGGCGGTGTTGTACTAGTATCTCATACTCATCTTCCTCTAATCGTACCACTGCCATACCCACATGCTTTTCTCCTGTCTCCATGTCTATTGATGCTGACCCGTCCACAAAATACACCTCACCCTCGGTCAGGGCATTTTCAAAAATCACTTGATCCTTACTTTCGTCACCTGTGTACGTGGCGCAGTTGTGGTCTTGCATGTCCTCTACGGTGCATGCCTCTGTGATGAATGTGGCTGGGTTCACTGTTTTACATCTTACTATATGGATGTTAGCGCTGGACAATATTATCTCATATGCTGTGGCGCGTTGTGTTGTCAATGTGCTCTTTGTTCGCTCTAATATTGCAAAAAGTGAGTGTTCCACAAACAGTGTCACCGGACAGCCCATCACTATCGTGGCACTTTTTTCAATCGTGAACGCGGCTGCAGCTAGGGATTGCTCGCACGCGAAATGACCTTGCATTACTGCGTCTAGGGTGCCGCTATAGTAAGCAAGTGGTTTGTGCCCTAAAGATGTTTTCTGTGTCAGTACTGCTGTCATCAGTGTTCCTTTGCAGTGTGAAAATAAGAAAAATTCGCGCCCATAATCTGGATTTGCTAGTACTGGAGCGCTTGATATCAGCTCTTTTAGGGAGTTAAATGCTGTGTTCATCTCCTCTGTCCATTCTATGTGTTTGTGTTCTTGTTGTGCTTCTTTCAGTGCCTGTAACAAGGGCCTTGTGTACGCCGCATAGTCCAATATCCATGCTCGGCAATAGTTACACATACCCAGAAATTTCTGCATCTCCTTTACTGTTTTGGGCTCCCCCATTGTTCTAATCGCCTGTGCCCTGTCTGGTATAATTCGTTTGCCATCTTTTGATATCAGCTGACCCAAGTATAGGACCTCTGTCAGACAGTATTGTAACTTCCCTTTGTCCACCTTGTACCCTTTGTTGGCCAACAATGTCAGGAGTGTTATCGAGTCCTTTCTGCACTCTTCCTCAGCCTGTGCACAAACCAATAAATCATCAACGTACTGAATCACTGTGCTTTCTACAGACAAATTCCCCAGATCTTCATGTAGTACCCTATTAAATATGCTTGGGCTCTCGCAATATCCTTGTGGTAGTCTGCAGTGTTCGAACCTCCTTCCTCCTAATGTAAATGCTGTCAAGTACCTGCTCTCTTCTGCTAGGGGAATCGAGAAAAATGCGTTTTTTAAGTCAATCACTGTGAAGTGTGATGCTGCTTTTGGAATGTTGCACAGTATAGTCGCCGGGTTCGGGACTAAAGGGAACTCCTTCATTACCACATCGTTCAGTGGGCGTAAATCTTGTATCATCCTCCATGAACCCCCCTTCGCCTTTTTGATTGGGTAAATGCATGTGTTGCATGGGGAGTTTGAGGGCACTATTATACTCTGTGCTAGCAGGGCATTTATTGTTTCTCTGATCCCTTCTTCTGCTTCTCGTGACAGTGGGTATTGTTTCACCCGGGGTAGTATTGCTCCCTGTTTTAATTTTATCACCACAGGCTGAACTTCATGCAGCAACCCTACATCGTGGGGGCCATTTGTCCATAAGTTAGTGGGTACTGAACTCATGTCCTCATCAAAAAATGTGTGCGGTGCTCCTACTACCGCCATTAATTCAACTTTAACTTTTCTGGCTGTGACTACAATATCGCAGGGCATTGCTAGTTCCGTCACTATTTCACCGTCTCCCTCAGTGTCAGAAAATAGCTCCTCGTCCGAGAGCTCTCTCAGCGGGATATTTGCATTTGTACACAATACTGTCCGCCATTCGCATCCGTCCATGTCAATACCAATCACACATATTCTGTTTGTTGATACATGTACTGCATGCAAATCCAACGATAGTACTGACCCAAGAGCAGTGTCAGGGCTTGCTATGGGACGAAAAAGGAATTCTGCTGGGATCCTCCACTCCACCCTTTTTAGTTCTGGTACTATGAGAGCCAATGTTCTCATACCTTCAACAAACATCTCCTCATTCCTTGGTACCCCTCTGATCTCGTTCATGATTGTGTGGCCGTGTATTACTGCTAATATGCGGAGGGGGCATATGCCTGGCGTCGAACATACGATGCCGCTCCCTGTGAACGATATTGTCATATTTAGTTTGCTTAGGAGATCTCTCCCCAGTAAGTTGATGGGAGAGTTTTCATAGTACAGTAAGGGTGCTTTCACTGTTTTACCCCCTACTGTCACATCCAATACCTCTGTGTAAGGAACTTCAATTACAGCCCCAGAGAACCCCTGCGTCTCTAACGTTCTATTAGATAACGGGAACCGGCCCTCTCTAATGCATGATTTCTCCGCTCCCGAATCCACCATGAATATGAATTGCTTGTCTCCTATCTGCGCTCCTATCAATGGTTCCTCTGATGCATTGTGGGTCGTAGATAGTACTGGACACGCAAGTGCTCTTTGTGGGCTGTCCTATGCGGGGTGTCTCATTGTCCCCCCCTGATCGAAAATGTTCCCCGAAACTACTGACACTCCACTGTAAGGTGCGGGGGCGGGTGCCCCATTAGCTACTGTGGCAAAAGTGTTACCAGGCGTGTAGTGCACATTGTCATTATTCTGTGGAAAGTTTTGTGTTCGGTACTGATGTCCGTGTGGTTGTGCGTTACTCCTTTGTACTACATTGTCTGGTTGCTGGTATTGTCCCATGGGGAGGCCGTAGGGGCTTCCTGGATGGGGGTGTCCGTACTGTTCTGTCTCTTGGAAACCGTTGTTTTGTCTACTCCTGCATTCTCTTGAGTAGTGCCCCCACCTCCCACAATTCCAACAGCTCCCCTGTGGACCTCTGGGACCCTGCCACCCATTTCCTCCCCTTCGACCCCTGTACCCACCTCTTCCCCCTCTTGGGGCCCACTCTTGCCACGTTGGACCTCCGTTCTGCTCCTGCTCTGTCCACTGCCGTTGCCCTTGTCCTGCCCAATTCGCTGCTATTCTTCCTTGTATTGCTATTTGCCCCTCCTCTCCTTCCTCTCCCTCCCTCATTAGTGGGAGTCCCGCTACCGCTGCTGCGACCTTCACCAATTTTGATTGCACCAACTTTGCCTCGTCCGCCAACCTTTTCTGTGCTACTTCCCTCTCTCTTTCTTTGATCCGTTTACAATGGTGTATTATTATGCTTTGGATCTCTGGCCAGCCTTTTGCCTCAACGCCTGCTATTTTATCGAGTGCCTTTTGCACTTCCTTTGGGAGCCCTCTCTTAATGATGAAATAAAATAGAGATGTGGATTGGTGCCAGGGCGTACCCGTTTCCGCTCTCCACATCTCCTGCACCCGGAGAATGTAATCCATAGCGTCCTCCCCGTCATTCATGGTACATTGCATTACTGACTGCAAATCAGGGGTATCCGGGAAGGTTTCCCGCAGTGCGTCCCACACCCTTGCTCGCACAGTGTTAAAAGAAGCCCCATCATGGCGATCACACTCTAAAGTTACAGCTGGAAAACCCGCTTTAGCCCAAACTCTGTCTGCCTGGTCCCCTACTGCGGATACTAGTAGGCTCTTCACATCGCCTACTGCCAGCGGTATACCAGCGGTATGTTTCTCGAATGCATATATCCACTTGCTTGCCCCTCCTGACAGCTGAGGCAGTGATTTCATTAAATTAGCCTTATCCATCTGGGCCCACGGTATATAGTTTGGCCTCCTGCCCCCTCTGTGGAGTAATGGGAGTTGTAATTTCCCTTTTACCGTTGCAGCTTCCTTTTCCTTAGTCACTGCTGACTCCAATGACGCCATCTTCCCCACTCTATTTCTTAGTCGTCCCATCCATTCATCTTCTATAGTCTCCAGTGAACAGGCACCATCTAGCTCCTCGCCTTCTCCTCCTATTGCCATGCTCAATCTATCACTCTCATCCACCCCTCCTCTGACATCACATAACAAATCCTCTCTGATCCCTCTTTCTCGTGATACATCACCAATGCTTCCTTCTGCTGTCCCCACTTCTATTATTCTTGTCGGTTCTTCCTCAATTCTGAACAGTATTTCCCCCTTTTTCCATCCCTCCTCAATTTGTCTAGTTTCGCTCGACGCTCTAGACGTGCGTCCAGATTGTGTAGGGGCGCATGCTGTGCGTTCACATATTTCTTTTATTCTTGAGAGTTCATCCCTCGCCACTGTAAGCCTCGACTCTAAGTCACTCGTTAACTTCTCTATATCCACCCTCTGTGTGCCTTCCTGGGCGCGCTCTCTGGTGTTTTCGTATGGTGGGGGTGCAGTTGGCCTCTGTGGTGTGCTGGTCGACGGGGGAGGCACATAAATCGGGTCGCTATATCCTGCTGCAGGGGCTGGTTTAGGTAGTATTGGGTACAACGTAATCACCTCCGCAGGTTGTTCTGTACTTATCTGTTCCTTTTCCTCTCGCGGGATCATTAGTGGATTGTCTGTGGTGGAGGGTAAATCAATATTTGGTGCTGGGGCTTTGGGTGGGGGTACTTCCTCAAACAATCTCCAGAGATCTAATATCTCCTTCCTATTCTGCCATTTTTTCCCCTTATACTTGAGGCGAATACATGTACATACCATATCAAGAACGCTTTTGTCAAAAGACCCTCCTTCTGGCCAAATCTGGGGCAACCCCTCCCCTTTCAATTCTGTCAACCACTGATCATGATATTTATTTATGCGTTCAGCATATCCTGGCAAGCTCTTACAAATGTGTGACAAGGGAGTTTCAGCCCCCATCCTCTAAATCGCTAGCACTACCGCGATCACCTTCGTTACTTTTGATTAGGTGTAGATATGCGTATGTATACCTTTATGGCACAGACAAGAGTGGACTTCTCAAAACTATCACCCACTGTTATTCACTGTGCAAATCTCTTCTCACTCACCATATCTCATCTCCTTCCCATTCTCAGGCACTCTTATGTGATCTCACTTGCAATCGACCAAGTACTGGTTATGGCCACATTCTCTGGCACCACCTCGCGGCCACTCGTTCGTCTCCAACACTCGTACGGTGCGCGCACCCTTCACAATGCTTTCCACTCACACTTTTGTTTTTTTTTTTTCCTCCCTTTCCTCCCTAGCCAGCTGTCCCTGTTTTCCTGCTAAGGTTACTGTGTTCACGTCTGTACGTGCCACTACTGAGTCCCCACTTTTTAAGATGTTCTACCCCCTTTTTTTTTTTTTTTTCCCCAAGTCTAACTTACTTTATACCCTTCTCATTTTCACCCCCTACCCCGTGGAAACGGAAAAAAAAGAAATAGAGAGAGAGAGCACAATCACTAAAAAATAAAATATTCCCGGTGTCTCCTTTTGCTAGGCACCAATAACTTATTTCTGACTTCTTCATATATTCCCAGTACTAGTCTAGATAGCACTATGCGGCGCCGCCTTCCACCCCCTTTCGGAGCTAGGTTTCCGTCACTTCTACCACGTCACTTATCTTCTTATTCCTAATGGCCATATGCAAAGAAAGAATAAAGAAAGTTTCAAGACCCGTCTTTAGTAGACCCCCGCAATTCTCCTCCTCTACCTTTCCCCGTTCCTCTATTCCCAATTCCCCTTCTTTTCCCCTTGACGATCACTCGCACTCGGTACTCACGTGCCCGTCTTGAACCGATACTCTCCGAAACTGGGTCCGTCCAGGCGGCGTCACCGGTAACTCAACGGTCAGCCCCTGGCTCCGGCGAGCGGCACTCAAAGGGGATTTTTTTTCCAATCGGGATCCCGTACCCTTTCTCATTGAGTGCGCACTTCTTATTGTGCCGGTCGCCGTTGGCGGGCGGCCTCCCGGAGACGGCTCACCGTGCGTATCCCTTCTCGACCGGAGATTCTCGTGCCACAAGGGGGTCGTTAAGAAGGAGTTAGGAAAAATAGTTTGGAGATATCACGCTATCGGGGTCACCACTGAAGGGAAGCGCCCCCAATTTCAGCACGATCCTCCCCGCAATGAGAGACAATAAAGGACTCTCCCGTAGTGGGAATAAGGCCAAGACAGAGTGCGGGTGAGCGTAAATGGGAGTTTATCCAAGAATAAGGCATGCAAAGAACTCTGCAACCTCCGAGAGCGCTCTGTCTGACAATAGCAAAGACAGGCGTATTTCTAATACAAAAAACGTCATCAACACCTAAACACTATAGGGGGCACAAGTTAATTGGGATTGGGTGTCGTCGACTAACTATAGGTGTTGCTGCAGCGTGGTTGGTCTTGGCAGGACGACGTCACTGGTCAGCCTCGTGGGTTGGGTTGGGCCTGGCAGGCCGGCTTGAGGTCATCCGTGCGGTGTTGGTATGCTGGGGCAGCCTGTGACAATGACGAATACCTTTCCTGTCTCATTTGCCCTAGGTCATGCACCTTGCAGTTATTCAGACAACGACATTTACGTTCATTAATAAATCGCTCAGCAGCTTATCTTATAAAATAAACGCAACACATGAGGAATGCACCTCGTGAGAGGTCTGGTGGTTGTCGGTTGGGGTGAGATTTACCTGTGTCCTATTGACCGGTATTTTAGGTCGCAGGACGGGGCTCTGGGGCCTGGGCCGAATGATACATGTCTGTCTGCTGCGTTAGAAGTTATTATATGGATGGGTCTCTGTGTCTTGTCCCAATGATGGGGATCGTCCTTGCACGGGGTCAGGATTCTTGGGGGGGTCTAGGGGGGTTTGGGGGATTTATGAGAGGGTGCTGGTAGATCAGTGGGTTCAAACGTGGGTTTATTACCGTGCTGTAAATAACACAGGTGGCGGGCTGTGGCCTTGGTTGTGGCGCCGGGGCCTCTGACTCTCTGAAGTAACGCCAGCTTGGTTGGGGGAGGTGAGGGAGCGCGGCACAAGTCTTAGCTTTTTTATCTGGCAGGCTTGGTAGGGTGGGAGAGGGAATGGCCTTGCATATCCACAAAGGTATTTTCCTCGTGCGTTGCTGATCAGTGAATGCAGAAGTTTTATACTGTTCTGCCTTATTTTGACGTTATTTAGACACACATATATATTTCAATTTCGTTACACATTTCTTTAAGACAGTCGGTTCCAGTACCTTTTCATTACCTAACATTACATTCACTACATTGTGTGCGTATTGTATGTACATTAGACGTTATACGAGGGATGTCTAGGTTATGGCCTACAGAGATTGATGCTCGCCGCTTTGGGTGATTCAGAAAACATATATGAGTTCAAGTTTCTACATACTATTGAAAAAACACTTTTACAGATAGAGGTTACACGTTTGGTCAACATCTTTCTCCGTGGTTATAGCAGCACTGGTCCAGACCTGGAGGGATATCATATAACGTTACATTTTTATAGTTTATTCACATTTTAAACAGAGGTAGTTCATTAATACCAATACTTGAATTGTTTTCTACCTTCTTCAGATAGTGATGCATCAGCTTTTTCCCCGTTACCCCGGCCTCGCGGTCTGGGTCATACGGGGTGCAATAGTACATTGTAACTGATAGAATGTTGCCGTGTTGGCATCTCGGGTTTAGCTCATCTCCGACTTTCTCATGGGAACGCACTCGCAGCGGATCTGCCAGGGCGGCTGAGGCGGCAGAGATGCATGAAAGGCCCTCCAAAGGTGGGGGCCTCGTTACAGTGTGCTGAACTCACGCCATGTTTGCTAGACAAGATGGCATCTAGGCCTAACTAAATTTTGGTGAATGCAAGGAAAGGATACGTGTGGGCAATGTCGTCGGCGGGTGAATCCTCCTCCACCTGGGCCCGGGTGGCATGAGGGGGCGCCCACCGAGTCATGGTCCTCACCTGGGGAGAAAGCTGTAGGTGAGGAGGGCCTCGCGGCCAGTCCTCCCCTACAGCACCCACACCGGATGAGTCACCCAAGCCCTCCAATAAGCCAACGGTATACAGACATCCTGAAACACAGATTGCAGCTTCGGCACACAGCCATGAATTGGACCACGTGTGTCCATCCGTAAATATACCGCTGGGAAGTGAACATAAAGGGATATTGACACTTGATCTGTAACACATGGTCCAACACCCTTAATGTCAACATGCAACTGCAGAAGACCACAACCGAATACAAAGACACCCTTGGAACACCCTCCCAAGGTCCCCACACCCATAGGACCCACACAGAGTGCAATCATGCATGCATCATTATGTTACACAACATTGCTGTGTCCATCGACAAGCGTCCTACCAAAATACATCCCCATCACATGGCATACACATACTGCCCAGTTGAACTAACAGTGTGAACTCACCTGTTGCCTGGATCTGGTCCTGCAGTATGATGACCTGGACGTAAAGATACAGGTTCACACTCTGCAGGATGCTGAGATGGAGAGGTGAAATCCTATGGTGGCCGCCCGAGTGCACCTCTGCAGTGGCTCCTGCCTCGATGGCCTCCTTGGCCTTCTTTTGGCACCAGATCATCCTAACGTCCCATCTCTTCTTAATGTTTTCAGAGGTTCGTACGGCCACAACCTCAACATTGACGGCTGTGGAAATGTCACACCAGATCCTACTGTAACCAACCACCCCCAGCTGCTGATCCGGGTGGAACACAGCATCATAGTGCTGCAGCACCTGTTAACAAGGTATGGCGACTTCTGCCCTTGAGAAGTTAGTTGCCCTCATCCGTGCAACCCTTGAGGTGGCCAACAAGTTGATGTTGAGGTCGGTGGACTGGCAACGGGTCTGGAATGCACCTGTAACAGATGGATTCCCAAATTACCTTGCACTCGTATTCGTCGTGGGGTTGTATTCACTTTAAGTTTTTTCTTACTTTGATAAAAGTGTCTATTTAAAATGTTTGAGGTGCAGAGGAGAAACTACATCTCGGGCATATGGGATGTTTACAGGAAATCTAAGTAAAAGAAAGTCCCCTGCACACTTTAATTGGCTCAGTTAATAAGCCTAACTTTCTAGAATATCTTTGGTTTCAAATAAAACACTCCCAAGTTGCTTTTGCATCAAATAAGGTTGTTTAATGCCCAACGTGTAACTTCTTCAGCGGCTATTCTTTCTATAAATAATGTATTCAAAAATAATAATCAGTTCATTTACTGACTTCTACAATTGTCCTGGTTATCTATACAGTTTGTTTTAAGAAAATCTGCATTATCAATGGTTCACAAATTACATTTTCAAAATAAACTCATATATCTGGTCATGCATTGTGCTATTGGAGAAAAATATGTATAATTTTGCTTATCATAACTTTTCATTTTCCCAGGTTACCTTAAAACTACCAAACTAGATGTCAAAACAGAACTCTATTTTGATCATTTACATTTATGCACTGTAAAAAGCAGTGTTTATAAAGAGCATCCACAAAGTGCAAACCTGTATTTTCTCCTTTTCTGTCTATATCTATAGTCAAGAGTATTGTTCTTTCCTTTCCTCTGGGACTAGGCTCATGTGTACATCATATGTGTCTCCATTTACACCATCTTCATTATTTCACGTATTATATTACATAATGCATTATATGACATTGACTGACACTTCTGTAAAAATAAAGGATCCTTTTCTGGTTGATTTACTACTTACATAAGTAGTTGTATTCCAATTCTAATTTGATTGTTGTGTCTGCTGATACATCGCAATTCCCTTATGAAGGTTTCTTTTGCTTGTATAGCAGAAATATGCCTCTTGGATCCATGAAAAATATAGTGGTGTTTATTAAGTTAAGGAATTAGCTGAAGACCGAATAATAATCATGAAACCAGCTGAAAAGGGTGTTGCCCTAGTAATAATGGACACCACATTTTGCAACGAAAGCTGCATGCAACTTATATTGGACGAACTGACCTATTCACAACTGGATCAAGACCCAATAATGGAAATTAAAGAGTTGGTGGAAAATACAGTTAAGAAGGCACTAGACTCAGAACGGATCTTTGAGCGATCAATGGAATTCCTCAAAAACAAGGCCCCTACAACATCCGTGCTTTACACTTTACCAAAGATCCATAAAAACCCAACCAAACCAACATTCAGACCGATAGTAGCCAGAACAGAAAACATATTTCAACCACTTACTATTTACCTGGACACGGCAATACATCCTCTCATACAAGCGACTGAAACCTACCTCAACAATACCTCGCACTTTTTACAACTACTTAGGAAATTGAATTTGACGAACTCCACACTCACGCTCTTCACACTGGATGTCACCAGTCTTTATACTTCAATTCTCCATGGAGAAGGAATAAAGGCAATTGAATGGTTTTTATTAACCCAGGAGAATTGTACAATTCAAAAAATGTTCACCATTGAGCTATTACGCATGATCCTATACAATAACTACTTTAGGTATAATGACAAATACTATCTACAAATATTGGGGACCTCAATGGGCTGCATTACACAAGCTTCCACCCAAATCATCTAGAAGAGAATCTACATTTTAGTCAATTACTTAGACTAAAAAGAATAACATCAGATACTGAGAATCTGCAAAAGGAATATGAAAACACAATAACAACATTTTTGGAAAGAGGTTTTCTGGAAGAAACCCTTGAAAAGGCAAGAACCAGAGTCGAACCATTGAAAAGGATTGACCGCCTCAAATACACACCAAAAAAAAAAAAAAAACAGACTGATACATTCTTTAAAATTCCCTTTCCAAGCTTTCAAATTAAGAAAATCATAATGAAGAATTGGGATCTTATCAAGAGTAATCAGACTTTAAACCGTCTGTTTCCTGAACCCCCAATGTTAGCCTACAAAAGAGGTGGAAACCTCAGGGACTCACTGATAAAAGCAGAACGACCAAAAAACAAGACACAGGGCCTCATTACGACCTCGGCGGTAGCCATGCCGATATTGGCGGCATGGCTACCGCTGAAATCGCCTCCGGGTTCGGGTAACCCGAATGAGGAATTACCGGGCCATTTCGAGTTCGGAGGGACCGGTAATTCCTCCCTCCAAGGACCCGGACGCGGACCTTCCCCATTCCCATTTCAGCCCCCATAGGGCTGAATGGGAATGGGAGAGGGAGCAAACAATGGCCGATTACGAGTTGGCCCGTTGTTTGCTCCCTCTTCCCCTCGTAGGACCCGGTAAGCACGCCTGGTTTTACCAGGCGTGCTAAACGTGTCCCGCGAGGGGACCTCGAAATGTGGCGGAACGGGTTTAACGGGTCCGCATCCTTTTGCAGCACCCGTTAACCCGTTCCGCCATGGTCGTAATGAGGCCCACAGTCTTTACTGAGAAAACTAAATAAAAGGCAATTTCGCATGTCTGAACTGTAAACATTGTTTGAATTTGATCAAAGGTGACCACATTAGACATACTAACAAAGGAAAGAAGTTTCAAGTCATAAACTATTCCACATGTGACTCAAAAAATGTTATATACGCCCTCAAATGTCCCTACAGGAAATATTACATAGGCCTGACAGTGAGGAAAGCCAAGGAACATTGGACAGAGCATAAATCCAACATCAGGACGATTAACATAAAATCTCCAATTTACAGACATTTCCATGACAAGAAACAGACAATAGCTCAATTATGATCCTTAATCCTGTAAGTGATACACCCACTACCGAGGGCTGGAAACATCTACAAGCTACTCTCCCAAAGAGAACTATACTGGATCCACAAATTTGATTCCATGTCCACACTGGGACTAAATGAGGAATATTATTTAGGGCCATACCTTTAAAGAACTCTACACATATGGATAGATTGTAAACTCATGTGATACAGAACAGCCACAATAGACATTGTACTATCTATTCGATAAGCTTTAACATACCATAATCAACAAGTGAACTTATGTCATGTGCAAGATAAGAAGAGAACCCTTCTGGAATGAATGTGCAAGATCGGTCATGAGTAACGATCCAGTTTATGGACTACAACACCTAACTTGACAACAAAGTTTTTTCGACCACATTGTATAAATTTGCTCTTTTGAGTATTATAGCTATGAATAACAATGTGTCATATATATGAAAACACTAAATTGGACAACAAATTATTTTTTACTATATTGCATAGGATCTGCAAATATTGCCATGAGTAACAATCTAGTCTATTGATATCAACACTTAACTTGACAACAAATGTTTTTTCACTGCACTATTTAGACAAGGGCCCTCATTCTGAGGTTGGTGCTAGTCATGGCGCTATTAGCGCCATGACTAGCACCAATACAGGTAGCGCCACCGACATGGCGGTATGGGGACTTACAGCTCCATTCTGCCCTTTGCGGGACCGATAAGTCCCCATTTGAAATGCCATTCCCCATTGCCATTTGAGCCCCCATAGGGCTCAATGGGAAGGGGGAAGGCAGCAATAATGGTAACGCAAATTGCGGTACTGTTATTGACCCCGTTATCCCTTTGCGGGTCCCATCCTTAACACCTGCTAAAACCAGGCGTTAAGGAAGGACCTGCAAAGGGACCTCGGAATAGGGCGCAAAGGGATTACTGGCACCGGTGTCATTACCGGTGCCCGGTATCCTTTTGCGCCCGGGTCGTAATGACTGCCAAGCACTTTGAAGTATTATAGCTATGATTAACGATATATCATATATATGACAACACTTAATTTGAGAACAAATGATCTCTTACTATATTACATAGGTATGCACTGCTTAGCAATAGAGAACTAGACACAACTTGTGTACTGTTTGAGGCAGATAAATGAAATGGGAAGATATTTTGGACATCTAGTCAACTTAGGCGGTAGAACGTGTATCCAAACGAGGCAGGTATATGCAATTATGAACATCATACGACTCATGACTTAATGCTCATTAAGCTTAGCTAATATTGTATCTATGTACTTTAAGGGATATCATAGACACTAAAATGCATTTATTTTTAAAAAAATAGGCTAATCATCATCTGATGACATCCCCAGACGATTAACACGTATGCCCTTCTTCTATTAGAGAGTCTAGAGAACATTAGCCCTCTCCTCAGCGAAACAGTAAACAATGACAGCAGACTATGTAATATGTCTAAATAACTTTGTTCGCTTATCTAGTGGTGAGTGTAAATGACAATTTTGAATCAGTATTAAGTGACTGATATGATATGATTTGGCATTTATAACGCACCTATACACAAGTGTTTCTAAATAATAAATATGACTAAATAAATAAATATTTATCACTATAGTTGCCATTGGGAACCCGTAGAGTAATCTTACTTGCAATTAAACCTACTAAATATACCATAATATATGTTTTCACTTCTCAAGGAAAACACAATGAAGTGTAAGAACTCCTTAGTGACTTATACCATTTTAATAGCCGTTTCAACACAAGGCATTCAACCCGTGATACATCAGCATTTCAAAGCTAATTGTTTACATTGGTGACGTCACACACATCATATGTGACGCGATGATGCCACAGCAACGTAATGACGCTGTTATATCAATCGGCCATTCTTTTGGTTCCCGAAAATCATGTGTAAACAGAAACTAGTTCTCCAGGTAAGGTATCCTTCAAAATCCAAAACATCCTTTAGATATTTGGATTTTATTTTGCTATATCTATCCCAGACACACTACTTAGGAACCTTTTCCTTGAAACAGAATTGTGCTTAATTATAGAACACCACAAGGACTCTTGAAGTATGTGGCACAGGCTTTAGCCTTTAACAGAGATTTTCAACTATGTTACCCTTCCTTTATTTAAATTCCTGTAACTTAGTAAACAACATATAACCCATACAGGGAGCATGTGAAATAATGAAGATGGCATAACTGAAGACAAATATGATGTACACATGAGCCTAGTCCCAGTTGAAAGGAAAGAACAAGACTCTTCACTATACATAGAAACGGAAAATGAGAAAATACAGGTTAGCACTTTGTGTACACTCTTTAAAAACAGCGCGTTTTAGAGTGCATGAATGTAAATGATCAAAATAGAGTTCTATTTTGACATCTAGTTTGGTAGTTTTAAGGTAACCTTGGAATATTAAAAGTTATGATAGGCAAAATGATATATACTATTCTCCAATAGCACAATGCATGACCAGATTTATGAGTTTATTTTGAAAATGTAATTTGTGAACCATTGATAATGCAGTTTGTCTTAAAACAACTGTATAAATAACCTGGAAAATTGTAGAGCTCAGTAAATGTACTGATTATTATTTTTGAATGCATTATTTGTAGAAAGAATAGCCCCTGAAGAAAAGATACACAGTCTCGTAACGGGTTGGTCATTAAAGAACCTTTTTCGAAGCAAAAGCAACTTGGAAGTGTTTTATTTGAAACCACAGGAATTTGAACATTAGAATAACAATGTTTTATGCGAAATATAGACATAATCATTCCTAAACAACCCCATACCAGGGTGAAAATATTCTAGAAAGTTGGGCTTATTAACTGAGCCAATTAAAGTGTGCAGGGGACGTGAGTTCCCCAACTAGGGAACTTTCTTTTTCTTAGATGCACCTGTAACAGAGACATAATTGTAACAACCTTCAATGTGATGATGTAACAACAGTCTGTTTGATGCCGACAGAGCGCACCCACACTTTATGGCCCCAAGTATGCTCCCTGGACATTGTCCCCCATGCCAGGCCTAATATTGATTCTGCTGTCAGGGTCATTCAGCCACTGCCAATTTCAGAAGTGACACCTGGCCATGGACTGACACACTCACACATGCACGCACAACAACCACCTGTACATGTATCTGCAGTCCGACCATTTCAGGCACATTGCCAACACAATTCATGCATTTGCTGCAGCAGGTCCCATATGCATAAGGGTAATCCTATTGCGGCCACCTGAGTGCACCTCTGCAGTGGGTCCTGCCTCGATGGCCACCCTGGCCTTCATTTGGCACCAGTCCACATTTCATTGCATATCTTCTTTACATTTTCAGGGGTTCATACAGCCACATCCTCAACTTCACGGATGTGGCGATGTCCCGCCAAATCCTCCTGCGACCAACTGCCCCAAGCTACTGCTCTGGGTGGAACAGGACGTCATAATGCTGCAGCAGCTGTTCACATGGTATGGCAATATCTGCCCCCGAGAAGTTAGCTGCCCTCATATGCGCAACCCTTGAGGTGGAGATGGCCGACATGTTGATGTTGATGCTTTTAGACTGGCACAGGGTCTGGGATGCACCTATAACAGAGACATAATTTTAACAACCTTCAATGTGATGATGTAACAACAGTCCATTTGATCTTGACAGAGCGCGCCCACACTTTATGGCCCCAAGTATGCTCCCAGGATGTTGTCCCCCATGCCTGGCCCAATATTGATTGTGACGTACACGGTCAATCATCCACTGCCACTGTCAGAAGTGACACCTGGCCATGAACTGACACACTCACACATGTGCACACAACAACCTTGTGTACATGTCTCTGCAGTCCAACCATCTCACATACCTTGCCAGCAAAATTCATGCATCTGAGGAAACTGACCCTGGGTGGGGGGAAGAGGCCGTGGCCCTGCCAGTGGTGAGCCATGCAACTTCAGACGACACTGTGCCTGCAACATTGCCCATTCCCATCCTGGTGGCAGCAGAGGTATGTGCTGGTAGTTGGATGCATGTGGACCCGCAGACCATGCCTGTGCAACCACTCAGGCAGGGACTCACTGCATCATCACGTTTTCAGTGCCCATGCACATGTGGGGGATGTATGCCTGCTCCACGCCTTGACTGGGATGAGGAGGTGTTCCATGAAATCATGCAGCAGGGGGAGGTAATGCAGGATATAGGCAGGGACATGCTTTTCCTCGCTGACAACATTGTTGCATCCAATGCCACGATGTGCACAAAATATCATCTGTTACATGGGGAGATCTCTTCCTTGAGGGCATGCCTGCATGAGGAGATGAAGGCCTCATGGAAGAGTCTCCATCTTTAGATGTCTTCCCTGAGGACACCATCAATGTCCAGATGGATGCATCAAGGGTTGCTATGCCACCAGACATCAGTGAGACATGGAAGGACAGTGACCAGGACCTTGTTGCAATTTGTGGACTGGTGAATGCCTCTATGTCACGTGTGGCAGTTGCACAGGAGGACAAGGCATCTTCTTTGCATGGGCAGGGTTCACCCTTCCCATGATGTCCCACATGGTGGGTCGTAGCTGCGATTTGGCTAGCTTTGAGTTCCCTGCAGTATGTTCTTATGTTACCTCAAACTTCACCACGCCCCTTCCACATCACCCCACTGACTATGTGCACGGTCATGGATATTTGACATGTGTTTTTTACAGCTATGAGGCACACACCACATGTCCATCCTCTCATGCCAATCTCAGGTAGATGTATATTATCATCAATGGCATTCAGGGATGAGGCTCTGGTGTGAATTTCATGTTTGTATTGTGAAGTATGTCTGGACAAGCTGATTGCACATGTGCTGGCCCCTCAGCCCTTTGGCCTGATATTGGTATGGATTGTGCCTGTGGCTGCGGCCGCAAACGCTTATGCAACTCTATTGATATGCCTCAACATGTAGCTGTATTATGCAAGATGCAACATGCCAATATGATTTTACAAGACACAGTTTGTGCATACAACAGTACTCCACCTGAAGGGTCCAGGTGGTGGAATCGTGATTTCAGCACTCAAAATGTGCACTCAATTATGCCTCTGGTTGAAAAGTCTGCTGCGTTATAGCGTGCCTCCACTGGTGTGGTGGGACTTTGGATAGGCATCATCAGGAAATGTGATAGTGTATATGCACTGTCCCCTGTGGATGACAACAACAGTATTTTGTTATGGGATGTGATGGTATGGTGGTTTTGTATTGGATGTAACGCCCCTTCAGTGTGTTTTTGTCTGTCTGCTGTCTGACACTCACCGATGAGCCACTTGTTGCCAAATGTTCCTGATGACAGTGCCTGGTGGATGGGGGAATAGCATAGTATGTTGCTGTTGTGGGTGCATCTAGGGTAGTTTGCATTCACATGCACTATGTGATCGTTGGCATCACAGATGACCTGCACGTTCAGCGAAAGACAATTTTTTCAGTTCTGATGTATGTCTTCAGGGGCTTGTTGGGGCTGTAGTGCAACATGTGTGCAATCTATTGCCCCAAGGTACCCAGGGGAACTGGGCATCTGCATATAATTATTGTCCTACTGTTTGCCTTGCCTGCACGTTGAGTGGCATGTCTAAGTGGCTGTGCACACGTGCAGTGATGCAGTTTAGGACCAGTTTGAGGCAGCATGATTGTGTAGGCTCTGAAATTCCCCCCACAATGGCTGTGGTCTGTTGGAATGTGCCAGTCCCCAGGAAGTGGAATACAGTTAGCAATTTCACCAAGGGTGGTGTTGGCTGTGAGCACATGGTTTGTGACACCAGGACATTCTCCCACTCCCATACCAATTCAAGGACGACATGCGGGGGAACTGATATGTGCCATAACTTCTTCATCGGGCATGCCAAATATCATTGTGCATGCATGGTAGATCCTGGCCCTCCTCCTCCTTCGCCTGCTCCTTCCATGTAGCAGTAGGTATGCGAGCAATGCAGGGATGGGCATGGTGGTGAGCTTTCACTACGATTGCATGGTGGGTTCTAAACTTCGAATGCATGGTGCAGTCTCACCTTGTGCCTGTTCACGGGTAGCGGTAGGATTTGTGCGCTTTTTTGTTTGCGCAGATGCAGAGGTGAATCTGGGTTTGTTTGCACTTCATGAGGAGAGGAGTGTTTGTGCATTATCACAGTGCATCCCTCTCCATGCCCATGTGATCCTTAATTTCTCTGATTTAATGAGGGCTCTTGCATATTCAACCCCTTCTTGGTCTTGGCACTAGCCAGTCCCGCTCGCCTCATGCATGGCTCATGAACATGATGAATGGAGCAGGGAACCTGCGCAAGGACTGATCTGTAAATTGGTGGTTTTGTTTTTGCACAGCGTAAAGTTCCTTTTTCTTTTGCAATTTTCTTATGCGCCGCACAAATCTTTCTGTAAATGAGGCACATAGTCTGCTAAATCATTTCTTATGCATCGAATGTTAAACTTATGTTTGAATGTATGTCTTAACGTCCTATTGGATATCATGTATGCCTATGTATTAATTGTTAATGCCAATGTTGAAAAATAGTTAATTTCCTTTAATCATTATCATGTAACTGAACATGGTTATAGCCTTGATAAAGACCGTTCACAGTGGGAGTAACTACTAAAAATGTTGGGGGGAGGGGACGTGACATGTAAATGAATGGGGCCCTGTTAGGACAGTTTTTCTGAAGTACAACTAAGGGCTTAGTAAAACCATAAAACTGAGGCAGTACAAGACTTCACTCTTAGCATATGGCTGTACCAACTGGTTGAACCATTTCCACTACATGTGGTTTTTCAAGAGGCTCTATCATCTTAGTAGCAGCTAAAGGTGGGGTCACAGGAGTGACCTCTAGCTTTGTGGGCCTAGGGGCTTGGTCCCTATTTGAAGTTATGGGTGCAACACCCAAGTGCCCTTCATAGTGGCAGTAAATGCCTTTTATCTCTAAGGATGGGTCTCCTAAGGGGACCTCTCTTACTTCAAGGTTAAAAGCAACAGTCTTTTTAGAAGAGAGCTCGGCAGAGCCAAAGGCTACAGCTTTTCTGTTAGACTCAGTATTAACAGAATTCTTATGGGATGAGGAGAGAGCACTTTTAGACCTACCTCTATTCTCAGAGTCCCTTAAGGGGTTTAGATATGGAGAAGCTTTCTTCTTATATCTAACTATGAGAGCTTCTTTTACCCTATCCCAGTTACTTCTTTGTACTTCATGCAAATCCAAGAGCACTTGGTAGTCTCTCTTGGGAAGCCTAAAAAGAACCCAGGCTCTCTGGTTGCTGGAAATGGTCTCAGCCACTTGTCCTTTATATTCCTCTTCGGTTTAAGTTCCAGTGGTCGACATGTCTTCATCTTCTAGGTTCGCAGTATTTATCAAGAATTACAACACAACCTCTGCATTCTCTCCCTGCATTTTACAAGAAGGGATGGTCTGGTTGGCCTATCAGGTCAGCCACCCCCCACTGGGATGTGTCCTCATTCAAGCAAGGCATAAAACAAAGGGCTGGGGAGTTTCAGACTCCTCCCTCACTTCCTGTACTCACGGACAGACTGGAGCCTGGGCGGGGAGTCCAGGGCACTCCCGCCAAAGATAAAGATCACACAAAAGAATTTTCCACCCTGGATGTCAGTGGAAGGAACAAGAAACAAAATGAAACACTGAAATGGCAAAAAAAGAAGACAGGGGCCATTTTGGTAAAAATGGAACTCGCTTAGGTCCCGTTACTGCAGCTGTGAACACAGCCCGTGGTAAAGGTGCAGCAAATTAATACACAGTATCACTGCCACCAGCCATTGAAGGTAAGCTTGTCATTGTTAGAGAATTGTTACAGTTTAAGTGTGAAAGGGATACATTGGGCCTCATTACGACCCAGGCGGTAAGTTACCGCCTGGGCCGTGACTTTACCACCATGGCGTAAACTATGTTTACGCCATGGTGGTTGGCGGACTTACCGCCCCATTCCGACCTTGGCGGGGCGGTAAGTCCCCAATCCCCATTTACCCTTCCCCATTCCCATTTTTGCCCCATAGGGCATAATGGGAGTGGGGAAGGCGTTAATTACGCCACCGTAAATTACGGTGGCGTAATTAACTCCATGGTCCCTTAGCGCCATGGATTTTAACACCTGCCAAAAGCAGGTGTTAAAAGCGCCATGGCGCTAAGGGACCTCGTACTCAGGCGGTAAGGGTCGGCGCTGTTAACGCTGCCGTAAACCCCTTACCGCCTGGGTCGTAATGAGGCCCATTGTATCTCCCCAGCACTCCACATAAGGTGGGGTGTGCTGGTTTCACAGAATAAAATGTAAAAGGGATCCAAAGATCCTTTCTACCCTTGGGAACTGTGGTTCACTCAAGGTTAGCACAAGCAAGTTAAAAGGGGAGCCACTAGGGCAACCCAGCAACAGGCACTTATTAGCCATAAGTTGTTAATGATGATAACTTTAAAAAGACACTATGAAGAGTCTTAAAAATGACACCCATAAAAGAGTTAAAGATTATGCGAGTGTGGAAAAAGTTTCACACTCACTGAGGTATTAATGAAAAATATCCCATTAATAAAGCAAAAAGGTCTGGGGTTGAACCAGGAAAGGAAGATTTACCAGTTCTGTGCAAATCCTACCTAACAGGCCCCTGTCAAATAAGTGGGACAACTTGGTGTGCCTCAAACTTTGGGAGGGACAAACACGCTTGTCTCCCCTAAAAACACACCCATGATCATTCAGTTTGAAACACGTGTCTGCTACAGAAGTTTTAATAAACTGGGAAACGTTTGTATATGAATCATTGAATCTATACAATCAATCCTAATAAAGGACTATCTGTAAAAGAAGGGAACTCGTTCATGTGAACATGGGTACATGCTGGCCAAACTGTAGCGACACTGAGGTGTCCAGGGCATAGCCATCCAACCCGTATTCATCCAGCATTTCCCAGCACATTTCAGATCTTAACATGCAGTAACGGTGTGCCTATATGCCCTACCCTCTATATTTATTACAGGGCTCTCTTCAGGGCCCTCTTTACTGTTAGTTTAACACTTCCTCTGTGGTCCCTGAACCAGGGGTTGCAGAGGCAGTGCCAGCAGGTAGAACCCATGGTGACTCTGAAATGATGTCCCTACTTCCTGCAGGTTTCCCTTCTTCAGAGAATCACATGTTTCTCCATTCAATGATGATGCTTCTGGCTCTGCTACCTTCTTCAATTATAGCAGATTGCAGGGCATCAGAAACCACATATTGTAGTATGTGTCACCTGGGCAGTTTCTGTTGCATAATGGTCATTTAGCTGCCACAATTCCGTAACTCTGCCTGCCTGTCTGTCAGGCCCTGGCCATCACAAGCTACAGAAATGCACACACTAGAGATCTTTGCGGGTCTATATTCCCCCTCATGAACACACCTGTCTGCACTTTGCGATGCTAAACTGTTAAGCAATCAGTATTGTGAAAAGCACAGAAAATCCGAAATACTGATGAAAATTCTAAAGTAAACAGTCATAACAAGGTCTAAAGGCATCATTATAAGTGCAGAACTACCTGAACAAAAAAAAAACGAAGTGATGGTATTACCTACAACTGGAAATGGTTCGTCTGAGGGATAAATAGAGGCTTTGCGTGGATCCAAACACGTGCTGATGATGAACAATACATGAGCAATGGTACCTGCACCACAAGTGACTAGATTTGAGACCTGGTGGGTGGAACAGCACCCGCCCGCCGACTTTCACAGATGCACCGGCACTGTTGCACACGGTGCTTGTGCTTCCGTGCTCCCCATTCCCATTTAGTCCTATGGGATTCAAATGGGAATGGGGATTTACATTTTCCAGCACCTGACTTCACAGACGCCAGGGCTGCTGTAATGCCCCAGTGTTTCCGTGAAGTCAGGCGCTGGAAAAATGTGTACGTCTGGCGGCAACCTGCTGGTTTTACTTGCACGGGAACCGCCAGGCTTGGAATGCGGAATGTGTTTATCACAAAGTACTGCAACATGAGTTTCACACTGAGCAACCTTACTTACGGCATTACATATGAAAAGTTACATGTAATCCAATATATCATATGCACGTGTTTCATCATATTAATGTTTTATATAGTTGGGTGTATATTGTTCACATGCTTATTTTCATTAGAGGCGGCAAGGGTCAACATGCTAGGCAGGGTCTCTATTAACTTTAAAGTGAGCACATAACAACAATTCATCACTGCAACCTCTTATTAGAGAGGGGTTTAGAAGGCCTCCAACTCAATGGTCAGAAACGTGAGGTATTACAATTTGACTGTATGAGATCCTATTTTTAAACCATTTTATAGTTTTTCTCGAGCTAAAGGAAACATGTGAACAATCACTTACTATCTATAAGCAATCTTTGGGCCTCATTACACGGTAGGCGGTAGCCATGACGCTAATAGTGCCATGGCTACGCCCTGCCGACGTCGGAGTCCGGGTTCCTGGAGTAGGGACTTACCGGTATATTCCCACCTTTGCGGGACCGGTAAGTCCCCATTCCGGGAACCATTCCCCATTCCCATT
The DNA here is from genome assembly GCF_040938575.1 of Ambystoma mexicanum. Classification (NCBI taxonomy): domain Eukaryota; kingdom Metazoa; phylum Chordata; class Amphibia; order Caudata; family Ambystomatidae; genus Ambystoma; species Ambystoma mexicanum. The sequence continues at coordinate 860,583,902 of NC_090923.1, read as the reverse complement.
TGAGCCCCCATAGGGCTCAATGGGAATGGGGAAGGAGCTAATAACGGTACCGCAGTTTGCGGTACCGTTATTAGCTCTGAGGTCCCTCAGCGGTAACTGTCCATAATGTCTGGGCAGACCACATCTTAAGGACGGGACCTGCTGGGGCACCTCGTAGTAGGGTGGTAGGGGATTATACAAAGTCGATTGGCTATACGTATATAATAAACTGAAACTGGAAGTAACATTATTACTACCTGTTTTCGAAGCATGCCTGATTATGGGTTCTTAAAGCACATATAAAACAGATCTTAAACACATTTTAAAATGGGTGGAGCCGCAAATGGTAATTTAAAAACAAAGGCATAATTATTTCACGTGTGCCAGCCCATTTCCTTGTGCACACAAAACAGAGAAAAGAGCACAGGGGTCGATTTGTGAAATTATTTGCGTGGAAAATCAAAGATTTGAGTGCCATTCTTCATGCAAAAACCTGCTTGTCGCTTCATGGAATCTTGCATGGAGGCAGTTTAGGCACATCTCTGCAAGTGGTCGAGTGCCTTACGCGAGACACCACGCTGAGGGTGGGTGGGCGAGGCTAGCACAAAGGGCGGAGTAGGGGGCGGAACTTGGAAAATGAGGAAGAACAAAGGAAAATGTTGCCAATATGAGGGTCGGGCCGCAGGCAGTCCATAGCATGCCCACAAATGCACACAACAAACCGTATTCATGGATGTGACCATGACACCTCCTACCTGTGACATGCCCATGCAAATCTTTCCATCTCCCTGCCACCCAAAGACAGGCATAAGTACACTTGCACATCGCAGCGTGGAGGTAGGTTTTCATGTCGAATTTCGAGATGCATGTATGCAGCCTGGGATCTGTTTGAACTTAAAGATGTGCGCAGTGTAGTGTGGAGCAAGAACGGTTTACGGGGGTTTGCATGGAGAGTTTTACTCGAGTTTTGATACATCATATGCATGTTGTCGGGATGCCAGTAACAGATATGGGCGACCCCGCGTAGGGTCCTTGAAATGCAGACCTGTTTGCAGGGGACCCCACGCACTGTTTGAAGGCTGCATGTATTCGCATTCGGGGAGCACGCAAAGGTAGATACACTGGCTGTTTTTGCTTTGAGTGCGAGCATGTCAGTGGTGTTCCGTCCGTTACTTGCGTGTTAGGTTACTTTGCCGGAAAATTTCCCTGAATATGCAGGGCGCACATTTTTTATTCTGCTCGCATGCTCGCGCAGTGTCTGCCTCAGCTCTTGGCCCTTGCAGGATTAATGCGCTCTTTTCCATGAATCATCCCTACAGAGTAGACTGTACATCTCTGCCCTGCATTCTTCCTGTGAGTCGTGTGTGCGTCTTTTATGCGTCTTTTATGCATATGTGAGATTTTCATGTAAGTGTAAAATGAATAGATTCCAATGGAATCTGTCTTGATTTAGCACCTGCTACAGATCAGGCAGTTTCTAGCGCTATTTATTCATTCATTTTGTCATTTGCATAGCGCCTTTAACCATAATTATGGTCCCAGTGCGCTGTTGGTTGGACCATGGTCCCAAAATTTGGGAACCAATTTGGAGGTGCTATTACGCCTGTGTGCATTTCGACCATTAAAGCTATGAGCAGGTGGGCAAGACCCTGCTAGTCGCCCATGTCTATATGGCATGTGAGTGGGCGGAAAGAAGGTATACTATGAACTAAGCAGGAGGGGGTGTTTTTAACTGGATAGAGAATTATGTGAGTAGCTACAGTTCAAATTTGTTGTCGTGAAAGGTAGCTTCATTCCTATAGCTGAGATGGTATGCAATAGTATTTGTGGTGTGTGTGAGTGCAGAGGCGTGTGAAAGTGGGGCTGTGCCGGTGGCTAAATTACAAAGGCGCCGAGTGCGAGATGCTATATGTACAGATTAATTTGCAGGCAGCAGTTTACTTTTGGACAAGATGGTCGTAAATTTGCATAATAGTTTGATGGGACTTAAGCGTGAGGTATAATGGGGAACAAGAGCACTCATAAATAAGTGTAGAGTCAACGGTTAGAGCTAATACGAACAGTACATCAATTTTGGAAATATTAGCAGCACTAATACCTCCGAACAGAGGCGTTGCTGTTGCGGGCCTCAGGGGGCTATAGCTCCATGTCTTTTGGTTGTAGCCCCGGACAAAAGCTCAGGAGCTACAACCAAAAGGGTAGCTAGCCCCGAGTCTCAACAGCCCTAACATTGGCCTAGCCCCAGGGTAGCTAGCCCCGAGTCCCAACAGCCCTAACACTGGCCTAGCCCCAGGGTAGCTAGCCCCGAGTCTCAACAGCCCTAACATTGGCCTAGCCCCAGGTTAGCTAGCCCCGAGTCCCAACAGCCCTAACATTGGCCTAGCCCCAGGGTAGCTAGCCCCGAGTCCCAACATTCCTAACATTGGCCTAGCCCCAGGGTAGCTAGCCCCGAGTCCCAATAGCCCTAACATTGGCCTAGCCCCAGATCTTTTCCGGACCTAGCAAAACCCCTGCCTCTGATTGTGTAATGAAGTACTAAATGATCATTTATTTTGATTGGTCAACGAGTTTTCCTTTTCAATGGCATTGCTCAGATTATTATTCCATCAGATCACAACAATTATAGGTACTGTCTGAACTGAATTATCTCCTGTGACTATGGTTTTTCATACTTGACACATTGGTCACCACCCACTTGGTATCTGCCATTCAGAATGGCGTTTGAGGACAAGTATCTAAATGACTAACAGCGCATCCAGGGCTATTACCACCCGCTTTACCCTTGTCATGATTGAAATCAACAGCATCACATAGGGATGAATTCATTCGTGCAGTGTATGCGTCTTGTCCTACCAAATTCTTTGTAACGGGAATGTCTGTCATTTACAGCAGCAGCAGGAAACTGCTCAAGTTTATTTTGTTTTTGCTTTATTTATTTTTTAAACCCAGGCTGTGCACACATCCAAAGGGTGCATGCTTGAGTTTGAGAACTCATGATGCAATGCCTTTGGTACTTTTGTGAACTGTAAATGAGAAGTAGCTTTATTGCTTTAAATTGTAGTATTACTTTTCTAGACAGCCGTGATTTAAAATGTAATATCCTGTGTGGCAGAGTTATTATTTTTCCTCTGATGCCGTGTTGCGCCTGGAGTGACAAGGTGTGTTACGTTCCTAGGGAATGAGTCAGTGATTTCGTTTTGTAGAAGTTTTCTTTGCGCGCTTTGAGGGCCAAATAAGAAACTGAGCAGTAAGTGTTTCCCGTAGGAGCGCTTCATCAAATGGAGAAATAATTGAATCACTGTAGAATCGCTCATTGGTGGGACACGCTCTGGGGATTCATTCTGACGGTGGTCAGGTATGACCCCGGGCCATGAACTTTTTTCAGTGTGTGAAAAAACTATTTGAAATGGTTTGCCCGTGGTAAATTGCATGCCGTTAAAATAATTAAACAAATAGTATAATTATAAATTAGATTTGATGTTGATCCACCTATCGTTGTCAAAAACATGTTCTTTATTGATTTTAAATTGGTGCTAATTTTAAAACCTGTCAGAATCTTGGATTCGAAATGGGAGACTGCGTGAGTATGCATACAGCACCATAAATCCAAGGAATGCTGCTGCCTATGTTCACCCTCCCCTGTGGTCACATCTCGACACTCTCGAAAGACTGCTACTTTCACAGATAACATTGACTGGCAAAGCGACAGTGAGCATGGGCTTCCTGGTGGGGGAGGGGTGTCCTATTTGGTTCACAATAAGCGCATGAAAAGCTAAGCTGGGGGTGACTACCCTCAGAGTGCTGATACACATAGCATCACTGTGAAGAGGATGAGGAATATCACAAAGGAGAACAGGAAAGAAGTCCTGGCATACTTAAAATACCTTGTAATATGTTGGACGTGCTTTATTTGTATTTTATCGAAGTCATGAGAAAATGTGTGTTATGAACAGAACCATATCACGTGAGGAACAAAATGACAGTGACAATCCCAGTTATAGGTACTTTACAATTGGAAATTGTTAGGGTAACAGTCGTCAAAATAGGCAAAACAATAGGAAGTAGTTGCGTGGAGGAGTTGTCACCTGTGTAGAGAGTGGGTGGCCAAATTGGCCAAGGTTTGTCACCTTATACATGATGCTTGAACTATCAATGGTGCAGTGAGGATCCCATGGCTTAGACCACGATGCCAAAGCCTTTTGGCAGGGGCTTGTCAAATAGAGCAGTCACATGCATCTTTCCCTTTAAGAGAGGACCAAGCATGTTTCATACATTTTAACACACGTGGTACAACATTCACATAATCGTCCCACATAGTTGCTATGGAACCCCAATTTCAATCGAGGGCTTCTTGCATGATGTCCCTAAGCCCTGAGAGTGGAATATGAAAACAAATGGGAAAGAAGGGCTTGCTTGGCCGCCATCTTCCCCTGCCCATTGTCCCCTTTAAAAATAAAAACAAAAGATTCCCTGCTTCCCACTTACCGCTTTGTGGCAACGTCGAGTGCCACCGTCACACCTGCTGCCACTGATGGCCTTCATGGAAAGGGAAGAGGGGCTCCGTACATAGGCCTGCCTTCTCATTCCATGGTGGCCATCTTGGAAAAATCTTTTCTTACCTTGAATAGTATGCCACAAGGCGACCCGTTCACAAGAAGAAAATACTTTGGGCCTCATTACACGGTAGGCGGTAAGAGTTTACCGGTACCGGTATTTTACCGGTACCGGTAAATCCTTACCGCGTTACTACGAGGTCCCTTTGCGGGTTGGGGAATTTAACGCCTGCTTTTTGCAGGCGTTAAAAACCAACCCGCAAAGGGACCCAGGGAGCTAATTACGGTACCGCAATTTGCGGTGCCGTAATTAGCGCCTTCCCCATTCCCATTATGCCCTATGGGGCAAAAATGGGAATGGGGAAGGGCAATGGTGGAAGGGGGAATTACCACCCCGCCAACCTTGGAATGTGGCGGTAATTACCCTTTCCAATAGCGCCATGGTTCTCCGCCTACTGTGTAATGAGGCCCTTTTAACTTGGCACACCAGACCGTTACCACTCGTTTCAGCCCTTGGAACAGGTGCTTAATGCCACAATATGTCATAAAGAGAAACACTCGAGTCCTGTTAAGCAAGAGGTGTCCCCAAGGATGGGCGGGTCCATCATATTTTATAAACATATGGCTTTTAAACAATAGAACAAGTGATCGTAGGCAGAAAAGGAGATTTGGATTTGAAGACAGTGGGGGTGAAGATAGAAGGAGATTGATGTGGAACAGGAAGAAGGAGGCTGGAGAGAGTTGGCAAGATTGAAAGAGAAGGGGGTGTAGGTGGCAAACAGTATCATGGGCTGAGTAGCTGCATCAAAATGTGCGAGTTGGCTGGAGAGAGAGCTAAAGGAAGAAAGGAAGGAGTACGGAGTATAGTGGAGTTTGGAGGCGATATCTCGAGAGTGTTCAAGAGCTAAACAGAGGTGATGTCAAGATAAAGAAGAGAAGGAGTACATTCAGTAGGACTGTAGTGGCAAGGAGGAGGCTAAAGGTACCATCAAGTGAAAGTAAAAGGATTATGCCGAAATGGAGGTTGGTGGAGATAACAAAGGAGGGACTGGGCAGTGTTGTATAGGAGATGACCATTGGAATTGATGGAGAAGAAAGAATAAACATAAAGAATGAGGTTAGAGGAAGCTCACCTAAGGGTTAGAGTAGGGCGCTAAGGATAGGAAAGAAGGAAGAGATATTAAATAGGAGGAGAGGATTATCAGAGCAAATGTCAAAGATGGAGCTGCAGAGGAATACATGACTAGCAGAGACAAAGTTAGAGGAGAAGACCAGAAGGAAGTGCAAGATGTGTAAAGACAATCTTAGACTGAGAGATGTGAGGGGAATACATGAATGACCATATGGTGAAGCTTCAAGGAGGCAGCCATGAGAATCAAGCGAAATGAGAGGATAGAAGGTACCAAACATCTCTTTAGGCAAGAGACCATTGAAACTCATCAGGTAGGTAGACTAGGATGTGGTGTTGGGGCTAAAAACAGTCTCCTAAACAGAGAGGTGGAAAGGGCATCTTAACTCCTCTGATTGCCTGTTGTCCTGGATCAATTCTTGTATCGCTGGTTCGCTTGCATTTGTGCGTTCACCCATATCTGTTAGGTCTTTCCTGAAATCTGTGAGCATTAGCCTGATCTCCGATGTAAAGGCGGTAAACTGCGTTTGAAATCTCCCCGTAAAACTCTTCACAAAGTCTTCCTTGGCTCCTGCCATTTCTTCTGGAACTGCAATAGGACGACTAGAAGTATCTGGTTGTAGGGGACTGGAGCCTCTGGCCCAAATAACTGTAATGGGATTTCATTAGTCACATGAGACATTGATCAGCCTGCCAAGACCACTTTCTGGAACACTTATGGCACTAACTATACGGTTGGGTGGCAACACCAGGCTTCACTTGGTGTTTCAGATGCACTGTAGAATATCGTAGATACTGCTTTAAGTTTGACTCTGATTCTGATTCCGCCAGAATATTACTGCCCAAATCGATAGAGCTGCCACAGACTTTGTTTTACTTATTGTGCGATTTTAGCATAAGTGAATAATACCAGTCCGAAATGTGTGGAATTTCGCTATAGAGGAGTGCAGCATATATCCGTGCTATTCGTAAAACAGGCATGCTAAGATTGCAGATCAGGCCTTAGTGATTACTTCAATGGAAGCTGTGCAGACACATTTCTGTAATTGTGCTAATGAAGGATCCTGTAACTTGTTTTTTTGTAAACTGTAGACTCTTTAGTCTCGTTGCACTCTCCAGATCTTTTGCTTATATCTGTATTATTTGTGTTAGCCATGTTAGCCAGGGGCCGAATTGCCTTACGTAATGTTCCTCTTACTCCATATTGCAGACTGCACCCTTTCTGAGAGCCACTGCTTGCATTTGCCGGTAACTATCCACGAGTACTAGTGGATGCAGAGGACAGGTAGAGTATTATTGGTATCGTCCACCGTATGGCTCCCTGTCTCTTTATGCTGATACAAATTTCTCTGTAAGTGGGGCCTATGTCCTTTTTACATGTGTGTTTCACAAGTTTGCCTCAGTTGCCACCACAGTCTCCTGAATACTCCTTTTCATCTGCCTCAAGAGTCTACAAACCTCATGCGCCTTATCTATGCCCAGGTGCCACTCAGCTGATTTTCGGTAAAACCGCTTTTAGCCCCTAGATGTGCCTTGTAAGGATATTTGGCGTGTTACAGCACAGAGTACAGCACTACTGCACAGGTAGCAAACAGCACAGAGTACAGCACTACTGCACAGGTAGCAATTTTTTTTTGCAGCACCACCACAAGGGTGCGGTGCATTGCTATATGTGTTACCAGATTAACAAGGAAAGACAGGCTATTCAGTCAAAAACGATTTTAACATATAAGATGCAAATCTATTTTTACAGTTAAAAGCACATGTGCACATTCAAAAATGCACACTATTTTTTCACCTGAAATGCCTATGGTGCGAGAGACACATTTGAAAATTAATAACTAACATTACTTATAACTAACCTGACTAATGAAACTGAGGTTAACATAATCCACTAATAAAAATGTGTCTCCACTGCAGAATTAGGCCTATTCTGAAAGTGAACTTTTAAACGCACATCCATTTTTTTTTGTTTTCTCTGCTGCCCTGTCCACATAATTACAGGAAGCAAAAGAGCTCGAAAGAACAGGAAATCAGTTGGTTACAAAGTATTACTATAAAAATGAGCCATTGTGTAGAGAAGGAGGAGATGGCATGATTGATTCTGATTGGAGCAGCGTCATGGCAAGTATCATGCTAGAGGGAGTGATCAGGGTTTTGCTGGGGGGAGTTTGAGGAGGAAGGAGGTCAGTCAAGATTGGGCAGAGCTGGGAGAAGGACCTTTTTCCTGGCTGGAGCATTCCTATCTGCAAAAGCTGAGAATTCCAGGCAATGACCCCGGTTTGAGAAGGAAAGGCGCTCCTTTTTACTGGGGTTAATCTTCAAGGGAGACACATTCAGAAAGAGAACAGCTGAAGAAAACTCGGCCGAACAGATAAGGTAATTACATAAGTGTGGGAGCTGAGTGTGTATGAGAATATTCAGTCAGAGTAGGAAAGGAGATTCCGGTGCCTTAATCACATGTTAATGTTGCAAATTGTGTTCTGTTCTCCGCCACTCTTTTTTCGGTGTATCACAGACAATGCTGTTACTGTGCTATTTTATTTATTTCTGTAAAGAGTGAGATCGTGTTTAAATGCAACTTTTATAATACAGAAAAATATTTGATAGCAGACGGGTGGTGTATTTTATATTTACCAATACAGTGCTGATGATGATGGGAGATTTTTAAACAATGCAATTGTCATTTTAAGACAGATGCGTGCATGATCATATTCAGTATGGACAGTTGAGAGTGATTGTTTGTAGCATAGCTCGTTGGAGGTACATGAGCCAACGGGAAGAGGGACTCTCTGAACATAGTTCCCTACCGTATATAAGGTAGTGGAAATTACCACAAAATTACCACATATAGCTCTCTGTCGTAAATAAGTCAGTGAGATCGCCCATGGTGGCACACTAACACTAACACTGAAAATGTGGTATTCCTAAAATGTAGGTCTGAGGTCTCTATAGTGATTACACGAAAAATCTAAGCAAAGATAAGGGATTCTGGACATTGGGGCCACAAATAAAACAAGGGAATTATGCTCACCAAAATACCACCAACCATGCATACCAACCACGCATACCAAATATGCATGTCTGGGTTCTGAAATAATGCATGTCCACTGTATTATTGTTGCACATGGCCAAATCTGAATACAAGGAGTGATTATTGCTAAGTTATTTTTCGGCGGTAATAAAATACCGTCAGGCCCCAAATCTCCACAAAATACCCTACAGCCTCATAGTGTTGAAATGCAAAGCGCCGCTTTGCTAATTCTCTTCAGGTGAATCCGTGCACTTTAGCAGATTTAGTCCCGTAGGGAAGAAGCCTGGCATTGCCTTTCGTGTCGTGGGGCCCTCAGTACTTTCAAAGTTCTTCAGGTCGCTGTGCCCCATGTGAGCCTTAAGTGTGAGGAAGCAAGTTTTCCCAATGTTTCCACCAAGTTTTTACTTATCTCTCCAGTTCGCCCAGGAGGTAGAACAAGAATCCACTTACTATGTCTCGTGATTGGCCGGTCTGTGTGGCTTTGTCTCCTTCGATGGATTTCTGACCCTGATCCGCCAAGTTGTGTCGGGAGGGGCGCAGACCTCAATGATGCATTGTCTCGGTTATGTAGAGGCATCAACTGCTGATGATGAACCGCGTGTTGTGCCAATATTACATATTTACGAAAAGAGCTCTGCCTGCACACGTCCTTAGTGCACGGTGGCCATCTTGGAATCATAATGTACGTCCTTAATTAATACAACTAACCTTAAATACATGCCTAAAGAGTCTGATGCAACTCACCTTTCATTCATTTGCTAGAAAGCCAGAACAGCAAGCCATGTGGGAGGGTGGGGAATTATGTTCAAATGTGGTTTACATTAATGTTATTGTTCTGTGCATTCATTGTTTGATACCTATGCTTGCAATTGATAGTGAAGAGAACAAAACGTTTTTATTTGCAATGTGAATTAGTTGAACACACTGGGCGATAACCTGTGATGTAATTAAGAACTGTTTAGAAATTCTAATGTCCTTTTATAAGTAGATTTAGAATTATAATTGTTTGTTCTATTGTGTGACTGCATGTGTGCACAATGTCAATATGAGATGTGCACCGGCAGGCCAATTGCTGTTTCTCTAAATCAATTGCAAATGTACCAGCTTGTTATTGTGGTGACTCACCCAGAATAAAGATAGCGGACCACCTTTCATGTGATTTTCTTTAAATTAAACAGCATTTTGATTCCTAACACAGCCTGTTATTTTTGCCAGAATTGTATAGTGGGAATGTATATCAGGGGTGTTAAATTAGCCACACTCACTTGGAGATGAACAGTTGCAACATACACAAAATGTCTTGGCGTTGGGGAAGTGGATTTAAAGTGATTATTAATGTTGGTTCAACATCGCAACTACCCAGAATGAACCTGTGTTCTTTCTATTTCCATAACTCTGTGATGTACATGTTTGGCTTCATGCCACACCATACAAGGTTAACATACAGAGCAATGGAGGATTGGGAAAGTAAAAGAGCATCCAAGACCAGCCAGGCACAGTGGGCATACAGAAAGGTGGGTATGCTGGTAGAAAAGAAGAAATATTTGAGAGCTCATTTTGTTATTAAAAAAAAAAAAATCCTCAGACATGTTTTGGCTCATGTAATCCTAAAATCTAGTCAGGTTAAAAAGACATTGCCAGTGAATATTGTTGGAATGCAAGTACCAGCCGGACAAAAAGGTTCACGCTGAGAAAAACCCATTAGTGTGAACGACAGTGTGAGCAGGATGAGTCTGGCGCAGCAGAAGGCACATGTATCACTTGTAGTTAGCTTTGACACACATTAGATGCCCACATATAGCAACAAGAAGGAGCCACAAATATATTAATGCTGCAATTACAGACATCATAGATAGGGCAGTGAATAGGCCCTATGTGTGGTAGTTGTAGACAATGTTATGTTTTTTAGGAAGGTGCAAGGAAAGAGTTGAACTATGTGGAATATAGAGTCAGAAAGGCACTGTAAAAGGAGCAAGGTTAGCATGTTAACATGGCAGAAGTGCAACCATATTAGGTTGTAAGGTCTAATATGCAAAGAACCTAATAGAACAAATGCCTTGTTGTGGAGCTGCAGCTCTGTTTAGCTCAGTCCCAAGACAAATCCCTTCCCGATCCCCAGGAGAGAAGCCAAGGTCAGAGACACCTGCAGTGGAAAATTAAATGCCAATTGTATCCACCTGCAAACATTCAATGTGGTGGGAACGGAATGTTAGCTTTAGGGAGGGCTGGTAGGAATGTGCACTTTGAAGGAAACATTCATGACTACAAGGCATGGGGGTTTCTGATGCCAATAGGACCGGCAAAGATTTAGAGCACTATTGCCCTCACCCCAGGGGTGGTCATCCCATATGAATTACAACCAACCATATTACCAAACTTCCGTCACAGCCTTGTTCACTTCTCCTTACCACTGAGGTCTCTGGATCTAACATTATGCTGTAACTGAATTTTATGTTAAAACGATTGTAAAAGTTAGGGCATCTCCCTGTTAACTTGTAACCTATGCCCCCCTCGTTTGGCTAATAGTATTTGAACAAGACTTTCCCTTAGATTCCCTTACATATCACATGTATAGTTCGACTCAACTTAAACATACAGGGGCAAAGAATGAAACTTGTATCTGAAAACTATCGCAGATCCAGCGCATAGCCTTTGTCAAGATATACGGTTCTTTTATTTAGAGGCTCCAATCAAGTATATGGTTAATTGCAGAGAATGGGCCTTATTGCATGTTTGCCGCTATCGCGCCGGTACCACTGGCAAACTCTAATACCGTTTCCACAACTTGGTCTGTCAGTAAGTCCCCATTCCATGAAGTCCCATAGAACTCCATGTGGGGATTTGCTGGCATTACCAGCACCGATATTACCAGGCTGGTAATAACGCCACTTTTTTGCTATTAGGGGGCTAGATATACCTCCAGCTCAGAGCTAGAGGTAAATCCACCACCCTACTGGCAAACTTGGAGTCTGCTGGTGTGGTAATGTGGCAGTGTGCGGTAATACAGGCACATTATTACTGCACCGGCACACTCATAATGAGGCGCAATATTAATTTATGCACAGACACAGAAAAAAGCCCTAAATATGATGAACTGTACAGAGGAAATAATAAGTAATTGTGTTTATTATTGTTAGAATACACCAAATGTGTTTAACTATCCCATAAAATACTTTTGACTTAACAAGTAATTATTACCACAATATTAGATTGTGTAATTTTATGAGCTGGTGATTCACTTTAATCAACATCTTCCTTACATAGCAATGTGCATTTAAGAGGCAATTGCGCTTGTTATGGGTGTGGTGCCCTTCACCCCAAGAATTCTGCATGCAGTAAGTCCAGTAAATCTAACTCTGGATGAAGTATACTGTGGTCGCAAACTAATTATGACTTTTCTACCCCTAGGTTGCCGACATTGGGCCTCATTACACGGTAGGCGGTAAGGGTTTACCGGTGCCGGTATTTTACCGGTACCGGTAAACCCTTACCGCCTTACTACAAGGTCCCTTTGCGGGTTGGGGAATTTAACGCCTGCTTTTTGCAGGCGGTAAAAACCAACCTGCAAAGGGACTAGGGAGCTAATTATGGTACCGCAATTTGCGGTACCGTAATTAGCGCCTTCCCCATTCCCATAGAGCACTATGGGGCATAAATGGGAATGGGGAAGGGCAATGGTGTAAGGGGGAATTACCGCCCCACCAACCTTGGAATAGGGCGGTAATTCCCCTTTCCACCAAGGCGGTGCCATGGTTCACCGCCATCCGTGTAATGAGGCCCATTGTCTTCACATGAAATATTTCTGAAAACCAGTACACAGTGAATTGATCATTGCATGCATTATTTAATCTCAACCTATTTGAAACAACACTGGCAAACCAATAATTTTGGCTTTTGTCTTGGCATGGCCTTTTTTTTATTTGAGTAAATGTGGGTGTTTTACTATGCTGGCCCTCACAAGGCTTAACGGTTAAAACGCTGGGAGTTGAAACAGAGGTTAGATAATGTTTTCCGGGTAGGATATAAAGATATGTAAGTGGTAACAGGAGAGCAGATAGGGTGAGGTTATGTGTGGGGAAAGAGGCATATTTTGAGGATCTTTTTCAAAGTGGTGATGGGGGCTGCAGCGCCAATGTGAAAACATAGGGTGTACCATGCCCTGGGTGCCCAATGGGTAGATGTTTGCGTTTGTTTGCGCAGTGGAATGTGTAGGGAATGCTGGCTTTCTTGTCTGGTGTTTGTGAGGGTGATGGTTGTGAATATGTGGTGAAGGTACGATGGGGTTTTGTGGTGGATGGCCTAGAAAACAATGCAGAGTCCTTTGAAGGCAATTATTTGGGGTAGAGGGAGCCTTTGGAGCTGTGCAAGAGCCGGGGTGATGTGTGAATGTTTTGGTACGTGGAGGTTGAGTCTGTCTGCCTTGATTTGTATGGCTTGCAAGGGCAAGAGTGTTACTGGGGAGTCCAGCGGGGAGAACCGTGCCAAAGTCCAGCTTGGATAAACCAATGCTTGGACTGTGCTGTCGAAGTCATCAGGATGAAGAATGTATTTGATCTTTCGTAGTAGGTGTTGTATATTGCATGTTTTGGACACAGCAGCTATGCAGTGTGTGATGGAAAGGTGGGAGTGGATGGTAAAGCCAATTTGTGAAGAGGGATATGTGTGAAGTGTCTGTGGTGAGTTACTAGATCCATGGTGTGGGGTTGGGTTTGTGTTTGTGTCTTAGGTGGCAAATGAGGAAATTTTCAATTTTGCAAGGGTTGACCTTGAGGAAGTGGGTGGACATCCAGGTGGTGATGGTGGAGAGAGAACTTTTGAGGATGTCAAGTTCAGAGGGGAGTGCTATACTGTTACTACCTAGCCACATGACTACAACAGCTGGAAAATGTTGTGAATACCTGAGAATAGGGTGCAGCCCCGATGGATGCAATAATGAAGCATAAAGTGTTGGCTTTGCAAAATTATTGTTTTTAACTGAGCTCGAGATTATTTGTTTCATGTTATTAAAAGGACTTCAGATTCAAGGATACACATAATTCATCTGATGGTTATCACCTATTTGCATTACATTAGTAGCTCATGTACAGCTTTCATACAAACCATTACTTCTAAGATGGCTGCTTAAAAATAGCACTCACCATAAATAATATTAGCAGTTTAAAAAACACAATAAAAATGCCTTTCTACATGCAATGTGATAGTTGAATACACAAATTAAAAAGCTACACAGGCGGAGGGCCACCTTAAAACCATCACTGGTAATTTCTCCACTAGATCAGAGTCACAGAACAGTGGACTATGGGCATGCAGATTAAAGGAAAAGTTTGCTATTTGCTTGATATGAATCAATTATGATTGTCTTATTGGGTAGTGTTATTTAATATATAGTTTTGTCAACCGAAGATTGAGACCTCTCAAGGCTGCAACAACAAATTGCATGAATCTGGCAGGACTGTCATTTGAAAAGGTGTGTCCTGCCTTCAAGAGCTAGATCAAACAAAGAGATCCCAGTGGAATGTTATGTTATTTTACTTGGCATTTATATAGCGCTCTATATATCATTGGTATCATTGGACCTCAAAGTGCTGGGAGGTTGCACGCCCTCGGGAACTGTATTTTTGGTCAGTAGTGAAAGATAGTATCGTAGGGTACGTGGGTGCACCAGATATGTGTGCAGCTGATGTCATTGGCGGATGGCAGCTGCATCCTAGCGTTAGGTGTGATGCTGAAGATATCAGTAGAATGTGTGCAGTCTGGTGGGCGGACACCCAGACTGGACTCTGGCTGCGTTAGGCCTGAAGGATGCTTATGTGACCAACTAGGCTGAAATGTTCTCGGCTAGCTGCATTTTATTGAGGTGATGAGGTGTTCATGTGGTCGTATTCGTATATGAACAGGTAGGCCAAATTAATCAGGGTTATAGCTGTGTTCTAGTTGAATGATTGTGTATAGCCGGTCAAGTGGCACAGCGAGTAGAGCGCTCGCTTTGACATCCGTGCAGAGCCTGCTAACACAGGTTCGAATCCTGGCAGGCCAAACTCAGCCTTTCATCCTTCCGAGGTCGATAAATGAGCACCACATACCGTGGGTAATAATAAGCAGCGCTCAGATACCTGAGGGTTCGTAGCGCTATATAAATGCCAAATTATTATTATTATTATTATTATTATAGTAGAGAGTAAGCATAGCAATGTGATATGATGGTTATCTTTAAGGTGCCCGAGACCAGGCATGTGAACAGGATGGCAGGGAAGAGAGCAACCTATAGAGATAGGGGGCTGGGCTTACAGTGACAGGAGGGAGGAGGGGGGGATACAGATATATAGCAACAGCATGGGGAACAGGAAAGCAGGGTACACATTGATGCAGCCATTCCATCCATCCATCCGTTCCATCCATTGATCCATCTGTCCCTTCCATCCATCCATCCATCCATCCATCCATCCATCCATCCGTCCTATACATCTATCTGTTCCATCCATCCCATCCATCCATCCATCTGTTCCATCCAGCCTTTTGTTCCACCAATCTGTCCCATCCACCCATCCGTCCCATCCATCCATCCGTTCCATCCTTCTATTCCGGTCCATCCATCCGTTCCGGTCCATCCATCTGTTCTATTCATCCATCTATTCCATTCCATCCGTCCATCCATTCCGTTCCATCTATTTTGTTTCATCCATCCATCTGTTCCATTCCATCCATCCGTTCCGTTCCATCCATCACTTCCGTTCCATCCTTCTATTCCATCCGTCCCTTCCATCCACATGCATCCATTCGATCCATTCGTTACACATGCGTCCATCCGTTCCATTCATTCCATCCCCTCCATTCACTCAATCTGTTAATTCCATCCGTCATTCCATCCATCCCCTCCATCCATCCACATCACCCATTCGATCCATCCATTTCATCAGTCCGCTCTCTTCAACATACCATCCATCAATTCCCTCCATCTATTCCCTCCATCTATCCAATCCTGTGGGCGGGGTCAAAGGTCATTGTTCAGTGTTCATATACAGTTGTCTGTAGCCGAATCAGAGGGATAATTAAGTGAGGGCATGGTAGGGAGTCCCATTGTGTATTTAGTCGTTGGGTTGTTGGGGGTTCAGATCTATCTTTAAGGTTGTTGTTGGTGTTATGGGAAGAGCCAAGTTTTTAGTAATTTGCGGAATGTCATATAGTCTAGGGTGTGTCGGATGTGAGGTGGAAGCGAGTTCCAGAGTCGGGCCAATGCTGAGAATGAGGATCCTCTGATCCTGACTGAGTTAATGGTTGGGATCACTAAAAGGAGGGCAGAGCTTGATCTTAGGGTGCGGGGTGGAAGGCAAGGTTTTAACTTATCTTGTAGGTATAGAGGGCCGGTCTTGTGCACAGCACGATGAGTGATGCAGAGGGTCTTGAAAGTTGCCCTTCATCCAACTGGGTGCCAGTGGAGGGTTCTAAGAGCTGGAGAGGTGTGGTATCTTGGACCCAGGGTTAGGAGCATTTTAGCAGCATTTTGCACTCTTTGCAGTTTATTGAGGTGATATGCCATAACTCTAAGGTAAAGGCAGTAGGCATAGTCCAGTCTCAACATTACAATATACATAACAGCGGCAAGTCTGTTCGGGAAGGAGGGGTAGGGAAAAATGCGCTCTAGAATTTTGAGATGGTAGAGACACGATTTAGATACATTGTTGATCTGTCGGGAGAGGGTTAGGCCAGAGTCCATAGTGCATCCAAAGTTTTTTACTGTAACTGGGAGGTGTGGGGATTGGTCCATGGAAGGGGGCCAAGGAAGTGGACGAGGTAGAAGCTCAGTGTTGCCGCTCACCATGATTTCTGTTTTAGTGGGATTTAAGAGGAGGTGGGTTATAGTCATCCAACGGTCGATATCTAGGAGGCAGGCTGCGAGGTTGGGCTGGGAGTGGGAGTCTGAGTTGTGGAGTTTAAGGATGATTTGTTTATCGTCGGTGAAGTTGTACCATAAGATATTGTATGGGCAGATGATTCCAGGGAGGGTGGACATATAGAGGTTGAATAGGAGAGCTGATAGACATGCGCCTTGCGGTACACCAGTATTAACAGGGCGAGGAGCCGAGACAAAGAGGAGGGTTATTTGTTTCATTTTGTTGAGGAAGGAGGCGATCCATTTAAGAGTGGTTCCACGGATTACTCGGGAGTGGAGGCGGTCGAGCAGGATTGAGTGGTTAATTGTGTCGAAGGCTGCAGACAGATCGAGGAGAGTATGCAGTGATCATAAGATCGCCCCAGATTGAAGCCAGAGTAGTTTTGGTTCCATGTCATGGTCTGAAGCCTGATTGGGCAGGGTCAAGGAGGTTGTTGGATTCGACAAAGGCGTTTAGATGGGAGTATGCTGTTCGATCGATGGCTTTTGCAAGGAATCTAGTGTTTGAGATGGGACAGTAGCTTTTGGGGTCAAGGGGGTCAAGGGATGTTTTTTTTTAGAAGAGGCTTGAAACGAGCAATTTTGAAGGCATCAGGAATTATTCCAGAGCTGACGGAGTCACTTAGGATAGTTCTTGCATGCTCTCCTGCGCAGGTGGGAGAGAATATTTCTTTGAGGGCTGAGGCGGGGCAGGGGCCTAAGGGGGAACCAGAAGGTGAAGCATATAGGTCAAGAAATTCTTCTCTGGAGAGGGGTTTGTAGGAGTGAAACGTGGGTAAGGAAGGGGTTGTGGCAGCAGGGTGAGGGGTGGTTGTTGGATTGGTCAGTATTTGAGGCAGGGAGAGGAGGGACAGTTTGTTGTTAAGGGAAGTCGTTATGTCGACAGCAGTGGTGTAGAAGTGCAGGGAGAGAGAGTCGCACAGTGATTGTGATGGGGTAGATTGGGAAGAGGTGCAAGCGGGTTTGGCGAATTCAAATACGATTCTGTGGAGTTCTTTGCTGCGGTTTTCACTGATGAGAAACCGATTGTTGTAGTGGGCTTTATTGGCTTTCTGGATTTCTGCTTTGTAGTTGCGATGGTGCAAGGCGAAGTTGGATCTACTGAGATTGTTTTTTTCTGTTTGCCATTTGCTTTCCAAGGAGTTATTTCGTTTTTTGTCATTCCTCAGTTCCGGGCTAAATCATTTGGCAAGTGGTCCAAGGCGTGAGGAAGAGGGGCGCGAGGGGGGAGCGGAATTAGTGAATCATTGAGCCATGAGTCAAAGGAGTCGATGGTTAGAGATCTGTCCGGGGGGGGTTCTGTGGGGGTCTGAGAAGCAGGGCATCGGCTAGGTCAGGGATGATCTTTAGTTTGTTCCAGCATTTGCGGTGAAGGGGGAAGCTGGTTAGGGGTGGGGGCAGGGGCAGGGAAGAGGATGAAGGAAGGGATGGCACAGTGGTCAGACCAGATGAGTGGTAAGGTGGGGGCTAGATATATCAGGTCATGGGAGCTGAAGATAGCATCTAGGGTGTGCCCTTTGGAATAGATTGGACTGTTCATGTGAAGGGAGAGGTTGAGCGCATCAAGACTGTCGACCAGTGAATGAGTCATTGGGTTGGTGGGGATGTCCAACCAGGTATTGAAGTGCCGTAGGAGAGTCAGGGAGGGGTGGTTTACTTGAATGGTGGCTACAGAGTCACAGAGGTTGGTTGTGAAGTGTCTGTCATAGCCAGGAGGTCTATAGATGATTAGGAAGCTGTGGAGAAATTCAGATGGAGTGAGAGTTTAACAAGGAGGGATTTGCGTGATGGAATGTATGTCTGAGAATCAACGAGTGTGACAGAGAAGTGAGGTTTGAAAAGAACTGCCAGGCGGCCTCCTCTTGAGGGTCTGTTGAGTGGGATGAGGGAGTAGCCGGGGGGGGGGAGGGAATGCCTCATGTGCAACAGGGGCAAAGTCATCCGAGAACCAGGTTTCAGTGATAAAGACTAGGTCAGGCTTGTTGGAGGAGAGGAGGTCGAAGATGCAGTGTCTGTTTTTTGCTACAGAGCGGGCGTTGAAAAGGATGCACTTGACTTTGCAGTTGGGTGTGGACATGGAGGTTGTTGGGGTGTGAGTTAGAGGTGCACGGGGTGTGGTTGGGGACTTGGGGACCGGTGGGTTGCTCATGGTCAGTGAGGCAGGGAGATGAGGGGTGGTGTGGAGGAAGGGTGTCAGTGAGCGCTGGGTGGTGGAGGGTGGAGGCAGGTCTGTAGCGGCTGGGAAGAGTAGGCGGGCGGAGGAGGGTATATGAGGAGTGTGGGTAGAGATTAGGGGGCACAGGCAAATGGACGTAAAGTCATTGGGCGAGGGGACATTTGAGGGGAGAGACTTGGGTGAGTCTCAAAGGGTCAGGGAGGTCCGGTGTGCAGGAAAAGAAGTCAAGAGAGAGGGGGTGTCAGCGGGGCAAGGGCATGGGTGAGTGTAGCTGGGATGGAGAGGGAGAAATTGGTAGGATGGGTAGAAGTGGTGAGAGTGGACAGTTATGGAGGCAGACCAGGGTCGTTTTCTACTTTTCAAGGGTTTCTGTTCAGTAGGGGTGTGAGAGAGGGTGGGGTCGTCAGAGGGTGAAGGCGATATAGCTACTGTTCTTGCGAGGGGGAAACTTGCCCTCGCAAGGAATATGGTGGGGTAGATCTTGGCAGGTGTCGTGGAGAGGTCAACGGGGCAGGCGGGGGAGGCAGGAGGGGGTTTTAGGCAGGGGCCTGCACATTTCTGTGGTGGGATAGGGGATAGGGACTCTGGGGTATGGGTGCTGGAAAAAGCGTTGGTGTGATTGCTGTTGGGTGAGAGGTAGGGGTTGAAGAAGGTGAGAGTTTGAGATATCTGGAGCGCCAGCAGGCTCCTCTGGCTTCGGAGTTTGATAGGGGGTGGGGGGTCTTGGGCAGGGATATTAGGGAGTTCTAAATAGTGGTAAGCGGGAGGGTGGGGAGTGAAAGGTTTGGGTGGGAATGGAGGAGCTGTATGGGGTTCAGGGGAAGGAAGTTTTTGGCGCGTCAGAATATGGCTCAGATCTTCGAGTTTGATAAGGGGGCGTGGTTTCATGTCAAGGAGTATTGGGGAGGTCTCAGAAGCGGTCCGCGGGACGGTTGGGAGTAAAGAGTTTGGGTGGGAAGGGGAGGGGGGTTCCAAGGGAGGAAGTGGTTGGTGTGCCAGAGTTCGGCTCTGATTTTAAGGTTGGATGCGGGGTGATGGTAGGAGTTTGGGCGAGTGTCGTTATGCTGAAGTGGGGTGGATGGGGGGATTCCCACGGGTGTGCTCAGGCAAGGAATGGTGGGGGGGCTTCGTGAAGGTCGGAGCAAATTGTGGTGATGAGCCGTGGGGACTGAGTGAGGATGGGTTGGGGGGAGCACTGGGTTCTAGGAATCTGAACGGGTGTGAGAGGTGGATATTTGCGAGACAGGGTCGCCATCTAGATGTGACACAGTAAACTTTCAGTGGGCTATCATGATTTGCGATAGGCTAAGAGGGTGGAATGTGACATTATTTCTCTTGGGCGCAATATCTAGATGTGACACAGTCACAGTAGCGTAATACTTATTAAACTTTCCAGTAATCTTTAAGTGCACTGTCTAGATGTGATACAGTCACAGTAGAGTGCTACTCATTAAACTGTCCATTAATCTTTGGGTATACTATCTAGATGTATAGTGGGAGAGAGGCCTACACCTAACAAATCATTTTGTGGATAGTGCAATTTGTGTACAAGACTAGACACTTCTACCTAACAATTCAATTTGTGTACAGGAGTAGGCACAGCTAGATCTGAGAGTCCTGTATAGTGGGAGAGAGGCCTACATCTAACAAAGCAATTTGTGTACAAGACTAAACACAGCTACCTAACAATGCCGTTTGTAAAAATGACTAACCACAGCTACCTAACAGTGCAATTTGTGTACAGGATTAGTCACAGCTAGATTTGAGAGTCCTGTATAGTGGGAGAGAAGCCTACACCTAACAATGCAAATTGTATATAAGACAAAACACAGCTCAATTTGTAAACAAGACTAAACACAGCTACCTAACAGTGCAGTATGTGAACAGGGTTAAACTCTGCTACCTAACAATGCAAATTCTATACAAGACTAACACAGCTACGTAGCAATGCAAATTGCACACAAGAGTAGCCACAGTTCTTTTTGAGAGTCCTGTAAAGTACGACAGAGGGAGGCAGAGGAAATTGTTCATAGTAGTGTACAGGTGTTGATAGGGTTGCTAAATGTCCGGCCTTCAAGGGTAGAGTAGGTGTTCCGCTTCCCAACCCAGGCTGGTCCTACCGTGCTAGTCGCTGCTGGTCGAGGGCTGGCTGCTGGTTTTCCCTGCAGACACTCTCTGGAGCCGTCTCGGTTGGAGCAGCCCTTTGCCTCGGGGTCGCTCGCTGCGGGGGGCTGCTGGGCAGGGGCTGCCCTGGTCTGGTGTGTATTGAGTTCTGACCTGGCCAATTAGGGGCTACGGATGGACGTGGGGCAGGGGCCAGAGGAGGGAGAAAGAATGGGTACAGAGGTGTGAGGGCCGTGGGCTGAGTCAGGGGGTCAAACAATGGCCAAATTCTGGTGGAACAGTCCCAGGAGGGACACTGGTCGCCTTCACTCACCTGCACTTGCTCGGGATGGTGAATGAGCATGCAGGGTGAGGCTGGTGGAGCACACCAGGAAATGATTGTAGAAACGGGGCAATCAGGGTTCGGAGGCGGGCGGGAGGTGGAACTAAGGCGGGAGAGGGAGAAAGAAGGTGTCGGGAGTTGCGAGGGCCATGGTTGAGTCAAGGGCTCAAACAATGGCCAGATTCAGGTAGAACAGGCCATGAAGGGACCCTGGCTGCCTTCACTCACCCGCACTAGCTCAGATGGAGAATGAGCATACAGGGTGAGGCTGGTGGAGCACACCAGGAAATCATGATAGAAACGAAACAATCAGGGTTCCGGAGGCGGGCGGGAGGCAGAACGAAAGAGGGAGAGGGAGAAAGAAGGGGTCAGGAGCTGTGTGAGCTGCTGGGAATTGCGAGTTGCAAGCCACTATCTGGGTTGCTTACCTTACGGGAATGGATGCGATTTTGCCGACTTACCACAAACACAAACCGACATGATTGCATCATGGCAGCCTGGTGGCTATCTTGAATAGGGCTGAATTTGCCCTCCATCTCAGCCATCTTAGAATGGAAATGTTACAGGGGTGTGCCTATCCTGGTGGGATATTTTTCCTAAAGCCACTATATACCGGCGTGCCCACTGCAGCTGCCATAATCACCCCAGGAGGAGGAGTGTGTGTACCCAGGTAGGGGAAAACGAATCATACCTCATCCCGAAAAAGAACTTTAGCAAATCATTAATTAAATGCAAAACCCAGCTTCATGCAGCAAAGTACCATCATCTACCCAAAAACGTCATGAAGATATCATCAACCATTTCAGAAGCAAAATTATTAAATGTACAGACAGCCATTATTTGTACAAAGGAACGGAACTGGAGGAAACACACAGTGGACAATAACCAGCCTAAAACAATTGAGTGAACCTAAGCAACAACGCTGGCTCTCTGATGAAACCCTGCTCCCTGAAGATCTACAAAGATCATGCCAACTCAATGTACCCAACCCAAATTCTAGAGCTCCATATACAACCAAATCAATAAAGCATGTAAATTCTATTAATGTATTAGATCTCTAGCATGTATATTCTAATGTATTAGATCACTCAAAAGTCCGTTTTATAGCTAGAAAAGGCACTAAATAGGAATCTGGTTTGCGTCAAAGACAAACTCAAAATCCCAGCTGAGGACATCATCTCCTCGGCACTCCTACATCCCAGCAACCTTTGACAGTTACCAACAGCACACCAACTAAAAGGCTTGAAGAAAACCAGACTTCCAGCACAACTCTACAATGTATGTTCCCAACAGACAAAATAGAAACCAGCTGCCCACCCCACAAATGAGCCATTACTTGTGTGATCCTCAGGAATCAAGCATCTCCTCTTCAAAATCGATAGGACACCTTTAATGAAGATGGTCAAATTGTATGGGCTCATCTGTATCATCTCTGCATACGACAAACAAACAATGTACAGCAACAGAAAATCTAGTACCGACCTCAGCAACTGCTTCATATAAATAAGCCAATGGATGACAACCAACTACCTAAATGCAACTCGTTAAACAGAAATAGTGATAGTCTCTTCTGACACCACACTTTAAACAAGTCCACCATGGCCTTTGGAAATGGGTAAACTTACCATCCAAAGGGATCAGGAGGTTAGGAATATTAATGGACAACATACTCATACTGGAATCCCAAGTCAACAGAATAGACAAAATAAGCTTTGCCATCTCTGCTACTGCAGATAGATTACGCCGTACCCCTCTTTTACAGACACACACAGCATTGGTTATCATATTTTAAGAATCAACTATGCAAACATTAACTAGGTATGCCAGACTACATCACAAAAAATGTTCCCCGGATTCAAAGCACAGCAGCTGGACTACTAGTACGACAGAAAATGAGGAGCTCTCACTGGTTACCTATCAAAATAGTCTGCATTGCACACAGATCCTTAAAGGTCAAGAAGCAGAATGCCTTCACAATAAAATCTCACTACCAGCCAGATACCCAAGATCAAGAAACCACATACCATTAGAAACCAGACGATGTTGCAGAGAAAAACAGAGGTAACGCCGTTCCCACTGTGGTGGTCACAGTCTTGAATGTGCTAGTGAGGGAAATCTACACCCTACAGGACCACATGAAATTCAGGAAAAATAAAATTAAAATCGCTTTTCAGTGCACGATAGAAGGTGTAACCAACACTCAGTAAGCATCAGAAACATCACATCACAAAAGATCTACTTTCACACGCAGACAGAATTTAAGGGAATCCAATGATGTTCCTGAACGTCTGGTTAGAACTGTGCATGGCATTAAGGGAAAGAGCTAGAGGCTCGGGATTGCAAAGTTAACATATAGACTAAAGAATGAAAAGGGGCTTGCCATGAAGGACAGGAAAATGGATACTATGTAAAGAGGTATGCTATATTTCAATTGCAAACATGAAAATTACCCTGCGACAATAACATGGGAAATAAAACTTGAAAGGATACATTGGACGTGGGTTCAAAAATATGTGAAGTGTATCAAATGAGGAGAGCCCTGCGAGCATTTCCAACTACTACTTATGCCCGATTCAAAGCATAAAACCCAGTGAAAATCTGAGATGCTTGAAGCATGAAGCATCCTTTCATGAAGCATTAGCAAAGTGCAAATCTGAGATGCTCAGCCATCTTCTCATTTTATTCTGTGGCAATCAGGTTGATTATTCATAGCCATCACTGACCTGAATTCTAATTTCCACTCTGCCAACAGGAATATTTTTTGGACCAAGCTTGGAGCCTGTGAACGGAAATGGGCCAATTTGGAACTCTTTCCACTATGATAACCCATGGAAGTGGGAATATCTGTGCAAGGTGAAGAACTGCTTCCAAACACTAACTAAAAGGGTAAGCCAACCATCCCCACCTCAAGCTCTAAACTTCCATTGTGTCCAATTGGTGGTCACTGACAGTGTGAGTTACTTGAAAGCATTGTGCACAGTGAGAAACAATGCCAACGTACTTCAGGTTGCAAAATGACACACAGTAATCTACAAGCCAGGTATTAATCTCACTCGCACCAAATCATCCAAAGTGTCAAGCAGCACTTGCACGTATAACATATTTGATTTGATTTAGAATGAGTATAGCACACACTCTGTAGGGGAACCAAGCGGCAAGCCGCATCTAGGCGAAGTGCTAAAATACAGTACATTGAACAGTCTAATAACCGCCTTCTCAATGTATCCCACACACAGTCTCAACATTTATTAAATGGAGCCTCATCATGTGCAACACGCTCTAATCGAACCGCTGGGCACACTGCTTGCTCCCAAATGGTGTTCGTCTGATCTCCGATTATGCTGCCCAATAATATTTTCAAGAAAGCAAACTGGTGTTCCATAAACATGCTCGATCACATAATGTATTAGAATGAGTCCAAACGAACCTGATGATATTGATATCTTATTCCATGATCAATGGTGTGTCTGCCTGCCCAAGGCAAGATTACAAATCTGTATTACACATTTGAATAATTATCATGCATAAACATTCATTGTTGTAGTAGTCACATAAAAGACAAAATAGAAGATAAAAATAACAATGACAAATACAAGAGCCGTAAGAGTACACAGACCCCATATCATGAGTAAAGCAAGCACAACATTATGAAGATACAATAAATGGATAACAGAAAAACCCATGTACAAGTATACACATCAAAAGAAAGGGAGGGAGAAAAGGAGACACAACGAGAGAAAAGAAGCAAAAATGATCACACCAACTATTGAAGATTTCATGGAGTCCTATCACCAGTGAGATATTATCCTATTCTTAGTATGTGCTTCAGTGAGCCACAGAGATCATGTAAAATGTTACTGAAACATGTCAATCACCACAAGACGTCACTTAGTCATAGCCCTATCAGGTAAACTAGCATCAAGGTCTAGTCTACTAAACTATACATTTATTGATTCCATCTAAGTATTACTGTACAAATGGTTAATGCTCAATGGGATTCAAATGGGCAGTTGTTAAACATTGTTAGCCTCTGACAAGGGCCTATATGTAGGGGGATTAGGAGGATTAGCGCAATGCCTGAACTAGTTTCGAATTTAGTTACTTAAGATCAGAATGTATTCAATCATGTCTTGTAATGATGGAGTCTGATGATAAGTGACATGAGAGCACACCATGTGAAGGCCATCGTTTGTTATGATCAGAATACAGCAAATGAGTCTCATGAAATGCCCATGAAAGTGCCGGTTAATTGGTGTTTGCGGACTTCCTGTCGTGCCAAAGTAATTGTTAAATATGCCACATTGTGCCAAAGTAGCGATAAGCACACCCCCATGCAAAGATCAAATGTTAATACCTGGTAAGTGTCCGCCTATATTCACTCTTTTTGACCATTTATTCGGGTGATGTAATCTGATTTAATATCTTCTTTTAGGTTCAGGTCCTACTTCTAGGACACACCGTAGATGACTCTTGACTGACTGATTGAAATAAGGCCATAGGTAAATCCTTCTTCTTATGCGGAAACGTCTCCATATTACATTAACCACATTGACAACATGGGTCAACACAAAACAAAATGATTGATATCGAGATGTTTAGTTCAAATGTTGAGTTTTTTCATATCTACAAATGAGATTATGATCTTGGTTGATTTTTGAGGAATTAATTCTGATGTTAATTTATTCAACGCTAAATAACTTGTTTGCTTTATGTCCACAAATCAAGTGGTTGAATCTTTTTGAAAAAGACTCATATTATTGTTACTTTTGATAACATTATAGTATGTAAGTTATAAAATATATTGAGTGAATTGGGACTAATATGAATTTTTTGAATATTATGTTTTCTAGATTATGCGAAATTGCCCCTGAAGAAGTGAATTGTTTTCACGAAACGCGTTGGGCTTCTAATAAATTATTTGATTTGTACTTATGAATCATTGTCACTGTGTATTGAAATACACATAATTATTTATTTATTAAATTCTACTTTGAAAAAAAGCATCATCTAATTATCTACTCTTAAACTAAAACTAATTACTGGACTCATCATTTGAGCCACCTATATAGTGCAGAGGACGGGAGTTCCCACAATTTGGGAACTTGATCTTTTTTCTGCAAATGTTAATACCTCTCAGGATTCGTTTTCTAGTTTGCTGGTTTTTAATGTGTGAGCTAATGGATTTGCTAAATTCGCAACTAGAAAAGAAAAAACAATGAAGAATGTGCTGAGTATAAGCTGTGTTAAGCCATGTTGGCAGTGCATATTTTCCACATTTTAATATAGTACTGTCACATATTCAAGTGAAAATACATGAAAGATCATGGCCGTCGCTACGTGTGCAAACCCGCCTTAACATATGGCTTCCCACAGAATGGTGTACAGTTGTACCAAATTTGCATCAATGTTGGCATAACCTACTTGATTAAGGGTCACAGCCTTTTAATTGAATACTCACCTGGGAACTATTGGTGAATAGCATGGAACCATGATTAGCATGAACTTTATATGTATCTAACCTAGGCACCAAATTACTTAGTGGCCATGTATGGATCAGTTTTACCACACATCACCTTTCTCTAATATAATTATGCAACAATCTTATTGACCTATAATTAATTAAGGTAATGTGTTTTTCACTTGTTTCTTCTGCCTCTGTACACCTTTCAATCCATGAAATGAACTTGGTTATGTAAACATCGTCTGAACCTACCAACAATTGAATAATCAATTTGCATATGCAACGATGTATCTTGACATGGATTGACAAAGTCTTAGGGCCTCATTACACGGTAGGCGGTGAGCCATGGCGCTATTAGCGCCATGGCTCATGCCGGTAAAATACCGGCACCGCCTTGGCGGAAAGGGGATTTACCGCCCCATTCCAAGGTTGGAGGGGCGGTAAATCCCCCTTCCACCATTGCCCTTCCCCATTCCCATTTCTGCCCCATAGGGCTCTATGGGGATGGGGAAGGCGCTAATTACGGCAACGCAATTTTGCGGTGCCGTAATTAGCTCTGAGGTCCCTTAGCGGGTTGGATTTTAACGCCTGCAAAAAGCAGGTGTTAAATCACCCAACCCGCAAAGGGACCTCGTAGTAAGGTGGTAAGGATTTACCGGTACCAGTATTTTACCAGTACCGGTAAATCCCTACCGCCATCCGTGTAATGAGGCCCTTACTCTTTTTTTCTTTTCCTTGTTTTCCTTTTAATGAAATGATATATACTATACCACTTTCATGTCTGTTTGTACACAAATGCAATGTACTTACCTAAACAAATTTTTTTTTGGTTATATGGACATTTTGTCAGACTTGAAAATGACTCAGGTCGAAACACGTGTCAGCTTTAAATAAGCTTGTACAATCTATTAATAGTAGGCAGAGCGCGATAAGACAATTCAAAAATACATTTTTTGAACTAGGATGTAGGATAGGTGCAGTGGATAACAGAGTTGGTTTGCTGCGGCTGGGTTCATAGTCGAGCCTCATGCCCTAGGCAATTCAACCATGACTTGCATCCCCAACATGGGCTGCTCTAACAACACACATCAGTATGCATTGCAAAACATATGTGTGTTAAAGGAGGTTTACAGTTCTTTTATATATGTTAAAAGAGGACTTATTAGTAACTCATATACAGTGATGTAACATCATGAAACATGTTCACTCATAACAACCTATAAAATTCACAGAATATCTTTGTTAAATGGACATTCAGTGAAAAAACTTTGGTAAAGGGACGTTATGGTTACAAGTAAAACCGAAAACCCCAGAAATTCGCCAGTTATGGTAAGCTTAGCAACCATAACTCGCACCACCACCAAGCACTACTAAGACTAACACCCAGGACATCAAAGATGACGCCACAAATGTAATTGATGACATCACGGATGACATAACATATCTAGGCCACTTGTTTTTGTTCAATGACATACTAGGCCAAGTGTTTTTGTTCACTGACAATCAGAATACAAACATTCAAAAGGTGCTATATATCTAGACGTTAAACTTGTTGTATGTTCCTAAAGTTCTTTCCTTAGGGTGTGGTATGAGCTAATGGAGCACATACATGGGACAATAAGCAGGCCACAAACACACATTTCATTTGTCCTGATTGGATATAGTATGGGCCCTGGTGCCAGAAGGCCTTGCGGATGATGCAGAGGGTCTTGAACTGGATCCTTGCAGCCACTGGGAGCCAGTGGAGGGATTTCAGAGCCGAAGAGATCTGGTCCCTGGGTTGGGACCAAGGATAAGTCTTGCAGTCCTGTTTTGGATGAGTTGCAGAGGGCATTGGGTAGAGTTAGGTAGGTTGAGAAAGAGGCTGTTACAACAGTTAAACATAGAGAGAACCAGGGCTCTGGAGACAGTGAGCTTCTGGGGGAAGGTGAGAAAAAGTAGACTACCTCTGAGGAGGTGCAGTTGGAAATGGGAATTTTTGTAAATGTCTATGATGTGTGGAGAGAAGAGGAGAGTGGAGTCAAAGATGACCCTGAGGTTTTTTTCCTCACAAGAGGGTGAGGGTACAGCGCCAAGGGAGGCCGTCCAGAGTGAAAGTGGAAAAGGGGAAGCAGGGGTCCCAATAAGAAGGATTGCTGTCTTATTGGCATTAAGGCAGAGACCATTAGAGGTGCACCGTGTCTGAATAGCGGAAAGACAGTCAGGGATGAGTGAGGAGGAGGACGATGCCAGGGTAGCCTGAAAGAGAGCTGCATGTCATCCGCATAACAGTGAAAGTTAGAGGAAAAGGTAGAAATCAGATAGACATTTAAAAACCAGGGTGCGAGGATAGATCCCTGGGGAACACTACATGTTGAGAGTGTGATGGAAGAGAGGAAGGACCCAAGTTCAACCTGGGAACATTGGTCCAAGAGGAAAGAGGATAGCCATGCCAGAGCCTGATCCGTGATGCCCAGGGTATCTTGGAGATGGGTGATCAGAATGTTGTGGTTCACTGTGTCAAAAACAGAGGAAAGGTCAAGGAGGATGAGGACAGAGGGAGAGTTAGAGTGAAGGTTCAAGAGGAAATCGTCATGGGTCTTCAGGAGAGCGGTTTCCATGCCTCTGGCTTCTCTGAAGACAGACTGATGGTTATGGAGACAGCCAACAGTTTCAGTGTGGAGGGTTAGCTGGGAGATAGTCAATTTCTCCAGGAGTTTGTGAAGGAAAGGAGTAATAGAAATTGGGTGATAGTTTGTCAGGTTGGAGGGGTCGGCAGGAGGCTTTTTGAGCAGGAGGTGCACAAGAGAGTACTTGAGAGGAGAAGGGAAAACTCCAGTGGCAAAGGAGTGGTTGCAGAGATCGGCCAAGGCTGGAGCAAGAGAGTCAACGCTGTTCTTAATGGATGTGGCAGGGCAGGCAGACACCTGGTTTGGATGAGCCTTTCATAGACCGGACTTGTCTGGAAACCTCATCAGGTGTTACAGGAGAGAGGGACGGGAGGAGAGTAGAAGGGGCAGCCAAGGAGGGCCTAAGAGAAGTAGAGGTAGGGAGGGAAGCAGGTGAGAGTGGTGAAATGAGAGCCCAGGGGAGAGCAAAGGGCCTGGGTGGGCGTGGTAGAGGATGGTATTGCAGTAGGCTAGGCCATCTCCTTGCAGATTACGAGTGTTTAAAGGTCTCTCGGGTGAAGCCCCTCTCTATCTTTTCTCGAGAATAAAAAGATCTCCCTTAAGGCTGACTCTTCATTTAAACAATAGCATGATGCTATACCAACCATGTGTTCTTCTAAAAAAGATTGGTGATGCTGGCTTTAATGCTTGGGCACCTACCATATGGAACTCACTTCCTATGGATCTCAGAACCTGTGCACCCACAACCCAGTTCAAGAAATAATTGGAAATGCTTCTTTTTGATAGAGGGATAGAATAAATGAGCACAGGATCCCTGCTATAACCTATTTCACCAAACTGTTTGCAGTCCATTAATTGTTTTCTGTTGTTTGTCTTGTGAGTGCCCTGAGGCCTTTGGGCGAGTAGTGCGATATAAAATAAGGATGATAGATAGATAGATAGATAGATAGATAGATAGATAGATAGATAGATAGATAGATAGATAGATAGATAGATAGATAGATAGATAGATAGAAAAAGCATTGCCATGTTGTTAGATGCCGCAGAGATGCGTGCTTGAATATAGACTCTTTTTTTAGATGGGGCGTCATTATTGCCTTTGAAGTAGGTGGCAGGCCAGTTTGTCAGAGGTTGACCCTGAAGCTCTCCATTTCCATTCAGCTGCACTGCACTTGCGTTTCAGGGTGGCCAGGTCGGAGTTGTACTAAGAATTGCATTTTTTGGCAGATTTCAAGAGGAGGCTCATGACAGGGGCAAGGATGTGAAGAATGTTAGAGGTGGAAAGGTGAAAGTTGTAAAGGGCTGTGTCGGGATGGGTGTCAGCCACAGGAGTAGGAGGAGGAGAGTGGGGGGAGGCAAAGGCTGCCACTAACACTATCTTCATGGGTCGGATGACCGTGAAGATGGGTGGCAGTGCTGGGTGGGCCATTGCCAGGGGAACAGGAAGCTTCAAGTGAGAAGAGAGAAGAAAGTGATCAGTCCATGAGAGAGGAGTAGTGAGAGGGTTAGATAGTGGGATATCAGAGGAAATGAGAGTATCCAGGGTGTGTCCGGCGGAGTGGGTCATAACCGAGGGTAGAATGGAAAGGGAGACAGAGTCGCAGAGGTTGTGGAAAAGCCCTGAGGAGTGGTTGTTGCGATCCCCAAGGACGTGATGTTGGGAGGTAGAGGAGAGGAGAGAAGAAGTGAAGTCAGACCATTCAGAGACGAAGAGGGTGGCCTGGCCAGGTGGCCTTTAGAAGGTGGCCAGGGTAAGAGAGGAGCCAGGAGAGACAGAGAGCCTGTAGAACAGGCATTCAAAGGAGGAGTTGGATTGAGTGGAAATGATGGAGACAGGCATCCACTCAGGAAAGATCAGGGCCACTCCGCTTAGATGAGTATATTCTTTCATACATTAAGTACGTTATGATAGGTCTCCTATTCACCTCTGCCATCTTGCTACCAACACTGTAAACATAATCTCTTGTAGGAAAATGTTATCACAATGAATTTAATATGTGATGTCATCAGTGATGTAATAAATTACATTTGTCATGTCATCTTTGATGGCCTGGGTGTTATTGTTAGCAGTGCACGGTTGTGGCACGAGTTATGGTTGCCCAGCTTCCCATAACTGGAGAATTTTTGTAACCTTCATTATGACACATTTGAATTTACTGCCTAGGAACATACATTGTTATATCTTTTTTAACATGGGATTGGGAACAGAGCTAAGCTGATGTGTTTTAACCAATCAGTGTGCAGTGTCTTGTCCTTTAGCTCTGGGGTCTGTATCTCTCTTTGTTGCATTTTTATGATCTCACTACTGTGACTCAGGCTAGGGAAAATGCTCGCCCCTTGCCTTAACCAATCACTGCACAGCATTCAGTCTTTTGTTTTGGCAAGTTGCAACTTAAGAGGTGTGTGCAAAGGTCTGTCTGATGTTTTCTGCTGAGGGGGTGGGGGTTTTCATGCTTCAGGGATAGCTAACTAGATTTTGAGGCCTACATTTACTGTGTATTCAGCTAATGCAAAAGGATTACAGTCCTTCATTATCGCTATGGATACTTCTTCTATGTTTCCCTTAACTAATGTTAAATGATGCTGTATCTATTTAAGGAAACCCGAGTATGTTCATCTATAAGGTGTATGCACTATGGCCTACTGAAGTACGGCTACTAGTACCGTAAGGAAAACTATGGAGATAGACATGTGAAATAAGAGAGGAGGGAAGAGGATAAGAACGAGATGCCATTGGAGGAGCTGGCTAAGCAGGGCAGAAGTATCATAGTCAGTAAGAGGAGAGAATGAAGATAAGGAATGTGAAGGCAGACTAGAAGAAGACTGAGGAGGAATAGAAGAGGCTGCAATGGCAAAACAAAGATTAGCAACTTTAGATGTGAAGTAACTGGCAAAGTGAGAGGAAGAAAGGAATGAAAGGAGGGACGGGTCAGGAGATTTAGGAGACAGGATGTTATGGAGACGTTGGAAGAGACAACAATGGTGTTGAGAAAGAGAGACAGTAAGTTGCAAAGAATATTTTTTTCTGAAAGTAAGGCAGAGTCAAAAGAGAAGAGCGTAAAGATGAAAGTGTAGCAAGTTCAGAAGGAGATCAAGATTTTTCCCAGTGCCACTCAGCTTTACGCAGGTGGCAAATAGGATCAGAAGGTAGTCAAGGCTGGGGTGTTTTACGAGTTGGAGTAAAAGAGCAAAAAAGAGAAACAAAGTCAACTACAGACAGCAAGGTAGAACGGAGGGCTCTAGTATTAAACAATCGCAATGAGTAAATGGAAGGAAGGAAGGAAGGAAGGAAGGAAGGAAGGAAGGAAGGAAGGAAGGAAGGAAGGAAGGAAGGAAGGAAGGAAGGAAGGAAGGAAGGAAGGAAGGAAGGAAGGAAGGAAGGAAGGAAGGAAGGAAGGAACCCTTAGGTCAAGGGCAGAGCCAGAATGATAGGAGGGAAGGGATGGGAACAGTTGATGGTAATAGGAGTCAGTAAGTGAGGTCAACAGAGAGCAGGAAGGATTAGAGGAAGGGAGATTAAAGTCACCCAAAAGGAAAAAAGATGATGAAGAAAGAAGAAAAAAGGATAGAAGGATATCAAGATGGTCCAGAAAATGACGAGTTGGGACAGGAGGACAATACAATAAAAGAAGCGAGACAGGAAAGGGGCACGTGATGGAACAGAAATGATATTCAAAAGAGTTAAATGTTAGAAGATCGGAAAGGGAATGTAAGAGAGTCCAGGAAGGTTATCAAAGAACCCCAGTATCCCGGGTGCACATGGGAGGGCGAGGACTATGAGAGAAAAGGGCGGAAGCAATATGAAATGAGGCCGGTATAAAAGAATTGTCAGGGGTAATCCAGGTTTCGGGTAGACAAAGAAAGTGCAAATTAGAAGGGAAAAACACATCAAGAATCGAGTGAGATTTTTTGCAGAATGACTGTGCATTTAGAAGACCAAAATGAAAGACGGGCAAGGAATCCATAGTGATTGGAGAGGAACATGGATTGGAATTGTCATGGGTACCAGCAGAGACTGGCTCAGGAAAGGAAGGGTGGGTCATCCAAGAGGGAATAGAACAAGGCATGAAAAACAGAGTGAAAGAGTTGAGTGGGAAAAGGAGCAAGTGGTTGGCAGGTTGGCGCATGATAAGGGGCAAACAGGGAGAAACAGTGCCCTGAGAGGGTCGCCCTTTGAATGGGACTCCCAGGGTTTAGGACACCCTAGACTGATGTAGACATAGGGCAAGGCTCGTGATAGTTCACGTGACCCGAATGTCAGCTGGGCCAATGATGGAAGTGGCAGGGCCAGGCAGGTCAGGCGGCATGGAATGGACCAGTCAAAGGACCTGTTTAGTGGTGCAAGACCGCAATGGCAAGTGGGACCACGTCTGCCCCTTCCCCAGCAGCAGCAGTCACTGGCAGGCAAGGTGGTAAGCACTGACACAGTGACTCTGTCCCAAAACACATGATTCTGATACTACAAGACCCTGTGCATCACACAGGCAGCTGATTTGCTGTCAAACTCATAATGGGCCCATTGTTACTATGTAAAGGACAACTTTATTGCCTTTATCAGTGCTTGTTTAAAGTAACTTTAACTTTTCTTGCTCAAGGCGCCAAATGCTGCCCACCTCCTGGCACACATGTTAGGAGAAACTGAATATTGCATTTTCTTTGAAGTGTTTGCAAAGTTATAAACCTTAAAACAAAAACACAGGAGTATCTGTTCAGTCGAATACTACCTCAGTGATCTGGAGGTGTCGCAGTATGCCAGTGAAATGTGCAATCACTTTGCAACACTCTAGCAGCAAGAAAAGTAAACGTGGGGATTCCTGGTCCATTAAGATGCATCAAGCTCATTGTGCACAGATTCCTCTATTCGGGAGCCCCGGGCAGCCTACATAAAGCATCGGGTAATGATCTTTGTTTTGCTGGTGCAGGATATGCTCCCCATAATTGGGGAATAAAGATAATCTGTTATGACTTTAGTAGTCTTGACCGTGATACTTAAAATGTTTAATGCGTCATCATTTATTCAACGCAGTGGGAGTGAAAAGCTAAGACTTTGATATTGGGCAATAGGGATTTAGGAACTTGACCAATTGTCTTTCAATGAGAAAACTTCTGATTGCAAAGCACATAGTGCAGTCTTTCTTTTCAAAATGAAAATCACCACACCCTCCATATATTTCGAGATACAATACATCATCTGTGTGTCACTTTTCAGAAGCAAAGACCATCAAATCTTTGACCAGTAAAATTTGTTTTCTGAATTTATGTTTCATACTAGTAATCAGTTACTAGTCCCACTGGATGGATGCAATACAAGGGACTATTTTGGTAATGAACTCAGCTTGTGTTTGCTTACCCATTGGCAGAAGTGCTTAAGCAGTCAAACCTTAACTCTTAAGAGTACTGTAAGGGCAGTTCCAGGTGGTGGGAAACACAGGATCCACAATTGATAGGCGTTTTATGATGTGTTTAACGCTTTGATTAGGGTAAACTGGAGATGCCACATTCATGAAAAACTCCTTAATCTTTCCCTATGATGTGGGTATATGAACATGAATCCTGCTAAACAGATTTAAGATGTATTTGTCTCGCACATTATTTCTCAAGGTCCTTTCCCTCACAGTCTTGCTTTATTCATACCCCTGTTCCAAAACTTCCACATACTTCAGCTAACATAGTGCAGTTCAAAGACAGCAAAACAGCTGAGATTGGAACCTTACAGTATTAGTGGACTGTGTCCATTGACCCTGATTATGCCACTGCACTGTGGGTTCTGTTGTAGATGTTATAGTTTCACCCAGGAAAAGGCCCTCATCAAATAACGTTGCTGGAATCAAGGACAAGAACTACCAGTGTACTGCCCATGTTTTTCCAGTCACCCAAAGTCCTTCCCAGGGTGGCGTTATTTTATTTAAGGGCTTCAGCACAGTGGACGCTGGCCTGTCCCCAGCCTTCCATCCTATTACTCCCTGACCACCCCCCTCTCTACATGTTATCCCTCACCTCCCCCAGGCCCAACTTACCTTCTCGTGTTCCAGGCTGTGTCTTCACTGCTCCTTCCCAACACATGCCGCTCAGTCCCTTTTCTATTTCCTATGCAAGTGGACATCTTTTTTTTCCACTGGAGATTGTCAGGGTGCCTACAAAGCCAGTAATGGCATTGAATCCTCAGCAATCATTGTTCTTTGATCAGCCTCCCTAGGATTGGGTGAGTGGTCCATTACCAGCCATGCATGCCCCCACCCGCTCGCCCGACGCAGAACTGATTGCTAAAGATACAGTAAAGACAGACTCTAGTAGTTCAGGTTCAATGATAGTTGTTGCAGTGCTGGGGCGACTGAGCTGGTGGCAGTAGGAGCAAGTGCAGTAGCACAGACTACCATAGACGTCCGTGGTCATTAGTTTCACAGGAACGCTCTCACCATGCAGTGTTGCCACTCCCAAAAGGTTAATGTTTATGTGGTTTAGCATTTGAGGGGAGGCAGTATTTTTTTAAAACTGCCACGTTGTAGGGGCTCTCATCGATCAGAGCAGACCAGTCATCGCAAGAAACACGCTGTTGCCAGACCAGAGCCAACTGCAACATTCATCCCACACAGAATGTTTTGGTGCTACAAAATCAGAGTTCTTTTATGGATGAATTTTTTTTTAGACTATGAAGCAAGCAATACAACAACAGAAAACAAAACCAACAG
This sequence comes from Ambystoma mexicanum, assembly GCF_040938575.1. Classification (NCBI taxonomy): domain Eukaryota; kingdom Metazoa; phylum Chordata; class Amphibia; order Caudata; family Ambystomatidae; genus Ambystoma; species Ambystoma mexicanum. Next base: position 860,547,935 of record NC_090923.1, on the reverse strand, counting down.
CAATTTTGGGCGCTTGGCATAGTATCCCCAGTGAGGAACGTTTGTGTCGATTATGCAATCCGGAAATTGAGACAAGTTGCCATATTTTGACAAAATGTAGAATGTTGTGGCCTCTTTACATTCGACGATTTACGAAGTTCCATACAAATGTTGAAGAATGTACTAGCAACTCATTTTGGTTGACTAAAATGGGTGTGGCATCCACAATCATCACGGCAGCAGTCTTCAACATAGGGAAGGAATCTGTGAAGAAACGTGAACATTTATTTATATCCGTGCCAAATTGATTACACACATTAGTAGTAACAAGATCTGCCCTTGTCCCTGGGTGAAGTAAATGCTTTGAGGCGTTTGAGCAAATGTGAAATTGTATGTCTTCTTTTAAGTGTATTAGGTGATTATTGTATCTAATATGTTTTAACGATATTGTTTTCTTTTTGTTCTAAATAATGTGTCTAAAGTTTGTAATAAACTATGTGCAAAATAGACAAATAAAAAAATATGAGATTATGGGCCTCATTACAAGTGAGGCGGTAAGGGGTTAACAGCGCTGGTAAAGGTGCCGGCGCCGTTAACCCCATACCGCCTGTTTGTGCCCTCCCCGTCTTTCTCATGCAAAAGAATAAAACCGACATACCCCGGACGGGGAATGAGGCAAAGAGAGCAGGCTGCGAGAGTTCAAGGCAAGGTTTATATAAGTAAATGGCATTCAAAGATCTCTGTTGTCTCTGAGAGCGCTCTGACCAAAATTAATGTTACAATACATTTTATAGGACAAATGATGCAACTATAATAGGGTACTACGTTGGTCCCGGATTGGACAGTCCATATGGTGCCCATGGTGTGGGCGGCATCTCTTCCTCCGGGTTGGTTGCTTGGTTGGCGGGAGGATGGACGTCAGGCATCTGTGCTTCGAATGGGTGAAGGTCAGGTCGCTGTGAAGCAGGGTGGTCACTAGCTAAGCTAACATAACATATTCTCAAAAATGCATGAACTAAATAATTGTTCGAAGTCTTTGAATAACTCATCATGTCTCTATAAAAGTCACGCATATATCGATACTATCAATTATATTGGATTATAAAGGCTTTAGGTTAAGGGTCTTGACCACCATAATAACACTGGTTGAAGTTAGGTTCTGCGTTCATAAGAATCTCTGGTATGTGACATTTGTTAGTGGTAGACAAAGATATACTGCAGCAGGGGTCTAATGTTAGTTGGGGATCTGTTGGGTGGGCATCATGGCTTGGTCAGTGGTCTGGCATATGTAAGGAATACCTTGCAGGGGCACAGGATCACAATGGCAGCACGTTTCCACTGGCAAGGGTACAGGGGCAAGGACACGTTTGTGGAGATGAACGAGCTATGTGCTTAGCTCATGCTGGTTCACGTGCAGGACAGTGATCTCAGAGGAAGAGTGATGTGTTACATTTATTATTTGTTGCAAGTACCTCCGGCTTCAGCGTGAGAATGGAGCCGCAGAGTTTTCCAGTTAGAGTGGGAAAGATGGTGGGGGCCATGTGTCCTGCGCATCTGGCCGTTGCAAGAAAGGGAAGCAAAGTGTTTTGTACTATCGCAGTGAGGCCTAGTCACCAAGATGGTGTCAAAAGGGGGTACAAAAATGGATGCCCTGTGTCCTGCACAGTGGTCCCATCTACGCGAATGTCAGCCAAAGTTGATATTGCATAAGGGCGAGGGGTGAACCCACCACTGGAGGCACTTGGTCCGAGTCTTGTACTGAAAAGTAAAGGACGCGAGGGGCCTGATGACCCCTCGCTCCCACACTTTCCCCCCTTTCGTTAGATCTAAAGTAACGAATGATGACACTTTATTTCTTTCATTCTCCCTTCGGTAGTACTCAGCTTCAGCAACCGCTTCTTCCCAGGCTGGGGTACCTTTTATTGGCATACATGCTCTGCATACACATCTCAAGCTATTCCCTCTTCTTGCATATTTGCCTGGAGTGCATGTTAAGTATATGCCTCCATCCCCATCCAGATTTACCCATACCTCCTTATACCATTGCAATTCTGTTGGTTTCTTGATTGTGGTGTGGTATAAATTATCAACTCTTCCCCATATTGCCTGTTGATGGCAGTCATGCTGTATTTTGGAGTGTTATGTTCCCCTGTTTGTATTTGTGCATCTATCATAGTTGCTACCGTTATCGGTCGGCCCATTGTTACCATCATCATAGTTGAGGTAGGCATACTATTTGCACAGCACCAGAGGCCTAATTGGCAAACGCAAAAGAATAGTAACACAAAGACGATGACAGGAACGAGTATTTTCATCATCACATTTACCCATGATGGTATCCAGCTGAACATGTTGTCGAACCATGTACTTTCTTCTGCTCCGCCCTCTGTTCTCATCCTTTCTCCTAAGTTGTGAACTGCTGTTATCACATGCAAGAGTGTCCCGTTATCTGCATCTTCAGATGGCAAGAATGTAATGTAGAAAATGTCTCTGCAGATGAGAAGAGCTTGTACTTTTGGGGGATCTCAGCAAGCAGTTTTGGTGATTCAGGCGAAATATAGTTGGATGATCTTTTACTTTGTGATAACTTTGTTTTCAACTCGTGTTCTGACAACAGTTCGTAAGCTGGAGGTTCTGTTTTTACTTGTTGGGGCGCTGCCGATGGCCAAGCCGATTGCCCTGCTGCCGATTTGCCAGCCGATTCTCCTGCTGCCGATTTGCCAGCCGACTCTCCTGCTGCTCCTTGGATATGACTTTCGTGTATTACCATCAGGGCCGTATGGAGGGTGGCTAAGGCGCAAGTACCCCTCCAGGATGCAGGTAGATGCAGGTAGGCTTGTTTGCCACAAATCCAGTACATGTCCATGAGGGCTGCGGTGCCTTTCTTCATATCAGGTATTATTATTGCCTTGTTGCATCTCCTTGCCTCCCCCATGTTCACTTTTCCTTCCCCATGGAAGCATAGTTTGTGCAGTATTTATTTTTGTATTTTTATAGGCTTTTCCAGTGCTGTGATCAATTTTAGCTTAGTGATGTGCTATGACCAGATAGGGGCACACACTTCCTTTATCCACTGGAACGTGTCCTCAGATAGTCCACGGAGTGCTTCTGCTTTGCATTCGATAGTTTCATCATGCCATTTGTTTTCTGCATACCTCGTCCCTTTTATGACAAGAAATGGTTCTCTGAGGCAAATTACTCCTTGATGCCGGCTTGTGCATGTTCTCTCACTTTCCAGCCTCTCTATAGTTACGGTGTGTGCCTGGAAGGTGCTTTTTATCCTACACATAACTAAGTGAATCAAACATTGAGCCTCCGACAAGGGCACTTCCTGTGGTACCAACATTTTGGGTGTCCCTGATGCATGCGGTATGAGTGAACAGACATAGCAGCTTTCATTTGTTGCTTGCTTTGCTGTAGCACTCATGTCCGAGTACCATTTGTTAGATTGATCAGGGTGGCGGGGGTCTTCTATTTCATCTAACCCCAGGTCATGATAAATGTCGTATCTCTTCCTTCCCGCCCCCTTTTTTCTCTCCTTTTCCCTCCCTCCTTATAGCTTCTCAATTTTTAGTAATGTATTGGGAACATTCCATCCCAGGCAGTATCATTGCTGTTGAATATGGCATGTGTGTACTCATTAGTAGCAGCAGCGTAATATGTGGTAGGTTCTATGGTTGTCTGTGCATGTATACTTGTGTTGGCTAAGTTACTCGGCCAATAATAGTCTCCATCATGTTCATTTGATTCATAATCATCACTCATATTTATTCCAGGATGTAACAAGGAGACAATTGTTGGATCAGCAGGGGTGTGCTCTGAAGGTTGTGTTACATTTGTATCGTTAATACTAATGATATATGTTTCTCCCCATATTGTCTTTACTCCAGTCCATATTAGTATTGAACCTTCTCGTATCAGCTTAGCCCCGCTCCCCCTCCTTGTGCATGTCATTAACCAGAGACAAGAGAGTGTAGTACCAGGCCATGAAGAACAACATCACAGAAAGCAAAACAGCAGCGCATTTCAAGACACATTCAACATTGCTAAACTTATTAGCTCTAATGGCATCCCTATTGCTATCTAACATTAGTGTGCTCTCCGCGAATGTACTTCGTTGTCACCTGGAGGGACGATACAAATTTGTTAAATCACCAGAATATGTACATTATTTATGTATTTACACTTCATGTTTACTCATTGCTTTTGTTACAGTTACAGCTGCTCTTATTATCATGCATTTTTCTGTCATTCGCTTCACTTATATCCTCTCTTTTTTTTCTTTTTTTTGTGCATTTCTGTAGCAAGAGAAAGATATAGTGATGAAAAGAGGGTGAAAGGAAAAAAAGATAGAGACGTAGGGTGAGGTAAATCAGAGGACACATCATTTTCTTTGCTCCTTATAACTTTCTTTTTATTTGATCAGTTTGTCATTGCTGCTTAACCTCTCTTGTAGTATCACTTGCACATTCCTGTTTGCTCTGAGGGAGTGTACTATCGAGTGCCCTCCTCACGTCTGAGAGGTGCACCCAATATTTCAGTCCCTTTACCTTCACTGCAGTGGGCGTACTATAAATCACTTCATAGGGGCCATGAAACCTTGGTGAATTCCATCTCCTGACAAAACTCCTCACATATACCTGTGCTCCTGGCATAAGTGGCCCAGTTGGGCTGTCTGTAGCTGGCGTGGTAGTATCAGTTGTCACATTTTCAGTAAAAGGCGGTGCGATTTGTCGCGCTATGCTGCGTACTGCGCGCGTCAGCTGGGTCAAGTATTCCTTAAATTCTTCCCCCAGCACTGTGGCAGCCCTGTGTGCAGCTGACACTCTCCTAATTGGGGAGAGTGGTGTGTGTATTGGACTCCCAGTTACTATTTCATGGGGGCTCAAATGGTGGTCCTTACATGGTTGCGTTCTGAGTTGGAAGAGTGCTTGGGTTAGGCAATATACCCAGTTTTTCTTCAATGTATTGCATAATTTCGATAACTTACTCTTGAACAGGCCGTTGATCTTTTCGACTACACCATTAGCCATCAGATGGTAAATGGAACACAGTTTGTGCTTTACCCCCAAGAGTGACGTCACTTCCTTGAAGAGGTCATTCACAAAGTGTGTGCCATTGTCTGACCGTATCACATCACATATTCCCCACCGGGAAAACACTTCTCGTACTAGAAACTTCGCGTCTGGGTGGGGGCATGGACCAACCTCCACTCACCTTGAAAAAGGACATACTACCACAATTAGATACCTTGCCCCGTTACATCTCTCTTCCATGTCTGCATAGTCTATATGGAGTTCTCTGATTGGCCCTGCCGGTCATGGCAAAGTACCTCGCAATGTCCTCAATGTCATCCTGAATTGTATGTTTGACATGTTGTACAACCTATAATAAATTTGGACAAATATTCCTGTAGGTTGGGGACAAACCAATGTTCCTGGATGTCTGCGGCGATTTGTTGTTTCGCTACATGGGCTGGAAAGTGCAGCTGTTGGAATGCTAGCTCTAGTAATTCTACCGGCATCACTACCTTCCCCGTTGTCTCCTGTCTCCAATAATGTCTGTGGCCGATTATTAACATCCCGCTTGCTCCATAATTCTTGCTCCTCCGGTGGTGCTCTCCTATGTAGCTCTATTAGCTGTGCTATGGGCGTGTTACTATAGGCTTCTTCTAGTGGCTCTGCGGTAGCTGCTTTTACAATGCATTCGGTCGCTTGTGTTATATTGAAATACAAGGCCTCCTTCGCTGCTGCGTCGGCTGCCGCGTTTCTCAATGAGATCGCATCTGTGTTGTTGGTATGGGCTTGGCATTTTACCACTGCCACCATTGCTGGCTCTGCCAACGCCTCTATTAATTCATTCAATAGTGTGGCGTGCTGTACTGGTGAGCCATCTGCTCGTCTGAATCCTCTTCTACACCAACGTGATAGTCCTGAATGGACGGTGGTGGTTGCATATGCCGAATCTGAATATATAGTCACTATGCATCCTTTGGCTGTACGTAATGCTTCAATTAGTGCAGTTTGTTCAGCCGCTTGTGTGGAGTAATGGGACGGGAGTCACTTTTGGACAGTTGTTTCATAGCTATCTTCCTCCATTCATACTACTGCCATCCCTACATGCTTCTCTCCTGTTTCTGGGTTTATTGATGCTGAACCATCTACGAAATATATTTTTCCTTCCTTCAGGGTGTTTTCACTCGCTTTGGGAATATCATCACCCTCCCCCTCATAGGTTGCACTGCCGTGTTCCTGCATGTCCTCCATTGTACATGGCTCTGTAAATGAATGTTGCTGGGTTTACTGTTTTACACCTGACCACATGCACGGTGGGACTTGCAATTATTATCTCATATGCGGTTGATCTCTGTGTTGTCAGTGTTGATTTTGACCGCTCAAGAATCACAAACAATGAATGCTCTGCATACAATGTTACTGAACATCCCATTACAATCGTGGCACTTTTTCAATGGCGAAGGCCGCAGCTGCGAGGGCCTGTTCGCATGTGAAGTGGCATTGCATCACTGCATCCAGTGTTCCACTGTAGTAGACCAATGGTTTATAGCCTAATGATGTTTTTTGTGTCAACACTGCCATCATCAGTGTTCCATTGCAGTGTGAGAACAGGAAAAATGTCCTCTCATAATCTGGGTTCGCGAGGACTGGAGCCTCAGCGATAAGGTCTTTCAATCTGAAATACTGAGCCATCACTTCGGCGTGAGAATGGAGCCGCAGAGTTTTCCAGTTAGAGTGGGAAAGATGGTGGGGGGCCATGTGTCCTACACGTCTGGCCGTTGCAAGAAAGGGAAGGGAAGCGAAGCGTTTTGTACTATCGCAGTGAGGCCTAGTCACCAAGATGGAATCGAAAGGGGGTACAAAAATGGATGCCCGGTGTCCTGCACAGTGGTCCCATCTACGCGAATGTCAACCAAAGTTGACATTGCATAAGGGCGAGGGACGAACCCACCACTGGAGGCACTTGGTCCGAGTCTTGTACTGAGAAGTAAAGGACGCGAGGGGCCTGATGGCCCCTCGCTCCCACACACGCCTCATTACGAGGTCCCCTCACGGGACCCACTCTGGACGTATGGTGAGACCAGACGTCCTTTGCGGGTCCCGCGAAGGGACCAGCATGCTAACAACGGGCCCGTCATTAACGGGCCCGTTGTTAGCACGCTCCCCATTCCCATTGAGCCCTATGGGGGCTGAAATGGGAATGGGGATTGCCCATGTCCGGGTTCCCTGAATGGGGAAATACCGGGCCCTCCAAAGTTGTAATGGCCCGGTATTTCCCCATTCAGGGAACCCGAGTTTGGAGGCAGCCATGCCCTTATTAATGGTATAGCTGCCTCCAAACTCGTAATGAGGCCCTATATGTATCAACGCCCTAGCCCTCATAATAGCCACAATAAATAGTTTACCAAGAAATAGTGGTCTAAGCTCCACACTGATCCCAGGTAACGACCATCTGTATATCTCCACCAGTATTTGTGTGTGCAAATACAGTAGAGATGTACAGTGAAGCACAATGGGGGGCGATTACAACTTGGGCGGTAAAGGGTACGGGGCACCGGTAAGGAGACTGGTGCCGGTAATCCCTTACTGCCCAATTCCGAGGTCCCTTAGTGGGAGCCTCAAAGAACGTGTGGTGTGACCACACGTCCTTTAAGGGTCCCGGTAAGGGACCAGGGCGCTAATAACAGTACCGCAAATTGCTGTACCGTTATTAGCTATTTCCCCATTCCCATTGAGCCCTATGGGGGCTCAAACGGGAATGGGGAATGGCATTTGGAATGGGGACTTACCGGGTCTGCCTAGGGTGGAATGGCCCGGTAGGTCCCCACTCCACCAGACCGGACCCGGACACAATTTTGGAGGCAGCCATGGCGCTACTAGTTCACAGCTCATTTAAACTGTAGTATATGCATTAACATCATAGAAAGAGTAGTAGATACACATTTGAAAATGGGAAAAAACGATGAAAATTGCATGCAACATGACTTACAACATATATTATCTCTACATCCAAAGGCCTATGTGGAGTGTTATACGTGGACTAAACCTCATGGGTCATAAGAGACAGTTGGTTTAAAGAACATCAGTGTGTTAAACACAGTAGTTTAAATTAACAGGCTTTAACAGTATAACAAAGTATGTATCCCTATGTTGCCCTAAGCATATTTACTGTTGATAAATCACCAAATAGATCAGGAACAATTATGTTAAATATCACCTTTTCTGTTCTTGAAGCACAGATCTTTGTTAATATTTTACATATCAGCAAAACGAAAGAGGTGATGGCTGGAAGGTTTGACTGTCAAGAGGTGATGGCTGGCATTGCTCTGGACAACACTCCATACCATCGTTCTTCGTCTGCCAAGCCATCACAGAAGGGGAAAGATGCAAATCAGGCTTGGTCCAACCCCAAAAGGGCAATCTAGCCTGATCTGCTTGGTCACATCTCTGATGCTGGAAATGCATCAGAGGGACAGGGCCTCCAAATCCTTGTCCTTTATTGATTTATCATGTATGTTCTGTCATGTGTGCCACGCAAGAGTTCACGTGGGACTCCTGGAGGTGCAGTTCTTCCTCTATTTGGTTTGGTGAAAAGACCCTTGGGATACCCTCATGGCACCCATGGGTGGGAGTACAACGCTGTACTCCTAGTGTATGTTTATGGGCTCCAGATCTGATGACAGAGCAGCAGAGGGCCTGCAGGGCTTTTCTCCGGCAGTATGCCTCTCTGTTCTCACTGACACCAGGCCTTGCACCGTGGTGTAGGCACAACATTGACAATGATGACAGTGTGCCTGTTAAAAGCACGTGCTACCATATATCAGATACAGTTTAGAACCACATCCAGGCTGAGGTCACCAAGATGTTGGATCTGGGTGTAATTGAACCCTCAACCAGTCCCTGGTCCAGTCCAGTGGTTCTTGTCCCCAAGGCAAGTTCCCAGGCAGGTACCAAGGATTGGAGGTTCTGTGTGGACTACAGAGGAGTCAATGCCGTCACCAAAACTGATGCGTACCCATTGCCCAATGCTGATGAGCTCGCGGACACCATACGTGCTGCCAAATTTGTGAGCACCTTTGACCTTACCTCAGGATATTGGCAAATAGCTCTGATGGACCAGGCCAAGGAAAAGACTGTGTTTTCAACACCTGAGGGGCTCTACCAGTTTAGAGTCATGCCTTTTGGGTTGAAGAATGCACCTGCCACTTTCCAAAGGTTAGTCAATCATGCACTCAGTGGGCTGGAGGTCTTTTGTGTGGCCTAATTAGATGACATCGCTATCTACAGTTCCACTTGGGAGGAGCATTTGACTCACTTGGATAAAGTGTTGCAGGCCTTGAAAACGGCTAACCTCACTATCAAGGCCACTAAGTGCGAGATAGCTCAGGGGAAAGTCACATATCTTGGTCATGAGGTCACAGGGGGTCAAATTCAACCTCTCCCCAGTAAGGTATAGGATGTACATGACTGGGATACTCCCACTACTCAAACCCAGGTGAGAGCTTTTTTGGGCTTCACTGGATATTATCGCAATTTCATGGCGTACTATGGAACCATAGCTGCCCCTCTGACAGCTTCTACTTCCCCCAAACAACCAAGGAAGGTTAATTGGACAGAAGACTGTCAGAGGGCCTTTGTTGGCTCGAAAGAAAGTCTGTGTTTGGCACCTGTGTTGTGGGCATCTGATTACAGCAAACCCTTTTATTGTCCAGACGGATGCCTGCAACACCGGAATTGGAGCTGTCTTGTCCCAGTTAGATGACAAAGGGAGGGAACATCCGATCATATTCATCAGTAGACAACTCAGGGGTAGATAACTTAGGTGGGCTGTTGATGAAAAGGAATGCTTCAGTATAGTTTGGAGCCTGAGGCGTTTTAGGCCCTACCTTACGGGGTCTACCTTCAAGGTCCAAACTGAAGTGGCTTATGCAGATGAAGGGTGAAAACCCAAAACTGCTCAGGTGGTCCATTAGCCTGCAAGGGTTAGACTTCTTCATAGAGCATCGACCAGGGAAGAGTCACGATAATGCAGATGGCCTTTCCAGAAGGTATGTTGACCGTCTGGATGAGGGCGTCAATCTCATGGGAGATTATAGTACCTAACCTCCTTTTTGGAGTCATCCAGGATGCTTGACCCGGCCCAGTCTGGTTTTCTCCCTGGCAGGGGAACAGACAGTGTTCTTGTCTCTGAGCAGAACGATAAGGCCAGGCTAGTTGTCCAGGGTGGTGTCAGTGCCCTGATTCTTTTAGATCTCTCAGCAATGTTCGACACTGTCGATCATGCCATTCTGCTCATGTGCCTGACCCAGATTGGTGTTTTGGTCCAGGTATTGACCTGGTTTAGCTCCTTCTTGGCAGACAGATCCCAAACTCTTTCCTTGCCTCCTTTCTTTTCTAAACTTTCACATCTCGGTTGTGGTGTCCCCCAGGGTTCTGCCTTGTCCCCTATTCTTATAATATTTACATCTTTCTGCTGGTTCGCCTCATTCACTCCCTCGGCATCTGGTGCTATTCGTACACGGACGATACAGAACTGTTGCTCTGCTTAAATCTGGATCCGGCCGGGGTGTCTGCGTGCCTTGATAAGTACCTGACTGCCGTTGGTGAATGGATGGGCCACAACTGGCTAACATTGAATGGGGACAAGATCGAAGTGCTGGGTTCCCCTCCCGATCCTTCACTGTGGATTGCCTCTTTCTGGCCTTCTTCTCTTGGCCCTCTCCCTGTGCCTTCCCATAGGTAAAAAATCTTGGAGTGTTTATGTCAGCTGATCTCTCCCTAACGGCCCAAGTAGCTTCGGCGTGCCAGCAGGGTCACTTTAAGCTCAAAATATTGAGGAAAGTGCTCTATTTGATTCTAGCATCACTCCACCCTCCTGTAGTGGCAGGTATGATTCTTAGCAGGCTGGATTATTGTAACTCCCTGTACTTGGGCAACCCAAGGGGCTGGTTGGCAGGCTACAGCGCCTTCCAAATCTGGCGATGAAGCTAGCTACGGGTACCCCCTATGGATTCCATATAACTACTGGTTACGCTCTAAGCATTGGCTGCCTGTGGCACAGTGTATCCAGTTTAAGGCCCTCTGTATCATTCATCGGGCCGTACACGGTATAGGGGCTGAGTACCTATCTGCCAAATTCGAGCAATATGTATCCAATCGCCCTCTATGATCAGCCACTGCCAGTATGCTTTGCATACCTCTCTTTTGCCGCTCTCGAATGGGTGGCCGTGTGTTCTCTGTTTCAGCGGCACTGCTGTGTAACGGCCTCCCCTCCTACATTAAGCTCCTCCCTAATCATCTGGCTTTTTCGGAAGGCTCTGAAAACTCACCTCTTCTGAGATACTTTCTCTGGTTCTGCTCTAGTTCCCATTTGTTGTGGTCTTGCCCGTCCCCAGCGCCAAGATACCTTCGGGCAAACGTGTGCTTTAGAAATAACCATAACATATCATAACCTTAGTCTGGACGGGGCGACTGTGATACTGGAAATGCATCGAAGGGACAGGTCCTCTGGATCCTTGTCCTTTATTGCTTTATCATGTATGTTCTGTCATGTTTTCCATGCAGGAGTTCACAAGCTCTTCCGCTATTTGGTTTGGTGAACAGACCTTGGGATACCCTTATGGCACCATGGGTGGGAGTACAACCCTGTACTCCTATTGTATGTTTTTGGGAACCTGTGTGTGGCCCACAGAGTAGGGTATGGGCTGGTGGAAGCTCCATGCTGAATTTGAGAAGGTGCTCTGCGTATCCTCCATTTTGGGGATACCCAGGCCCTGCCATTGGAATCAGCTTATTCTTGATAGGAAACAAGATGACCCCTGTGGCCTCTTGCTTTCTATTGCCTGTTAACTTGTTTTTCCCAAAGTCCTGGGGAGCCCTGCCTCTGTCTTTCCCCCTGACTGGCTGTTGGGTGGAAGTGCCGCCAGTGGGTTTCCTGCCACGCAAAGACAGCAGAGATGCTGTTGACTTGACGCCAGGGGAGTTGCTAGGTCTGAAAAAGACCCGGGGCTATGCTGATGTCGGAACTGTTGGGACTGGGAGCTAGCTAGTCTTTTGGCTGTAGCTCCTGAGATTCTATCCGGGGCTACAACCAAAAGATCGGGGGCTATAGCCCCCTTAGCCCCCCCCCTAGCAACGCCCCTGCTTGACGCCCTTGCTCAGTCAAAGTTTTTCATTGACTCCTTGCGGCAACGAATACTTGTCGGTGAGGTGCTCCGCACGCCTCAGTCTGCAGGAGGTTTTTGACCGATCGCCAACGGGCATCGCAAGAACCACAGCGACAGTGTTCACCCTTTTTCCTCGTGGGATCTCGACGATCCGTGGCTCCTGCCTTAAAGGGAGCCGCTCAAGAAAGATCTGTCGACGACCCGTCGTCGAACTCTGCTATTCCAGGTACATTGGGGTTGTGGAACTATTTAGAAGAAAATAAGACTCTAGTGAACAATATATGGACTAGGCGTGTACGATATATCTTTATTTACAGGTTGCCCAGGTGGGGGGATCCTCATACAGAACTGTGCCTGGTGGTAGGGGCTCAGTATTTTGCCAATTGTTCTAACCAACTGCTTTTCTTCCTATGTCTGTTGTTGGTTCTCTTTGTTACTTGATTTCTGTGACATTTGAACTAAGTACAGTTGATGCACTTTAATGAAATCTGATTGTAATTGTGGTACCGCGTAGAACTTTGTATATATTTGCCATTTTAGATTAACTGAGCACAAAGTGAGTTATTGTGATTGTGTATATAACCTTGAACCTTAATTATATAAAGACTTTGTTTTCACTAATACAGTGTGTGGACATTCCTTTGTGGGTGCTTGGGGACTACACTGTAATTAAGAACCAGCCTGCATCGCTGTCATGACTGCAGCCTCCAAGGAGTCAGGTTTAGCCCAACTGCCTCGGAAGCCGGGTCACAACTTCATTTCCAGGCTCCCATCGGCTCCCATAGGGGCCTTATGGACCTTGTCCTGGCGCCAGTGGCGCCAGGCTCATAAGGGGACCCAGTCCCGGCACAGGACGTGCCGGGCTCATGATGCAAGGAAGGGTGCTTGGGTGGACCTACCTGCTGCAGACCATGCTGCTCACTCACCTGCAGGATGAAATCCTCATCCATCCATGGCTGGAACTACTTTACCTTCTGGGTGTGGCCAGCACCACTCCCTGGGACTGGATACTGGAACTATTCTGGAAGCTGGGACTTCTTTCCTGGGCGAGGCTGCTGTGGAAGGAGACACCTAAGCACTCCAGTAGGCTATTTAAACCACGCCCGATCAGAGCAATGTGCTTCGCGTTATTCTGCAATAGCAGCAGGACGCTCACCGTGTCAGCTCCAGAGAATCTGCAACTTCTGCATCTAGGGAAGAGAAATCCGTGATCTTACCTTCTGAAATACCATCTTTGTCTTCAGCAGCATCTGAGAAGGGAAAAGAACACCAGGTTAGCACGAGATAAAACCAGCGCAGCACTTACCCAATCCATCGGTGCATCTCAAGCCACGGGCTGCAGCTCTCCATTTTTTGGCACCCTGTGGAAGCAAGGACATTGGTTAGTAACCGTCGTGAATCTTTTCCTACCTGCGCTGTATTCTTCTCGCCTCCGCCGACGCTGCTACTCGCATCTGCAAAACAAAAGGACATCATTAAGAAATACAAAACTCCATCCATACGCACGTGTTTTGGGCAGCTCTCATCTTTCTCACTCCTCGGCGCATTCCTCGACATCTGCAGCCTGAAAAAGGAAAAGAGACATAACGAAGTGCTTTAAACTTCGAATTGACATTTCTTACTTACTTGCCTGCAATACCTTCGCATTTCCATCGCTCTCCATTCAAGCAACCGCCGTTCGTGCTGCTAACGACGGCCTAGCTCCACATCTTCATCCTCTGCAACCAAGAGGCTGGACAATCAACCAGTGAAGTAACTGGCTTCGGCGCCCCTGCACAGACGCAGGATGGAGAGCTCCGCTTTCACCTATATAAGGTGAGCACAGTTAGCCTACGAACTACGTGGGGATTACCAGGAAGGGGAGTCAGCTTGCCTGTCAGGCTTATATATCCTATTAACCCCTTGCTCTCACAATTGCAGACACCTCACCCTTCAGATCAAGATCTCAGTGAGGAGAGGGCCTTTCCAGGGTGGCATTCGAGGCCTGCGCGTGACCCTAGAAGACTCCGAGAACCCCCAGCCCAAACCTGCGCCTCCGAGGGATTCAGGTGAGCGTTACAGAACGCGAAGACTACCGCAATATTCCCACCCAGGCGCAATGGAAACCTCGGACACAGATCAACTGGCTCAAATGCTTGGGGAACTAAGGGCAGAAGTACACGCATCTCGCCAAGAAACAAACGCCTTACGAAGGGAGTTGATCATGGCCAAGGAACGGACTGATGATCTGGCCAGACAGTTGCTACAGGCTCAAGCGGGACAGACGCCACTGCCTCTCTATGGAGGGGGCGGCACGCCTACAACTTCAAGTAATCCGGTGCAAATTAATCTGCCAGGGAATGTGCCTTTGGCCCCGCCCAAACGTTTTTCCGGAGATCCAAAGCGATATGCAGTATTCATCAATCAATGCCGCTTGCACTTTCTGTGTAGACCCGCCGCATTCCCAACGGACCAAGCCAAGGTAGCGTTTGTACTCTCCTATCTTAGCGGTAGTGCTGCAGATTGGTCCATTCCTCTCGTGACACAGGATGACCCGCTCCTCTATCACTTTCAAGACTTTCAGACCAGTATGGAAAAGTTGTTCGCAAGACATTCACAGGGGCAGGCCTTGGACAATGAACTCCTGTCACTCAGACAAGGTAATCAGGATCTCCTGGCTTACATAGCGTCCTTTAATAGACTGGTGGTTGAGACCAGGTGGCCTGAAGATAAGAGAATCACGCTCTTCTACAGAGGCCTACGTGGAGAACTTAAAGACGTTTTAGCACAGGTGGTTAATCCGCCGCAAGACTGTTCAGATTATATCGACCTAGTGGTCCAATTAGATCATCGGCTACAGAACAGGAAGTCCGATCGATCCAGATTTGAAACCCGGGTACTTTCAAGACCTCAGAGCTCCGCTAAAGGGAATGACTCCGTGGAACCAATGCAAATAGGAGTAGTAAAAGGACCATTAACTCAGAAAGAACGGGAAAGAAGAAGGCAATTACAGCTGTGCCTATACTGTGGGAATTCTGGACATTTCCTTCGTGATTGATCAGTGAAACCGGTCAAGAAGACCGTAGGAGCTTCTGATAAAAATGCTGAGAAACTGGAATTGGGAAACGACCTCGCCCGACAAGCGTAGAGGTCCGCTTGCCGAGCGTTAAAACCAGTTCCTTGACCTCGCATTTGGTTATGCCTATGGTCCTCATAAGTCCCAATAGACCAGATTGCATGCATGCTATCAAAGTATACATTGATAGCGGAGCAATCAGTAATTATGTGGACCACGACTTGGCTACCAGGATGGATCTTCCCCTATGTCCCAAGATGGTAAAGGACGTAATCACTACAGTGGATGGTACTGAAATAGCTTCCGGACCAGTTTCTCATACCACCATGGAGGTAACGTTGCTATGTCAAGGCGGACATCGGGAGAAGATCGTGTTTGATGTAATCAAGGCCCCACAGTTTCAGGTGATTCTGGGAATGCCTTGGTTGGAAAAGCACAATCCTCAGATAAACTGGCGAGCCAAGGTAATTCGGTTTCCAGAATGCGCTTCAACCTGTTATCCTCAGTCCGAAATCAAGCTAGCAGCCATCACTTCCGAGGACCCCCGATTACCTCTGGAATACCAAGAGTTCAGCGACGTCTTTCAGAAAGATCAAGCCAACACCCTGCCACCGCATCGGTCATACGACTGCCAGATAGACCTGATACCTGGGTCCACCCCTCCGTGCAGCAGAATATATGCCCTCACTGAACCAGAAAACCTCCATCTCAGGCAATACTTGGACCAGTACTTGGCTAACGGATTCATCCGCCCCTCGAAATCCCCGGCTTCCTCAGCTTTGTTCTTCGTCCCGAAAAAGGAAGGTGACCTAAGAACGTGTATCGATTATCGCGCCCTGAACCAGATTACAGTAAAAAATCGATACCCGTTGCCATTGATTCCTGAATTATTGGACCAGGTAAAAGGCGCCTGCATATACACAAAGTTAGACCTCAGAGGAGCTTACCATTTGGTACGCATTAAGGAGGGCGACGAGTGGAAGACGGCCTTTCGCACTAAATATGGATTATTTGAGTATCAAGTAATGCCCTTCGGACTATGTAACGCACCGGCCGCTTTCCAGTATTTCATGAATGATGTCCTCAGAGAACTTATTGATGTGTGCGTAGTCGTTTATATTGACGACATCCTGGTATACTCAGCCTCAGAAACTGATCATCGTAGACACGTCACAGCGGTTTTACAGAGACTTCGCCAACACCGCTTGTTTGCTAAACTGGAGAAGTGCACCTTTCACGCGAAGGAAGTGGAATTTTTAGGGTTCATCTTATCACCCAACGGAGTTCACATGGACTCAAGAAAAGTGGATGCTATCACCAAATGGCCTTCCCCAACTTCCGTTAAAGGTGTGCAGAGCATGCTGGGCTTCGCTAATTTTTACCGAAGGTTCATTCCTGAATTCTCTCGGGTAGTCCAACCTATCACGGCTCTTCTGAAAAAGAATAAAAAATTCGAGTGGACTCCAGAAGCCGAACAAGCCTTCCAAGAATTAAAAGCCAAATTTATCTCTGCTCCAGTCTTAAGGCATCCCCGTCCAGAACTTCCCTACATCGTTGAGACAGACGCTTCCAGTCTTGCAATGGGGGCGGTGCTGTCACAAAGAGACCCCGAAACGCACCAGTTACACCCTGTAGCCTTTTGGTCTCGCAAATTTTCGGCTCCTGAAATCAACTACACAATTACGGACAAAGAACTCTTGGCAATTAAGTCCGCCTTTAAGGCCTGGCGGCATTATCTTTTGGGAGCCCGGCACACAGTAACTGTAATCACGGATCACCGTAATCTCCAGTACCTGAAGTCAGCTAAAGCTCAATCTTCGAGGCAACTACGCTGGGCTTTATTCTTCGCAGAATTCGATTTTGTAATCACATTTCGACCAGGCGTTAGGAACGGTAAAGCAGACGCCCTTTCCCGGATAGGGGTAGACGAACTTACAGCTAATCCGGAGCCGGTGCCAATAATTCCTGAACAAAAGATACTAGGAGTAATCAACACATTATCCCTCGAAGAGATTAAAGCAAGGGTCAATAAGCTCATAACTCCCGAAGATTCATCGAATTGGCAATTGAAAGGAAAGGACTTTACAATAGATCAGAACCTATTGTATTTCCAAGGAAGACTATTCTTACCCTGCGCGGACTTTCAAAAACAGGTCATCACCTGCTACCATGATTCTCTAATGGAAGGACATCCTGGAGTTGCCAAAACCTCAGAGAAAATTAAAAGGCATTTTTGGTGGCCATCTTGGAGGAAAGACGTTAAGGAGTTTGTGGCTTCTTGTGGTATCTGCGCACAAAACAAAAGTCAGAAGGAAAAACCAGCAGGATTATTACGTCCAATAGACATTCCACCAGGCCCTTGGCACACGCTCTTGATGGATTTTATCACGGATTTACCCCCTTGCTCCGGATACAACACAATTCTAGTGATCGTAGACCATTTTTAAAAAATGGCTCATTTTATCCCACTGAAGGGTTTACCTACAGCTTCCATTCTAGCCCGAGAATTTCTTGAAAACATTGTCCGGTTACACGGTTTCCCTTCAGTACTAATCTCTGACCGAGGGAGCCAATTTATTTCCCATTTTTGGCGGAGTTGTTGTCGTTTAGCACAAATTGATGTACGACTTTCCACCAGCCATCATCCTCAAACCGATGGGCAGACTGAGAGAACCAACCAAACTCTAGAACAATATCTGCGCTGCATGTTGCATCAATCCGAGGGTACTTGGAAGGATGTCCTTTGGATTGCTGAATACGCTTACAATAATTCAATCCATTCTGGGACGGAAAAACCCCTTTTTTCCTGCTGAATGGAAGTCATCCTCGAACCTCAAATCTGGACCCACCTCAAGCTCTCGGAACACCTGCTGTTGACCATCTGCATTCGACAATAACTCAAGCATTTAAAGAAGCCACAGCTCATCTTCAACGAGGTAAAGAGTCATACAAAAAAGGAGCAGACCAACATCGAAAAGAGGCTCCTCAATATCAAAAAGGAGATCAAGTCTGGCTGTCCACTAAACATTTATCTTTAAAAGGGACACGCACCTTCAACCCAAGATACTTAGGGCCCTACTCAATCACGGCCGTGATTAACCCAGTGGCTGTCAAACTAGAATTACCTACTCGAACGAAGATACATCCTGTCTTCCATGTTTCTCTCCTGAAACCTGTGCAACCCGGAACCCGTTTGACTAAACCTCCTGAGCCAATCCAAGTTGATGGAGAATCCGAATTTGAAATTCGAGACATCTTGGACTCCAAAATTTCCAAATCAAAACTATACTACCTGATTGATTGGAAGTGATATGGACCCCAGGAGAGATCTTGGGAACCCTCAGAATATGTACATGCACCTCGTCTAGTCCGAAAATTTCATCGGGCTTTTCCCAACAAACCAAAACCTCCGGAAAAGACAAGCTTGGGAGGGGCCTTGAGGGGGGATGCTGTCATGACCGCAGCCTCCAAGGAGTCAGGTTTAGCCCAACTGCCTCGGAAGCCGGGTCACAACTTCATTTCCAGGCTCCCATCGGCTCCCATAGGGGCCTTATGGACCTTGTCCTGGCGCCAGTGGCGCCAGGCTCATAAGGGGACCCAGTCCCGGCACAGGACGTGCCGGGCTCATGATGCAAGGAAGGGTGCTTGGGTGGACCTACCTGCTGCAGACCATGCTGCTCACTCACCTGCAGGATGAAATCCTCATCCATCCATGGCTGGAACTACTTTACCTTCTGGGTGTGGCCAGCACCACTCCCTGGGACTGGATACTGGAACTATTCTGGAAGCTGGGACTTCTTTCCTGGGCGAGGCTGCTGTGGAAGGAGACACCTAAGCACTCCAGTAGGCTATTTAAACCATGCCCGATCAGAGCAACGTGCTTCGCGTTATTCTGCAATAGCAGCAGGACGCTCACCGTGTCAGCTCCAGAGAATCTGCAACTTCTGCATCTAGGGAAGAGAAATCCGTGATCTTACCTTCTGAAATACCATCTTTGTCTTCAGCAGCATCTGAGAAGGGAAAAGAACACCAGGTTAGCACGAGATAAAACCAGCGCAGCACTTACCCAATCCATCGGTGCATCTCAAGCCACGGGCTGCAGCTCTCCATTTTTTGGCACCCTGTGGAAGCAAGGACATTGGTTAGTAACCGTTGTGAACCTTTTCCTACCTGCGCTGCATTCTTCTCGCCTCCGCCGACGCTGCTACTCGCATCTGCAAAACAAAAGGACATCATTAAGAAATACAAAACTCCATCCATAAGCACGTGTTTTGGGCAGCTCTCATCTTTCTCACTCCTTGGCGCATTCCTCGACATCTGCAGCCTGAAAAAGGAAAAGAGACATAACGAAGTGCTTTAAACTTCGAATTGACATTTCTTACTTACTTGCCTGCAATACCTTCGCATTTCCATCGCTCTCCATTCAAGCAACCGCCGTTCGTGCTGCTAACGACGGCCTAGCTCCACATCTTCATCCTCTGCAACCAAGAGGCTGGACAATCAACCAGTGAAGTAACTGGCTTCGGCGCCCCTGCACAGACGCAGGATGGAGAGCTCCGCTTTCACCTATATAAGGTGAGCACAGTTAGCCTACGAACTACGTGGGGATTACCAGGAAGGGGAGTCAGCTTGCCTGTCAGGCTTATATATCCTATTAACCCCTTGCTCTCACAATTGCAGACACCTCACCCTTCAGATCAAGATCTCAGTGAGGAGAGGGCCTTTCCAGGGTGGCATTCGAGGCCTGCGCGTGACCCTAGAAGACTCCGAGAACCCCCAGCCCAAACCTGCGCCTCCGAGGGATTCAGGTGAGCGTTACAATCACCTCCTGAGAGCTAGGCCTTAATTGTTCGCCCACATTTTACCAAATAGAGAATCTTGGCTGGGGTCCTCTGTGCCCCTCCTCTACAATATAGAGAGCAGGAGTACAGACACCCCCCTTCAGTCTTTACAACTTCCCATCTGCACAAGACCACAAGCATCCGCAAAAATGTTTCAGCCTTATTGGGCATCATCGGTGTTCAGTAGCTTGGGTCTCTCTGCCCAGCAGGCACAGTATCCACACCTGGGCTTATCCGTCCCACCCGGGGTGACTACAGCAAAACAAAAGAGGTGATGGCTGGAAGGTTTCGAATTAGTCTTTTTCCTTTTGTAATGGCTTGGCAGGTGAAGAATGATGTTCTGGAGGGTTGCCCAGAGCAATGCCAGAGGTTAAAATTAAATATTTACCTTCCAGCCATCACATCTTTTGTTTTGCTAATGTTTTAGATATCAACAGTAAGTAGCAAATAGTGTCTGTAATTGTCATGTCTGGTGTTGTCACTAGGTTTACTTTGTTAGGCAAGCAAATTAAAGGTACATGTACAGTAGCTGGTGATTTTTTGTGAAATCACACTACACCACTCTGTCCCAAGAATAAATCAAGTATAGCATGCAAGATACACTATACTTAAATCCTGTGTTGTGAAGTAGTGGCGTAGTATGAGTAAAGGTTTACATGGAAGTGGGATGACTTTGTTTAGTTGAGAGTGTTTGTAACTTTAACATGTATTGTATTCATCGTGTGTAGGCTTTTATTTTATTTGTAATGTTGCTAGGAAAGTTAACACTGTCATCTCCAACATGTGTACATTTAACTATTTATAAGTAGGACATTGTATGTGTGTGTATGTGTGTGTGTGCTCCTGTCTGTCTCTCTTTATATGTATATATGTTAGGGTGTATATTTTTTGTCAATGGGGTGCGTGTGCGTGTGAGAGTCTATGTGTATGTTTGTTTGTTTGTCTGCTTGTTTATACACACATAGATTTGTCTGTGTCTTCTAGTATGTTCTGAATGTGGATGTTTGCAGAGTATTAGGTTTATGAATTCACGGTTGTGTGTGTTGATGTGGTTTCTGGCTGGAGTTCACATTCAAACGTGATAATCTAATGCATCCCCTACATTTACAAAGGGAAGGGATTATTTATGCTGGTATCAGTGTGCTTTGGTGCAGATTTTGGATGCAGCTGTTTGCAGAGGAGAGGACATTTTTGAAAGCATTGTCATGTGTTGTGGAGTGAATCTGATTCAAAAGCCCCATTCTTACATAAGCTGGATATCAAGTCCTGTCATTTGCAGAGGGTGTGAAGCCAACTCATGTATGAGTTGGAGAGAGAGCAAATATAACTTTTCTGAGCCTGTTTACCATCTTTTCTCCCATGAGATGTGAACCTGTGACTGAATTATATTAGTAAGCTCTTTCTGATTTAGCACCCCTCACTGGACAAATTCAAATCCTATCATACATTTCTAAATGCCAATTTGGTTAAGGTGGAGACGTATTTGGGGCATAATCAAGATTCTTGAAATTTCTAGATCTCACTATCTTTGCGCAGGACAATCATTTTGAAATCACTGTTATTATAATAGCTACAATAGCTACTGCCAGAAACTCAATTGTACCTAATAACCGAAATGTGTGAAATAGTATCTCTAATGAGGAATTGATTTACATTAAGCGAAATTGTTACACCATCCTCAAGATCTCTGCATAGTTGATGCTTAGTTGATAGTTAACTGCAAAGATTACCAACACATAGGGCCTCATTACAACTTGTGCGGAATGGGTTTAACGGCGCCGGCAATGGTGCCGGCGCCGTTAAACCCACTCCGCACTATTACGATGTCCCCTTGCAGGGCCCTCTATGGACGTCTTGTTTTTCCAGACTTCCATAGCGGGTCCCGTGAGGGGACCAGGGAGCTAACAACAGGCCTGTTCGTAATGGGCCCGATTTTAGCCCCCTCTCCATTCACATTGAGCCCTATGAGGGCTCGAATGGGAATGGGGAAGGACCGGCCCGGGTTCCCTAGAGGAGGAAATACTGTGCCCTCCATACTCGGAATGGCCCGGTATTTACCCATTCAGGGAAACCGGACCCGGACACGATTTTGGAGGCAGCCATGCCCTTATTAAGTGCATGGCTACCTCCAAAGTCATAATGAGGCCCATATTGTTTTGTTCAACATGTAGTTACTGAGCAGGACGCAAATATGAAGATTTAATTTAATACAATGTTTAATAAACAATGTTGTGACATTTCTAAAATTCTTTTACAATTTTAGACTATTTAACATTCAGACACAGATCTTGTATCAATCAAGTCTGGCAAGTATTTACTGAAAATTATCTACAATAGGAAACATCGGGCCTCATTACGAGGTAGGTGGTAAGGGGTTACAGGCACCGGTAAGGACACTGGTGCCGGTAATCCCTTACCACCCTATTCTGGAGGTCCCTTAACGGGTCACTTCCATAACACCAGACGTTATGGAAGGGACCCGTTAAGGGACTTCAGAGCTAATAATGGTACTGCAAATTGCGGTACCATTATTAGCTCCATCCCCATTGAGCCCTATGGGGGTTCGAATGGGAATGGGGAATGGTTCCCGGAATGGGGACTTACCGGGTCCTCCAAGGTTGGAATGACCCGGTAAGTCCCTATTTCGGGAACCCGGAATGTGGTAAGGGGGTAGCCATGGTGCTAATAGCACCATGGCTACGTCCTACCTCGTAATGAGGCCCATCGTCTCTGTGGGCTTTTTCAAGAATCATTATAAAGACAACAGGGCAGGTGCCCCTTGTCTGATTCTGTAACTGTAGCATTTCATATTATGATGGATTGAACATCCACCACCTTTGTGGAAACCTAAATTCAACCCAGAACATCTTTAGTATAAACATTCTAATGGCTATATCGTCAGGGTTATGATTAATTGTCCATCAACCTGTATTGTTTTCAAGATTAGGGCCCGATTCATAGAATTACATAGCGCTGAAAAACAGGTGCAAGCGTGCAAAACGCACACAAGCGCCCGTTTGTTGATTCATGGACACATAGCATGTGGCTTACCAGAGACTTGCGCTGAATTTGCGCGGATCCAACTTGTCACTGCGACATCATGAATGCCTTGCATGAGACGCCCAGCGAAGGCGCATACCATATAGTGCAGTCACCTAAAAAGGGGGTAGAATGCGTGGAATGGGGAACAACAAGCGTAGATGTGGGCATTACGTGGGAAATACCACAGTAACATACTTGCAACGCCCACACGCGCGCTAACAACACATATTCATGGAATTAAACAGGGCTCTCCTGCATGCGGAAAAAGAGGTGCTAATCTGGAAACACGTCTGCCAAGGGAAAGCGTCACCGCGCATCAAAAACAATGCATAAAAAGAGCGCAAACACAAATGCGTGTATACAGCTACGATTAATTTTTCGCAGCAGTGATCGCAGGACACCGCAGCAGGATGAGGATAGCCAGGGCATGCATTTATCTCCCCAGGACCAGCCTTTTTGGGATGCCTGATGACCAGGTCTATGGCAGGTATAGGTTTCCCCCCCCCTTATCATATTAGACCTGGTCACAGAGTGGGAAGATGACCTCACATCACCCACCCTGTGCTCCCAAGCACTGAGCTCCTTGGAAAAGGTGCTCAATGTACTGCATTTTTTGGCCATTGGGTCATTTCAGTGGACAACTGCCATTGTCGGGGGCATTTCACAGGCCACGCAGTTACGCTGCCTTCACCAGGGTTGGCAGTCATGACTGCACGCCCCTCAGTCCGCAGGCACATCTACATGCCCAGAACCCGCAGAAAGGCAGGCCGTGCTCCAGGACTTTTATGTAGTGGTGCACTTCCCTAAAGTGCTTGGTGCCATCGATTGCACCCATTTGGCCCTACATCCACCTAGTGCCACAGTTCACATCTATCGCAATTGCAAGCACTGGCATTCCATCAACGTGCAGGTTGTATGTGATGCCAAGAGAATCATCACCGCTGTATATGCCAACTATCTAGGGTCCACCCATGATAGTTTCATATTCAGAATGTCACCCCTACACCAGGCCGTGGAAGCTGGGAGGCACGGAAACACATGGCTCTTTGGTGAGTACAAATGGCCCTGAAAATGCATGCATGTCTCCCACAGACAAAACCACACCACTGACAACCCATCTCACCTCTACAGGGGACAGTGCCTACCCTCTGAGCACCTACATGATGACGCCAATACAGAACCCCACCACACCACCCCAGGTAAGATACAACACAGCCCATATTGCAACTAGGGGCATAGTGGAGGGCACATTCGGAGTGCTAAAGTCATGCTTCCACTCCCTTGACCACTCAGGTGGTGAGCTATATGCACCAACACTAGTGTGCAGGATAATTGTGGCAGCATGTGTCCTGCAAAACGTTGCAAAACGGCGTGGCAAACCGGTGGACATAGTGGTGCCCCCACATCGTCAACCACATGTACGGCGGCTGTGAATGGGAGGGGAAAGGGCACATGACGAGGCTGCCCGTACCCAGCTTGTGGCACAATTTTTCAGCTAAAACCCAACCTCTGCGGAGTGTACACAGGCCTGGCACATTCCAGGTGACAATCAATGATAACAAAGGGACAATCATCTGTCCCAACCTTAATACCCTGAGAATGTTTCCTCAGAAGTGCTACATTGTGTGTATCCCTTAGTACTAAAACTATCTCAATTTGGTGTGCACAAAAGGAACACATGGAAGATGGAGTATGCCAGAAACAGCATGACAAAGTACACATCTAAATGCCGGTATGTCACCTAAACCTTCCCACATTTCAGGTCACCTGCTTGACACACCATACCATGGCATGCAATGTCTAAACAGAGAAATAAATGGCCAACACATAACACTACTGTTACAAAGCGTGTAATGATCAACCTAAAAAGACCAGAAATAACTCACTCATCAATATAATCATGAACACAGAAACATCAATTGGCCGGTACAACAAACCAGAAACACAGACCCAAGAGTTAATCTGTCTGACCGTGACCATACCCAAATGCACATGTGCCTCAATGTGTCGTGACTTGCACATGCCTCCCTTCTAAATTCCACCCTTCCAAATTTGTGTGGCACTGCTAACCAAAGGGAGCCAGGGAAGGGCATACAGCATGAATGCTCACAACAATGGAGATAGTCAAGGCAATACATGAAGATGGAACATGAACAAAGCATGCATCTCAATGTAAGAACATAAAATGATGGCAACCATGCACTGGACAAACAATCCTGAATCCCACTAGCGGTGTATACACAGTTCGGACTTGAGACTACCCACAGATAGAATGGAAGCCCAATGCCACTGTGTAAGTTACTTTCACACTCTGCACTCCTAGCAAGCCCATGGAAAGGGGAAGCAGGAGTGGCATATGTGTCTGGACCCAAGGCACAAACACCAACATGAGACAAGCCTCTACGGGACCAGCTGGAACCGACAGTGGATGCCCTCGGCTGCCACACAAAGCAACATAATGTCACATAAATACACAATAGACAAAGAATTAATAGAAAAAATCAAAAATGCCCATAGGGAACCGGTGGGGGGGGTTAGGTGGGGGGTGATCACCCAGGAGGGAGGAGGTGCAGGGTGCACATCAACAACCACATGTGTGGATGTCAAAAAAATCCCTACATGGGTTAATGGGGCACAGGGCTAGGAAGGAGTGGGAGACCCGTCACTGCTTTCACCACCCTCTGGTGCTGCATCAGAAAGTGCTACTGGAAAGGGAGGAGACCTAGTCCGGTCCTCCATGGCAGTGGACATGCGAGAGGGAGATGCCTGCATCTGCAACATGATGGCCCGGAGGTCTCCCTGCAACACCTCACAGGATGCATGCAGTTCCTCTGTGATGGTACAAGTCATCGGTTGCATCTGCTATTCAGACCGTCTGCTGATGGATGCCTCGAGTGAAGCCAGTGTAGTCCTGAGGGACATATACTCTGACCTCAGGGCTTCCCTGTTGGCCCGACCCTCTACAGCCAAGGATGCACGCAGAGCCCTCAGTTCCGCCTGTCGGCTCCTGTTGCTGGTCACCATGTTCAGCCTGTGTGAGCGGCATGTGGACCACAATGCCTGCTGCTGGTGCCCCACCTGTCTTGGTGGGGGTATCATGGAATTGGCCACCCTTTCCATGCCCCGAGCCAACATCTCATGTGAAGCAGCCTGTTGTTGTGCAACAGCATGTATGGACTGCTCCCACACAGTATCGCCAGCTAACACACAGTCACACGTTGGTGGACCCCACGCCTGCCTAGGCCAAGGGTACCTGGCCCTTGATGTGATGACACCATCTGTGGCTGCAGGACTGCATCCCTCCCTTGATCTGCTGCCCCAGGACAAGGAGTTAATACTCTGGAGCATGACCCTGCAACCGTAAACACCACAGATGGACGTCCCGACACTGATGGGCCCTGTGAGGGGTTGTCCCCTCCTACAGACCTTTGGGATGCAACAGCCCCCACAGTTGATGCACTCACCTGTGACACCACAGAGGTACCCATATCTGATTCACCACCAGAGCCTAAGGCTTCCTCGTAGGCAGACTCATACTGAGTCTGGGCCAGGATGGCCTATAGCACCAGTGGAATTTCATGGGCTACCGCACCAGGTCCTCCACTCGTGGTTGGTCGTGGCACACTATCCTGTTCCTCCTCCTCCTCCTCCTCCTCTACATCCAGTGCCTCATCACCTGCACATGGACAGCAAGAAAATAAAGAGCCATGTAAATACCATAGACCACACGCATAGACATCACAATGTCGTCATGCAACACATCAACCTATCATTTCACAAAATCACGCACCTACGCAGTGACAATGCAAGTGAAGGCTAGCATGAAAGCTGCCACGGAATTGTGTGGAAGGGCTAAATACAACCTGTAGTGCACGGTACATAGCACCTGCTACACACTTGAGCACCTGACTGGCATAGTTCATCCACCAACATCACAGATGCAAAAACACATATGCCACATACCATAGCCATGCCTGATCTGTAATACTGCATTAGATGTGACTTGTTAACTACTGTCCCAGAACCATGTACAATTGTTGTGACATGACATGAAAATCACAAACTCGATACACACAGGTGTCACATGGTGCAGCGATGCAAGGGTGGTGGAATGGAGTGAAGCCAGACACACCCATCCCATGAGGCCAGCTCACATTGACATCACACGAGTGAATAGGCATGGTGAAGGTGAGACCTTGGGTTGGAAGTGGGAGTGGGCAGTGCAGTACATGGGAATGGCATACCAAATAAATAAAACTACATTATCAATGAAAATGCGGTGTGCTGTTGGAAGTGTATGTGCAGACATCAGTTGTCAATAGCTGCTAGAGGGTTGTAGGTATATAGTTAACAGCCACCAAGTTTGGAGTATGGCAGGGAGGCAATGCATGGGTACAACTGGTGGCTCAGAGGCCCGTGTCGGAGATCTTAGTGTGGGCAGGTGACTAGTGCATTCTCTCAGTCATCCAGGACTCCAGCAGGGGAGAGGAGGTAGCAAAAGCAGAACACATGAGGAAGGATCATAAGAGCCCCCAGACACAGAGAAGGTTCACCTCCAGTGCCATTGAGGCAGGGAGGCTGTAGCAGAGAGAGGCCCCAGCCGAAGATTGACATTAACCACCAACTAATTGCTCTGAGAAATAACTGACCCTGAGGGAGTAGGAAAGGGATGATCAAATACCATGAGAGGGAAGCACATTGGGAAGATGGAGTTGAAGGAACTGCAGCACCAGGAGTCAGAACACCCTGTGGACAATGAAGAGCGATTGACAATGAACAGTCATAGCCACTGGGAGCCAGTGCCATCATCACAGTCCTAGGGCGACCCAATACTTTACACCAAGACAAAAGGACACTCACCACTGTACAGGTCAGGATAACTTGCAGAGGGAAAAGAGTAGAGGAACAGAAACTGGGTAAAGACTGTTGCAGTACCCCACCATAAGTATGACCAGTCCTCTGGAGACACTGAGCTACTGCGGGAATCAGAGGAAAATAGGAATCCCCCTGAGGAGATGCAGCTGGCAGGGTGACCCGTCAGAGATGTGCGGAGGGAAGGCCATTGTGGAGTGCAAGATTGTCACTGGCTTACGGCCATCACAGGTTGGATCAGGAAGAGGGCCAAGAGAGCCTGGACAGAGTGACATGGAAGGAGTGAGCAGGTATGGTGATGGGGTTCATCACGGTGTGCAGCACATTGTGTGTATGCAGTCTGCAGATCAACAAGCACATGTCATCCACCATGACATGATCCCCGAATTGCAGTCATGCAAATACAGCGAGAACTGCCAGACAACCAACACACTTAATTCAAGCAACATACACATGACCTGGAAACACACGCATCACCACTTACCGGACATTGCCACATAGATTATCATATCTCCCACGCCTTGGATCTGCTCCACATCAATCATAGCACCTATAATCTCCTCCTGTGGAGTGAGCTCATCGTCCTCTTCTGGTAATCCACCTCCAGTCACCAGAGTAGAGGCGTAGTTGGCACCCATCTTACCTTTCGCTCGGCGCCGCAGTTCATAACAAAGCTTCATTGCATCAGCAGCTGAGCACCTCTCATTTCCCAAGGTGTTAATAAGGTCAGCAACACACTGCCAGTGGGCCATACGCGGGGCAGGGGTATGTGTGCTCCCTGCCTGCACAAGTATGTTGCGTTGGTTTACCTGCACGCAGTCCACAAGGACCTGGAGCTCCTCATCACTAAAGCTCCTCTTACTCGATGTGCAGGTCTCCTGTGCCGTGCCTTGGGACTGAGCCTGCATGTTCTGCCTTCATACGAGGCTGTGCACACCCCAAGTGGCTGGGACCACTTGGGTCAGTAGGGGCTTGAGCAAGGGTGGCCTGGGCTGTGGCATCACACACTGATGGTGTGACTGTAGGTGCCCTTGAAGGTGGCTGTACCTGGGTGCCGGTGCCATGACGCTGCACAACATTTCCCTTAACCCTCAATGCACGGATAGAATTTGCTCTGCATCTCTGTGGACCGGGGCGGGGAGCACCACAGGCATGGCTGAGTGACCCGGAGGCCCTGCAGCTACCTGACCCTGGTGGGTGTGCACAGCAGGTGACACTGCTGTTTCTGGACCTTGGGTGGCGGTGCCATGATGCTGCACAGCATGTTCCTTCTCCCTCGATGCACGGAGAGCATCTCAACCTGCGTCTCCATGGACCGGTGGGTAGCACCACAGGCATGGCTTAGTGACCTGGAGGCTGGGTGGTGGTCGCTACAGCTGCCCCTGCAGCTTCCTGATCCTGTTTGGTGGCGGCATGGCTCTCCCTGCACAGGGCTGGACACCCCTGCCACCTCGGGCAACTCTGCCACCTCCGCCACCTCAGGCGCCTCTGCCACCTCGGGTGCCTCCACCACCTCAGGCGCCTCCACCACCTCACGTGCCTCTGCCACCTCGCACCACTCCACCACCTGGACGCCTCTGCCACCTGGGTGCCTCTGCCACCTCAGGTACATCCGCCACCCCAGCCACCTTTGCCTCACTTCCCACAAGTTGCCCTCCCATTCATGGCACAGATGGAATGGTGCAATGGGAGGTGCAGCTATTGATTGTCCTGGGCATTTTGAGTGAGGGGGCAGTGTACGAGATCTCAAACATATCAGTGTGCCCCAACTAGGCTCAATGTAACTCCTGGGAAAAAAAATAAAAGGGCCGCGTAACATACATGCACCCCAAATATGGAAAAAATGTGTTCATGACCCCTCTGCATCCCACGTGTAAGTAAAAAACCTAAGTCAGTACGCTGTGGCACCCAGCAACAGAGAAAATATGTACGCAAAGGACACGTAAGCTACAGTGATGTTAAATAAGGGTTATGCGACACACAGGGGCACCCACAGATTGCAAAAGGCGTACGCAACTCACTGTCAGCCTCAAAAGTACATGCGCGTGTGCGCGGAGGCAATACCCCACCAAAAGAAGAGGCTTGCACGCAGTGAAGAGATTGAATGGAAACAAATTCAACACGTCCTTCCACTATAACTCAGGAAGCGTATAATGGTCTCCTACGTACTACTTTATCCCGATCCTGAACCCCAAGCCCTACCTGCAGCGCGTGTCATGTAAGTTACGCGCTTAGGGCCTTTCCTATGAATCCACGCTAACACGCTGGCTCCACATGTGCAGAGTCACTCTGTTTCCGGCTGGCCACGCCAGTAACACAGAAGACCCACGCTCCTGCCTACCAGCCAATTTACCTGCCTCCAACTGCCCCAAGCTTCCTCCTACGAGCCATCTACTGCTGCCTGCCCACTCTTTGTGCCTGCTGCCACGTGCCCTGCATTTTTGTGCCTGCTCATCATCTATTGCCAGTGATCATGTCATTGTGACCACCTCTGCTGATCCTGAAGACTCCCGATTTCCATACCACCACTCCACAGCCCAGACCCAGCACCACCTTGCCCACCCAGACCTGACTCGGGGGTTACCATGTCTGACACAGCACCATCTGAGTCAAGCGACAACCCCCTGGAAAAGAGGCAGAGGGCTGTCAGCTTCTCACCCGGGAAGTTGGCTCCTGGTGGAGCAAGTCCTCTTCCCCAGACCATTGCAAGTCGGCAATGAAGGACGGAAGAAGATCTGGGCGGACATCGTGGGTGCCATCAGCGTGGAGGGGTTGGAACCCCGCGACTACACACATGTCCACAAGCACTGAGAAGACTTCAAGTCCAGGACCCACAACAAGCCCGGCGCTTCCACAGAGCGGGTGATGACTGAAGGGGGCGCCGGAGCCGGATGACAACCGATGAAAAGTGGGTTCTGGAGCGCTTCTACCCAGCGCTGTACGCCCAGGTCTTGGAGTTGGTGCACCATCTGGAGTTGACTGTTAAGTGTCCATGTGTTCTTTTCCACCATAGTGCAAGTGCATGTTGACGTGTGGCTGGAGTGTGCACCTTGGCCTTATGTCTGGCATGCCTCCTGTACAGATGTCTGTGTGCATGTCCCAGACACTGCTGCATGTGAGTCCATTCAAGTGTGTGCGACATCAATGGTGTCTGTGTTGAAATGTGTGATGCGCGCCAGCATGTAACGACGTGCACATGTTTGCAAACCTGAGTATGGACTGTGGCATGACAGAGGTGTGACACATGGGTGCTATGGCCGACATCATGTACATGCATGGTGTACATGTGCATGTGTCTGAGTAGTGAGTGTGTCACTGGACAACACTCTGTGATGTATGTTACTTGAGTTTTTGATTGTGTGATTGCCTCATGCTACCTATTTGACCTCAAGTGCACTCTGACGTGATAGCTCCATGGCCTGCCTCATGGCTGTCAGGTGATGTGTGTGAATGAGATGTGTATTTCCCATGATGCGTGTGAGCTGAATGCACAATTCTGATTAGCTGGCAGTGCCTTGTCCAAGGATGTGAATGTCTGTTGTGAATGACAGACATGATTGTGCATGTGTGTGTATAGCACTTCTCTGTGTGTAGTGGACAGTGATGATGGTTGTGACCTTTAAAAGTGCCACTGATGTACATTTGCGTTGTGACAAACACACATATGTTCAGTACCCTGATGTATTTGTTCTGTGTTTCCCTATTCACAGCGACGATGGGAGGAGAGGGCGGAGAAGGCACTGTGGAGCACGGCAGCAGGGATACATCCACCAGGCGTAGAAGCAAGGCCCAGTCTGCCTCCCAGGTTCTTTCATCTTCCGGGAATGAGGAGACTGGTGCCACGTCCAAGTCAATGGCCGCAGCTGCTGAGGGTACGTCCAAGAGGGTGGAGGACTCCTCAGCAGTGGGAGGGACAGGTGAGCCCGCACAGGGGCAAGACACTGCAGAAGAAAGTGGGGAGGCATACAGGTTGGCGGGGGAGGGAGAGGAGGAGGAGGCCACATCAACCCAGCCTATGCGGCCCGGCAGGGGGTGATGATGTAGGTGTGAATCGTGCAGTCCAGGGTCAGGGGCCAGAGGCAGTGCAGGTCACTGTGCAGGGTCCTGTGCCTAATCCTGTCCATGGTACTGCGACTGCTCCGGTATGCACATGTCGGCATGCCCCAGGCCAGACCCATCCGCAGGTGGTGGATGTTTCCACCCAAACGGAAACACCAATGCCTATGGATTCAATCACAATTCGGTACAGGGTGGAACCTGTGCTAGCTGGTATCACGAGGCGGCAGGCTCCATCTGTGATGATGTGCAGGCTCCCAATCATGGGCTTGCACATCATCATGAGGAGATCTGCCGTCACGTGAACTGGCTAGAACATTTCCTAGTATCGCAATGGGTGCATGGGTTGGCCACTTATGTGTCCCCCTCATCGTCTGCCTCCTCTGTGCACCTGTCATCCTCCCTGCCGTCATCTGGCCCACATACCACCATGGCCCCCTGTGTACCTGTTCCAATCCCGATGGCCAGTCTGGTGGAGACCACATCCCTGCCAGGATCGGGAGTCAAAGGAGGATCACCACAGAGATCTATCCTGAAACAGGACATGTGGCAATGGTGGAAGAGCAGGCACCAAGCAGCAGGCCACATGCACGACATCCCTGTGGGTTGTCATCATCCCAGAGGCTGTTCTGGAGGCACAGTGACAGGGTTATTCAGTGGCAGCAGGCTCAGTGTAGGTGGCGACAGGACTCGGGGCTTCCAATGGAGGGGAGGCATCTATCAGCCATTGGACAGGAGGCACACGTGGACCTTTTAACAAGAATGTCTTCCGTTTTGGAGAGATTTGGCCAGCAATTGGAGCAGAGCAGCAGCGGGCACAGGGGGCATGACTCACCATGGCCAGGGTGGAGAATACTCGAGGAGTCTTGCACGGAGTTTGAGAGGAGCACATTGGAGTCCCTGCAATCCCTCGAGGGAGAGCACAGGCCCGCCTATTAGAAATCGACACAGAGTTCGATGATGCCTGGGCCTAGACCTTGGG
The DNA here is from genome assembly GCF_040938575.1 of Ambystoma mexicanum. Classification (NCBI taxonomy): domain Eukaryota; kingdom Metazoa; phylum Chordata; class Amphibia; order Caudata; family Ambystomatidae; genus Ambystoma; species Ambystoma mexicanum. Next base: position 860,514,927 of record NC_090923.1, on the reverse strand, counting down.
GGTAAATGGTGAGTCAAAGGACTAGCCCCCTCCATTGTACATAGTTCTTTAGGTGTACGTTTCCTGTTGTTTTTTCTTTCTTTTGAGTTTTTGTACTTCACTCCACGTTTTGTATATAGTTCTTTGTTGTTTTTATTCTTCATCATTTTTGGACATGGTTTGGGACAATGGACCCTCATTTTTTGTACATAGTTCTCTTTTCAAAGGATAATCTTCAGTTCACCATAGAGTAATGGTTTTCTTTTTATTTATGTGTTCATTTTGGACTGCTTTATGGACATGGACCACATCTTTACTTTCATCTTAATTTGTTTGACTTACAATTTTTTTTCTTTTTGATGATATTTTATATATTGGATAATTTGATGCTGATATCATGTATTTGTTTTATAATAGTATGACTTCAATACTGTTTTTACAATATATATGTTGATGGAAAATCAAAGTGGTGTCTGGTCTTGATGGTTTCGGCAAAAATTCACTCTTGCTTACTCTGTTCTATGTCCATGATGCTGGCCTATGTTGTTCATGTTTGCGCAGACATGCATGAATGTGTCATGTTTGACTTCAAATGGCATGTGGCATGTTGTGGTGTGCATGACCAATGGATGTGTGTTAAGGTGCACTTTGAGTGTGCAGCGTGTGGTGGCATTTCATTTCACATCTGCTGCATTTATGTCTATTCGTCCACAGTGTGTTGGGGGGTCAGGGTGCAGACATGTGGCGGGGCCTGCCTGCAGGTTGCCGTCACAGGTGGGGGGGACAACATGAGGCGGGGCCTGCCTGCAGGTTGCTGTCACAGGTGGGTGGATAACATGAGGTGGGGCCTGCCTGTGGGGTATGGACAGCTGTGATGATGGGGGTCCCTCGTGGTGTGGGCTGCCTGCAGGGTATGGACATGGGTGATGGGGGTCCCATGTGGTGTGGGCTGCCTGCGCGGTATGGTCACAGGTGATGGTGGGGGTCCAATGTGGTGTGGGCTGCCTGTGGGGTGTGGTCATGGGAGATGGGGGCCATGTGGTGTGGGCTGCCTGCAGGGTATGGTACGCGATTACACTGGGGTGCAGACGGGGTTCGCGTGGGCCTTTCCATGCAATTTGGCTGGTGCCAGC